>NC_139017.1:7180705-7847060 GCF_964374135.1 Grampus griseus
CAACGGAAACAAAGCACATAATCATAATGAACCAACCATATCATGCTGTACCAATGCCAGAAAACATCAACTTCCAGAGCAAAGACACCTACCACCAACAAAAGCCTTTAACCCCCACTTTGCTTTTATTTCTAAACTCCTTTCTTACAACTTTATAATCAATGTACTCAAGTCATTGTCTACCTAATTTATCCTACAAAAGCAAATATCCCTGGACACCTTCCCCCTACACTTGATTTCTCATAGGCAAATTCCTCAGATACTGAAAGAGAAAATGTATCAAGAATGTAATCACACATTGCACAGGCAACAAAAAGTCATAGAGATCAAAATGCATTGGAAGTAAAACTTCCTATGCCGTATTTTAGAGTAAATATATTGATGATTGAATTTGATCTTAAATTTGAAGTAAATGCTAATATTTCTATACTGTTGATATAATATGCAAGTGATTCGGTTCTAAATTCATTTTTATTTTATGTTTAAGTATTTTTCATGAGAAAACATTCTTCCTTAAATTGACTGATTGCATATAATTAGTTTACTTTCAAATTAAAAAAGTTTTTGCTACTACATATTAATGAGAAATGATGATAATCAATAGAATAAAAATTTATGAAACATATCTTAATCAGTGATGATTTTAACATAATTTTCTCCTTGTTATTTAAATTCTAAAATGATAGTATTGAAAATAGACTACTGTATGTTTCAAATAAATCAAAATATTGTGAGAAATACTTTCTAAGTACGTATAGGGTGGTGGTTGCACAATATTGTGGATGAACTAAAAGCCATGAGATAATTATGTTTTTCCTTTTTGCAGCTTTATTGAGGTATGACTGACAAATATTGTAAATATTTAAGGTGTACAATGTGATAGTTTTATGTAAATATAATTTCTGAAATGATCACCAAAATCAAACTAATTAGCATTTACTACCTCACATTTTTTTTTCTTTTTATTCTTCTATCCCACTCCCTTCTGGCAACTACTGTTTGTTCTCTGCATATATGAGTCTGTTTCTGTTTTGTTATGTTTGTTCGTTTGCCTTTTTTTTAGATTTCACACATAAGTGAAATATGGTATTTGTCTTTGTCTGATATTTCACTTAGCATATTAACCTCTTGGTCCATCCATGCTGTAATAAATGGAAAGTTTTCATTCTTTTTTATTGCTGAGTAATATTCTTATCCATTCATCTATCCTTATTCTTTATCCATTCATCTATCCATAGACACAGTCTAGTTTGCTTCCATTTATTGGCTATTGTAGATAATGCTGCAATGAACATTGGTCAGGGGCATATGTCTTTTCTAATTAGTGTTTTTGTTTCCTTTGGAAAAATACCCAGAAGTAGAATTGCTGGATCATATGGTAGTTCTATTTTTAATATTCTGGGGAACCTTCAACTGTGTTCCATAGAAGCTACATGGATTTAAATTCCCACCAACAGTGCATGAGGTTTCCCTTTTCTTCACATCCAGGCCAACAATTGTTACTTGTTGACTTTCAGATAATCACCATTCTGACAGGTATGATGTGGTATCTCATTGTGGTTTTGATTTGCATTTCACTGATGATTAGTGATGTTGAGCATCTTTTCACGTGCTTGTGGCCATCTGTATGTCTTCTTTGGAAGAATGTCTATTCAGATCCTCTGCAAATTTTTTAATCAGGTTTTTTCTTTTTTTTTTTTTTTTTTGAGGTACGCGGGCCTCTCACTGTTGTGGCCTCTCCCGCTGCGGAGCACAGGCTCCGGGTGCGCAGGCGCAGCGGCCATGGCTCACGGGCCCAGCTGCTCTGCGGCATGTGGGATCTTCCCGGACCGGGGCATGAACCCGTGTCCCCTGCATTGGCAGGCGGACTCTCAACCACTGTGCCACCAGGGAAGCCCCAGGTTGTTTCTTTTTTGATATTGAGTTGTATGAGTTCTTTGTATATTTTGGATATTAACCCCTTACTGGATGTATTGTTTGCAATATCTTCTCCTATTCAGTAGAATGCCTTTCCATTTTTTTGATAGATTCCTTCACTGTGCAAAAGCTTCTTAGTTTGATTAGTTCTATTTGCTTATTTTTGCTTTTGTTGCCCTTGCCTGAGGAACAGATACAAAAAAATATTAAGACAAATGTCAAAGAGTTCACTGTCTATGTTTTCTTCTAAGAGTTTTATGATTTCAGGTTTTACACTTAAGTCTTTAATCAATTTTGAGTTTATTTTTGTGTGTGGTGTGTGGAAGTAGTCCAGATTGATTCCTTTGCATGTAGCTGTTCAGTTTTCCTAAGATCATTTATTAAAGAGGCTGTCTTTTCCCCATTCTTTCCTCCTTTTGCATAGATTAACTGACCATATAAATATCAGTGTATTTCTGGACTCTCTATTCTGTTCCATTGATCTTTGTGTCTATTTTGTGCCAGTAACACTATTTTGATGATTGTAGCTTTGTAGTATAATTTGAAATTAGGAAAAATGATACCTACAGCTCTGATTTTCTTTCTCAGTATTGTTTTGGCTACTTGAGGTCTTTTGTGTTTCCGCATGAATTTTAGAATTATGATTTCTTGTTCTGTGAAAAATGCCATTGCAATTCTGATAGGGATTACTTTGAATCTGGGTAGTATAGTCATTTTAACAATATTAATTCTTCCAATCATGAGAATGGTGTATCTTTCCATTTGTTTGTTTCATCTTCATTTCCTTTCATCAGGGTCTTATAGTTTTCCTAGTACAGGTCTTTTACCTCCTTAGCTAGATTCCTAGGCATTTTATTCCTTTTGATGTAATTTTAAATGGGATTGTTTTCTTAATTTCTCTGATATTTCCAGAGTCTCTTAAACTGTCTTCATTTATTTTATTATTTTTCCCATTTTTCTCTTCAGCTTGGGTGATTTCCATTGCTCTGTCTTCCAGTTCAGATCCATTTCTCTGTATCATCTAATCTACTGTTGATTTCTTCTACTGTATGTTTTGTTTTAGTTATTGTATTCTTCAGCTCTGTTTGGATATTCTTTACATTTTCTAACTCTTTGTTAATCTTATAACTGTGATCATTCATTCCTCTCCTGAATTTGTTGAGCATCTTTATGATCATTACCTTGAACTTTTTATTGGGCAGATAGCTTATCTTTACTTCACTTATTTCTTTTCTGGGGTTTTATCTTGTTCCTTTGTTTAAAACATATTCCTCTGCCATCTCATTCTAATTCTGTATTTTTATTTTTATGTATTAGGTAGGTTGGTTATGTTTCCAGTTCTAGGAGAAGTGGCCTTATGTAGGAGACGTCCTATGGAGCCCAGCAGCATGCTTGCCCCTGGTCACCAGATCTGTATGCTCTAGCGTTGCCCCCTATGTGGGCTGAATGTGCCCTTCCATTGTGGTGAAGCCAATGGCTCTGAGTACATTTGTAGATGGGACTGACCCCTGGCCCAGTTGGCTTCCAGACCCTGTCTCTTGTGGAGGCTGCCATTCTTCTGTTGGTCAGAGTCAGGTCCCAGCATGTTACAGTGCATGACCAAGGGCCAAGGGAGGTACAGGCTTGTGCCAGTCCACTGGTGGGCAGCAATGGGTACTGAGGAGGCTGGTTCCAGGACCTGTGGGTTCAGAGGCTGGTATTTGCTCACTGGTGGGTGAGGCTGAGTCCCCACACAGCTGTGTGCTCAGCATGGGAGGGGTCTTGGGACTTGTGCTGACAGACTAGTGGGCAAGTAAGTGCCAGTACTAATAGACTAGAGGGAGGACTCTAAAATGGCATTTGCCTTAACCAGTGTCCTCATTGTAGAACAAGTTTCCAAAAATGGCTGCTGCCAGCATCTATGTCATCCAGGGTATTCCCACTTGTTTCTTGCCTCTCCAGGAGGCTCTTCAAGATCCGCAAGTGTGTCTGACCCAGGCTTTTCTCAAATTACTGCCTCTGTGCTGGGTCTTGGAGCATGTGAGATATTGTTCGTGCCCTTTAAGAGCAATCTGTTTCCTGTTACCCTTCTTTTCTCCAGTACACCAGCCCCACTGTCTTCAAAGCCAGATGTTCTTGGAGCTCATGATTCTGAGGCAGGATCTCCAGGCTGGAAAACCCAATGTGGGGCTTGGACCCCTGGCTCACTGGGAAGAACATCTGCCATTGTGATTATCCTTCCATTTGTGGATTACCTACTCAAGGGTGTGGATCTTAACTCTACCACATCTCTGCTTCTCCTACCTGTCTTGTTGCAGTTCCGTCCTTATTTCCTTAGTTGTGGAAAATCTTTACTGCTAGACTTCAGGTTGTTCTCATCGACAGTTGCTCTATAAATAGTTGTAATTTTGCAGTGCTTTTGGGAGGAGGTGAGCTCAGAGTCTCCCTGCTCTGCCATCTTGGCCACACCTCCCCCATGGAATTGTTCACTTTAAAATGGTGACTATTATGTTATGTGGATTTTACCTCAATAAGTTGTTTTAAATTTTTTGTTCGGCCTTGTATTTATCTTTTATAAATATCCCCATGGATTTAGATTAAAATACACTTTACTTAGTAAATTCACAATTTTAAAAATATGTTATATCATGCAATTTATATAATTATTTAATATTTAATAATCTATATTCTCACATTCTAAAATTTCCCTTTTTTTGATTAGTCAAATTAAAATTTGAACATGAAAAAATTGAAGGTCATTTCATATTATTTTATCCATATGTATCTACCTAAGTAATTCAAGGCAGTGATTCAGAGAATGTTGATTCTGAGATTAATTAGAGCAATACAATGACTACAGTGTATATTAAATTATCAAGGTGTATTCATTCTTTTGGATTAATTATACAAACCTCATAGCAGCCCTACAAGGTAATTACTGTCATTCTGTTTGCATATGAATAAACTGTGCTTTAGATAATTCACCCTAATGTTTTGATTATAAAACCTGAACACTTTCTGTTTTCACTAGGAAACCTGTATAAACCCAAGAAAGGCATTATTGCATTATTCTAAAAATGAACAGGCTATAACTGTGTATGGTATCTGTATCTATAATTAATTGTGGGAGACTGCCAATATACTCAATGAATGCTTCTGGCTATATGGAAGTTGTAGGGAAAATGCATTAATGTGATGTAATTTGTGTTTTGAACGAGGACAGTATGGGGGGGATATAATATAAATACAATTTTTATTTCTCTCCCATACTTTCTCTTTAATATTTACAGGTTGAACACATGAGTTTTCTTGTAACACAGTGAAAACTCTGGCAAAGCCCAGGGCTTCTCTGGTAGCTTGTATTTAATAGTCCTGTGATCATTTCATTCATCAAGTCCAGCTTCATTTCAGCATCTTAAATTACACTTCAATATATTAATGAAAACTCCACTCTTCATTGAGAAGCATCAATTTCCTCTTTGTTCCTCCAGCTAGAATCTATAATTGGTGGGATTCATAATTATTCTAGTTTTACTTCCTCTCATCACTTTCAGTTATTTTTACTCTTTTCTGGATAATCTAGAGCAATATGCAATTGCGCATACAAATATACTTTAAAATCACCCAACCTAATCAAAGCCAAACCTCAAGAAATCAAAAAAGGAACAAATAGCCTCTCTAACTTCATTCTTTTGCCGTTACCAGGCCTTTCTTATTGATTTTATAGTAAATATTTATAAGAGATTAGTCTACTTTAACTGCCTTCACTTTCCATATATCCTTTTCACTTCATTTCAGTATCATTTGTAATAACTTTTACATCAGTGAACTTACATGATTGATCAAGGAAAAAATTTGGATGAAGAGAAAAGACGTAAATAAAAGCAAGGATTACAAAAGGGAATCTTTTTTCATTAAATGTTAAATGTATAATTTCAAAGTTACAACATGATGCGTTGAGCATCACTGCTTAAAAGATTTAAAAATTTGATGAACTATATATTTTATTTTATAGTATATATTTCTATATATTTTAATAAATGTAGTCTTCAATTGGAAATCACTTCTTAAGTTATGGGTCCAGGACTGATTCAAATATTCAGAATCAAAAAAAAAAAAAAAACCCAGATTATGCCATTCCCAACAAGCTCACATCACAAGTTAGGGTTTTCTAGTAAGGTGAAAAAAACAGAAAGAAAAAGAAAAAAGTAAGCCAATGAGGACTGCAGTCTAACCTATAACTTCAAATATGCACTATAGATAAACTGGTGATTGAAAATTAGAGCAATCAATATTTTTACTTTCAATTTTTATTTATTTATTTGTAAGGGTATCTTCAATTAGTGATCACATTGTGTGCAGAATCTTCATATCTTGCATGTTTGATACTATATGCAAGCTTGTTATACCTCACCACCTACTCACATAGGGTCCTGTTCTCAAAGCTGATGATAATATACAGTAGTTAAAACTTATGACAGGATATCCTGAAGGATATATTATAAAGATACTTTTATAGAATTCTTGAGCCAATTAGCATATGGTGGGACTAGGGTAAGTCCTAGTAAAGCCTTTAACTAGTTGAATTCATCAGTCTCAAATTCAAGAAGTCATCACTGATTCTTCTCTTTCTTCTGCACCCCACATCCAGACCATCGGGAGGTGTTTTTCCATAAATCCAAAGCATCTCCACATCTCACCACTCCTTAATATGTCCAAGATGATTCTAGGCATTTTCATCTTTTATTCTGGATTATTTCTAGAGGTTTATTTCTTTGTTTCTCGTTTATCATCATTACCCCCTCCCCTAACCCCAGACACAATTACAACTTACCCAGCGGCAGTCCATCCTAATTACAGCAAAGTATTAATAGTTTCTCATTACCTGAAAGACCATTCATGATGTGGCTGCAGCTTTTATCCAAACTACTTTTCATCCCCTGCTCCTTCTCATCCAGTATTACTGTTTGCTGCCCTTCAAAGACGCCCAGCCTTTTCCCTCCTTAGAATCCTGCTGCCTCTGAGTGAAGTGCTCTCTTCTACAAAATATTTAAGAGATGGCTTCCTTATCATTCACGGCTCAGCCCAGTGTTTAATAAATGTTTTCTTTAAAAATGGATCTCATTGGCTGTGTTACTGAATTGGGGGGGTCCCGCTGCTCACCACTTACAAAATCAATACAAATGTTGGTAGCAAAAGAAAGGTGCCTTTAATCAGAATGCCGACAATCTGGGGAGATGGTGGACTCAGCGTCCCCCCAAAAACCACCTCCAAAGATTCTGCTTGGTTATGAAAGTTTTTAAAGGGAAATGGAGAAGTAATCTCAGTTAATCATTAAGATAGGGGGTCAAGGTCGTCACCATCCCCCACTGGGTGCAGGCTTGTCGACTCCTCGGGATCTTCCTGTAGATCATCTGGTCATCTGTTAATTACTGGTTCTTCATTTCTACTTCTTTGATCCACGGAAAGAACCGACAAGTTAGGCAAGGTATTGTGTGATTAAAAGATTTGAAAGGTGTGCTTGGGCCAGAGATGGGTAGAGCATGGGGGTGCCTGGTTTAAAAGGCAATTGGTTTAGTTACAATATAGCTTTGCCAAAGTGACAAGTAAAGGGGCTTCCTGCTGAGGGAGGTGTCCGGCAAGGAGCTGCTTACAGCTGTGCAGATTCAACTTATACATTTTAGTATCCTTACCTTTACATTGTTCTGACAGAACTGGAGATATTATTACAATCCAGAATGGGAGTCTTAGTACAAATGCTTATAATTACCTTTCAGAGATGTGAAATTTGAGTGAAAACACATATAAAATCACAATACAATAATAAACAACAATAATGATCTCTTTATCCTTAAACCTTTTCTCAGATGTGCTACAGAAGATGAAATATTGCTGCAGTAGTTAGAATTCAGAGATGTATCTTCACTTTCATATATAAGATTTGAAATGTGGCCATAATAAATGTGACTAAATGTTCAGACTTATGATCATATCAAACAACCCACTTGCTCTTGCACTAGTCCTGAACTAAGGGTGAAGAAAGTGCAATACAGATACATTCTTAATTAAATAAATGGGTACATTTGTGATCCGCGTAAGTAGCATGACTACTGAAACCAAGTTCAAATGTTATATGTTCAAACTTCTGGAGGTATTCATAAAGTGACAAGGAATTAATGGACAGTGTTTTAGCATCATTCAATAAGATTCTGGTCGTGAATTACTATACAAAGAGCAGGAAACCTACATAAAACAGCTGAAGTAGGTCAGCCTGAGATCCATTAAAATAATCTAGTTTCATTAAAGGTGTGTCTTGCTAAGTGTTATAGGAGTTATACTGGGTAGCACACAGTATTTCTCTCTGTGAAATCACTATGGAAACGGCCACAATAGATTATAAACTCCATGACCCTCTATTATAACACTTTTATTTTGTGTGTAGAGTTTTTTCCTTCTTGCAAATCATTCAGTGCAGCATTATCAGGGAGTACTCACATGTTCCTATACATCTACTAAAGAAAATAATTAAAGTAAGTTCAATTTTAGAAAAATAAAGCCTCTGAACTCTGTGACTGATTAAATTCTGGCCAATTTTCTTTCCATTTAGAGTTTTAAGGTCATGGGTTATTTTTCTTTGAAACATTGTCCTTTCTCAGAACAACCAATACAATTTTTTCCTTGGCCAAAAGGGTCACAATTGCACAATGATTGAGAGTAAAGGAGAGCAAAGAACATGGCAGCACAAGCCCACTAATAAACAGTGGACTCAGGTCATGACTATGTCATTAATTAGCAACACATATAAGCAAAGTTTTTGTATCTTATTTTTCATTAAAAAAAATTAAAAAACTACTCGAATGGAGTTTAAGTAGAGAATGATTGACTGAACTTCTCTAATTTGAAATTCAGACAAATTCAAATGAAATATTTTTATTCTATGAATGCTTTATATTCTAAATCATATGTATAATATAATATTTCTTAAAATGTCAGTTGGTTTTGAAGCTATTATTGCTCTATGTAACATTTTGAGCTTTATCCTACTGTATGTGTTTTAAATGGTATTTTTCACAGAGATGCAACATTAACTTAATATTTTTATGGTTTCTATTACATCATCTTAAACTCTAACATGAGTTACTATTTTAAGATTGCAGACTGTTAACTTTTAAAACTTAAATCTTTAAATTAGTAATTTAATGTCAGTAACCTGTGATGGTTTAAAAATCTTTATGAGCCATGATGGATATTGAAATATTCATACCTGGTAGATTTTAAAAGTGATTCTCTCAATCATGGTCAATCATTACCGTACTTTAAACAGACTCATTTTTTCCATTAAGTAAAATATTTGTCTTTTTCCCCCTATGTTTATTTTCAATGGTCAATAAATGTTTGAATTGAACATAAATATATCAATCAGTTGACATGTCCATTGCTAGTAAAACCTGAGGTCTGTATTTTAGGAAATGTATACAAATTAATATCAAATTTTACAGTATTTCAAGATAAAGTAGTAAGTTTTGGAATATTGGTTTAATTTTCAGTTAACTCTCATAACTATATTAGTATTCCAACTGCAATAAAATCTACATTACCTTAGCCTACATAGATTATTCTTAGTAAAAGTAGGCCACATACTACATCTCAGATAATCTCCCTTAAGCAGACAGCAATTGTTGTTATGAAATTTAAAACTTTCTTCTAAGGAAAACCACCAATTGGGACAATAGTGAATTTTTCAACATATCACTTTTAAAGAGAATTCTATATTAAGAAAAAAACATGAATTACCATGTTTGTCAAAATATGCATTAAGTATAAACTCAATAAAATTTGAAACAATATTCAAAAGAGTACCTTATCTAACATTTTATCACTAGGAAGCAGCAAGTTTGTTGGTGGTGATTTTAAATTCAATTTAGCACGTCATTCAAATATAGCTAATGTATTAAATGGGTTATAATGGTCTGAATTAGAGTGAATTAACCTATTATCTTATGTATTTTTGAATTGAGCATTGAGAACTACTGTGCTATAGTAAATCATTTGAGGTTATCTTGGTAAATAGGAGAGAAAAGGGTTTAATTACAGATCATTGTTTTTATTCTGATGTTTATTAAGCAGGTATTTTTTAAATTGTTGATACCAAGCTAAAATACAACTGAATAATATATGTATTTACATCCTCCTTTGAAAATCTATGAGTTTTAACAAGAAAAAGGAACTTATATGTAATATACGTAAACATTTATGTAGAGTTGCAGACGTTATAAGGACAGTTTTCAAATTAATACTGTCCCTAGCTAACAGGTAGCTAACAGTTGATATCCTGGCATCATCTCTCTTAACTTTTCAGCAAAATCTCTGGTTGCTGCCTCTGCTGAACCTTGCTCCTCTGTCTATTCATGGTTTATTCTTACTGTCTCATTGTGTGGTAAATGGCAAATGATCAATAAATGTTTGCTGACTGAATTAATAACTTATATCCAGATCCTGTTGCAAGTAATAGAACTCCTATCAAGTTCCTCCTAAACACTGCAACTAACAAAAAGCAATAAATAGTTATCATCTAACATCATCAACCCTTTAAGGAAAGTTTTATTCACAAGTACTCACATAATTTACATATATTCAATGAAGGTAAATTAGAATTTTAGTGAAAGGGATTTTAGTGATCCCCAGCATGTGCTTTCTATGTATGCCTTCATGCTTGGCCCTTGCCCTGGAGCAGATGACCCTGGACTCTGCCCAGAGCTGATTAAATCCAGCTCAAGTCAGGCCAGTTGGATTCCCTGAAATGAGGTTTTGGAAATGGGGTATAGAAACTCAGTTGTTAAACTGTGAGGAACTAGAAGAGTAGGTAGACCAAGGAGCTAAGACTGCCATCTAGGGAGAGAAATATGACTAGTCCTCTGAAAGCTGAGTGAGGAGTGAGTGGAGTTGGGCAGTCTTCAGAGAGAATGAAGTGAAACAGTGTGGAGAAGCAGAGCATCCAGGCTGTGTGGCCCCAGGCAGAAGAAGAGAGACAGACATAAGGATTTTCCCACGAGGCCCCAATGCACTTTTGCTCTAAAATTTTGAGAGATTCTCATACATTTTTAGGATAATCTCCTCTTTTTAGTGTTAATGAATTCTTTTCCCTTTTAAACAAAGCAAGCCAAATTAAAAACATACACGTTAAAAAATGCAATGTGAACAGATTTTTCAATAAATTGTGCTGGTTAAATTGTTTAATTCGAGATAAGATCTGAATACTGTGGAAATAGAACTGTACTGAATTCTACTGCATCAGGCTCTTTAAATGCGGGGCTGAAAACATGCACTTTTAAAATCTCGGCACATTTGGAATTATTTAGAGCATAGCCACCTTCAGTTTGGCAAGAAAATAAGGTAAAGGCTTCCTGGGGGAACTTACTCTAGGAATGTGCTGCATCTAGTGTCAAAGATACTGATATCCGTGAACAAAATGTCATAAACACTAGCCGTGTCCTAATTCTTCACCTGTCCTCAGCAAACAGCCTAAATTCCTGCAAAATTGGGCATTCATCTACCCTTCTCCAGTTCCTGCCACTTAATTCTGAAGACAGAAATAAAATTTAAATGTATATTTAAAAATTCTATTTAAATTCATAAGCACTTTAAATAATACTGTAGAAAGTTAGAATCATGGCTTTATGTACAATATGAAATTCTACTTGATTTAAGCAAACTATATTGTTTTGTTTTATTTAGAGTTTTCACTGCCTTAGGGGTTTGTAAGGCCACCGTTCAGGGAGTGCCATCCCCGTCTTTGGTCCAAATCAGCAGCAGATCACTAATTTGATAACCATAACTCAGCTAACTATGCAGGTGCTCCCAGATCATGCATGAGCACATTGTTGAATTCAGGAATATATTGCTTTCATCATGACCATTAGCCTGAGGAAATTGCTGTAAGTCTATGTTTCCTGATTTGATTACCTCACATTTTACACTGCTGCGCACAAGTGTCTGGAGGACAATTGCATGCATTTGTCATCTCTGTTTTAAAAGTATTAGGTGTCTTGGAAACATTCGAACCCTCTCACTGAAAAGTGCCATGCAAGTGATGGCTCAGGGCAATGATGTGCTGATATAGAATTATTTTGCCAAAATTCATGCTGAAAAACATCACCTGGCTTTGAGAAACTCAGATTTGCTCCCCTCTTTTCATTTTCACAGCCCCTGCTTTAGTGTGAGACTTCAATTGAAAGGTGCAATTGTACATTACTATTCTAAGCAGTTTGGAAATTCCAAAGAGGGAAAAAAGCAAGTTCACAGGCCCAAGGTCAAACTTTTGATTAGGATAGAACATGGATTTTTAAGTAAGCAGTTGCTAGCTAGGTCCCTGAAGGGAATGTTACAAATGTGGTCTTTAAAAAGACTAATGGGTGTCACTGAGGAATTTTAAGCAGGAAAGTACAGGAACATACATGGATTTTTAGGAAGATTCCTTTGAATATCCTGGAAATCAGATTATAAAATTATGTTAATATTAGAATATTAAATATTATAAAATCAGATATTGTATTGTAATACTAATTCAGACAAATTTACTTTCAATTATGCTTTCCTTTGTAATTTTAATCATATCTTCTGTTTAGGATATTTTTCTGAGTCCATGATTTCCTTGCTTTTGATTTTTCTTTCTTCCAATTACTTCAAAGGAATATATCTGTTCATTAGAACAAAGGACAAATCAACAACTACAGCATTTACCAGGCAGGGACCTAGAAGGAGGGGTGGGCATGGGTTTTGAGATGAGGCAATTCAAAGTCAAATCACCGAATTCCCAGACTCTGGAGTCCCCAAGCATCAGCGCAAAATCGTATGGAAAGAGTTTTAGCCATGCCAACTTTTTTGGAGGTGCCTGGAATATATATATTCATTTCACCAAAGACCAAACAGATCCTGACTTTGCAATATCCAGGGAAAAATGAGTCAGTATCACAAGTCACAGGCCTTTTCCCTTTCAATTTAATAACATCAAATAACAACAGCATTCAACAAATCTCTGTTATTAACACATGATATGAATAAAATAAGGCCTTCTCTCCTGAAATGTGTGTTTGTGCAGGAAAAAAACACAAACATATATGTAGACAGGTTAGAAGGTAATACATTTTCCTTTATAGAAACTCTTTGCATAGAGAAAAAGGCAGGTAAAAGGATAGATTGTGATAGGGTGGTTTTAGATGCTGTTGCTAGTGAAAGCTCTGATAAGGGGTGATCTGTGCAATAGCAAGCAGAAACGAGGCAATGAGTTAAAGCCCATTTGGGGGAACAGTGAACTAGGAGAAGAAAGTTAAAATGAAGGGGGAATCAATCAAGAAAGTCTTTGTACAAATTATTTCCACTGAAGTTTTAAGAAATACTATTTTCCCAGTTCTAGAAAAGACTCCAAGTTTAGCCCATCATCTGAGCCTTAATGACAGTGGAAATGGCATGGGAAAGATTTCTTTTCCTTTAATAAGGGAAGGGCACCAATTATTGTTACTATTTTCTGAATAGAGTAGTCATAAAAGAGAGGTTGAAAAGGGAAATTTGAGTGTAGTCTAATGTTTGTATTTTAAAGACATTTTTACTGGGATGTTTTTTTTAATGTATCATTTGTCCTTGAATATAGACAAGGAAAATGTGCTTCATTTACACGAGTAATTGCCAGTCTTTTCCTTTCTTTTGTTTTATCTGATATTCTGTATGTATTAGCTTACAAGTGTTGCCACAACAAAGTACTACAGACTGAGTACCTTAAACAATAGGAATCTATTTTGTCACAGTTCTGGAAGCTAGAAGTTCAAGATCAAGGTATACGCAGGGCTGGTTTCCGCTGAGAATTTCTCTCTTTGGCTTGTAGATGGTCATCTTTTCCCAGCATCTCACAGGGTCCTCCCTCTGTGAATATCTGTGTCACAATCTCTTCTATGGACACCAGTCATGTTGGATTAGGGCCCAGCCTAGGGATCTGATTTAATCTTAATTACCTCTTTGAAGACCAAACTCCAATACAATCATATCCTAAGGTACTAGGGGTTATGACTTCAACATATAAGTTTTGTGGGGTTACACAATTCAGCCCAAAACACCATAGTATCTTTCTCATATATTTTCATATCCAAATTTAGATTTTTCTAGCTCTAGAAAATGGTTTCAAATTATAGAAGAATATCAATGTCAATGTTTCTAATATTTGTGAGTGCAATTCTTCCCTGCCCATCAAAATCTCACCTATTAACAGGAGTTGGAAGTATCTTAACAGGAATGTAAAATATCTTTATAATGGTTTTGTGCAATCCATATCATTTAGCCTGTGATGGTTGCCTTTTGTGAGTGTATATGTGCATACATATAAGTATATTTATGCATATACACATATATGTATCCACACATTTATATATGTTTGTAAACTATAGCAGATAATAAAAGGGCTAGAGAAAAATAATTGAATTTCATGAAAAGATGTTAAGCATTGTGTCCCCAGTATTGGTGTGCTCTCTGAAGTCACTTTCTCCCCCAGTAGTGCAGATGGTGTATATGAAACAGACTTCTGTATCACTGAGATAATTAATTGTCTTCCACAATTCTAAGAAGACAACAGACATGATTTCCTTTTAACTGTCATCTGTTTATACATTGATTTCCTCCACCTAGAAAAGCTAGTCTCTACTTGAAGCTCTAAAGGAAATCATAAGGGAAATCATTATGGGAGGCAACAGAAATGAGAATATGATTGTTCAAGACAGGGGTCAATGTTAGTCACCTATCTTCCCAACTATTTCTTTTAGTCACAGATCCTTGTGCAAAACTGTCTCCCACTCTTTTTCTTTGCACATCACTTCACCAACTCCTATAGTTGAACTTTGCTTACACTGTATTTTGTAAAGGTCAGATTACATACTTTAAAATTGTGCTATCAGCAAAATATATATATATAAAGTTTTTGAATGGTTTTAACCTCCCAAACTCAGTTTTGTCAAAACATTTACAGAATTGTTTTAGAAATCACTATGTAAATACCTTTAAACTAAAGCAGGAAAAAAATAATTAATGTAGGAAAATTGAAGAAAGCCAGGAAAAAGACAGCTGCTAACAGGGATAAGACATGGAGACAAATCTGTAGGATGAAGAAAAAACATGGGTCATTTTATCTGCAGGCTTGCCCCAGGCACGATCTGACAAGATAGGGAAAAAGTTATGGCAATTGGCAAGAGAAAGTCCCCAGTTCTCCTTTCTCTTTCTACTTCATATTTCTTAGACATTAAACCATGGCGATACCTGAACCGTAGAGCGACTGCATTTCAGAAACGAAGAATGCCTTTGAAGTCTCTTTTGATCAAGGGATAAATACAGGGTCAGCAAGTTCATGCTGTACATTTTCAAAGGAAAGAAATCCAAATATTTTATGCTATTAAAAATCTATCACTCATTAACCTTTAACTTTTGATGTGAAACCATATGTAATTTGATTCAGTTGCAACAGAGTGTAAGATTGGAATTTCTGTATTCCTTTATTATTTAAAAAATTGTTCCATGTTGGAGAGAGATGGGAGAGACTGAGGCAAGGGTATGTGTACCAAATGCAGAGTCCTGTGCCTACACCCTCCCCCATTTGACTTCTCTGTGCAGTGACCAGAGGTTATAGGACTAACAACCTATTAATTTACAACACTAGTCCTCAAATTTTCTTCCATACCAAATGATTTTCCCATGCTCATTATTATTTCAAGAGCTAATGATCCTATAAAAAAATTATCTATGGCTTTAAAAGGACTCTCTAAATGAAATATTCACAAACAACTGTAGAATATTGTAATGTCAGAACAAGCTCAGCAACTGAGGACCTATGAATACATGCCCCACTGGCTTTTTGATGTTCTGTCATATACAGTCTATACTTCATATCTGCAGGTTCCACAACCATGGATTCAGCCAACCGCAGATGGAAAATATTCCATACAAAAATCCAGAATGTTTCAAAAAGCAGAACTTGAATTTGCTATGTGCTGGCAACTATATACCTGGCATTTACATTGTATTTACAACTATTTACACAGCATTTATATTGTATAAGGTATTACAAGTAATCTATGGATGATTTAAAGTATGGGGGTGTGCATAGGTTATATGCAAATACTACACCATTTTCCATAAGGGACTTGAACATCTACTATACGGAGTTGTTCTTTTTAAACTTCATAGCAGTTATTCCCAAGGCTAGTCTTTCCCCTTGGTGAGATAAGAATCAGGCTGTGTGATTAATTCTTTTGTTTGGGTAGTTGCAGGCCTTAAATCAGAAAAGTGGATGTGATGACCTCAGGAAATGCCTTCAGGTCTTACTGTCCTAGGAAATCAAATATGTTGCAAGCAGCTGATTCTATAGCAAACAATTAGCATTGTAAACATACATATTTTCTATATACATGGTTTTCATGAGGAAATGCTGGATTATTAGCTAATCTAATTTTCTCTTGGCATAATTTTTTTTTAATTTTGCTAGCATGCATGTTTTACATTTACATTCTACAGGGTGCAATTACTAATAATATTGTTTTCAAAATTAAAATAGTCATATACTCTTTTTTATACAACTGCTTACTGCCCTCCAATTTCCCCAGAGTACATTAAACAGCTGCACACTTACCTGGTGCTGATCATACTGTTTACACACAGCAGATGCTGACATAGTTGTAAACTGGCACGTAAGAATTAAAATGCATCACCACATGTTAGCAATGTGAGGCTCTGCTGCTAAAATAAAATCTAATATTTTAACACACCATATGCTACATTTGAGTAAAATAAGTGTATACTTAAAGAGAGCAGATCATTTATTTTCTTATTTTTTCCATACGACAGGAATTAAAAAATTATTAAAAAAAATTTTCATTGTATAGTTGGTTTATAATGTTGTGTTAGTTTCTGCTGTACAGCAGAGTGTATTAGTTATACACATATATATATATCCACTCTTTTTTAGGTTCTTTTCTCATATAGGTCATTACAGAGTATTGAGTAGAGTTCCCTGTGCTATACAGGGAACTGTACATAGTTGTCTATTTTATACATAGTAGTGTGTATATGTCAGTCTCAATCTCCCAATTTATCCCCCCCTTTCCCCCTGGTAACCATAAGTTTGTTTTCTACATCTGTGACTCTATTTCTTAAACAATTATTTTTAATAATTTCCAGAGTTCTCTGTTTATCATGATTATTCATCTCTATAGTAGCATTCTCCTGCCAAGATTAAAAAAATAGGGAATA
Organism: Grampus griseus; assembly: GCF_964374135.1. NCBI lineage: Eukaryota > Metazoa > Chordata > Mammalia > Artiodactyla > Delphinidae > Grampus > Grampus griseus. The sequence continues at coordinate 7,197,884 of NC_139017.1, forward strand.
ATTTTGTCTTTTAACATGAAAACAATAGGAAAGTAGACAGTGTGGCAGATGTCTCTCTCTCACTTTTACTGAACAAGCTCAAATGTTAAAGGGATTTCTCACCTGTACTCTCCAAAATGTGTGACAACCTGTTAATAACATTTTAATTTCTATAATGTGCCCTCTCAAAATATATGAAAAAAACGTGATCCAAACAAGAAATGCATAGTAAAAAGAATTCTAAAATTAATGACAAAAACCAGTTAAAAAATAAAAATCCTCTGTGAAGAATGAAGGCTGACTTGAACCCTGATAGCTGCAGCAGGTGGGTGCATGCAACCAGGTGCAATAGTGATTAGAGATCCCTAGGAGGAAACCTGTTTAAGCTTTTTACTTGCCATCCCACTTTTGTTACCCTTCCCTGTAAGAAAAGACAGTAAAAATAGCCCAGACTGCTGGGTGAGTTTTTATGAAAACCCGTGCAGACAGACAGGCGCTCTCAGGAGTTCACTGTTCCACGTAGAATTCCTCCAAATACCATGTCTTCAGCATCATCACTTAGACTGTCTCTTCCAACTGTTTTCTGTCCCTAAGATATTAGGATGGAGCTCTGCCCAAAGGAGTTCTCTTCCCTCTTGGGTCTTGATTCCTCTAGTACTGTTTGCACTCACAGTTTTTTTTTATGTCTTATAATAGATTTTTCTTTTTCTAATTTTTCTGCTTTTTCCAGTTATTCTTGGCAGAAATGTTATTCTGGATAGAGATATTTCATCATACTAGAAGCAGAGTCCTGCAAGAAAATATTAAGATGCAGGACATATAATAAAAAAATCTAGGATATATCAAGAGAAGTAAAAGTGTCAAAATATAAATGAGTTTCAGAAGAGGAAAAAACAACCCAGAGAAGAAAATAATTGAAGAAATAGTCAAAGTTTTGTTCTGTTTTGTTTTAATTTCTAAAATAGATGAAGATTTCCTGGCTCTTTATTTCCTATTGATTTCTACTTAGTGAACCTACCAGGACACTCTCGCTCACAAACTATGTAGACCCACAAGGATAGTATATTAGTTTCCTACTGCTGCTGTAACAAATTACCTCAGACTTGGTGGTTTACATAATACAAATATATTCTCTTATGATTCTGGAAGGCAGAGGTCCAGAATAAATTTCATTGGCTAAAGTCAAAGTGTCTGCAAAATTGGTTCTTTCCAAAGGTTCTAGGCAGGAATTAATTCCTGACCTTTTCCATCTTCTGGTGGCTTCACTCCTTTTGGCTGCATCACTCCAATCACGACTCCTGTGGGCACACCGCCTTTTCCTTATAAGGATTCTTGGGATTATATTGACCCACCAGATAATCCATGGCAATCATCTCCACATCTCAATTTCCTTAATATAATCCCATGTGTAAAGTACTTTTTGCCATAGAAGGTAACACATTCACTGGTTTCAGGATTTGTATACGAAGATCTCTTTTTTGGGGTAGTGGTAGTCATTCAGCTTACCACAGATAGCAAACACAATAACCTCTATCTTTAATTAAACACTGCAAGGCAGGCTTGTAAAGCCAATCAACAATCACTTCAAAGCAAGCACAGAATCACCTTCAGTGGAGTGGTGGGAGATAAAGGCATCATCTGATACAAAAATTGTCAGCAAATACACACTTCGAGAAGGATAGATTCCATCCTTATTGAAAACATGAGTGAACGTCTGAATATGATAAGGAAAATGTGGAGAAATTTGCTGAGGTTCTACTTTGGTTATAACTGCAACAATTTAGTAGAAACCCAAAAGGACTAAAGTGCACCATGATGGTTCATGTCCTTGAGGATGAAAAACAGATTTAGCAAATACATGTTCCCCCAAAACAGAGGCTTACTCTGAAGAACAGCTAGTGGGTTCAAATTTATTTGAGCAGTTAAGGAAAAGAAAAGGATCTGATGGGAAAGATGGGTGGAGAAAACTGATGCAGAAACGAATTAAGAACAAAATGCAACATCTTTCTAAGATGGAAAGATACAGCCATGGACCAGAGAAAAACAAACACTGCCCTTTCAACTTGGACAAAAATAAACCTACTCCAATTATCCAGAAAAAACCTTCCTTTTAAGAATGGATACAAGTGAGCATTCACTAAAATAACAAACAGTTAGTATAAGAAATAAAAAGATGAAAATAAAGTAAGTCTAAAGGACAACCAAATTTCCAAAAATATTTGAAAATTTTAACCTAATACTTTAGTTGAAACCTTAAAATAGACAATTTATTTAGCATAAAAGAACAGTAGAGGGAGAGGGATAAATTAGGAGTTTGAGATTAACAGGTACACACTACTATATATAAAATAGATAAACAACAAGACCTCCTGTATAGCACAGGGAACAATATTCAATATCTTATAATAACCTATAAGGGAAAAGAATCTGAAAAAGATATATATTATATATATATGTACAACTGAATCATTATACTGTACACCTGAATCATTGTAAATCAACTATATTTCAATATAAAAAATAAATTAATAAAAAAAAGAACAGTAGGGGCAAAAATTTTAATAATATGGCTAGAAATAGTAGGATCTGAAATAAGACCTAACAAACTTTAGAAATTTTTGTAAAACATAGGATGGAATCTCATTTTCACAAGAATAACAGGAATGAATAAACACCAGTAAGGAAAAAAAGAAAACAGAAAAGGAAAATAGTATATAGGAAAATGTTGGATGTACTAGATTATAGACTGAAGAAAGTGTTTTTATACTTTTTTAATAACATTTTTATAAAGTTTTACAAAGTTAATACTTTAGATTTTATGGGTCACAGAGGTCTCTGTTACACCTTCTTTGTCTTCACAAACTTTGAAAAAGGTAAAAAATGAAATACTCTCAACTTTCAGGCCACACTCAGGTCTGAATTTGGGCCTCAGGCAAGAGTTTGCTGACCCCTGTACTAAATAGGCAAACAATGCCTCAAACATATGGTGTACATATAGCTGGGCTCCTTATGGACAAAAAAAAAAAAGAAGGAAAGAAGCAGACACTTTACTGAAAGCTATAATATCAGCTATCCAGCCCTAACTCTGCCATCCCCCCAAAAAATTATATTTGAAAAAAGCATATTGAAAGATTGCCTGGGACTTATACTGACTTACTAACTTATATTGACTTTAAAGATAAGAAGGAAAAACACTTTATTCATCGGTCAGAAACTCCAAGTCATGTATAAGGAAAAAGAATCAGAATGTTTTGAGTCTTCTCAACAGCAACACTTATACCATACTCAACCCTGTAAGAGAATCGGGAAAGAAAATGTGAGCCAACTTTAACCCAGCTCTATTGAATTCAAGTTTGAGGCCCCAGGAAACTAATTATGGACATGAAGGAACTCAGGGAATATTTTTCACTTGAGACCACCACCATCATCATCATTATCATAAACCTCATTGTCACTATCTTCACCATCATCAGGGCTGTATTTCCTTGCATAACTATGAGGGGTGTTTTTTTTTTTTTTTCATAACATCAAATGAGATAACTCCTGAGACACAAAATTTTTAAAGTTGGAAATGCTTTAAATGTGTAAAAAAGTGGCACTATTTCACTTTTTATGGCTGAGTAATACTTTGATGCTGGTTGTGAAGTGCTAATATTTGCATTGTTGAAACCTTTCTATTGTCATTTAGTCTTGAATATGGATTAGTGGGAACAATAAAATTGCAAGGTAGGCCAGTCCTCATAATCATATACAAGTTTGTTCGTACCATCACAAATAACGTGGTAATTTAGTAGCACTGGAATGAAATACATTTTCATTATGTGTGTTCCTGCACAATTCTAGCCCTGTCTCTGAGGAGCAGCTCTGCAACGTGAGCGTATTCATTTTAGCTCATTCATTCCTGTTCTCCCTTTCTTGTAACACTAGGGAGGATGAGTAAATGAGGGGTGCTCACAAGAGAGCTGAAATAAATCATACAGTTCAGAATTTGTAGTTGCCTTTGGCCTCATCCAGCTTTCGTTGCTGACCCCTTGGACCTTTGCTACTTGCTGACATTCCTCCTGGTTTCACCATTAGTACACTCATTAGTGCTGTTCTCCAGTCATGTTCCGTGGAAGTATTTACAGTCATTACATTCCTGGTTAACGTGCTCTGGAGGTATGTGCCAGCTAACCAAATTACTCATAACTGTAGTGATAGAGCAGCATAACGTGAGTGGGTTTTGAGAATCTAGATCTGAGTTGTCCAATAAATTAGCCATTAGCTTCAAGTGGCCATTTAAAATTTGATTAAAACTAAATAACATTAAAATTCAGTTCCTCCGACACACTAGTCACATTTCAAGTATTCAAAAGCCACTAGTGATGAGTGGCTACTCTTTTGGGTTTTGGACAGCACAGCTCTGGAACATTTCCATCACTGTAGAAATGCCTGCTGGACAATGCTACCCTAGATTCACAATACAAATTCTCTTAAGAAAAAAAATTATCTTTGGAAATAAGGTCGTATGATCATATATATTCAGAAAACGCTGTGCATTTCACGATCTTATTGGAGACTTGTAAGGTACATTTTAAAATATGTTATCATTTTAAACATAGTGTTTCCCAGATTAAATGAATTAGATAATCATTTTTTCTTCCTGTCTGGATGTAGGAAAAAAACTGGTATTCATTCCATGGAGTGCACTTTGCGGAAATATGACAGAGGATTTAAGAAATTATTTATTTCACCAAACAGTAGGAACTAACTTGAATCTCATGTATGATGCATTTATTGCATTAAAGAGTTTTAGCTTATAAACATAAATTTAATAACTTTTTAAAACCACATTTACCAACAGATGCTCTATAACACATAAGCAGACTAATGGAAACTCTGTGCTTAGTTAAAAGCTAATTCAAAAATGCAAGGCCTCTTTTTGTTTGTTTTTCATGAGGGAATTATGTAAAACTTCATATATTTTAATTTGCATGTAACAGCAAAAGCTTGTTGCTTATTAGAGTTACTTAAGTTTGTTGGCATGAATTAATATTAACTCATAGTTAGAAGTTCTGATTTAGTACTCTAAAAAGTGGTCCATACATAACAAAGGAATTATTTTAAAAGTCACTTAACTGCTAATGTGTACATACATAGCAAATAATGTTGAATTACCATAATTTGAGTGAACAGAAATTTGTTCTTAATACAATATCATTATTGCATAGAGTTGTTTTGTTCCCCTTAAATATTAATATTTAATTAACTCATTGGTAGGGTTGCTCTTAGTGACTACAGTGGCTGTTTATTTGGTTGTGAAAAATTGCAGATTATTTTGACATTCTGATTAGAATTTTATCTGCCTCAGTTCTTCAATATGATCAAATTGTTGGGTCATCGTAACTTGGCTGCCATTAAAAAAGACTTTTCAAACACCCATCTAAATTTATGTTGCTAGTAAGTGATGGAATCAGGATGCAGACACAGTTATTCTGAAATATAATCTATTCTTTGCTTTACATCTGTCTCAATAATAGATTTAAACATTAAAATAATGTTGTGATATGTGAGTTTTCTATAGAAAAACCAAAAGATACAGCATTTGAAAAACAAGGGCAAATGCAGGACCAAAGGGAGGAAAGAGGAGTTTTTATCCTGATATAGAGATAAAAGTATCCACCCCTCCTTGATGAGGTTAACATTTCAGGAAACACAGTAAGACTGTATATGCATTCTGAATCAGTAAAAGGCAGTCCTTTTGTGGATAAACAAAGCTTTTCAGAAATCAGAAGATAGTAGATCATAGCTAAAGTTTGTCCTTTCTGGCTGATAATGAGTCATTGTGAATAGCTAACAGCCTGAAAATATAAGAAGAAATAAATATACAGATATTTTAAACTTTTTCACAGGGTGAAAGTTATCTGTGATAAGAACTTTGCCTTCACCATAGATCTTCACATATGGAAGTGAAGATGGTGTAAACTTAAGCTAAATTGCATGTATGCAGTGGAATGTGACCAAGTATAAGACTATGTAAAAAAGACACATGACACACACGTATGAAAGAAAAATCCTGAGTGATAAAATACATTACACAAGGCATTTCTCAACTTACAGCATGAGAGCAATATATTATTGCCTGGGAAACTCTCAAGCAGCTCATGAAAAGAGGTATTGTTATCTCCTTTCATTTATCTTATTTATTACTTATTTTTGTTGCATTTAAAAATATTACATTTCTCTAAATCAAAGGGAGGTATATGCATTGCAAAAATTAGGAAAAATAGAAATGAGTAAAGAAAAAAGTAGTATTTGTCCATGAGTTGTTTTTAAACTTGCCAAAATCCAGAGAATTTTTTTTGGAGGGGGGGAGTTTTTTTTTTAATCTTGGCTTATCAAATTGATAAAGTTGGAGAGACTATTTCAAATTTTCATTAATTCTCTAATATCACTAATCACACATTCGTTTATTCATTTTTGCATGTGTCTGTATATGTATCTATGTTTGAAAGTATTATGTATGTATGTATTTGTATGTTTATTTGCTTGTTATTTCTTATTGAACATTTTTGGCTCTGTCTAGGTATTTAAAGCAATAAGTTACATTATTTTAGTTGAACATTGAAGTAAATCCTGTCAGACAATTGTCTTTATTTACTTGATAAAAGTAAATAATTAAACAGGTAGCAGAGGATAGGAGAGATAAATTAAGAGTTTGGGATTAACATATACACACTACTATATATAAAAAGACAAACAACAAGGACCTACTGTATAGCACAGGGGACTATATTCAATATCTTGTAATAACCTATAATGGAAAATAATCTGAAAAAGTATATATATATCTAAAACACTTTGCTGTACACCTGAAACTAACACATTGTAAATTAACTGTATTTCAATTCAAAAATAATAAAAATAATTAAACAAGTAATATCAGCTGCCCACCTTACTCTATTATTTTTCTTGAATCCTGCTCTACTCTATATCAAGATTAAGTCCTACCTCACACTATTAAAGATATTTAATTTATTATATATTGACTACTTTCATGTTGTTTTGATACTTTGCATCTTTTTTTCAACCACATACTTTTTGTCTCTTTGATTAATCTGTGCATTTTCAAATTAGTAGACATATATTCCACCAACTTTGAATGCCTGAAACACAGTAAATGCTTGGTAGTATTTTTTTTTACAGTAAATGTTTATTAGCATCTATAAAATGTAAGGTACAATAAGGAATGCAAAGAGTGTTTAATGCACTCCTGAGTTAAAGAGAATTGATGGATGTGTTTCAAAAAATGATTCAAATTTCTTGGACACAATGTTGCCATAGTCAACAGCATTTAAAAGTCTCATTTGGACAACTCAGGCAGTAGTAGGACCACAGGCTGTGTTTATAGTGAATATTTTAGTGAGACTCCCAGAGCATCATTTTGGAGAAATTTTTTGAAGCTTAAATTCTACTTTTTGGCTGTTTTACATGTTTGTTATTAACTGATTTTTTACTTTTACTTGGATAAATTTTGGCTTTTTATTCCATGACCAAAGCAGTTCTTTGAGCAATTGTAACAAATTAATGAGTTTTGCTTTCTTTACTCTCAGTTATGTTATAGATCTGAATAAGGTGGTTGCACGAGGTAGCTTTAGAGATGACTCCCCATGATTCCTTCTTCCTGGTTTATGTCATTGTACTGTCTCTCAACAGGTCCACCTGTCAAAGAGCAGAGTCTGTCCCGCTTCCATCCAATAGCCAGCAAGGCAAAGGGGCCCTCAAGCCAAGAAACCAGAGGAACTGAATCCTATCAACCACCACACGAGTAAGTTTGGAAGCAGATCCATCCATAATTGAGCTAAGATGACTCCAGTCCCAGGTGATAACCTTGACTGCAACTTTGTCAACACCCTTAGCCAGAAAGCCCAAGTAAGCTGCCCTTGGATTCTTAACCCACAAAAACTGTAAGATAATAAATGTTTATTATTTTAAGTGGCTAAATTTTAGGATAATTGTCACACTGCCATAGATAACTATGCAATGGTAGACATGGAGAAGGGAAAGGAATATCCTCATACACAAGGATATAATAAAAATAATGATAATAATAATATCTACACTAAACAGTAATGGATGTGCTTGCTTATTCCAGTAGACACAAAGAGAACATATTTAACATTTTTTTTACTGCGATGCCATTATTACTACTTCTAGAAAATTTGGGAAAAGCATGTTGAAAACTAAAAGAAGTCTTATAGATTCTCTAACCCAAGGTTCAAAAGGGAATGGTGCCTTGGTAAAGCCATGGGACACAGATTGTCCCTAGTAACCTTTGGCCCTCAGTTCCTCTGGCTTCTAACAAGTTTTAATCCTATTTTTAAAACATGTGTATAATCTCTTTTGCCCAGATTCATTTGCTTTCAGCAGTCATTGGTTGGAAAATGTCGTGGTGTGAAAAGATATGGTGGTGACTACCAAAGGTAAAATTCAAATTCCTGTTGATAGCTTTTTTTTTTAAATCTAGAATTCCTGTACATGTCCCACATGCATCTTTAATGATCATCAAGCATCCTAAAATTATGGACACCACTAAATGTGCAACACACTCCCTGGACTGTGGCCCTAGATCATTGAAAACTAAAATAATTAGACATGTGAAAAATAATGTCCTAGAAGCACAATTGTCTTTCTCACTTATTACCATATCTAACTGCCGTTAGATTCTGAAAGGGTTTGCTTATCAACATTTAACCTTCTTTTCAATGATTAATTGAAGGACAGGTATACTGGGCACCATCATTTTATTCCCAGCCACAAGTTCTAACACAGGAACTCTTTATAAGTCCCATAAATCTAGCTACGGTCAGGGTTTATCATTTCAGATTGCATGAACATTTCTTAATTCACGTATTTTCTGTAATTTACAACTTAAGTCAAATATAAAAATGTAAGCAATTCAAATATGCAGATCAAGAACTATCATTTATTTAATGAAGTGGTACCAAATTTAGCCTGTTGACAATGTTTGACTTCCAATGTACTATAGTAAACAATAGTGCTGTTGTTTCCAAATTAGGTTTTTAAAAATAATCTCTAAAAGTTAAAACTCAGTGATTTTTATTTCTTTTACTATTCTTGTTTGCTATTTATATAGCAAACTTGAGGGTGTTTTGCTCTTCATTATTTCAAGAATAAACCTGTTCAATCTTTATAAATACTTCCTCCTGGAAGTGAAAAACATAAGCTCAAGATAAAAATAATGCCTAGAAAACATTTCATTTAAATGTGACACCTGATGGCAAGGCCCAAAATAGTTTAATGCGATATTTCTTGATATATCCATTGTATTGAATACAATTACTGTAAATAGACATTGAAAAGTTTGGTAAAATAAAACTTTGCAGTTGAAGATGTACATTTTATGTTACTCTACCAAACACTATGATCTATCATTATAATAACTGTATTTTGAACTATGAATCAAGTCATCATGAATATATTGAATTCAAAACTACTACTAGGGTCAAGAGCAAATTTTGTAATAAAAAAACAACATTTATAAACAACTTTCTACTGTGTGATGTTTAGTATCAGTTTCTGGAAGGCGATTGAAATATGGAATATGTGCCTAATTCAAGTCAAGATTTTTCAAAAGAGGAAACATAAGGCAATTTAAAGTAAAGAATGTAGAAGAGTTGAATAGGAGGAGTCGTGAGAAAGATTAAAATCTTATTCCATGGCCTCCCTAGGACATAAGGTAGGAGAATTAACACAGAAAAGAAGTAACCGAGAATGAATAGGGACATAAGGGGAAGGTAATGGACTCATGGGGGTAAGTAATTGTGGGAACTAGAACTAGAATGACTGTTGTCAGAAATACAATGTGTAATTAATTTAGAGGTAGAGCTGTTATGGATTATGATAAAATGCAGGTTATAGTTATGAAATGGGGTTAATGGAGTGGAGGTGAAAATCACTGGGTTAGAGGACTCAGGGGGCCAGGGTGTGATCCCTATTGGAAAAAAGTCCACAGATTTACTGAAGTTGCTCACGTCACAGCTGTAATACAGGTGATGAGCATGAACTGGTACCAGAAGAACGTGGAGATGTACATACCTGGGAGGTATCAGCTCCAAGGGGGCTGTTTTGCTAAAAATGAAAATGTCATGTGTGGGAAGGAAATAATTTTGAGGAAGAAAAATGGTGATACAGGACCAGCAGCAACTATTCTCATAGAAAATAGCACAATAAGCAATCTTTACTTCAAAAACTGCAAGGGACATGTTTACTTAGTAAGGAGAGGTATGTCCAAGGTAATTTAAGAGGCAAGAAGCAAAATATATTCTAGAATGAGGTGAAATGTAAAGGACAATGAGTTTACATAAAACAGAGATGAGGATATGGGGAAAGGATCGGCAGGAGAATAGAGGCTGCTTTGTTGAGTCAGGAGTGTAACCACAGCCATAAAGGGGGGAGGCACACAAGAAGACTGACACCCTGTGGAATTCGTCCTTGGCTGAATGTAACAGATGAGTGGATAGAACAGTGTGGTGGAAATAACTGGATGCAATCTCTAAGTGGAACCCAGGTGTGAAAATACTTCCAAGCTGAAACAATTAAAGACAGTGACTGGTTTCAGAATTTAGATAGTATTCTCCATTTGCAATACAGTTACTATTGTGTAGTCGTGTAGTCATGCATTTTGTAGTTATTAGTTTAAAATCAAAATAGAATGCTGGGGCTTCCCTGGTGGTGCAGTGGTTGAGAGTCCGCCTGCCGATGCAGGGGACACGGGTTCGTGGCCCGGTCCGGGAAGCTCCCACATGCCGCGGAATGGCTGGGCCCGTGAGCCATGGCCGCTGAGCCTGCGCATTCGGAGCCTGTGCTCCGCAACGGGAGGGGCCACAACAGTGAGAGGCCCGTGTACCGCAAAAAAAAACACAAAAAAACTGAATGCTGGTGTTCAGGGTGTTGGAAAGTATCAGTAGGCCATTGTTCCTCCTTAAAATATGAGAAAAAGCCAAATGAGTCATACAATCGTAGTATTTTTAAAAATCCATCAGAGAGCCGAGGATGCAAAGAAATGTAAATAAACTTCCAGAAATAGCCATTGTTAAGGGGAAAAATACCCTCAGTTTCTTTTAATACTGGCAAAGTGGCAGGTTCAAAAGAAATCTGCTCTTCTGAGAGATGTGGGCAAATGAGACACATTGTTAACGAAGCTTTCACTGTCCCTGGCCTGGCTTGTTGGCTGCAGCTGTGAGGAGGCCAAGTGACCGCTCCAGACAGCGCTCACACAGTTTCCCATAGATTTTCACCACCTGCAGGAGGTGGAGGAAGGGAAGACCTGAGAGAGATGCCCCAGGTGCAAGGGATCTTTCTGAATGCGGGACATCAGCATGGCTGGTTAAAGGCAAGGGCGGGGAAGCCAACGAGAGACGTGCCCATAAGCTTCCGGGGCCTTCCCAGCGTGCAGGATAGCAGTCTCGGAAGGGCAGAGGGAACAGTGGGGGAGCTGAAACATCCCTCCCAGTAATAAAGGTAAGACCTTCACTGGATATACCACAGCCACCCTCTGTAGCTTACCTTCCAGAGAGTGGAGTGGGAAACCAAGCTTTTATCTTTAGTCTAAAAGTTATTTTATTTTCAGACATACTGATTTATATCCCTACGCTTATATCCTTGATTTCTACATGTACTGAATTTATTGCAGGGAAGTAAAAGAATATTGCTTGTGTGAACATGATTTTTTTTTTTGGTAGAAGGTTGATAATTGTGACTTCCATGGTATAATAATGACTTTGTTGTAAACTTTTCATGTATACTACTTACTATGAAAGAATGCATCTCTGTTTTTTTTGTTTGTTTGTTTTTGGTTTTTTTGCGGTACGCGGGCCTCTCACTGTTGTGGCTTCTCCCGTTGCGGAGCACAGGCTCCGGACGCGCAGGTTCAGCGGCCATGGCTCATGGGCCCAGCCGTTCCGCGGCATGTGGGATCTTCTCGGACCGGGGCACGAATCCGTGTCCCCTGCATTGGCAGGCGGACTCTCAACCACTGCGCCACCAGGGAAGCCCGCATCTCTGGTTTTATTGTATGAAATTTAACACGCAGTCTAAGGTTGTTAATTGCGCAATTCAGGTCTTCTATATTTTTGTTTTGGTCTGGCCCATTGATCTATCAGCTTTTGAAAATGACTTTTGAAAATTTCTCAGTGCAATTGTTGCTGAATCGGTTTGCTTTTTGGTTCTGTCCACTGAAATAAAAGCCGCACAAGCACAGAGAATTTTACCTTTTATTGACCAGTGTCTTTGAAGCATCTAGAAGAGAGACTGAAACAAAGTAAGCCTTCAAGAAATGTTGGTGGATTTAATTAATGCGGTTTTCCATTATGTATTTTGATTTATGCATTTCAAAGTATGTATATTTTCATGATCATTACAGACTTTGATGAGTTGTTCTTTTAAGCAACACAAAAACTTCTCAATATATATTAATTCATTGCTTAGAATAATATTTTGTCTGATTTTGAAATTGTGATTTCTTCTGGCTGTCTGTTCAAAGTGATGGTATATCAAGGGGGTTGAACATGAGAATAGTCTGTTTTGAGTACAGGCAGTAGTGGAGTGCATTGTTTGTAGAGATTTGACAATAATACACTGGTTAAAATTCAGTCTTCTTTCAAATATCATGAGAAGCAGACACTTACAAACGATGTCAATGATGAAGTACTCCTGGTCACCAGAGCAGGTGGCTCCCATTGCCCGGACTCTTAAAGGCTGATCTTCCTATACCTGCTTATTTTCAAAGTTTCTTTATTTATTCTGTTTTCTTGCAAGGGCAAAGGATGGATTTTTTTATGAATTAAGTACGTTGTTTATTTATAAAATCTTCATAATAATACAGCTGGATGAATTGTCAAAAGTTTAATAAACCTATGTAACTAAAACAGAAAATAAGTTACAGACTATTAACAGCAACCCAGAAACTGTAACGTCCCATCACAGCCAATAATCTCCACCCAGGAGAAAGCACTGACGTGATTTCCATCACCATGAACTAATTTTATCATGATTGGTATTGATGAGGGGAATTTTACTGCTTATACTTTTGTGTTGGCTTCTTTAAAATAATATTATGTTTGTGAAACTCATCCTTGAGGCAAATAGCTGTAATTCATTAATTTTTATTGGTGTGTATGATGATAATACATTTATCTATCATACTGTAGAAAGATGTATTTGTTGTTTCCAGTTTACATTTTTATTAATAGTACTGCTATGAACATTCTCATACATGTCTTTTGGTATAAATATGTGTACAATTCTTTTGGGCATATAATTGCTAAGTTCAGATTTAGTAGATACTTCCAAATACCTTTCCAAACTGATTATCTCAATTTACACTCCTACCAGCTATCTCTGACAAAGTTGTTTGTCTTACGTCATTGTTGTTATCATTCTCAATCTTTTAATATTTGCTGTATTACTGGCCATTTATTAGAGTTGTATTGTAGTTTTAATTCCTATTTCTCTGGTGGTTGATGAGTAAGACCCTTGGGTCTGAGATAAATATTAGTTACACCTGGAGATGGTCATGTCCCTTCAGCTATTCTTGAGCGTGAGTACCAGGTGAATTTTGTTAGGGCTTAAGTTGGGTTGGGCTTTATTTTTACAGTTACCCTCAAGACCAATAGCTTCAAATTCCTCTGAACTTACCTAATGCTAAGGGTAAGGGCTGGTGTACTGGAGAGTTTTACTCGTTTCCTCAACCACAATAACCCATGCGTTTTCTTGTGCTCTTGAGCCTTGGTAGGGTCTCTCTTTAGGACTGATTGGTCCTCTTCCCAGGGTCAGATGACAATTCATGTTACTCTGTGCTTACTAGCCTGCTGATGGGGCTGAGGGATGCCTAAGGCCATCTTCAGTCTTAGATCCGTGATGCTGGGGTCATAGGAAGAGGGCTTTCTCAGACAGTCTACTCTCCTCAGTGTTAGGAAACATGTCTGCAATAGGTCTTCAGGTGTTCCTTGGGAGCAAAATGATTTGTTGCCATTTCAACAGTGTTTAAAAACTTTTGTTCATTCACCATGGCCATAGAAAGTGGGTTCATGAGTTAAAAATCATAGCTACTTCTGTCTGTTCAGCAGAAGCTTTGTGCGACTTTATTCTTCTGAAACTGGGCTGAGGAAAGACTTTATATTAGCGTTTGTAATAACACCACGAAACATTATTCATTTAGTAGTTTGCTTAGCTTAGAAATATCTATGAGTATAAGCCTCTTCAGTTTTGAGAGAAAAAATAAATTATGAAAATGAAATTGTGAAAACATTTGCTTTCAATCATTGCCTCCTTAGCAAAAATAGTAAAAGTAAGCATCCTCTCACTGTGACATGATAGCCTAGCTTCATTTTCTCCTACTTTTCCTTACAAGCTCGATAAAAATTTCTTATACACTTGGCTTGACAAAACATTTTGTACCGTCATTGCTGTAACTGTTAAATATAGCAGAAATAAACCACCTCATTAGATTTCACTATGGATAACAGTCTCTTTAAAACCTGTCTTCCTCAGATTATAATGATATAGTCCTTTATGTTCAATATCCTGAAAAGAGTTATGAAGGAAAAAATTCCTTAGGATTTCATAAGATGTATGTTTCCCTGTCAACATCTATTAGCCTTTTATTCTGCCTTGTATACATTTTTGCTGTTTGTTTGCTTTATGGGTTTTTTTTTTTTTGGCCTTTCTTTATGTGTCTGTGATTCTTTCCAAAGGCCTGTAGCTGTGGTTCATCAATTTTTATTGCTCTGTATATTCTGTTGTGATTATACCACAATTTATTCATTTATTCTAATGTTGATGAACATTTGGGTTGTTTTCAATTTCTGGCAGCTGTAAATGATGATGCTATGAATATTCCTATGCATGTTTTCTGGATTAGACGTGCACTCCTTTATCTAGGGTCTACAGCTAGAAGTAGAATTGCTAAGTTGTCGAATATGCATGTGGTAAACTTTAGAGAAATTGTCAATGTGTTCTTCAGAACTTTTGTCTGATTTGTGGCCAGCAGTGTATGAAAGTTCTCATAGATCCCCATCCTTACCAACACTGATATTGTCAGACTTTCATGTTAGCCAACCAATCCATGATGCAGCAGCATCACACTGTGGCTTTGATTTGCTTTTGCCTTGTTATTAAAGAACTGAGTGCATATTCATGCGTTTATTAGCCATTTGGAGTTCATCTTTTGAAAAGTTTGTTTATTCACTTGCCTTTTTTATCTTATGTTATATGTAAGGTTCTTTATATGTTTTGTATAGCCATCATTCTTCAGCTTATTTTTTTCATAGCTTATAAGTTTCTAATTTTAATGTATATACAATATGCCAGTGTCTACCCTGGGTTATTTCTTCCATATTTTGTCTTAGAAATCACCCTCTTCCTCAAGGTCATGAAGATAATCTCTTATATTATCTTTTAAAGGTTTTACATGGTTGACTTTCACATTTAGGACTTCAGTCTACCCTGGCATTGATTCCCTTATAATCGTGTGATGTAGAGGTCCAATTTCATTTCTTTTTCTTAAGTGGATTGCCAGATTTCCTAGCACTAATTATTAAAAATTCTGTCCTTCCCCCACTGTCTGCTAGGCTGCAATGTCCATATCAAGCTTCAATGTATGTGTGGGTCTAATTCTCAGGTTTGCCCCTCTGTTTCATTTGCCACGTTGTCAATACCTGCAATAACTCTTACTTTTTTTGTTGTTCTTCAGTAGAGTTTTGACTATGGTTGGACCATTGCATTTCCATATAAATTTTGGAATCAGGAAATAGAAACTATTCATCACTTCTATTTTAAACTAGAATGTATATCCAGCCATCCTATTAATATCTTGCCTGTTCTAATAATGATTAATTAATTATTAATATAGTTGTTTTGGATGCCTTTGTGTATGCAAACAAACATATAACCTGTGATTTATTAACATTTTTTGTTTATTTTCTAATTCTGGCTTTTTTTTCTCAATGAGATTTTGGGTTTATCTACTACAACACCTGGTTTCCTTAGCTAAAGGAAAACAAGCTAATAGATGCTTACTGAATCTATTTAGATTTTGGAGCTCATAAGGAATATTTGGCTGAACATTTGGCTCTAACCCATGAACTAAGTAATACAGAATAAGAGATAGTTTAGCTGCAGTCCTGGCATTGTTCATGTGGTTGTAGATACCGCTGCTCATCCAGCAGATCCAGAGGATGACTGCTGTTTCTTTGTTGGATCAGGATTCTAGGAGGAGTCTGCAGAAATCTCCAGTCAGAGAAGCACATCACAGAACTCTAGTTTATGGAACACAGCTAATTCTCAGGCTTCTCCCTCTGTTGCCTTTGCCATGTTGTGAACACCTGCAATAACACCATACATTGTCTGTTCTTCTTCAGTACATCCTTCTTGCGTGAAGTACCCTCAGACTCCTATACTTGTGTATAAGGACCCCTTTCACATGTAGAAACGCATGAATGAGGAAAGCCTGACTCTATGTCCGAAAGCCACTAGTATTTTGTACACATCTGTGGATGCTTAGAGAGATCATAATGGGCAGTCAACTCAGGAAATCACATATAAACCTGAGTTAGTTTGTTTTGGCTCATTGGCTGGATGTTGCTAGAAATTTGTTTTGGCTCATTGACTGGATGCTGCTAGAAATGAAATGCATTCCATTTCACCCTCACACTTAGCATAGACCTGAAGGCTGGTGGAGAAGATTAGTCCTTCAAATGGACAAACATTGTACAGTGTATCTTGAAGGATACTTTTTCTAAAGAAGGAAGTGCCAGAGGTACAGATCTTCAGTGATTTATGGGCAATGACTAACCACATGGAAAGAAGGTTCATTGGTCAGCTCCTTCATAAACTGTGATGATAGTAAAAGCACAAACACTAATGGCTTAAAGTACTGAGTAAAAAATTTGTCAAATACAGTGATTCTGACTAAAGGAAAAGGCAACATGAAATATATGGTGAGATTATAAATATCAACCATAGCCTTGTGAACTGAAATGGAGGCTTTAGTAACTAAGTATATTCTCTCTTTCCCTTCAAATACATCTATATTTAGATCTGTAGTTACATTCCCTATGACTTTTCCCTGTGTAGATCTGTAGTTACATTTCCCTAATGACTATGAATATTTTCTTCTTTCCCTTATTGTGGATGTAAGCTTTGCTCTTCTTTTGCCTTATTACTTTATATAGTACATTTTTGATAACTGACTTCTGAATTGGTTTTCTATTTACAGAAAAGCAAAGCAGAATCTTGACTAAATAAGCAGAGGGTGCATGTCACTTTGAAATGGGTACCCTGACTGATGGTGTGCTGTTTATCCTCTTTGGCTCTGTCTTCTGGTACAGACAGACATTTATTATGCATAGAAAGCTACGAATGGAATTTGAATAGCCAGAGTGATGGAGTTTGGTGGATGTGTTGATCGACACTCATAACCTTTCTTGTGCCTTGTATCTCCAAAGTTGTAAAGCTAAATATTGCATTTTTCAGACACCCTTAAAGCTAGAATTCTGAATGTAAATTAGGTATCACATTTATAAGTTGGAAGTGAGGCAGATCCATACTTGTGGAGTATTATCGACAGAAATGAATGTTATGAGAAGCTGGGTGCTATGTCTTAAAGTCTAATTACCAGTCTTATGTTCCAAGAGAACAGTGACTGTGGCAGCACTCTTAAAAGAGGTAGAAACTGTTTCCTAAACTCTGGGAGACACTGTCCTGGCTTCTTGATCCTGGCTGCAGTGGTGTGAAATTAAAGCCAAAGCTTAGTGATAGCCACATGTATTTAACTTCTCCATTGCATGTAAGAATTGTGTAAGCATCTAATTGGTCTTTCTGTCCTGCATGGAACCTTAACTATGTTGATTTTATTACTATTGTTCTTTTGTCATATAAAACATACACACACACACACACACACACATTAAGAACTTATTTATAAATTATATGTGGAATTTTTTATTTGTCCTACATCTAATTTTTGAGCACGCTGATATTACTATAACCTTTTCTACAGCAGTCAGGTAAGACTAATTTATGCTGTAATTAAAAAACATCCATGACATCTACCTCTGGCCAAAATGCAGTAACAGGGTAAGATTTACTGTCCTGTCTCAACAACTAAAACCAGCAGGCAACATATATGAAACAATGGCTCTCAAGACATTGGACATCAAACAATGCAGGACGGTAAATAGGAGAAATGCGAAACTAACAAAGTAAATCCTATCATTTCCCCAGTTTACTGCCTGGAGACATTTCCAGGCTGTGGCTCAAGTCTCAGGCAGCAGAAACCCAGGCATAGCCTGAAAGCCTCCCGTACTTGAAGAGATACAGATTGGAATCCAGACAGGCTATGGTGACCACAATTTGCAGGAGAGAATATCAGATAGAAGATTGCTTCACAGAAAAAGAGCCCCAGACATCTTCAGGGAGTCCTCCCAAGAATTCGCCTGAGTACTGATCAGTGCATGCATGGGAGGAAACTACCCAAGGATGTGGAAAGAACCACCGAGCCGATAGTAGAAATCAACACCTAGGGCTCACAAAGTGCCAGAAATACTGCCTGCTGTCACTAGCCATATTGGAAAATCTCATAATTCATGGGGCATCAGGTAGAGTATCTGGAAGGTCTAACCTCAGTAGTGGAGAGGAATGAGCACTAGACTAAATGCTCTTCTGTGCTTGCCTAACACACTATTAAAGTGAGATGGGAAAGGAGCAAACCATTTTCAAGATTTAATGACATCCCAGACAAAGCTCAAGAATATTTGTAGGCATAAAAAATTAGCCATCACCCAAGAAGGTAAAATGCACAGTGCCTGGTGTCTAATCATATTCACTAGGCATGCAAAGGTGCAGGAAAACACGATTTACAATGAAGAGAAAAAATCCTTCATCATTAGGGAATAGCAAATTAAAACCACAGTTAGCTTCATTAGACTATTAAAATGTCAAATAGTAAAATGACTCACCATACCAAAAGTTGGCAAGGATGTGGTGTAATAGAAATCTTAATGCACTCTGGGTCAGAGTGGAAAATGTAGCAAACATTGAAAATCACTTTGTCAGTTTCTTAGATTTAAGGAAACACCTACTATATAAATCACCCATGAATTTCAAAATAGGTTGAATTCATAATTTTTCTGAGTGAAAAAGCCAGATAAAAGGGAGAATGTATTGTATTATTTCATTTATTTAAACATTCTAGAAAATGCAAACTTTCTACAGTAGATCAGTTCTTTCTCAGGATGGAAGGCCATCATGGAGGAGTTGTGTATAGAATGCCCCTTGATTAGCGTGGTGCAAAGTCTGAAATTAATTCAATATTATGTGCTTCCATGACATCAAGAGCTTGGAGGGCCTCACATGGCCTAAATACAAGTTCCCTCCCCAAGTCTACTCCCGAGAATGAGATCCTCTAGCCGAATGACCCTCCAGGTACAGTGGCTGACTATTTCCGCATAGCAAGCTTCAGTTCCCTACCAGCCCACAAAGTCATTCAAACCAGGCATGCACATCCTCCTGTAGGAACCACTAATCAGTTCACCCTCTTGTTACTGCAAAAACCTACCCCCACAGCCCCTGCTCACTCACTCTGTTTCGAAATGCAAACTCCATGTGACCCTGCATGCATGGTGTCCTCCAGTCCTGGCTGTGATTGTGTGTAACTAATAAACTGCTGATAATCTAAACTGCCCAGTGTCCTATGTCTTATTAGGTCATTCGATGACCCTAGATTGGAAATGCCTTCTTCATCAAAAGGTTGAAGAAACGATGATCAAAACTCGAGTCCCTGATCGTATTCCCTTGTCCATTTTTATCTGTGATCACCAGCTGCCTGATCTCCACACAGCTGGTGGGAGGTGTGATAGATTTTCATGATCTTGTGGCCACTTCTGAAGTAGGCGTCAGTGAATATGTCCTTGTTGGTGCCATGAGCATCATTCTCAGTGAACTTCCTACCATGAGCAATACAAGCTCCCAAAGTAGATTTACTGCTCAGATAGTCACAATATCTTTTGGTCTAGAATTGTGGGTATTTTGGTAATATAACTCATTATATAATTTTACAGTACTACTTCTGAAATATTATTTCTTAATTGTTTGCTTCCTGTCATCACCATAGACTAATAGCCATATGGCTATAGGAATAATAGCCATATATTCCTTTTAGCACACAAATCCTCATGCTTGTACTATATTCTTATTCCTCATGCCTCTATCTGTCAATTTGCATGTATGTATATGTCAGGCTTCAGTAAGAGGGCTACATCTATTCTCTTCCTTGAGTTATCTGGCCTAATTGAAATATATATTGCTTACCCACTTTAAAGTGTTCTGATAGTCTGAGAAATCTTAATCAGAGGTTTTATCAATGAGGATAATAGATAGAACCTTAATATATTTACCAAAAGCCTGATTTTTATTTATTTTTTTAACATCTTTATTGGAGTATAATTGCTTTACAATGGTGTGTTAGTTTCTGCTTTATAACAAAGTGCATCAGTTATACATATACATATGTTCCCATATCTCTTCCCTCTTGCGTCTCCCTCCCTCCCACCCTCCCTATCCCACCCCTCCAGGCGGTCACAAAGCACTGAGCTGATCTCCCTGTGCTATGCGGCTGCTTCCCACTAGCTATCTACCTTACGTTTGGTAGTGTATATATGTCCATGCCTCTCTCTCACTTTGTCACAGCTTACCCTTCCCCCTCCCCATATCCTCAAGTCCATTCTCTAGTAGATCTGTGTCTCTATTCCCGTCTTGCCCTTAGGTTCTTCATGACCTTTTTTTTTTTCCCTTAGATTCCATATATATGTGTTAGAATACGGTATTTGTTTTTCTCTTTCTGACTTACTTCACTCTGTATGACAGACTCTAGGTCCATCCATGTCACTACAAATAACTCAGTTTTGTTTCCTTTATGGCTGAGTAATATTCCATTGTATATAGGTGCCACATCCTCTTTATCCATTCATCTGTTGATGGACACTTAGGTTGCTTCCATGTACTGGCTATTGTGAATAGAGCCACAATGAACATTGTGGTACATGACGCTTTTTGAATTATGGTTGTCTCAGGGTATATGCCCAGTAGTGGAATTGCTGAGTCATATGGTAGTTCTATTTTTAGTTTTTTTTTTTTTTTTTTTTCGGTACGCGGGCTTCTCACTGTTGTGGCCTCTCCGTTGCGGAGCACAGGCTCTGGACGCGCAGGCTCAGCGGCCATGGCTCACGGGCCCAGCCGCTCTGTGGCATGTGGGATCCTCCCGGACCGGGGCACGAACCCGTGTCCCCTGAATCGGCAGGTGGACTCTCAACCACTGCACCACCAGAGAAGCCCTATTTTTAGTTTTTTAAGGAACCTCCATACTGTTCTCCATAGTGGCTGTATCAATTTACATTCCCACCAACAGTGCAAGAGGGTCCCCTTTCCTCCACACCCTCTCCAGCATTTATTGTTTGTAGATTTTTTGATGATGGCCATTCTGACCAGTGTGAGATGATATCTCATTGTAGTTTTGATTTCCGTTTCTCTAATGATTAATGATGTTGAGCATTCTTTCATGTGTTTATTGGAAATCTGTATATCTTCTTTGAAAAAATGTCTATTTAGGTCTTCTGCCCATTTTTGGATTGCGTTATTTTTTTGATATTGAGATGCATGAGCTGCTTGTGAATTTTGGAGATTAATCCTCTGTCAGTTACTTCATTTACAAATATTTTCTCGCATTCTGAGGGTTATCTTTCCATTGTGTCCATGGTTTCCTTCAAAAGCTTTTAAGTTTCATGAGGTCCCATTTGTTTTTGTTTTTATTTCCATTTCTCTAGGAGGTGGTTCAAAAAGGACCTTACTGTGACTTATGTCATAGAGTGTTCTGCCTATGTTTTCCTCTAAGAGTTTGATAGTTTCTGGCCTTACATTTAGGTCTTTAATCCATTTTGAGCTTATTTTTGTGTATGGCATTAGGGAAAGTTCTAATTTCATACTTTTACATGTAGCTGTCCAGTTTTTCCAGCACCACTTATTGAAGAAGCTGTCTTTTCTCCACTGTATATTCTTACCTTCTTTATCAAAGAGAAGATGACAGTGTGTGGGTTTATCTCTAGGCTTTCTATCCTGTCCCATTAATCTATATTTCTGTTATTGTGCCAGTAGTATACTGTCTTGATTACTGTAGCTTTGTAGTATAGTCTGAAGTCAGGGAGCCTGATTCCTCCAGCTCCATTTTTCTTTCTGAAGATTGCTTTGGCTATTCGGGGTCTTTTGTGTTTCCATACAAATTGTGAAATGTTTTGTTCTAGTTCTGTGAAAAATGCCAGTGGTAGTTGGATAGAGATTGCATTGAATCTGTAGTTTGCTTTGGGTAGTAGAGTCATTTTCACAATGTAATTCTTCCAATCCAAGAACATGGTATATCTCTCCATCTATTTGTATCATCTTTAATTTCTTTCATTGGTGTCATAATTTTCTTCATACAGGTCTTTTGTCTCCTTAGGTAGGTTTATTCCTAGGTATTTTATCTTTTGTTACAATGGTAAATGGGAGTGTTTTCTTAATTTCACTTTCTGATTTTTCATCATTAGTGTATAGGAATGCTAGAATTTCTGTGCATTAATTTTGTATCCTGCTACTTTACCAAATTCATTGATTAGCTCTAGTCATTTTATGGTAGCATCTTTAGGAGTCTCTATGTATAGTATCATGTTATCTGCAAACAGTGACAATTTTAATTCTTCTTTTCCGATTTGGATTCCATTTATTTCTTTTTCTTCTATGTTTGCTGTGGCTAAAACTTCCAAAACTGTGTTGAATAATAGTTGTGAGAGTGGGCAACCTTGTCTTGTTCCTGATCTTAGTGGAAATGTTTTCAGTTTTTGACCACTGAAGACAATGTTGGCTGTGGGTTTGTCATATGTGGCCTTTATTATGTTGAGGAAAGTTCCCTCTATGCCTACTTTCTGCAGGGTTTGTATCATAAATCGGTGTTGAATTTTTTCAAAAGCTTTCTCTGCATCGATTGAGTTGATCATATGGTTTTTCTCCTTCAAATTGTTAATATGGTGTATCACATTGATAGATTTGCGTATATTGAAGAATCCTTGCATTCCTGGGATAAACCCCACTCAATCATGGTGTATAATCCTTTTAACGTGCTGTTGGATTCTGTTTGCTAGTATTTTGTTGAGGATTTTTGCATCTTTGTTCATCGGTGATAGTGGCTTGTAGTTTCTTTCTCTGTGACATCTTTGTCTGGTTTTGGTATCAGGGTGATAGTGGTCTTGTAGAATGAGTGTCAGAGTGTTCCTCCCTCTGCTATATTTTGGAAGAGTTTGAGAAGGATAGGTGTTAGCTCTTCTCTAAATGTTTGATAGAATTTGCCTGTGAAGCTCTCTGGTCCTGGACTTCTGTTTGTTGAAAGATTTTTTTTTTTTTTTTTTTTTTTTTTTTTTTGCGGTACGAGGGCCTCTCACTGTTGTAGCGTCTCTGGTTGCAGAGCACAGGCTCCGGATGTGCAGGCTCAGTGGCCATGGCTCACGGGCCCAGCTGCTCTGTGGCATGTGGGATCTTCCAGGACCGAGGCACAAACCCATGTCCCCTGCATCAGCAGGCAGACTGTCAACCACTACGCCACCAGGGAAGCCCTGTTGGAAGATATTTAATCACAGTTTCAATTTCAGTGCTTGCGATTGGTCTGTTCCTATTTTGTATTTCTTCCTGGTCCAGTCTTGGAAGGTTGTGCTTTTCTAAGAATTTGTCCATTTCTTCCAGGTTGTCCATTTTATTGGCATAGAGTTGCTTGTGGTAATCTCTCATGATCCTTTGTATTTCTGCAGTGTCAGTTCTTACTTCTTTTTCATTTCTAATTCTGTTGATTTGAGTCTTCTCCCTTTTTTTATTGATGGGTCTGGCTAATGGTTTATCAATTTTGTTTATCTTCTCAAAGAACCAGCTTTTAGATTTATTGATCTTTGCTATCGTTTCCTTCATTTCTTTTTCATTTATTTCTGATCTGATCTTTATGATTTCTTTCCTTCTGCTAACTTTGGGTTTTTTTGTTCTTCTTTCTCTAATTGCTTTAGGTGAAGGTTAGGTTGTTCATTTGAGATGTTTCTTAAGGTAGGATTATATTGCTATAAACTTCCCTCTTAGAACTGCTTTTGCTGCATCCCATAGGTTTTGGGTCCTCGTGTTTTCATTGTCATTTGCTTCTAGGTATTCTTTGGTTTCCTCTTTGTTTTTTTCAATGATCTCTTGGTTATTAAGTAGTGTATTGTTTAGCCTCCATATGTTTGTATTTTTTACAGATTTGTTCCTGTAATTGATATGTAGTCTCATAGCATTGTGGTCGGAAAAGATACTTGATACAATTTCAATTTTCATAAATTTACCAAGGCTTGATTTGTGACCCAACATATGACCTATCCTGGAGAATGTTCCATGAGCAATTGAGAAGAATGTGTATTCTATTGTTTTTGGATGGAATGTCCTATAAATATCAATTAAGTCCATCTTGTTTAATGTATCATTTAAAGCTTGTGTTTGCTTATTTATTTTCATTTTGGATGATCTGTCCATTGGTGAAATTGGGGTGTTAAAGTCCCCTACTATGATTGTGTTAATGTCGAATTCCCCATTTATGACTGTTAGTATTTGCCTTATGTATTGAGGTGCTCCTATGTTGGGTGCATAAATATTTACAATTATTATATCTTCTTCTTTGATCCATCCCTTGATCATACGTAGTGTCCTTCTTTGTCTCTTGTAATAGTCTTTATTTTAAAGTCTATTTTGTGTGATATGAGAACTGCTACTCCAGCTTTCTTTTGATTTCCATTTGCATGGAATATCTTTTTCCATCCCCTCACTTTCAGTCTGTATGTGTCCTAGGACTGAAGTGGGTCTCTTGTAGACTGCATATATACAGCTCATGTTTTCATATCCATTCAGCCAGTCTATGTCTTTTGGTTGGAGCATTTAATCCATTTACATTTAAGTTAATTATCGATATGTATGTCCCTATTACCATTTTCTTAATTGTTTTGGGTTTGTTATTGTAGGTCTTTTCCTTCTCCTGTGTTTCCTGCCTAGAGAAGTTCCTTTAGCATTTGTTGTAATGCTGGTTTGGTGGTCCTGAATTCTCTCAGCTTTGCTTGTCTGTAAAGGTTTTAATTTCTCCATCAAATCTGAATGAGATCCATGCTGGGTAGAGTAATCTTGGTTGTAGGTTTTTCTCTTTCATCATTTTAAATATGTCCTGCCAGTCCCTTCTGGCTTGCAGAGTTTCTGCTGAAAGATCAGCTCTTAACCTTATTGGGATTCACTTGTGTGTTATTTGTTGTTTTTCCCTTGCTGCTTTTAATATGTATTCTTTGTATTATATTTTTGACGGTTTGATTAATATGTGTCTTGGCGTGTTTCTCCTTGGATTTATCCTCTATGGGACTCTCTGTGCTTCCTGGACTTGATTAACTATTTCCTTTCCTGTGTTAGGGAAGTTCTCAACTATAATCTCCTCAAATATTTTCTCAGTCCCTTTCTTTTTCTCTTCTAAGTCTGGAACCCCTTTAATTCGAATGTTGGTACATTTAATATTGTCCCAGAGGTCTCTGAGACTGTCCTCAGTTCTTTTCATTCTTTTTTCTTTATTCTGCTCTGCAGTAGTTATTTCCACTATTTTATCTTCCAGGTCACTTATCTGTTTTTCTGCCTCAGTTATTCTGCTATTGACTCCTTTCAGAGAATTTTTTTTTTTTGTGGTATGCAGGCCTCTAACTGTTGTGGCCTCTCTCATTGCGGAGCACAGGCTCTGGACATGCAGACTCAGCAGCCATGGCTCGTGGGCCCAGCTGCTCCACGGCATGTGGGATCTTCCCAGAACGGGGCATGAACCCATGCCCCCTGCATCAGCAGGTGGACTCTCAACCACTGCACCACCAGGGAAGCCTGAGAATTTTTAATTGCATTTATTGTATTGTTCATCATTGTTTGTTTGCTCTTTAATTCTTCTGGGTCCTTGTTAAACGTTTCTTGTATTTTCTCTATTCTATTTCCAAGATTCTGGATCATCTTTACTATCATTATTCTGAATTCTTTTTCAGGTAGACTGCCAATTTCCTCTTCATTTGTTAGGTCTGGTGGGTTTTTATCTTGCTCCTTCGTCTGCTGTGTGTTTTTCTGTCTTCTCATTTTGCTTAACTTACTGTGTTTGGGGTCTCCTTTTCGCAGGCTACAGGTTCGTAGTTCCCATTGTTTTTGGTGTCTGTTCCCCACTGGCTAAGGTTTGTTCAGTGGGTTGTGTAGGCTTCCTGGTGGAGGGGACTAGTGCCTGTGTTCTGCTGGATGAGGCTGTATCTTGTCTTTCTGTTGGACATTTCCACGTCTGGTGGTGTGTTTTGGGGTGTCTGTGGCTTTATTATGATTTTAGGCAGCCTCTGTGCTAATGGATGGGTTTGTGTTCCTGTCTTGCTAGTTGTTTGGCTTGGGGTGTCCAGCACTGTAGCTTGCTGGTCAATGAATGAAGCTGTATCTTGGCTTTGAGACGGAGATCTCTGGGAGATTTTTGCCATTTGATATTATGTAGAGCTGGGAGGTCTCTTGTGGACCAGTGTCCTGAATTTGGCTCTCCCACCTCAGAGGCCAGCCCTGACTCCTCGCTGGAGCACCAAGAGCCTTTCATCCATGTGGCTCAGAATAAAAGGGAGAAAAAAATAGAAAGAAAGGAAGGAAAGAAAGAAAGAAGAAAGAAACAAAAGTAAAATAAAATAAAGTTATTAAAATTAAAAATAAAAAAAATTATTAAGAAAAAAAATTTTAAGTAAAAAAAAAAAAAAATGGATGGAAAGATCCCTAGGACAGATGGTAAAAGCAAAGCTGTACAGACAAAATCACACACAGAATCATATATATAAACACACACAGAAAGAGAAAAAGGGAAAAATATATATATATCTTTGCTCCCAAAGTCCACCTCCTCAATTTGGGATGATTTGTTGTCTATTCAGGTATTCCACAGATGCGGGGTACATCAAGTTGATTGTGGAGCTTTAATCCGCTGCTTTTGAGGCTGCTGGGAGAGATTTCTCTTTCTCTCCTTTGTTCGCACAGCTCCTGGGGTTCAGCTTTGGATTTGGACCCGCCTCTGCATGTAGGTCTCCTGAGGGTGTCTCTTCTTTGCTCAGACAGGACGGGGTTAAAGGAGCAGCTGATTCGGGGGCTCTGGCTCACTCAGCCCGAGGGGAGGGAGGGGCACAGAGTGGGGTCGAACCTGCGGCGGCAGAGGCTGGCGTGACGTTGCACAGCCTGAGGTGCGCTGTGTGTTCTCCTGGGGAAGTTGTCCCTGGATCCCGGGACCCTGGCAGTGGCGGGCTGCACAGGCTCCCTGGAAGGGAGGTGTGGATAGTGACCTGTGCTCGCACACATGCTTCTTGGTGGCGGCAGCAGCAGCCTTAGTGTCTCATGCCCGTCTCTGGGGTCTGCGCTTTTAGCCGCGCTCGTGCCCGTCTATGGAGCTCCTTTAAGTGGCGCTCTGAATCCTCTCTCCTCGCGCACCAGGAAACAAAGAGGGAAGGAAAAGTCTTTTGTCTTTTTGGCAGCTCCAGAGCTTTTCCTGGACTCCCTCCCGGCTAGCTGTGGTGCACTAGCCCCCTTCAGGCTGTGTTTACGCCACCAACCCCAGTCCTCTCCCTGCGATC
Organism: Grampus griseus; assembly: GCF_964374135.1. Taxonomy (NCBI): domain Eukaryota; kingdom Metazoa; phylum Chordata; class Mammalia; order Artiodactyla; family Delphinidae; genus Grampus; species Grampus griseus. Next base: position 7,225,609 of record NC_139017.1, read on the forward strand.
CGACTGAAGCCTGAGCCTCAGCTCCCAGCCCCCGTCCGCCCCGGCAGGTGAGCTGACAAGCCTCTCGGGCTGGTGAGTTCTGGTCGGCACCGATCCTCTGTGCGGGAACCTCTCCGCTGTGCCCTCCGCACCCATGTTGCTGTGCTCTCCTCCATGACAAGGCTGATTTTTAATTAGCCTTTGTTGATGTTATATTTTACTGTTTAGGGTTAAGAAGGAATGATTTCTGATAACACAAGTCACAGGGTTTATAGGCTGTATTCCCTGTCATTTGTGGTTTCAAACTAGCTACAGTTTTTCCTGAACTCATTTTTTTCTTGTAATATTTTGACTAACTCATCAAAAAGCAATCAACACATACTACCAAAATCTTCTTTTCTGACCTTTTGTCCCAAACTTGCAAGCTAATTATATGTCTAATATGTCTTCCACATTACTGCTGGGAGAAATTTATCAAACATTTCAGGACTTGGTTCTGGGTTTTTCTTGATATACTTATGTATACAAGTATATATATGTATACAAGATATACTTATGTATACAAATGTTATATAAAATGTGAATATTATATAAAATAGTTTCATACTTAATACCCTTCTAGTGAGTTATTCCCAATCTGTCCCTATATGTATTATTTTCATGTTAGGACTACGCCCACTAGAATATAACTTGCATCATCAGCTTTCCCAATGATGTTTACCATTTTGTTATTTTCTTAGAAGTAATGGCTTTACAAGACATGGAAATAGCCTAAGTATCCATCGACAGAGGAATGGATAAGGAAGATGTGTTATATATGTACAATAGAATATTATTTAGCCATAAAAACAGAAGGAAATTGTGCTCTTTGTGACAACATAGATGAATCTTTGAGGGGATTTTGCTAAGTAAGATAAGTTAGAGAAAGGCAAATACTATATGATCTCACTTAAATGGTGAATCTAAAAAAAGCCAGAGTCATAGAAACAAAGAGTAGGTTGGTGGTTGCCAGGGGCTGGGAAGTAGCAGGACATGGGGAGATGTTGGTCAAAGGGTACAAACTTATATTTATTAGTTGAATAAGTTCTGGAGATTTAATTTACGGCATAGTGACTATAGTTAAAAATACTATATTGTATACTGGAAAGTTTCTGAGAGAGTAGATCTTAAGTATTCTGACCACACACACACAAAAAGAACAATGTAAGGTGATGGGAATGTTAATTAACCTTATCGTGGTAATTGTTTCACAGTATATATGTCTATAAAATCATTACATTGTACAGCTTAAACTTACACAATGTTATGTGTCAGTTATATCTCATAAAACTGGAATAAAAAAGAACTAATGGCTATAAATGTATGATGAACTATGGAGTGAGAAAGTGAGCCAACACTATATGGGTTGAACCCACTCAGTGGTAGAATGAGGAGTTTATTTTCTAGTTGAAAATACTCTGATTCAAAGGTTGGAGATATTATCTTACTTATTTCAAGTATAGAGATATTCTGTTTATTTTCTTTAAGCATGCATGGGTCCCTAGTAATTTCTCTTCTCCCATCTTATTCCTGCAATTTTTTCATTGATTTTAACAATAATATTCCTGACATATAAATTAAATACTTATGCTTTCTCTTCTTTGGCACCCCATTTTCTATTCAGTAGAACTCAAGGAAATATTATACAAATACAAGGACTTTGAGGCAGGGACTATTTTGAGTGAGAAGTTTCCACATAGAACAAGCATAATGGTTAACATCATCCAGATTCAATTGTTTTATGTATTCCACTGCAGTACTTTGAAATATTTGTCTCTTTCATTTGGACAGAGCTAATGATGTACTCACTGCCTAATATGTCAAATGCAATTTTGAATAAAGACTAAAAAACTTTACAGGCTTAGACTCAGAATAATGTAAAGTTCCATTTACATGTGTCATTTTTAATGATAGCAGAACGTTCATTGGAGTACCAGAAAACAAATTTATTTTCACAATTGAAAAGATTGTTTACACCCAGACTTAAATGAAGTACAGTATGAATTATAAATTAGAATCTCCAAATTATACTCAATGTATCTTCGAAGCAGTTTCACATCAAATGTTACCAAGATCAAAGTGATATAACATTAAAGACTATTGTTAGCCTTTCTTCAAAAGATCAAAGAAGAGGTGGTTTCAGATGTTGAAAAGGAAACTCATCTAACCCTCTTAGGAGATCAAATGTCAGATTTTAGGTTAGAAAAAGAAGTAAATTAATACTGATTAATACTGGTCTGGAATTCGTAGGAGATTAGCAACTTACAAGGCACCAAAGTCAAGTACTACAAAAAAGGATGAATTTCAAGTGGATGTTACAGATTGAGGGATATTAAGAAAATCTCCATGTAAATTGAAAGATTACAACTTGTAATGATAGAATAGGGCATGAGTAATTATACTAATGGTTGCATTTATATATTCAATTTTATGTTTTTATCCCTGATTGTGAATTTCTACATTATTTTCAAACTTAATATTAAAATAAAGTTCTAAATAAAATTTAAATGTTTATAAAGAAAAAGTATATATAAAATATTGATAAATTAATAAACCACTTAACAATGTTGAAATTTCCCAAAGGATTATGCAATAACTACAAGGAATTATAAGAAAAAGGTAATCTATAGAAGAAGTGGGGTCTAAGTATGGTTTAATTACATATATTTTAATGATCTCAAACATTATATATCTATATAATATTTCTTTCAAGGCTTTTATTTTATAAGTTGTAGAAACTAAGAATCATGGAAAATTTAATTTTAGCCTATTTTATTTTTTTAATTAATTTTTATTGGAATATAGTTGATTTACAATGTTGTGTTAGTTTCTGCTGTATAGCAAAGTGATTCAGTTATGCATATACATATATCCACTCTTTTTTAGATTCTATTCCCATATAGGTCATTAAAGTGTATTGAGTAGAGTTTGCTGTGCTATACAATAGGTTCTTATTAGTTATCTATTTTTTATATAGCAGTGTGTAGATGTCAATCCCAATCTCCCAGTTTATCCCTCCCCACCCCCCACCCCATGCTTTACCCCTTGGTAACCAGTTTCTTTTCTACATCTGTGACTCTACTTCTGTTTTGTAACTAGGTTCATTTGTACGATTTTTTTCGACTTCACATGTAAGCAATATCATATGATATTTGTCTTTGACTTCACTCAGAATGACAGTCTGTAGGTGCATCCATGTTCCTGCAAATGGCATTATTTCATTCTTTTATAAGGTTGAGTAATATTCCATTATATATATGTACCACATCTTCTTTATCCATTCATTCATTGATGGACATTTAGGTTGCTTCCATGTCCTGGCTATTGTGAATAGTGCTGCAATGAATATTGGGGTGCATGTATCTTTTCAAATTATGGTTTTCTCTGGATATACACCCAGGAGTGGGATTGCTGGATCATATGCTATTTCTATATTTAGTTTTTTTAAGGAACCTCCATACTGTTCTCCATAATGGTTGTACTAATTTACATTCCCACCAACAATGTAGGAGGGTTCCCTTTTCTCCACACCCTCTCCAGCATTTATTGTTTGTAGAATTTTTGATGATGGCCATTCTGACTCGTGTGTGGTGATAAATCACTGCAGCTTTGATTAGCATTTCTCTAATAATTAGTGACATTGAGCATCTTTTCATCTGCCTCTTGGCCATTTGTATGTCTTCTTTAGAGAAATGTCTATTTAGAACTTCTGCCCATTTTTGATTGGGTCTTTTTTTTTTTAATATTGAGCTGCATGAGCTGTTTGTATGTTTTGGAGATTAATCACTTATTTATCACTTTGTTTGCAAATATTTTCTCCCATTTTGTGGGTTGTATTTTCATTTTGTTTATTGCTTCCTTTGCTATGCAAAAGCTTTTAAGTTTAATTAGGTCCCATTTGTTTCATTTTGTTTTTATTTTCATTACTCTGGGAGGTGGATCAAAAAAGATCTTGCCACAATTTATGTCAGAGAGTGTTCTTCCTGTGTTTTCCTCTAAGAGTTGTATAGTGTCCAACCTAACACTGAGGTGTTTAATCCATTTTGAGTTTATTTTTGTGAATCATGTTAAAGAATGTTCTAATTTCATTCTTTTACATGTAGCTGTCCAGTTTTCCCAGCACCACTTATTGAAGAGACTGTCTTTTCTCTATTGCATATTCTTGCCACCTTTGTCATAGATTAGGTGACCATAGGTGCATGAGTTTACCTCTGGGCTTTCTATTCTGTTCCATTGATATCTATTTCTGTCTTTGTGCCAATACCATACTGTTTGGATTACTGTAGCTTTGTTGTATAGTTTGAAGTTAGGGAGCCTTATTCCTCCAGCTCCATTTTTCTTTTTCAAGATTGCTTTGGCTATTCGGGGTCTTTTGTGTTTCCATACAAACTGTAAAATTTTTTGTTCTAATTCTGTGAAGAATGCCATTGGTAGTTTGATAAGGATTGTGTTGAATCTGTAGATTGCTTTCGGTAATATAGTCATTTTCACAATGATGATTCTTTCAATCCAAGTATATGGTATATCTCTCCATCTGTTTGTGTCATCTTTGATTTCTTTCATCACTATCTTAAAATTTTCTGAGTACAGGTCTTTTACCTCCTTTGGTAGGTTTATTCCCAGGTATTTTCTTCTTTTTGATGCAATGGTAAATGGGATTGTTTCCTTGATTTCTCTTTCTGATCTTTTGTTGTTAGTATATAGGAATGCAAGAGATTTCTGTGTGTTAATTTTGTATCATGCAACTTTACCAAATTCACTGATGAGTTCTAGTAGTTTTCTGGTAGCATCTGTTGGGTTTTCTATGTATAGCATCATGTCACTGCAAACAGGGACAGATTTACTTCTTCTTTTCCAATTTGGACTCCTCTTACTTCTTTTTCTTTTCTTACTGCCATGGCTAGAACTTCCAAAACTATGTTGAATAATGGTGGCAAGAGTGAATATCCTTGTCTTGTTCCTGATTTTAGAGGAAATGCTTTCAGTTTTTCAACATTGAGAATGATGTTTGCTGTGGCTCTGTTGTATATGGCTCTGTTGTATATGGCCTTTATTATGTTTAGATAGGTTCCCTCTATGCCCACTTTCTGGAGAGTTTTTATCATAAATGGGTGTTGAATTTTTTCAAAAGCTTTTTCTTCATTTATTTAGATGATCATATGGTGTTTATTTTTCCATTTGTTAATATGGTGTATCACATTGATTGATTTGCATATATTGAAGATTCCTTACATCCCTGGGATAAATCCCACTTTATTATGGTGTATGATCCTTTTAATATGTTGTTGGATTCTGTTAGCTGGTATTTTGTTGAGGATTTTTGCATCTATGTTCATCAGTGATATTGGCCTATAATTTTCTTTTTTGTGATATCTTTTTCTGGTTTTGGTATCAGGGTGATGATGGCTTCATAGAATGAGCTTGGGAGTGTTTGTTCTTCTGCAGTTTTTTGGAAGCATTTCAGAAGGATAGGTTTTAATTCTTCTCTAAATGTTTGATAGATTTTTGCCTGTGAAGCCATCTGGTCCATCCAGATTTTGTTTGTTGGAAGATTTTTTTTTTTTTTTTTTTCTGTACGTGGGCCTCTCACTGTTGTGGCCTCTCCTGTTGTGGAGCACAGGCTCCGGACACGCAGGCTCAGCAGCCATGGCTTACGGGCCTAGCCACTCTGCGGCATGAGGGATCTTCCCGGACCGGGGCACAAACCCATGTCCCCTGCATCGGCAGGCGGACTCCCAACCACTGCACCACCAGGGAAGCCCTGTTGGAAGATTTTTAATCCAAGTTTCAGTTTCAGTACTTGGGATTGTTTTGTTCATATTTTCTATTTCTTCGTGATTCAGTCTTAGAAGGTTGTACCTTTTGAAGAATTTGTCCATTTCTTCTAGGTTGTCCATTTTATTGGCATAGAGTTGCTTGTAGTAGTCTCTTATGATCCTTTGTATTTCTGTGGTGTCAGTTGTAACTTCTTTTTCATTTCTAATTTTACTGATTTGAGTCCTTCCCTTGTTTTCTTGATGAGTCTGGCTAAATGTTTATCAATTTTGTTTATCTTCTCAAAGAACCAGCTTTTAGTTTCATTGATCTTTGCTATTGTTTTCTTTGTTTCTATTTCATCTATTTCTGCTCTGATCTTTATGATTTCTGTCATTCTACTAACTTTAGATTTTGTTTGTTCTTCTTTCTCTAATTGCTTTAGGTGTAAGGTTACGTTGTTTATTTGAGATTTTTCTTGTTTCCTGGAGTAAGCATTTTTTGCTATAAACTTCCCTCTTAAAACTGCTTCTGGTGCATCCCATAGGTTTTGGATTGTCATGTTTTTGTCATTTGTTTCCAGGTATTTTTTGATTTCCTGTTTGATTTCTTCAGTGACCCATTGGTTGTTTAGTAACATATTGTTAAGCCTCCATATGTTTGTTTCTTTTACATATTCTTCCTGTAATTTATTTCTAATCTCATAGCATTGTGGTCAAAAAAGATGTTTGATAAGATTTCAATTTTCTTAAATTTACCAAGGCTCACTTTGTGGCCCAAGATGTGATCTATCCTGAAGAATGTTCCAGGCATACTTGAGAAGAATATGTATTTTGCTGCTTTCGGATGGAATCTCCTATTGGTATCAATTAATTCAATGTGGTCTTAGCTTATTTTATAATAAAATATATAGTCCTATTCATTTCCAAATGACATTCTCTATGTTTTGCCCGTTTAAGAAGTAATAGAGAAGTGATGTCTGTTTAGGTAGCAAAAGAGAATGTTTTTCATTTTACTTCTAAAATTATTGGCAAGGGAAGGAGTAATTAGGCCATTATTAATAGCTTCAGATATTCATTTCATGTCTTTTTGAATTGTCACTTTAAAATATTAGCCCATAAAATATTATCCCTTTAGGCTGTAGCTACTTAAATTCTCCTTTATATTTTGATTTTGATTTCTTAGGTCATTTTTAGTCACTTAAAAATAATTTAAATTGTATATTTAGGAAACCATTTTTATTGAAATATAACATGTACCCAGAAACAGAAATAAAACATAAGTGTACAGCCTAATGAATTTTCACAAAATTATCATGCAGTTAATTAGCTCACAGATAAATGAACAGTACCCCACAAATATCTTAGAAGCATCCTTCTTCCCATTTATTGTCAGTAACCCCTAAAGTAATATACTACCCTAAATTTTATTATAAAATATTAGTTTTCTCTGCATTTGAAGTTTTTATAAATGGAGTAATAATTTTGGACACTTCTGTGTTTGAGTTCTTTGATTCTAAATTATTTGTTAGATTCATTCATATTGTTTTTGTAGGTATAGCTTGCTGGTTTTCAATTATATATAGTGTACGATGCTACACATTTACAACCATTTGTTTATCTCTTATATTATTGGTGAGAATTTGTGTTTTTGTTTTTAGGTTATTATGAATAGTGTTGCTATGATCATTCTTAAACACAGTGTGTGGTGAAAATATACAGTTGACTCTTGAACACTGCAGGGGTTGGGGCACTGACACTCCACGTACTCGAAAATTGCATATAAATTTTTACTCTCTCAAAACTTAACTACTAATAGCCTACTGTTGACTAAGAGCCTTATCGATAACATAAACAGTCAATTAATAAATATTTTGAATGTTATATATATATATTATATGCTGTATTCTTATAATAAAGTAAGCTACAGAAAATAGTTATTAAGAAACTTATAAGAAAGAGAAAATACATTTACAGTACTGTACTGTATTTATCAATACCATAAGTCTACTTTGTTTACAACATGAGTTGTCTGTTGGTATCTACAATAATTTTGTCTCATATGATACAAATACTATAGATGTTTTACAACTACTAACACTAGACATCAAAAGTGAAAATATAATATGAAAAAGAAATTCTTGTTTAATTTACACTATAACAATTCATGCATTGATAACAAAGAAGCAGAAATAAGAGTGCTTTATGACAGCCAAGTGTAATTGATGCAATTGCTTCACGGTAGCCTAGCCTCCACATTAATGAATGAATCATTATAACATGTTTATGGCATACAGTATTACATTCATATTTATAATACAGTATCAGAAACATTGTTATATTTTATTTAAAAGCTACTTGTGATTATAGGCTGACACATAGTACCTTCAATTAAGAGAGAGAAGCGAATTATATGTTAATGTAATTATTTAAAAACAAATATATAAAACAGAAAACTAATACATTGTTAATTTTGTATTAAATATTACTCATCTTTTTTTTTCACATCTTTATTGGAGTATAATTGCTTTACAATGGTGTGTTAGTTTCTGCTTTACAACAAAATGAATCAGTTATATATATACATATGTTCCCATATCTCTTTCCTCTTGCATCTCCCTCTCTCCCACCCTCCCTATCCCACCCCTCCAGGCGATCACAAAGCACCGAGCTGATCTACCTGTGCTATGCGGCTGCTTCCCACTAGCTATCTACCTTACGTTTGGTAGGGTATATATGTCCATGCCTCTCTCTCGCTTTGTCACAGCTTACCCTTCCCCCTCCCCATATCCTCAAGTCCATTCTCTAGTAGGTCTGTGTCTTTATTCCTGTCTTACCCCTAGGTTCTTCATGACATATTTTTTTCCTAAATTCCATATATATGTGTTAGCATATGGTATTTGTCTCTCTCTTTCTGACTTACTTCACTCTATATGACAGACTCTAGGTCTATCCACCTCATTATAAATAGCTCAATTTCGTTTCTTTTTATGGCTGAGTAATATTCCATTGTATATATGTGCCACATCTTCTTTATCCATTCATCCGAAGATGGACACTTAGGTTGTTTCCATCTCTGGGCTATTGTAAATAGAGCTGCAATGAACATTTTGGTACATGACTCTTTTTGAATTATGGTTTTCTCAGGGTATATGCTCATTAGTGGGATTGCTGGGTCATATGGTAGTTCTCTTTGTAGTTTTTTAAGGAAACTCCATACTGTTCTCCACAGTGGCTGTATCAATTTACATTCCCACCAACAGTGCAAGAGGGTTCCCTTTTCTCCACACCCTCTCCAGCATTTATTGTTTCTAGATTTTTTGATGATGGCCATTCTTACTGGTGTGAGTTGATAGCTCATTGTAGTTTTGATTTGCATTTCTCTACTGATTAGTGATGTTGAGCATTCTTTCATGTGTTTGTTGGCTGTATACCTTCTTTGGAGAAATGTCTATTTAGGTCTTCTGCCCATTTGGGGATTGGGTTGTTTGTTTTTTTGTTATTAAGCTGCATGAGCTTCTCATAAATTTTGGAGATTAATCCTTTGTTGCTTCATTTGCAAATATTTTCTCCCATTCTCCATTCTGAGGGCTGTCTTTTGGTCTTGTTTATGGTTTCCTTTGCTGTGCAAAAGCTTTGAAGTTTCATTAGGTCCCATTTGTTTCTTTTTGTTTTTATTTCCATTTCTCTAGGAGGTGGCTCAAAAAGGATCTTCCTGTGATTTATGTCATAGAGTGTCCTGCCTATGTTTTCCTCTAAGAGTTTGATAGTTTCTGGCCTTACATTTAGGTCTTTAATCCATTTTGAGCTTATTTTTGTGTATGGTGTTAGGGAGTTATCTAATTTCATACTTTTACATGTACCTGTCCAGTTTTCCAGTATTGAAGAGGCTGTCCTTTCTCCACTGTACATTCTTGCCTCCTTTATCAAAGATAACGTGACCATATGTGTGTGGGTTTATCTCTGGGCTTTCTATCCTGTTCCATTGATCTATCTTTCTGTTTTTGTGCCAGTACCATACTCTCTTGATTACTGTAGCCTTGTAGTATAGTCTGAAGTCAGGGAGCCTGATTCCTCCGGCTCCGTTTTTCTTTCTCAAGATTGCTTTGGCTATTCGGGGTCTTTTGTGTTTCCATACAAATTGGGAAATTTTTTGTTCTAGTTCTGTGAAAAATGCCAGTGGTAGTTTGATAGGGATTGCATTGAGTCTGTAGATTGCTTTGGGTAGTAGAGTCATTTTCTCAATGTTGATGCTTCCAATCCAAGAACATAGTATATCTCTCCATCTATTTGTATCATCTTTAATTTCTTTCATCAGTGTTTTATAATTTTCTGCATAAAGGTCTTTTGTCTCCTTAGGTAGGTTTATTCCTAGATATTTTATTCTTTTTGTTGCACTGGTAAATGGGAGTGTTTTCTTGATTTCACTTTCAGATTTTTCATCTTAATTGTATAGGAATGCCAGAGATTTCTGTGTATTAATTTTTTATCCTGCTACTTTACCAAATTCATTGATTAGCTCTAGCAGTTTCTGGTAGCATCTTTAGGATTCTCTATATATAGTATCATGTCATCTGCAAACAGTGACAGCTTTACTTCTTTTCCAATTTGGATTCCGTTTATTTCCTTTTCTTCTCTGATTGCTCTGGCTAAAATTTCCAAAACTATGTTGAATAAGAGTGGAGAGAGTGGGCAACCTTCACTTGTTCCTGATCTTAGTGGAAATGCTTTCAATTTTTCACCATTGAGGACAATATTGGCTGTGGGTTTGTCATATATGGCCCTTATTATGTTTAGGAAAGTTCCCTCTATGCCTACTTTCTGCAGGGTTTTTATCATAAATGGGTGTTGAATTTTGTCATAAGCGTTCTCTGCATCTATTAAGATGATCATATGTTTTTTCTCCATCAGTTTGTTAATATGGTGTATCACGTTGATTGATTTGCGTATATTGAAGAATCCTTGCATTCCTGGAATAAACCCCACATGATCATGGTGTATGATCCGTTTAATGTGCTGTTGGATTCTGTTTGGTAGTATTTTGTTGAGGATTTTTGCATCTATATTCATCAGTAATATTCACCTGTAGTTTTCTTTCTTTGTGACATCCTTGTCGGGTTTTGGTATCAGGGTGATGGTGGCCTCGCAGAATGAGTTTGGGAGTGTTCCTGCCTGTGCTATATTTTGGAAGAGTTTGAGAAGGATAGGTGTTAGCTCTTCTCTAAATGTTTGATAGAATTCGCCTTTGCAGCCATCTGGTCCTGGGCTTTTGTTTGTTGGAAGGTTTTTAATCACAGTTTCAATTTCAGTGCTTGCGATTGGTCTGTTCCTATTTTCTATTTCTTCCTGATTCAGTCTTGGCAGGTTGTGCATTTCTAAGAATTTGTCCATGTCTTCCAAGTTGTCCATTTTATTGGCATAGAGTTGCTTGTAGTAATCTCTTATGATCTTTTGTATTTCTGCAGTGTCAGTAGTTACTTCTCCTTTTTCATTTCTACTTCTATTGATTTGAGTCTTCTTCCTTTTTCTCTTGACGAGTCTGGCTAATGGTTTATCAATTTTGTTTATCTTCTCTAAGAACCAGCTTTTAGATTTATTGATCTTTGCTATTGTTTCCTTCATTTCTTTTTCATTTATTTCTGATCTGGTTTTTATGATTTCTTTCCTTCTGCTACCTTTGGGGTTTTTTTATTCTTCTTTCTCTAAGTGCTTTAAGTGCAAGTTTAGGTTGTTTATTCGAGATGTTTCCTGTTTCTTAAGGTAGGATTGTATTGCTGTAAACTTCCCTCTTAGAACTGCTTTTGCTGCCTCCCATAGATTTTGGGTCGTCGTGTCTCCATTTGTTTCTAGGTATTTTAAAATTTCCTTTTGATTTCTCAGTGATCACTTCGTTATTAACTAGTGTATTGTTTAGCCTCCATGTGTTTGTATTTTGTACAGATCTTTTCCTGTAATTGATATCTAGTCTCATAGCGTTGTGGTCGGAAAAGATACTTGATGCAATTTCGATTTTCTTAAATTTACCAAGGCTTGATTTGTGACCCAAGATATGATCTATCCTGGAGAATGTTCCATGAGCACTAGAGAAAAATGTGTGTTCTGTTGTTTTTGGATTGAATGTCCTATAAATATCAATTAAGTCCATCTAGTTTAATATATCATTTAAAGCTTGTGTTTCCTTATTTATTTTCATTTTGGATGATCTTTCCATTGGTGAAAGTGGGGTGTTAAAGTCCCCTACTGTGAATGTGTTACTGTCGATCTCCCCTTTTATGGCTGTTAGTATTTGCCTTATGTATTGTGGTGCTCCTATGTTGGGTGCATAAATATTTACAATTGTTATATCTTCTTCTTGGATTGATCCCTTGATCATTATGTAGTGTCCTCCTTTGTCCCTTGTAATAGCCTTTATTTTAAAGTCTATTTTGTCTGATATCAGAATTGCTACTCCAGCTTTCTTTTGGTTTCCAATTGCATGAAATATCTTTTTCCATCCCCTCACTTTCAGTATGTATGTGTCTCTAGGTCTGAAGTGGGTCTCTTGTAGACAGCAAATATATGGGTCTTGTTTTTGTATCCATTCAGCCAATCTGTGTCTTTTGGTGGGAGCATTTAGTCTATTTACATTTAAGGTAATTTTTGATATGTATGTTCCTATTCCCATTTTCTTAATTGCTTTGGGTTCATTATTGTAGGTCTTTTCCTTCTCTTGTGTTCTTGCCTAGAGAAGTTCCTTTAGCAGTTTTTGTAGAGCAGGTTTGGTGGTGCTGAACTCTCTCAGCTTTTGCTTGTCTGTAAAGGTTTTAATTTCTCCTTCAAATCTGAATGAGATCCTTGCTGGGTAGAGTAATCTTGGTTGCAGGTTTTTCTCCTTCATCACTTTCAATATGTCCTGCCAGTCCCTTCTGGCTTGCAGAGTTTCTGCTGAAAGATCAACTCTTAATCTTATGGGGATTCCCTTGTGTGTTATTTGTTGTTTTTCCCTTGCTGCTTTTAATATGTTTTCTTTGTATTTAATTTTTGACAGTTTGATTAATATGTGTCTTGGCATATTTCTCCTTGGGTTTATCCTGTGTGGGACTCTCTGTGCTTCCTGGACTTGATTAACTATTTCCTTTCCCATATTAGGGAAGTTTTCAACTATAATCTCATCAAATATTTTCTCAGTCCGTTTCTTTTTCTCTTCTTCTTCTGGAACCCCTATAATTCGAATGTTGGTGTGTTTAATATTGTCCCAGAGGTCTCTGAGACTCTCCTCAGTTCTTTTCATTCTTTTTTCTTTATTCTGCTCTGCAGTAGTTATTTCCACTATTTTATCTTCCAGGTCACTTATCCGTTCTTCTGCCTCAGTTATTCTGCTATTGATCCCATGTAGAGTATTTTTAATTTCATTTATTGTGTTGTTCATCATTGTTTCATTTTTAGTTCTTCTAGGTCCTTGTTAAATGTTTCTTGCATTTTGTCTATTTCCAAGATTTTGGATCATCTTTACTATCATGATTCTGAATTCTTTTTCAGGTAGACTGCCAATTTCCTCTTCATTTGTTAGGTCTGGTGGGTTTTTGTCTTGCTCCTTCATCTGCTGTGTGTTTTTCTGTCTTCTCATTTTGCTTATCTTACTGTGTTTGGGGTCTCCTTTTTGCAGGCTGCATGTTCGTAGTTCCCGTTGTTTTTGCTGTTTGTCCCCAGTGGCTAAGGTTGGTTCAGTGGGTTGTGTAGGCTTCCTGGTGGAGGGGAATAGTGCCTGTGTTCTGGTGGATGAGGCAGGATCTTGTCTTTCTGGTGGGCAGGTCGACGTCTGTTGGTGTGTTTTGGAGTGTCTCTGGTCTTATTATTTTAGGCACCCTCTCTGCTAATGGGTGGAGTTGTGTTCCTGTATTGCTAGTTGTTTGTCATAGGATGTTCAGCACTGTAGCCTGCTGGTAGTTGACTGAAGATGGGTGCTGGTGTTGAGGTTGAGATCTCTGGGAGATTTTCACTGTTTGTTATTATGTGGAGCTGGGAGGTCTCTTGTGGACCAGTGTCCTGAAGTTGTCTCTCCCACCTCAGAGGCAGAGCACTGACTCCTGGCTGCAGCACCAAGAGCCTTTCATCCACATGGCTCAGAATAAAAGGGAAAAAAGTAGAAAGAATGAATTAGTAGAAGTACAAAGAAAGAAAGAAAGAAGGGAGGGAGGGAGGGAGGAAGGAAGGAAGGAAGGAGGGAAGGAAGAAAAAAAGGAAGAAGATAAAGTAAAATAAAATAAAGTAAGATAAAATATAATAAAGTTATTAAAGTAAAAAAATAATTATTAAGGGGAAAAAGAGAAAACGGACAGATAGAACCCTAGGACCAAATGATGGAAGCAAAGCTATACAGACGAAATCTCACATAGAAGCATACACATTCACCCTAACAAAAAAAGGAAAAGGGGAAAAAACATAAATCTTGCTCTCAAAGTCCACCTCCTCAATTTGTGATGATTCGTTGTCTAAAGGAGGGAAGGAAGGAAAGAAAGAACGAAGATAAAGTAAAATAAAGTTATTAAAATAAAAAGTAATTATTAAGAAAAAGAATTTTAAAAAAACAGAGAGATAGAACCCTCGGACAAATGGTGGAAGCAAATCTATACAGAAAAAATCGCACATGGAAGCATACACATACACACTCACAAAAAAAGGAAAAGGGGAAAAAATCATAAATCTTGCTCTCAAAGTCCACTTCCTTAATTTGGGATGATTCGTTGTCTATTCATGTATTCCACAGACGCAGGGTACATCAAATTGATTGTGGAGCTTTAATCCGCTGTTTCTGAGGCTGCTGGGAGAGATTTCCCTTTCTCTTCTTTGTTCTCACAGCTCCCAGGGGCTCAGCTTTGGGTTTGGCCCCGCCTCTGCATGTAGGTCACTGGAGGGCATCTGTTGTTCGCTCAGACAGGACGGGGTTAAAGGAGCAGCTGATTCGGGGGCTCTGGCTCACTTAGGTCAGGGGGAGGGAGGGGCACAGAGTGCAGGGCGGGCCTGCGGCGGCAGAGGCTGGCGTGACGTTGCACCAGCCTGAGGCGTGCCATGCGTTCTCCCGGGAAAGTTGTCCCTGGATCCTGGGACCCTGGCAGTGGCAGGCTGCACAGGCTCTCCGGAAGGGGGGTGTGGATAGTGACCTGTTCTTGCACACAGGCTTCTTTGTGGCAGCAGCAGCAGCCTTAGCGTCTCATGCTCGTCTCTTGGGTCCGCGCTTTTAGCTGCGGCTCGCACCCGTCTCTGGAGCTCCTTTAAGCAGCGCTCTTAATCCCCTCTCCTCACACACCAGGAAACAAAGAGGGAAGAAAAAGTCTCTTGCTTCTTTGGCAGCTCCAGACTTTTCCCCAGACTCCCTCCCGGCCAGCCATGGCGCACTAAGCCCCTGCAGGCTGTGTTCACACTGCCAGCCCCAGTCCTCTCCCTGCTTCTGACCGAAGCCCAAGCCTCAGCTCGCAGCCCCAACCACCCTGGCAGGTGAGCAGACAAGCCTCTCGGGCTTCTGAGTGCCGGTCGGCACCAATCCTCTGTGCGGGAATCTCTCTGCTTTGCCCCCCGCACCCCTGTTGCTGTGCTCTTCTCCGTGGCTCGGAAGCTTTCCCCCTCTGCCACCTGCAGTCTCCACCCACGAAGGGGCTTCCTAGTGTGTGGAAACCTTTCCTCCTTCAGAGCTCCCTCCCACTGGTGCAAGTCCCATCCCAATCCTTTTGTCTCTGTTTATTCTTTTTACTTTTGCCGTACCCAGGTACGTGGGGGGGGTTTCTTGCCTTTTGGGAGGTCTGAAGTCTTCTGCCAGCATTCAGTAGGTGTTCTGTAGGAGCTGTTCCACGCGTAGACGCACTTCTGGTGGATCCCCAGGGAGGAAGTTGATCTCTGCGTCCTACTCCTCCGCCATCTTCCCAAAAGTCTCAGTATCACTCATCTTATATCAATGTAAGGATAGAATAGTGTTTACATATATTTTATGCTTTCATAACATACATTTTTCTTAGTTTTTTAACTATTTCTAGGCTATGCAGTTCATCTGCAAGTCTTTCAAATTGTTGTAAATGTCCACAAAATTTTTCAATTCATTTATTGGAAGAAAGTCCATGTGTAAGTGGGCCTGTGCAGTTCAAACCTATGTTGTTCAAGGATCAACTGTATGCACATTTCTGTTAGAAACGTATCTAGAATCAGGGAACATATAAATGCATCTCAGTTAGAAATAGACATACAAGAGTAATTGCTGAGTCATAGGATGTAAGTATATTGAACTTTAGTTAATACTACTAAAGAATTTTCTGAAGAGTGTATTACCAATTTTCATGCACTACTGCAGTGGCAAAGTGGCCTGTATGTTCAATAGCCTCATCACTACATGGCTGTCATTCTTTTTCACTTAGCTCTTTTGATGAGTGTAATCAGTTTTCATTTTTCATTTTCCTAACAACTAATAAAATAGAAAAAATTAGGTATATACATACATATACTTGGATATCCTTATTTTTGGAGGCATTTTCCTTTGGGTTGCCACTATATTGGTAAGTAAATGTTTTCTATGTAATCTGTATTTGAGTGTCAGGTGAGGTATGATAATTCCAGATATCTGCTTCAACTCTGTGGCTTGCATTTTCACTTATATAAAGATGACTTTTGGTAATCAAAGTTCCTAATTCTATGTGACCTAATTTATAAATGGTTTCCTTTATGTGTCTTGTTTGTTTTTTTCTTTAAATACCTACCAAAGTTTGTAAAAATAGTTTCTTATGATTACTTCTGAAAGCATTGGTATTTTGCCTCTCATATATGTATAAAATTTATTTGGAATGAATTTTTGAATATGAGGTGAGATAGGAAGTAAGGATCTATATTTTCTATGTGCATAAAAGATAGCTACTATTTTTGAAAAGACCCTATTTTCTCAAAATGGTATCCAATATTTTATAAATCAGGTTATCTGTGAGTCTGTTTCCGGACTCTGGATTTGGTTCTGCTGGCCTGTATATCTATACTTGTGTTGATAGCATAATAAAATTATTTAGTTTTCTCATAATCTTGGTAAGTGCTAATGTACATCATCTGGCTATTTTTAATTTTCCCAAGAATCCCTTTATATTTTCTTTTTTCATTATAATATAAATTAAAATAATTTTGTCCATTAATACACTTACCACAAAACCACGGAAAAATCTGGTGGAATTTTGTTTGGAATTGTGTTGATGAATATGGGGAAATTATTATCTTTAAAATATTGAATCTTCGGGCTTCCCTGGTGGCGCAGTGGTTGAGAGTCCGCCTGCCGATGCAGGGGACATGGGTGTGTGCCTCGGTCCGGGAAGATCCCACATGCCACGGAGCAGCTAGGCCCATGAGCCATGGCCGATGAGCCTGCGCGTCTGGAGCCTGTACTCCGCAATGGGAGAGGCCACAACAGTGAGAGGCCCACATACCACAAAAAAAAAAAAAAATTGAATCTTCAAATTGAACATTCATTTATTTAGAACTTCTTTAATAAATTCAAATAATTTTCTGTACATTTTAGAATAAAGTGTACAATATTACTCTATTTCTAGGCATTTGCAGGGTTTTGATGTTATTATAATTGGAAATCATTTAAATTGATTTACTAGTCGCTCTTTTGTACCGTTATGGCTGATTTTGATTATTGATATTGTATCCAGTGACCTTACTAAATTAACTTATTTTTTTAAAGCAAGTTTTATTTTATATTGGAGAATAGTTGATTAACAATGTTGTGTTAGTTTCAGGTGTACAGCAAAGTGATTCAGTTATACATATATCTATTCTTTTTCAAATTCTTTTCCCATTTAGTGTATTAGAGAATATTGGGCAGTTTCCTGTGCTATACAGTAGGTCCAGGTTGGTTATCTATTTTAAGTACAGTAGTATGTATATGTAAATCCCAAACTCCCATTTTATCCCCTGCTCCCATCTTTCCCCTTTGGTAACCATAAGTTTCTTTTCTGAGTCTATGAGTCTGTTCCTGTTTTGTGAACAAATTTCTCTGTATCACTGTTTTTTAGATTCCACATACAAACAATATCATATGATATTCATCTTTCTCTGTCTGACTTACTTCACTTAGTATGATAATCTCTAGGTCCATCCATGTTGCTGCAAATGGCATTATTTTATTCATTTTTATGGCTAATATTCCACTGTGTATGTATACCACCTCTTCTTTATCCATTCATCTGTCAAAGGACATTTAGGTTGCTTCCATTTCTTGGCTATTGTAAACAGCACTGCAGTGAATATTGGGGTACATGAATTCTTTTGAACCATGGTTTTCTCCAGGTATATGCCCAGGCGTGAAATTGCTGGATCATATGGTAGCTCTATTTTTAGCTTTTTAAGGAACCTCCATACTATTCTCCATAGTTGCTATACCAATTTACATTTCCTCTCCAATTTTTTAAGTGATCTGTTGGTTGTTTACAAGCATATTGTCTAGCCTCCACGTGTTTGTGATTTTTATAATTTTCTTTTTTATAGTTGATTTCTAATCTCATAGCATTGTAGTTAGAAAAGATGCTTGATATTATTTCAATTTTCTTAAATTTACCAAGGCTCACTTTGTGGCCCAAGATGTGATCTATCCTGGAGAATGTTCCAGGTGCACTTGAGAAGGATATGTATTCTGCTGCTTTGGGATGGAATGCTCTATAAATATCAGTTAAGCCCATCTGGCCTAGTGTGTCATTTAAGGCCTGTGTTTCCTTGTTGATTTTCTGTCTGTATGACCTGGCCATTCATGAAAGTGGGGTATTAAAGTCCCACACAGTTATTGTGTTACTGTTGATTTCTCCTTTTATGGCTGTTAGTATTTGCCTTATATATTGAGTTGCTTTTATGTTGGGTGCATATATATTTACAATTGTTATATCTTCTTCTTGGATTGATCCCTTGATCATTATGTAGTGTTCTTCTATGTCTCTTGTAATGGTCTTTATTTTTTAGTCTAATATGAGTATTGAGTATTGCTACTTCAGCTTTCTTTTGATTCCTATTTGCATGGAATACCTTTTTCCATCCCCTCACTTTCAGTCTGTATGTGTCCCTAGGTCTGAAGTGGTTCTTTTGTAGACAGCATGTATATGGGTCTTGCTTTTGTATCCATTCAGCCTGTCTGTGTCTTTTGGTTGGAGCATTCAACCCATTTATGTTTAAGGTAATTATCGATATTTGTGTTCTTATTGCCATTTTGTTCATTGTTTTGGATTTGTTATTGTAGGTCTTTTTTCTTCACTTCCTGTTTTGTTCTCTTGTTATTTGATGAGTAACTTTAGTGTTGTTTGGATTGCTTTTTCTTTTTTGTTTATGTATTTATTGTAGATTATTTGTTTGTGGTTACCATGAGGTTTTGATATAATAGTCTGTGTATAAACAATATTGTTTTAAGTTGCTGGTCCTTTAATTTCAAATGCATTTCCAATACCCTGCATTTGTCCCCTCCTCTTCTCACAGTTGCTGGCTTTGATATCATATTTGTGTGTGGCAGATTTCCTACCTTTACTGTATGTTTGCCTTTACTGGTGAGCTTTTCCATTCATAATTTTCTTGTTTCTAGTTGTGGCCTTTTCTTTTACACATAGAGAAGTTCCTATAACATTTGTTACAAAGCTGGCCTGATGGTGCTGAATTCTCTTAGCTTTTGCTTGTCTATAACGCTTTTGATTTCTCCGTTGAATCTGAATGAGAGCCTTTCTGGGTAGAGTATTCATGATTGTGGGTTCTTCCCTTTCATCACTTTAAATATATCGTCCCACTCCCTTCTGGCCTGCAGAGTTTCTGCAGAGAAATTAGCTGATAACCTTATGGGAGCTCCCTTGAATGTTATTTGTTGCTTTTCTCTTGTTGTTTTTCATACTTTGTCTTTAATTTTTGTCACTTTGATTACTATGTGTCTCAGCATGTTCCTCCTTAAGTTATTCTGCCTGAGACTCTCTGTGCTTCCTGGACTTGGGTGAATGTTTCCTTTCCCATGTTAGGGATGTTTTCAGCTATTATCTCTTCAAATATTTTCTCAGTTCCTTTCTCTCTCTTCTCCTTCTGGGACACCTATAATGTGATTGTTAGTGCATTTAATATTGTCCCAGAGACCTCTTAGACTGTCTTCATTTCTTTTCATTCTTTTTTCTTTATTCTGTTCCACAGATGAGATTTCCACCATTCTGTCTTCCAGGTCACTTATCCATCTTTTCCCTCACTTATTCTGCTAATAATTACTTCTAATAAACTTTTTATTTCAATTATATTATTCATCTCTCTTTGTTTGTTCTTTAGTTCTTCTAGGTCTTTGTTAAACATTTTTTGTATTCTTGATCTGTGCCTCCATTCTTTTTCTAAGATCTTGGATCATCTTTACTATCGTTTCTCTGAATTATTTTTCAGGTAGATTGCTGTTCTCCACTTCACTTAGTTGTTCTTCTGGGGGTTTATCTTGTTCCTTCATTTGATACATATTCTTCAGCCATCTCATTTTGTCTAACTTTCTGTGATTGTGGTTTCCATTCTGCAGGCTGCAGTGTTGTAGTTCTTCTTGCTTCTGCTGTCTGCGCCCTGGTTGATGAGGCTGTCTAAGAGGCTTGTGCAGTCTTCCTGGGACAAGGGACTCTTTCCAGCCCACTGGTGGGTGGAGCTGGGTCTTGTCCCTCTGGTGGGCAGGGCCATGTCAGGGTGTGTGTTTAGTGGGCAGTGTGCTCAGAAGGATTTGAAGCCTTAAGTCTCCTATGGGTGGGGCTGTGTTCCTGCCCTGTTGGTTGTTTGCCCTGAAGCATCTGAGTACTGGTGCCTACAGGTTGTTGGGTGGGGCCAGGTCTTGGTGAGAAAATGATGGCTTCCAAGGAGACTCACAGCAATGAGTACTCCCCAGAACTACTGCTGCCAGTGTCTTTGTCCCTAGAGGTGAGCCACAGCCACCCCCACCTTTGCAGGAAACCCTCCAATGCCAGCAGGTAAGTCTTGCCCAGGCTCTTATGAGGTCACCACTTTTTTCCCTTGGTCCTGGTGTATGCAAGAACTTGTTTACACCCTCCATAAGTGGAGATTTTGTTTTCCCCAGTCCTGTGGAATTCCTGAGATCAAACCTCACTGGCCTTCAAAGCCAGATTCTCTGGGGGTTCCTCCTCCCATTTCCAGACCCCCAGGCTGGGGAGTCTGACGTGGGGCTCAGAATTTGCACTCCTGTGGGAGAACTTCTGTGATACAATTATTTTCCAGTTAGTGGGTTGCCCACCAAATGGGTATGGAATTTGATTTTATCATGATTGCACCCCTCCTACTGTCTCGTGGCTTCTTCTTTGTCTTTGGATGTAGATTTTCTTTTTTGGTCAGTTCCAGGTTTTGGGGTTTTTTTGTTGTTGATAGTTGTTCAGGAGTTTGTTGTGATTTTGGTGTTTTTGTAAGAAGAGGTGAGGTCACATGCTTCTACTATGCCATCTTGTCTTTGCCTCCTACCTAAATTCACTTATTAATACTGAACAAGTGTTGTAGATTTTTAAAATTTTCTATATACCCTAATCATGTTGCCTGCAAATAATGACAATTCTACTTTTTCCATTCCAGTTATTTGATCTTAATGTTTCTTGTCTCTTTTTATGAATTAAGAATTCTAAGCAATGTTAAATATAACTAGTCATAACAGGAACCTTGGTCTCATTCCTCATCTCAGGAAACACTTTCAACATCTCAGCATAATTATCAGGCTTATCATTATTTTCCATAAATTGTCAAATTAAGGAAGTTAATATCAAACACTTGCTTTTTAAAGAATTTTTAATATTCATGAATACTCATTGACTCTTGTCAAGCCCTTGTTTTTCTAGTATGATGATTATATCATATTTTCTATTCGTGTCATGAATTAGGTGGATTGATTTTTGAAGAAAAATTACTCCTGCATAACAGGAATAAAGTCTAACTGACATAAATTATCAGGAAATGTATTGTTTATTTCTATCCTTGTAAATGCCTTTTTCAATTTTGGTATCAATACTATGTGGCTTTCTAAAATTAGTTTTAAATAACTTTCTCTTATTCTATTCTTTGGAAGATTTGATAAAAAGGCTACTGATAATTACATATTTAGAAATATTCAGATAAATACTTCTGAGCCTAGAGTACGTATTAAAAACCCAATTTTAATAATGACTTTAACTTTTTAAATGTTAAATTATTCAGAATATTTTATTTTTTGTATTTGCTTCAATTTTTTTATCAAGGAATGTCAATTTAATATAAATTATTTAAAATATTAGCAATACAATTAATTATATATTATAATATCCATGAAATTAATAATTGAGGAATTACTGATACATTTGCCAGTAAATGTCAAAGCATAAAAATTAGAGAATATTTACTTTCTCTAGTGCATGAGAGGTAATTCAAAAATAGATGCAAAAAAACTATAGAGAGTAAATTGATAAGTTTTTTCAGAGATTCCAGGGAGCAGATATGAAGGGTTGAGTATGTGATATGAATCACAGGGAATATTTTTATGGAGGTAAAACTATTTTGTCTGATACTGTTATGGTGAGTACGAAAAATTAAGTATTCATCCAAATCCATAAAATTTTATAGCACAAAGGGTAAGCCTTAATGTATGCAAATACTTTCCCCCAAGAAAACATTTAGGAAGTTAGGAGGTTCCAGGATTGAGCACAGAATATGATAAAACAATCTAAACATGTTTATAAATGTATGAAACAATCGCACAGAAGGCATGGAGGAGAAAGATGCTGATCTATGTGACAATGGAAATAAGTAGAATCTGTAAAAGCAAAGGCAAAAGACACCGTATAGAAATACTACATTCTAGTTGGTAAATTTGTTTTTCACAGGGATACAGATTAACAATTCTGAAACCACTATACAGTACACATCTTCTAGAATTAAATACTTAAGTAAATGTATGGTGGATGATGGGGACTAGGTTTCTCATCATTGAAGTACAGACATGTACTTCATGAGGTTACAGACATGAGGCTACAGACATGCCATAATGGGAGGCTAAAATTATCCATGTGGTAATGGAACAAGGTTGGAAACAATAGTAGGAACACAAGTTTAGCTAACTATATATACAAATGGTTCCATATAGAAATATTTATAGCTATGGGTACATAAATAGGTTAATGTACACACATATATCTCTTTTTTCAATCCACTGAGAGAGCCTAAATGCAATGACACCCCAATAACAATGATCATACCTAGTGCCCAGATTTTGGTTTCTAATACCATAAATAAAAGAAACCAGGGATGCTTGGAGATGTGCTGGATAGGATATCATACTATCCAGAACAAAAATTTAAAAAATATATATATTATATAATTTTTACAGGATAGTTGTACAAATAGGTAAAGATAATAGATATTTAGATACACAGATCATTTTATTTGTCTGAATCAATGGTTCTTATTGGCAGGTTGCAATCAAATTTAAGTATCAAAAATACATTGGGAAGGATGATAGAAGTTACCAATGGCCATCCTGGAATCTGAAAGATTGCCTATGAAGTTTATGAAATAGCGTGTCAAAAGCAGTTAAAATTGAAGAGTTTCTTGTATTTGGATACTATCAGTCACTTAATTGAACAGAAAAACCTACTTAAGGACCTATTGAAATGAGTACCAAATTAAAGAAACAGTTAAATTTAGTATGAAATTAGCCTGATATTTAATATTTTATAAAAAAATAAAAATATTTAGTACTATTAAAGTTTATGAGATTTTTTCAGAAAGCTGGGAATCATTCTTTAACTCAGAAATTGTTCACTACTTATGTGAATTTGATCAAATTGTAGCCTTAATTGATTAAATAAGAAAATAGGAATTTGGCAAGCTCTCCATCTAAACTCAAAATTACTTAAAAAACATATCAGACTATAAAAATATGGAGTGTCATTATTAATGAAAAGAAGGTTTATTTGTGGTTTTACTGAGTACTGGAGATATGTAAAGATTAACTGTCAGAAACAAGAATAAATATATGTTTTTTTAAAAATTATAAGTCACATATTTACACGTCTTGGGATGTCAGAAATAATCTGGTATAAACTTTGCAATTGCCAGGTGAAGAAATGGAATACTACAAAAATTGAATTTCTTTCATTCAAATTCATATAGATTATTAATACTATAATCTGACTAGAATGCAGATCTTTTGATATCCTATTATAAACTTACTCCATTACCTTATTTTGATTTTTATAGTTGACTTAGATCGAAGTAGACCAATGAAGTTTAGTAAAATGTCAAAAAAAAAAAAATTCCACCCCACAACTGGTAATAAAATGTAGGGAATCAAATTATTTTAATCTTCTTAACAGTTTTATTGAAATATAAGTTGCATGCCATATACTCACTCCATTAAAAATTTTACATTCCATGGTTTTTAGTTAATTCATAGTGCTGTACAACTATCACCAAAATCTAGTATTAGAACATTGTATCATCCCTAAAAGAAACTTGACAACCTTTAATAGTAATTTCCATCTTTCTCCCCATAGTACTATGCCCACCATCCTACACAACCACTAATCTACATTCTATCTCTATAGATTTGCCTGTTTTAGACAATTCATATACATAGAGTCATTAACTATGTGATCTGTTGTGACTGATTTCCTTCATAATGTTTGCAAGGTTTATCCATGCTGTAGCATATATCCATACTTCATAACATTTCATTGTAAATAATAAGGAATATTTACAACTCAATAATACAAGACAAATTTTAAAATTACAAAACGGTCAAAATATATAATGATCATTGCTCCAAATAAGACCTATGTAGGACTAAGAACTGTAAAAATATACTCAATATCATTAGTCATTAGGGAAATAAAAATAATAGAGATACCACTTCATACACTAGGATGTCTGTGATCAAGAAGTCAGACAATAACACATATTGACTAGAATGTGAAGTGTTTGTAATCCTCATATATTGCTGGTGGTAATGTACAAGGGTGGGTCATTTGTAAAACAATTTGGCAGTTCCTTAAATAATTTAAAATAGATCTGGGCTTCCCTGGTGGCACAGTGGTTGAGAGTCTGCCTGCCGATGCAGGGGACATGGGTTCGTGCCCCGGTCCAGGAAGGTCCCACATGCCATGGAGTGGCTGGGCCCGTGAGCCATGGCCACTGAGCCTGCGTGTCCGGAGCCTGTGCTCTGCAATGGGAAAGGCCACAACAGTGAGAGGCCTGTGTACAACAAAAAAAAAAAAAAAAAAAAAAAAAGATCTACTACATGACTCAGCAATTCCAAACTTAAACATATGACCAATAGAAATAAGACAAATACCAAAATAGGTGGACAAATGTTCATAAAAGCATTATTGTCTCACTGTATGGACATAACACTATCCATTCATAATTTGATAGACATTTGGAGAGTTTCCACTTGTCATAATATAAATAATGCTTATGCCATTAGTTCATTTATTTACATGTGAATATGAAGAATAAATCTAAGCAACTCGTCAGCACTTCAGATGAGGAAATTAGGAAAGAAAGTTGAGAAATGCACACTTTTTTACAGAAAGATGAGGACTGCATGGCCACCAGGCTATTGCAAATAGCAATGACCATTTTAAATAAATTTTAATAAAAACCATTAACTTGGGAGCTGTGAAGGAGGAAAAGTTTCCACACACTAGGAAGCCCCTTCACTGGCAGAGAAGGAAGTTGGTGGGGGGGCAGCTTCACAGCCATGGAGGAGAGTGCAGCAACAGTGGTGCAGAGGACAAAGTGTAGAGATTCCTGCTCTGACACCTGAGGCTCCATATTCTTCGGAGGTCAGATCCCAGGGAGAGGACTGGGGTTGACTGCATGAACACAGCCTGAAGGGGGCTAGTGTGCCACAGCTAGCCAGGAGGGAGTCCGGGAAAAAGTCTGGAACTGCCTAAAAGGCAAGAGACAATTGTTTAGGGGTGTGTGAGGAGAGGGGATTCAGAGCACCGCCTAAATGAGGTCCAGAGAGGAGTGCGAGCTGCGGCTATCAGTGCGGACCCCAGAGAAAGGCATGAGATGCTAAGACTGCTGCTACAGCCACCAAGAAGCCTGTGTGCAAGCACAAGTCATTATCCACACCTCCTCTGCCAGGAGCTTGTGCAGCCTGCCACTGCCAGGGTCCCGTGATCCAGGGACAAGTTCCTCAGGAGAAGACACTGCATGCGTGCCTCTGGCTGTGGCGTCATGCTGGACTCTGCCGACACAGGCTTGCCCCACATTCCATACCCCTCCCTCTCCTTGGCTCGAGTGAGCCAGAGCCCCCTAATCAGCTGCTACGTAAACCCCGTCCTGTCTGAGTGAAGAACAGTTGTCCTCAGGTGACCTACATGCAGAGGCAGGGCCAAATCCAAAGATGAACCCCAGGAGCTGTGTGAAAAAAGAAGAGAAAGGGAAACTTCTCCCAGCTGCCTAAGGAGCAGCAGATTAAATATCCACAATCAACTTGATGTACCCTGCATTTGTGGAATACCTGAATAGACAACGAATCATCCCAAAATTGAGGCAGTGGACTTTGGGAGCAAAGATATATATATTTTTTTCCTTTTTCTCTTTTTGTGAGGGTATATGTATATGTTTCTTTGTGTGATTTTGTCTGTATAGCTTTGCTTTTACCATTTATCCTAGGGTTCTGTCTGTCCTTTTTTTTTTCTTTTTTAAGTATAGTTTTTAGCACTTGTTATCATTGGTGGATTTGTTTAATGGTTGGTTGCTCTCTTCTTACTTTCTTTTTTTTTTTCTTTTTTTAAATTATTTTTAAATTTTTTTATTTTTAATAATTATTTTTTATTTAATAACTTTATTTTATTTATTTATCTTTTCTTTCTTTCCTTTTCTCTCCCTTTGCTTCTGAGCTGTGTGGCTGACAGGGTCTTGGTGATCTGGCCGGGTGTCAGGCCTGTGCTTCTGAGGTGGGAGAGCCGAGTTCAGGACATTGGTTCACCAGAGACCTCCTGGCTCCACATAATATCAAATGGTGAAAGCTCTCCAAGAGATCTCCATCTCAATGCTAAAACCTAGCTCCACTCAATGATGAGCAAGTTACAGTGCTGTACACCCTATACCAAACAACTAGCAAGACAGGAACAAAACCACAGCCATTAGCAGACAGGCTGCCTAAAATCATAATAAGGTCACAGATACTCCAAAACACAACACCGGACATGGTCCTGCCCACCAGAAAGACAAGATCCAGGCTCATCCACCAGAACAAAGGCACCAGTCCCCTACAGCAGGAAACCTGCACAACACACTGAAACAACCTTAGCCACTGGGGGCAGACAACAAAAACAATGGGAAATATGAACCTGCAGTCTGTGAAAAGGAGACCCCAAACACACTAAGTTAAGCAAAATGAGAAGACAGAGAAACACACAGCAGATGAAGGAGCAACGTAAAAACCCATCAGACCAAACAAAGGAAGAGAAAATAAGCAGTCTACCTGAAAAAGAATTCAAGGTAATTATCGTAAAGATGATCCAAAATCTTGAAAATAGAATGGAGAAAGTACAAGAAACGTTTAACAAGGACCTAGAAGAACTAAAGTGCAAACAAACAGTGATGAACAACACAATAAATGAAATTAAAAATTCTCTACAAGGAATCAATAGCAGAATAACTGAGGCAGAAGAACGGATAAGTGACCTGGAAGATAAAATATTGGAAATAATTATTGCAGAGCAGAATTTAAAAGAATGAAAAGAATTGAGGACAGTCTCAGAGACCTCTGGGACAACAATAAATGCACCAACATTCGAATTATAGGGGTCTGAGAAGAAGAAGAGAAAAAGAAAGAGACTGAGAAAATATTTGACGAGATTATAGTTGAAAACTTCCCTAATATGGGAAAGGAAAGAGTTAAACAAGTCCAAGAAGTGCAGAGAGCCCTATACAGGATAAATCCAAGGAAAAATACACAAAGACACATATTAATCAAACTATCAAAAATTAAATACAAAGAAAAAATATTAAAAGCAACAAGGGGAAAACAACAAATAAAATAAAAGGGAATCCCCATAAGGTTAACAGCTGATCTTTCAGCAGAAACTCTGCAAACCAGAAGGGAGTGGCAGGACATATTTAAAGTGATGAAGGAGAAAAACCTACAAGCAAGATTACTCTACCCAGCAAGGATCTCATTCAGAGTTGATGGAGAAATTAAAACCTTTACAGACAAGCAAAAGCAAAGAGAATTCAGCACCACCAAACCAGCTTTACAACAAATGCTAAAGGAACTTCTCTAGGCAGGAAACATAAGAAAAGGAAAAGACCTACAATAAAAAAACAAAAACAATTAAGAAAATGGGAATAGGGACATACATATCAATAATTACCTTAAATGTAAATGGATTAACTGCTCCAACTAAAAGACATAGACTGGCTGAATGGATACAAAAACAAGACTCCCATATATTTGCTGTCTACAAGAGACCCACTTCACCTAGGGACGCATACAGACTGAAAGTGAGGGGATGGAAAAAGATACTCCATGCAAATGGAAATCAAAAGAAAGTTGGAGTAGCAATTCTCATATCACACAAAATAGACTTTAAAATAAAGACTATTACAAGAGACAAAGAAGGACACTTACATAATGATCAAGAGATCAATTCAAGAAGAAGATATAACAATTGTAAATATTTATGCACCCAACATAGGAGCACCTCAATACATAAGGCAAATAATAACAGTCATAAACGGGGAAATCAACAGTAACAAAATCACAGTAGGGGTCTTTAACACCCCACTTTCACCAATGGAGAGATCATCCAAAATGAAAATAAATAAGGAAACATAGCTTTAAATGATACATTAACCAAGATGGACTTAATTGATATTTATGGGACATTCCATCCCAAAGCAACAGAATACACTTTCTTCTAAAGTACTCATGGAACATTCTCCAGGATAGATTATACCTTGGGTCACAAATCAAGCCTTGGTAAATTTAAGAAAATTGAAATCGTATCAAGTATCTTTTCTGAGCACAACGCTATGACACTAGATATCAATTACAGAAAAATAAATCTTTAAAAAATACAAACACATGGAGGCTAAACAATACACTACTTAATAACCAAGAGATCACTGAAGAAACCAAAGAGGAAATCAAAAACTACCTAGAAACAAATGACAATGAAAACACAACGTCCCAAAACCTATGGGATGCAGCTAACGCAGTTCTAAGAGGGAAGTTTATAGCCATACAATCCTACCTCAAGAAACAAGAAACATCTCAACAATCTAACATTACACCTAAAGAAATTAGAGAAAAAAGAACAAAAAAACCCCCAAATTTAACAGAAGGAAAGAAATCATAAAGATCAGATCAGAAACAAATGAAAAAGCAATGAAGGAAATGATAGCAAAGATCAATAAAACTAAAAGCTTGTTCTTTGAGAACATAAACCAAATTGATAAACCATTAACCAGACTCATCAAGAAAAAAAGGGAGAAAACTCAAATCAATAGAATTAGAAATGAAGATGGAGAAGTAACTACTGACACTGCAGAAATACAAAGGATCATGTGCGATTACTACAGGCAACTACATGCCAATAAAATGGACAACCTGGAAGAAATGGACAAATTCTTAGAAAAGCACAACCTTCCGAGACTGAATCAGGAAGAAATAGAAAATATGAACAGACCAATGACAAGCACTGAAATTGAAACTGATTTAAAATCTTCCAACAAACAAATCCCAGGACCAGATGACTTCACAGGAAAACGCTATCAAACATTTACAGAAGAGCTAACACCTGTCCTTCTCAAACTCTTTCAGAATATGACAGAGGGAGGAACACTCCCAAACTCATTCTAGGAGGCCACTATCACGCTAATACAAAAACTAGACAAAGATGTCACAAAAAAGAAAACTACAGGCCAATATCACTGATGAACATAGATGGAAAAATCCTCAACAAAATACTAGCAAACAGAATCCAACAGCACATTAAAGGATTATACACCATGATCAAGTGGGGTTTATCCCAGGAATTCAATGATTCTTCAAAATACACAAATCGGTCAATGTGATACACAATATTAACAAATTGAAGGATGAAATCCAGATGATCATGTCAATAGATGCAGAAAAAGCTTTAGAAAAAATTCAACAGCGATTTATGATAAAAACGCTCCAGAATGTAGACATAGAGGGAACTTAACCTCAACATAATAAAGGCCATATATGACAAACGCATAGCCAGCATCGTTCTCCAGGGTGAAAAACTGAAACTATTTCCACTAGGATCAGGAACAATCAAGGTGGCCCACTCTCACCACTATTATTCAACATAGTTTTGGAAGTTTTAACCACAGCAATCAGATAAGAAAAAGAATAAAAAAGGAATCTAATTTAGAAACAAGTAACGCTGTCACTGTTTTCAGATGACATGATACTATACATAGGGAATCCTAAAGACTCCACCAGAAAACTACTAGAGCTAATCAATGAATTTTATAAAGTAGCAGGATACAAAATTAATGCACAGAAATCTCTTGCATTCCTATACACTAATGATGAAAAATCTGAAAGAGAAATTAAGGAAACACTCCCATTTACCATTGCAACAAAAAGAATAATATACCTAGGAATAAACCTACCTAAGACCTGTATGCAGAAAACTATAAGACACTGATGAAAGAAATTAAAGATGATACAAACAGATGGAGAGTTATACCATGTTCTTGGATTGGAAGAATCAACATTTTGAAATGACTATACTATCCAAAGCAATCTACAGATTCAGTGCAATCCCTATCAAGCTACCACTGGCATTTTTCACAGAACTAGAACAAAACATTTCACAATTTGTATGGAAACACAAAAGACCCCAAATAGCCAAAGCAATCTTGAGAAAGAAAAACGGAGCTGGAGGAATCAGACCCCCCCTGACTTCAGACTATACTACAAAGCTACAGTAATCAAGACAGTATTGTACTGGCACAAAAACCGAAATATAGATCAATGGAACGGGATAGAAAGACCAGAGATAAACCCACTCCCCTATGGTCAACTAATCTATGACAAAGGAGGCAAGCATATACAATGGAGAAAAGACAGTCTCTTCAATAAGTGGTACTGGGAAAACTGGACAGCTACATGTAAAAGAATGAAATTAGAACACTCCCTAATACCATACACAAAAATAAACTCAAAATGGATGAAAGACCTAATTATAAGTCCAGACACTATAAAACTTTTAGAGGAAAAGAACGGCAGAACACTCTATGACATAAATCACAGCAAGATCCTTTTTGACCCACCTCCTAGAGAAATGGAAATAAAAAAAAAAAATAAACAAATGGGACCTAATGAAACCTAAACGTTTTTGCACAGCAAAGGAAACCATAAACAAGATGAAAAGACAACCCTCAGAATGGGAGAAAATATTTGCCAATGAAGCAAGTGACAAAGGATTAATCTCCAAAATTTACAAGCAGCTCATGCAGCTCAATATCCAAAAATAACCCAATCCAAAAATGGGCAGAAGACCTAAAGAGACATTTCTCCAAAGAAGATTTACAGATTTCCAACAGACACATGAAAGAATGCTCAACATCACTAATCATTAGAGAAATCCAAATCAAAACTACAATGAGGTATCACCTCACACCAGTCAGAATGGCCATCCTCAAAAAATCTGCAAACAATAAATGCTGCTGAGGGTGTGGAGAAAAGGTAAACCTCTTGCACTGTTGGTGGGAATGTAAATTGATACAACCATTATGGAGAACAGTATGGAGGTTCCTTAAAAAACTAAAAATAGAACTACCATACGACCCAGCCATCCCACTACTGGACATATTCCCTGAGAAAACCATGATTCAAAAAGAGTTATGTACCACAATGTTCATTGCAGCTCTATTTACAATAGCCAGGACCTGGAAGCCACCTAAGTGTCCATCAACAGATAGATAAAGAAGAAGTGACACATATATACAGTGGAATATTACTCAGCTTTAAAAAGAAACGAAATTGAGTTATTTGTAGTGAGGTGGATGGACCCCTAGAGTCTGTCATACAGAGTGAAGTAAGTCAGAAAGAGAAAAACAAATACCATATGCTAACACATATATATGGAATCTAAAAAAAAAAAACAAAAAGAAAAAGGTTCAGAAGAACCTAGGGGCAGGACAGGAATAAAGTCGCAGATGTAGAAAATGGACTTGAGGATACAGGGAGGGGGAACGGTAAGCTGGGACGAAGTGAGAGAGTAGCATGGACTTACATATAGTATCAAATGTAAAATAGATAGCTAGTGGGAAGCAGCCACATAGCCCAGGGAGATCAGCTGAGTGCTTTGTGACCACCTAGAGGGGTGGGGTAGGGATGGTGGGAGGGAGACGCAAGAGGGGGGAGATATGGAGATGTATGCATACGTATAGCTGATTCACTTTGTTATAAAGCAGAAACTAACACACCATTTTAAAGCAATTATACTCCAATAAAGATGTTTAAAAAAAACAAAAAAAATTAAAAAGTGAAACACAAACAAAAACTTTACAAAGAGTACTTATATTTTAAAAAGTATCATATTGCTACTTTGATGTATATGAAAGTAATGTGATCCAAAGATAATATATTTGTTGTGTTTTATTTATTTTATTTATTTATTCATCTCTTAAACAATTTCCAAGTTCTCTAAGTGGCTAGATGGGAAACAATATTGAAAAATAAAAAAAGAAATAAGGAAGCATACCATCAGGATAACTATAATTTATTGCTGATATGGGGAGATGTTGGCATAAAATATTCTTGTGCATAAAATAAGTGTTCAAGAAATGTCTTAAATGTTGATAGATGCATTCTCATCTCCATAAAAATTAATGTGTTGTCAAAGCTACAATAAGCAGAAAAGAAATAAATATTGGAAAGAATGTAAAAAAACAAAACAAAACAGAAATACACCATTTACTTTTGCTAAAGCCATGTGCTTTGAGGGAGACAGAAAACCAGGTAAAGCCACTCTTACGACTCTATCCTTTGCACAAACGTGATTAGGAGTCTACACCTTTAAAAATGCTTTCTTTGATTTCTTAACCATTGATATAGGGTTCTGTTGCTTTGCTGATTATTTCATTAAAATGTTGGGAGGGACAGATGCGTTTTGAAAGGTACAGAAAACCAGGTAAAGCCACAGTTAAGACTCTCTCCTTTGCACAAAAGTGACTGGGAATCTACACCTGGTTGCCCCTTAAAAAATGCATTCCTTTACTTCTTAACTGTTGATATAGGGTTCTATTGGTTTGCAGCTTGTTTCCTTAAAATGGTGGGAGTACTGTTATTTCCTGCCCAGCGTTGTTTCCATAGACCTGGTGTGCTTCTACTCATCTAAGCTGATCTCTTTAGCAAAATGCAAGTCAGCTGCTTCATATCGTTTTAAAGCAAGTTTAATTTACTTGATTAAAAGTATGCCTATGTTCAATGTGTCTCCAAAGGCCAGGGAGAGACATTGATGAAAACTTTCCCTTTGAAATAAAATATACAGATTTTGTTTCCCAGCCTTTTCACGTCGATCTTCATTGCTTTCTTAGTTTTCATGTAGTATCCAGTATCACAGAGGTTAGCAGCAGAACGACAGGGAAATGCTTCTGATGGGGGGCCCATTCTCTGGGCTTATAGGCGTAACATATATTTTACAAGAACAATGAGAAATCAGTGGGATTCACTTTTCATCATTCCCCAGAGAAGAAATTCTCTCTGCAGCAGAAGTGGGGGTGATGGGTCAATGGCTGTAATATAAAGCCCTCAGCAGAAAGACAAGCGCTCCTATTTCTGGGAATTTTCTCAGTACAATCTCTTTCACAATGTTCCTTTGCCTAGATTGCTTACACAAACCATAAAAATTTGTGAATAAAATGGAGCTCCATTGACCAGAATTCATTACACTTTTTTTTTTTTTAAAGTGGAGTGCTTTCTATGTATTTGTATGTTCACATCTTTCAGAGGAAAATATATGACATATATTATTTTTACCATGATGTGCAGAAGTTCCTTAGAAGATGTATTTATTTATAGCTTATACTCACACATTTATTTCTATTTATCCAAAAGATTGAAACTACACTTTCTTGGTCCTTTCTTTGGTTTCCTGTTAAAACATATAATTAGGCAGATTTTTTAATGTACCTAATAGCCCTGGGGAGATTAGGCAGTGATCTTTTTGAAACTAAAAATATTGGTAGGAAGTTGTTCTCTTCTTTTTTTTCCCCAAGTTCAATAGCTTAGCTATTTGTTTCCTGTTTCCAACAGTCAAGGTAATTAGAACATAATAACTCTTTACTCGGAAGATGACATCTGAAAGTTGAAAGTATTTGCTGGACAAAACTTGACACAGAGGGATGGGGCAGGGCTCACCACCTTAGAGGGAGAAAGTTCTGCTACTAGAATGTCACTCCCTTCAGATTATATTTTCCTGAAAAGACTCTAAAGTCCAGGAGGTAAAGTGACATCTGTACTGTTTCTTTATGGAAAGATCACTTTTTCATTGTAGCGGAAACATTTCTAAAAGCTCCAGGAAGAGCCAGAATATGCAGGAAACCTGGTTACCACTTGAAATATCTTTCTTTCTAGGCAGAGCACACATACAGTGATGTGCACACATCTGAAAGATATATCTGTGTAACCACCACTGAGATAAAAATATTTCCCACCCCTGAAGGCTCTTAGCCTCTCCCTGTCATCACCCCACCCAAGAGAGCCCCATCCTGATTTCTGTCCTCCAGAATGGTTTTGCCTGTCCCTGGATTCCACGTAAATGGAGCCATGCAGTATACACCTTTTTGTCTGGTCTCTTTCTCTCAAGGTTATATGTCCGATCCATCCATGTTGCCCTGGCTAGTTGGCCTCTGGTATATTCATTGCAGTGTAGTTTTCCTTTGTGTGTATATACCACCCTTGATCTGTTCTACCTTTTATGGATGTTTGTGTATGTCCCAGGTCTTAGGAAGAAAGCTGCTGGGAACATTCTCCTCCACATCTATGGGTGATGGGAACACTCTGGTTCATGTCTTTGGGTGAACGTAAGCACTTGTTTTCCTTGGGTAAGAGTGGAATTCCTGGGGCATCCAGTATGTGCCGCTTTGGTAGATTCTGCCAAACCACTTTCCAGTGAGGTTGTATCAACCAGCTCTGCCACCAGGAGCCCGTTGAACACTTTTTGAACATCAATAAGGGGTGCAATCTCACCATTGAACACAAAGTCTCAACTGCTCCCAAAAAGAGTCACTATGTTTGGGCAGCAGGAGAGGGAGGAAAATAATTCAAAAACTGAAAACTACTCCCAGGGAAGGATCTGGCCCCAGCTTCACAGGCTGTATCCAGGGTCTGATGGATCCCCATTTCCCACCCACTCTGGTCAGGGAGGGCGGGCCAGCGGCGCTGCTTGGGCAGCTCACAGCCTTAGGGCTTTTGGCCATGTGCATGGCCAGGGCTCTCCCAGGGCAAACAGGCTTTCTGGGGTCGGGCTGCCTCTAGCACCATCCAGCCCAGTTCATTGCCTCGAAGACTGACATTTGTGTGACTTGCCTACTTGATCCAGTAAGTCACCTGAGCCTTTCTCATTTGGGCCAGATTCCATATGTTCTCTTTTTCCAAAAATCTTTATAATTATTGACCAAAAAGTAAATAGTGGGACTACTTAAGGAAGACTGCCACCCTCAATGGCCACCAGTCCCCCAACTCACAGTGGCCCTGTTGCCCTCTCTGGGTCCTGCCTGCGCTGGGGACAACACCATATCCTCTCCACTTTACTCAGACCCTCGTGGGGCCCAGAAGGAGGTCTTTAGTCTCTGGGCTCTAACTAGGCCAGAATCCCAAGGGAAATAGGAATCCAAAATGCCACTCCCAAGCAATTTTAGAAATAAAGGAGACAGAGGTTGATACAAGACCATCGTCCTTACCGACAACTTCTGTGAACAGCCACCATGATATCATTTTTAAAACTTAATATTCCTGCTGCTCCCTCTCCAAATTGAAAATCCTCCAACAATAGGATCTGTGTGGGTTGCCAAAGAGTGAATCTAGAGGGCCTCTGACTGGCAGAGGCCAGAGCCTCTAGGTCAAGGCGCTCTGCCCACCTCATGCCCCACTTCCATTGCTCCATTTGCGGAATTTCTCCTACGTTTCCCCTAGAGCTTCTGCTCCTTCCTCTAGACTCTAGTTTGTTTGGTTGAAATCTCTGCTGGGAGTTTCACATGGGCCAGGATGTTCAGCAGGCCCTTGGTCTTTAAAGTTTCATTTGCAACTCAAATGTTTGGGTGCATAGTGGTTCCTAGTTTTGTGGTAGCATAAAGTTG
This sequence comes from Grampus griseus, assembly GCF_964374135.1. Lineage (NCBI taxonomy): Eukaryota > Metazoa > Chordata > Mammalia > Artiodactyla > Delphinidae > Grampus > Grampus griseus. The sequence goes on from NC_139017.1 coordinate 7,261,704, forward strand.
AACCCCGGGCCCTGGAAGCTTATGTGCTTAGTATACGCTTAGCTAGTGAGGGAGCCCAGCTGTCTGTTCACCTTTGCACGAAGGGGCATCTTCAGCTGCCTAGGCAGAGATCCCTGACCCCAACAGTCTACCCACCTGTGGCAGAGTTGAGCTGGGTTAAGCATGAGAAGAATTTAAGGAGAATTCATAGGCTTAAGTATTTTCCTTCTTTCACTCTCTTTTCCCCTTTTCATCAGGAGACTGTTTTGAAAGTTTTGCCCTCCTCTCACCCTCCTCCTGTTGGTGACCAACAAGGACAGATGGAGAGGCCCAGCTACAAGTGAAGGGTTGCACTGGAGCCAAATGGACTCGCAGCCCTGCAGATTGGTCCCAGGATCTGACAGTTAGCTGGGGAGATCATGCAGGTGAAGAGGTATTAAGACATGACCCCAGATTCTTGGATACTCCTCCCTTTAAGAAGCAGAGCTTATTTCTCCTCCACTTAAGTGTGGGTTGGACTTCATGCCTCCATTTTCACAAATAGAAGAAAGCAGAAGTGATGGTGTGTGACTCCATGACTAGGTCCTAAAAGGCACTGTAGTATCCTGCTTGTTTCTTTTTTTCTCTCTGTCTCTCCCTCTCCTCTCCTCTCCTCTCCTCTCCTCTCCTCTCTAGCCTAACTCAAAATCCAAGATGACAAAGATATACTCCAAAGTTTTCTTCTAAGGGCTTTATAGTTTTAGCTCTAACAAATAGGAATGTGATTCATTTTTATTTAATTCTTATGTATGGTATGGGATAGAGGTCCATCTTCATTCTTTTGCACTTGGAAATCCAATTGTATTGGCACCATTTTTTGGAGATAAAAACCCAAAAAAACCTATTACCATGACTACCCTGTTTTGATTATTGTGGCTATGTAATAAGCTTTGTAATCAGGACTGTAACTCCTCGGACTTTGTGTTTCTTTTTAAAAATTATTTTCTAGTCTTCTCGGTAAAGAGCATTTCTGGAAAAAGAAAAGCCAACTGACATTGCACAGACTAAGTTGAATCTATAGATCAATTTGGAGAGTAATATCTTCACAGTATTGCCTTCTGATTCATGCCTTCCTTGTTTTTGGAGGAATGGATCTTTAATTTCTTTTAGCACTTGTTTTGTAGTTATTAGTATACAAGTTTTGCGATTCATCTATTAATTTTATTCCTAGTATTTCATTCTTTGTAATATTATTGTACATTATTATTCACATTTCATTTACGGAGTATTTATTGCTACCTTATATAAATACAATTGATTTTATTGACTTTTATCCTATAACTTTTGTAAACTAGTCTATAGTATTTAGTGTTTTCCTTAGGATTTGCTATATAGAATATCATGTCTTCTGTGAATAGAGATTGTTTTCTTCTTTTCTATTCTGAGTGTCTCATATGTTTTTGTGTGTGTGTGTGTGTCTAATTGCTCTGGATAGATCCTCCAGTGAATGCTGGATGAAAGTAGAGAATAGACATCCATGGATTTTTCCTGATCTTAAGAGGGAAACATTCTTTCACCATTAATGATGATACTAGATTGTTTTCTTAGATGCCTTTTAAAATGTTGATGATTTTTCTTATATTTCTAGTGTTTTGACTGTTTCTTTTCTTTCCATGAAAGCTTTTTGGATCTTGTCAAATGCTATTTCTTCTTAGATATATAACCAATCATGGGTTTCTTGTACTCTATTCTATTAACATAGTGTATTAAATGAATTGATTTTCTGATGTTTAAACAACTTTGCATACCTGGTATAAACCCTACTTGGTCATGATGTATAATTTTTATTATATGTTGATGGATTACATTTGCTAGTATGTTGCTAAGGACATTAGTGTGTTCATATTCATAAGAGATATTGGTCTATACCCCTCATTTCTTCTGCATCGTTTTCTGATTTTGGTAGTGGGGTAATATGGGCCTCATAGAATGAGTTGGGGACTGCTTGTGCCTATTCTGTTTTATGGAAGGATTTGTGAAGGATTACCATTAATTATGTTTTAAATGGTAGAATTCACCTGTGAAGCCATCTAGACCTGGGTTTTTTTTAATATTTAAATTTACTAATTCATTCTTTGTAAATATTATAAATTTAAACAGATTTACTATATCTACCTGTCTTGTGAAAAGGAAGCTTTGTCCTTTCTTTCACAGCTGCCTGAATTACAGCTTCTAAAACTCAAGAGCTAAGGAGGGGGTGAGAATGCTAATGTCCTACTCCTCCTGGGATAAAAATATAGTCCTAGATTTGGAGCTGGGGTAAGTGGGAACCCCATCTTCTTGGTCATATCCACCCAGAGTAGAGCTTCCATCACACTGAGATGGGAGTCAACATGAGAAATAGTTCATAGCTCAAATGCCACAGATTCTCATTACCCTTACTGAGAGTTAGTAGATTTTCTTGAATAAACATTTCTCCATATACTGCATGCCTTTAGAAAAGTTTCCACAGACTTTAAATAGTTGGTGGTTTTGTCATATATTACGAGCTAAATGGTTGTTTCACTGGGGAGAAGTTCTGCTGAGCTCTTCTTATCACCATTCTGAAATCCTGCTCTATAACCATTTTTAAAGTCAGAGTATTGTAACATATTAAATTAGGCATATTTCAGAAAATATCAATGAACGTTTCCAGTATGACTCTTTAGAATAATATGGATATTTCTTTATTTCTTTAAAGACCTGTGTATGTGTGAGTGAGTTTAAGATCGTTGGTATTAGAATGCCATTAATTCTAGTTGAAATGTAAACCTATAAAGGAAAGGTTATGTCATGCCTCAATACATTTACTTCCTCTACTGAAAAACTTAATAGAATATTCTTTAAGCATGAATTCCCATTTACAATAATTTTACATAATCAAATTATGATGTTTAAACACTAAAAATATAATGCCAATCAGCATAACAATTAAAACAGTATGTAGAATCCAAAAACTTAATGTTCTAAATGATTACGAAGTGCATAAATTAAAATTCTAAAATCTACATAAATTTATAAAAAATATTTAAGTTATAAATTTAAACCTTCAAGTGATATTAAAAAATCTAAGATAAAGATCATATTGTACTACACTTAGGTTTTAAATTTAAACTTAGAATTTTCTATATAGTATTACATTCACAAAAAAAATAACTATCCTTCTATTAAAAAGAACAGCAAAAAAATAAAATTATTTTTATAGTCTATATTTTCAAATACTAAAGCAGGCTTATATGTGCAAATAGGTAATAATAAACACAGACATTTTCTAATATTAGATACAGTGGTCTTAAAATTAACTCATATAAGACCTTATCTCATGTTCAAAATACTGAGTGAATGTAGACTATCTGGATAAGAAATTGGAGTAAATACCATTACACATATTTTTGAAATTTAAGCTCATATCCTGTATTGACAAAAAATAATTGCTATGCAAACAATAAATCGCTATGAAAATAATAAAATTACAACAAGTAATACATGTGGCATAATTTTTCTCTAACAGAAGACATGTCCCAATGATTCATGGACTATTATATTTTAAATATTTCATATACAACCACCTCCCTTCCCCACCCATTACAAGCCTATTTTTAAATTTATACTTGAAATAAGGATACTGGTTTGGATCATTGAGCACCTAGGGTTTGGATATTACTATTTAACACCTCAGCCACAGTGAGTGACACATTTTTGAGTATCTCAAATTCTCCAACTCTTATAGAACCAACATCTTTGGTGGTCTGTTCTGCTTGTTAACTCACTGGAAAGAGTTTTATCCCTTTGGAGTTTCATAAGGACACGTATTCCCCTGAGTATTTGAGGGAGCTGTATTCTTGGAATCATCTAATAGCCCCACAAAACAATTTGCCTTGGTCTTAGATTGAAATCAAGACCCCAATTTATACCTAAAAAAGAAGAATCCAACAGTCACACAAAAGTTGTAATCAACTTTGCTGGAGCTGTAGGAATATTTTCTCTGGGTGTTTTTGTGACACATAAATTCTTGCATCTTAATAATTCTAGTGCAAGGAATTTTTCTTAATGTATTCATTGCTTACAAAAATGTATTATTATTGGCAAGATTAATGTATAGGATAAGTTTACATCATTTTTTAAATTGGTTGTACTTATCAATAGCTTGACAACTGGATTTATATTTAAGTTGATGATTTTATCTATTAAATCCTAGACTTTGAAAAGTTATTATTATTGGTGAAATGAACAATATAGACTAATTGAAAAGTATGTAAACTTAAATCAGTAAAGAGGAAAAGTATGACCAAATTGATAATTTTAAAATGTATATGACATATAGATGAATATAGTTGCAATGGTCTTGGCCAAAAGTTGGATACTTTGTACAGTAAGTTACTTTTTTTTAAAAAACATATTTATTGGAGTATAATTGCCTTACAATGGTGTGTTAGTTTCTGCTTTATAACAAAGTTAATCAGCTATACACATACATACATCTCCATATCTCCTCCCTCTTGCGTCTCCCTCCCACCCTCCCTATCCCACCCCTCTAGAGGGTCACAAAGCACCCAGCTGATCTCCCTGTGCTATGCTGCTGCTTCCCACTAGCTATCTATTTTACATTTGGTAGTATATATAAGTCCATGCCACTCTCTCACTCCGTCCCAGCTTACCCTTCCCCCTCCCCGTGTCCTCAAGTCCATTCTCTATGTCTGCATTTACTTTTGATGAGGACTTTTGATTTTGCAAATTAATGCTACACGAAGTGTTCTTCTAAAGGCATTGCAGGGTACAAGGCATAATTTGGCTAATTGTAATTTTTCAAACTGTTCATCAGTCTAGCAGATCTCCAACAATTACCTCTCAGAGAGTGTTTGGATTGGAGATTTCTTGGGCCTATGCCCCCTGCTTTTCCTATGGAAAAGTCTCTCCTAAATTCAGCTGAAATGAGACAATCAAGTACAAAAGAAAAATACATGAAAAATGTCTTTATACATACAGAAATCATCGAACCATTGTCAATGAGCCTAACAGGTCATATGGGTTATGCCCTAAGGAAGTTTTTGTCATTTATAAATGTTTGTAAAAATTGCAAAAGAAGAATGTGCACTAGAAATTGTAGTACCCCCCCAAAAAATGGTAAAATGTTTATCATGTAGCCTTTTATGGTAAAATTTGATAACCAATGATATAGATAAGCAATAGTAATAGCAAAGCATGTGGCAAAAGAATAAGCAGGTTAATGTAAACATATTTACTAGATTTTATGTTTCCAAAACAAAGTGTCTAATGACCGTATATAAAAAACAAAGTTTAGTTATTACCAAATATTACATCTTCAAACCAAAAATCATCTCACTTAATACAAAAACTTAGGCCTGATTACCTTATGCTAATAACCAAGTCAAATTATTTACTACATAGTACACCTTAAAACCAAAAGTTCTAATTACTTTATACAAATATCTTTGCCTAATTATATTACACAATGACATAGGTCTAAAGACACCATACAAAGACCTATTTTGTTAGCAGTACTATGCTTAACAAACTAAATTCGACAAAAGCTATGTCACACTACTAATGCTTAGATCATTGTTGAATACAAATCACCTGGTGGCAAAGTGAAAGAAAAAAATGGCATTTAAGCTCAAGAGACTTAGTGAGTGCACATCTTGGCACAAGGAAGCTTTAGAAGGCTGCCAACAAAGAGTGTTTCTTACAGTGTATAGATATATAATTGATTTATAGCTGGACTGGAAAAGTTCTGGAGATTTCTAGATGTCTGGGTTTTGGGGATTTTTTTTTTTTTTAACTTTTGGGCATAGTAAGGGCACTGGGATTCATGATGTGATGCTTAAAATCAGAACTCCACAGATAACCTCCAAAAACAATTATTTTGAAATCCAGTTTAATATTTTTGGTAGCTTGAGATTTAGGTGTCTAAGAAAGCTTTGCCTAAATCAAGGTCACTAAACTTCATGCCTTGGGTTCCTTCTAATTTTATAGCTTTACCCCTTACAGTTAGGTCTTTGATCCAGTTTTTAAAATTAGGTACAGTTGATTTATAATATTGTGTTAGATTCAAGTGTACAGCAAAGTTATATGTCCTTTATATATGTAAATATTCTTGTATTCAATTCTTTTCCATTATAGGTTATTATAAGATATTGAATATACTTCCTCATGCTCTACAGTAAATCCTTATTGTTTATCTATTTTATATATGGTAGTGTGTATCTGTTAATCTCATACTCTTAATATATTCCTCCCCCCCTTTCCTCTTTGGTAACCATAAATTTGTTATTTATGTCTGTGAGTTTTTTCTGTTTTGTAAATAAGTTCATTTTATCATTTTTCAATTCCACACAAAAATTTTTAATATATAAAATAAAATTATATATATATAATTTTCTTTCTCTGACTTACTTCACTTCGTATGATAATCTCTAGGTCCATCCATGTTGCTGCAAATGGCATTATTTGATTCCTTTTTATGACTAATATTCCATTGTATCTATCTATATATATATATATATATATCACATCTTCTTATCTATTGATTAACATTTAGGTTGCTTCCATGTCTTGGCTATTGTAAATAGTGCTGCTATAAACATTGGGACACATGTACCTTTTCAAATTAGAGTTTTTGTCTTTTCCAGATATATGCCCAGGAGTGGGATTTCTGGATCATATGGTAACTATTTTTAGTTTTCTTAAGGAACTTTCCATACTGGTGTCCAGAGTGGCTGCACCAAATTATATTCACACCAACAGTGTAGGAGGGCTCCCTTTTCTCCACATCCTCTCCAGCAATTATCATTTGTAGACTTTCTGATGATGGCCATTCTGACTGGTGTGAGGTGATACCTCATTGTAGTTTTGATTGGCATTCCTTCAATAATTAGTGTTGTTCAGTGTTTTTTCTTGTGCCTATTGACCATCTGTATGTCTTCTTTGGAGAAATGTCTCTTCAGGTCTTCTGCCCGTTTTTTGATAGGGTTTATTTATTTTTTTCATATTGAGTTGTATCATTATGAGCAGTTTGTGTATTTTGGAAATTAACCCCTTGTCAGTCTCTTGGTTTGCAAATATATTCTCATATTCTATAGGTTTCCTTTTTGGTTTTTTGTTGGTTTTTCTTGTTTGTTTTTTGCGTTACACGGGCCTCTCACTGTTGTGGCCTCTCCCGTTGCGGAGCACAGGCTCCGGACATGCAGGCCCAGTGGCCACAGCCCACGGGCCCAGCTGCTCCGTGGCATGTGGGATCCTCCCGGACTGGGGCATGAACCCACGCCCCCTGCATCGGCAGGCGGACTCCCAACCGCTGCACCACCAGGGAAGCCCTCCTTTTTATTTTTTAATTTCTATCCTATTTTTTTCTCTCTGAGCTTTATTATTTCTTTTCTTCTTCTAATATTAGGCTTTGTTCTCCTCTTTTCTAATTCTTTTAGGTGGTAGATTAGGTTGTTTATTTGGGATTTTTCTTATTTTTTTGAGGAAGGCTTATATCCCTATAAATTTACTGCTTAGAATTGATTTTGCTGCATCCCATAGATTTTGTGTGGTTGTGTTTTCATTGTCATTTGTCTTGAGGTATTTTTAAAATTTCCTCTTTGATTTCATGTTGACCCATTGGTTTTTTGTAGCATGTTGTTTAGTCTCCATGTAATCATTTTTTAAAATTTCTCTTCCTGTGGTTGATTTCTGGTTTCATGCCATAGTGGTCGAAAAAAGTGCTTGAAAAAATTTCTATCCTCTTAAATTTGTTGAGGATTGTTTTGTGTCCTAGAATATGATCTATCCTAGAGAATGTTCCATTTGCACTTGAAAAGAATGTCTATTCTGCTTTTTTTGTTTAATTAGTGTCCTGTAGATATCAATTAAATCTAACTGTTCTATTGTGTCATTCAGAATCTCCATTGCCTTATTGATTTTCTGTCTGGAAGAACTGTCCATTGATGTCTGTGGGGTGTTAAAGTCTACTATTATTGTATTCCTGTCCATTTCTCCCTTTATGTATGCTAGTATTTGTTTTATGTATTTAGGTACTCCTATATTTGGAGCATATATGTTAATGAGTGTGATATCCTCTTCTTGTATTGATCCTTTTATCATTATATAGTGTCCTTCTTTGTCTTTCTTTATGGCCTTTGTTTTAAAGTCTATTTTATCTATATGAGTATTGCTACCCTGACTTTTTTGTCATTTCCATTTGCATGAAATATCTTTTTCCATCCCCTCACTTTTAATATATATGTGTCTTTCACCTTAAAGTGGGTCTCCTGTAGGCAGCATATTGTAAGTTCTTGTTTGTTCAAGTCTTTTGATTGGAGCATTTATTCCATTGACATTTAAAGTAATTATTGATAAGTATGTATTTATTGCCATTTTACTCCTCGTTTTCTAGTTGATTTTGTAGTTTTTTGTTGCTCCTTTCTTCTCCTTTTTGTTTTTCCTTCTGTGGTTTGATGATTTTCTTTTGTATTATGCTTGAGTTCCTTTCTTTTGGTTTATTGTGGATCTATTGTATGTTTTTGATTTGTGGATACTCTGATTTTCAAGTATATTACCCATAAGTGTGTTGACTTGCTTTAGGCTGGTAGTCATATAAACTCAAACACATTCTAAAAGATATACATTTTCTTACTCCCCTCCCCACATTTTGTGATTTTGATGTCCTATTTTATATTCATGTTTATCTTTTTGCTGTTCATTGTAGTTATAATTGCTTTCACAGAATTTTATGATTGTTTCTTAATCTATGTACTGGCTTATTTAAGTGATCTTCAGTCCCTGTATATATGTACCTTTCCTATTGTGATTTTCCCTTTCCTATAGATTCTTCTTCTTTTCTATTAAGTGAAGACCTTTCAATATTTACTTTAGGAGAAGTTTAGTATTGCTGTACTCTTTTAGTTTTTGCTTGTCTGAGAAATTCTTTATCTCTTCTTCTATTCTAAATGATGATCTTGTAAGTAGAGTATCCTAGGTTGCAGGTTTTTCCATTTCAGAACTTTGCAGACCATAGGGGGTGGCAAGATATATTCACTGTTTCTGTAAAGAAATCAGCTGATAGCCTCATGGGGGTTCCCTTGTAACTGACTATGTTTTTCTCTTGCTGCCTTTAGAATTCTTCCTCTATCTTTAATTTTTGTCATTTTAATTATGATATGCCTTGGCATAGGTCTGTTTGGGTTCATCTTGTTTGGGACCTTCTGTGCATTCTGTACGTGGATATTTGTTTCCTTTTAGGTTTGGAAAGTCTTCAGCCATAATTTCTTCAAATACATTTTTTATCCTCTTTTCTTTTTATTCTCCTTATGGGATTCCTATTATGCATAGGTCGGCAATCTTTATATTATTCCATATATCTTGTATGTTGCTTTCATTTTTTAAATTTGTATTTCTGTCTGTTCTGATTTTGTGATTTCCATTATTCTCTCTTCCAGATTACTTATTTGTTCTACGTTATTTAGTTTGCTATTTATTGCCTTTGCCTTGGTTTTCATCTTGGCCATTTAGTTGTCTAATTTTGATTGACTCCTCTTTATAATTTTTAGTTCTTCCTTACTATAATCTGTCTTCCTATCAATAGTCTTTCTTAATTCTTTCAAAAATTTTATTACCTTCTTTTTGAACTTGGGGTCTGGTATACTGGAGAAGTCCGTTTCTGTTTTTTCTTTCAGGGGAGTTCTCTAGTTCTTTTAATCGGGAGTAGTTCCTCTGCCTTTTCATTTTACTTATGTTTCTCTGACTCTATGAATGTAGGAGAAACAGTTGTCTGATGTGGTCTTGAGGGGATATTTTTATGTGGGAACAACATTGTATAGACTCTACGAGTCCAAAATTTTTGGTGAGAGGGCTGTTTTTGGTATGGATGCTTACTACGTCTTTCCTCGGGGTAGGTTAGCCCTTGTCCCCTTGATAGGGTGTGTGTTTGGTGTTGTGGTGTGCAGAGCCTGTATATTGGGCAGGGCCTCCTCTTTGCTCTGTGGTTGTCACAATCCTATCAGGGACAGGGTCTGCTCTCCAGTTGTTGTAGAAGCCCCCATATCCTGTTCTAAGCTGCAGTGAGTTAATGCTTCATCTGGGAAATTTGCCACTGTGTGTTCTTGCCCAGGAGCTGTCAACCAGAAGTGCAAATCTGTGATGCCACTTCTACCCAGTTTGTGTGTCCACAAAGATCACCGTGGCTCACACAGCCTTTTGGGGCTGCCTCCATTTTGGGAGCAGTGGTAATCATCTCAGAAGTCCCTTAGGTATGCATATGCAATAACAAAGGCACAGGCACGAAAACATGCCAAAGCTACACCCCTGGAATAAGCTCAGGTTTCAGCCCTGCTTTTCCATGTGTGCACCCACAAATTTAGCAAAACCCATAGTGGGCAGAGGTGCACACTGCTGTGAGCATGCTGATAATGAGGCTGCTGTTGAGGATCCACAGCCCTACCTTCCTGTGTTGACAATGGGGCTGCCATGACAGACCCATACTCTGTCCCATCCCCAGTTGTGACCTGGGCCACACTCCAGGCCTTTTGAGCTGTCTCTGTGCAGCCAAACTGAGCTCTCTCTCCAGGTCTGTCTGTTAAAGCTTGAGTTTCAGCACTCACTTGATGCATACACCAGCAGGCATATGTCTAGGGCTGGGAAGAGTGGCCACATGGCCAGAATCATCTGCATTGGTCTCTTTCCACCCTTCAGGGCTGTACACCAGCTTCCACACTCTCTTCTTGAGCCTATGAAGCTCCCTATCTGTCCCAGAAGACCTCCCAGCCAGTGAAGGATGTTCTCAAGTTGAAGGAATATTTCCTCTTTCAAGATACCTCTCAGGGGTGCATGTCCTGTCCATCTTCCTCTTCTTCTTCCTTTTCCCTTCATCCTACCCAGTTATATGGGGATCTTTCTTGCAGCTTTGGTTGTATGAGGTTTTCTACATGTTTTCAGTAGGTATTTGGTGGGAATTTTTTCACATGTAGATGTATTTTTGATGTATTTGTGGGAGGAGGTGAGCTTCATGTCCCTCTACTCTGCCATCGTGATCTCCTCTCCTCCCAAAGAGAATTTTTTTTTAAATGATCGTTTTCAACTGACCTAACTGGCTAGATATTCTGGCTTGGTTACATGACCAAAATGACATGAAAACTGTGCCAGAAATTTCTGCTTTGATCTCTTCCAAAAACTAAAATTCTACAGGCAGATATCAGAGATTCAATTTGTAAATATAGGACAGTTCATATATTTATGAGGACCCTGGGGAGCTTGCTTGTGGGCTGTTTCTAGGACCCCCAATGTTTTCCTGCACTCTACTTATTTTGAAGTGCAAAATCCTCTGCCTTCAGATAAAAGGCTTCTGTGAGTATGTCTTGTGAGTCTTATGAGTCCTTTCAATGATCCAAACTTGGTTGTCTTTGCAAAATTTCAATACCACTTCCAGAATTCTCAAAAGATATTGAGATCATAGTTTAATATTTTAAATGAAAAGATAAAGCAGACTTTATAACTTACTATTATAAGTCATGTTCTTGCTATATACAGTTGTATGCAGCTCAATCACAGTATTCCAACCAGTGCAGACTGCTGATTTTTAGTTTTTTGGTAAGCATGTAGATCAGTGAGTGGTAGACTTTTAGAGGTAGAATTAAGTTGGCATTATTTGGTATTCTAAGGTGTGCTTATTGGAGTGTATACTTTCTTGATTGGCTGACTTCCAGAAATAGGAGGATGACATTGATTTATGTTCACTGACACAATTAGCCTTTCAGTGTGTGTGTGTGTGTGTGTGTGTGTGTGTGTATACACACATATAAATTAGACCACTACCAGGAGACCAGAGACCTAATTCTTAACCTACCGTTAGCTAGCAGGTTCAGATACCACCCTGAGAATTTTTCCACATTTATAAAAATTTATAAAAATGGCATCAGGACTAAATAAGTTCTAATTTCCCTGTAAGATTTAACACAAATTAATCCTAAAATCAATAGAACTGAAGACACAGTCAGAATCTGGACCAAAATGTTATTATAACTTTAAAAATAAGGGGAAATTTCAAATTTATAATTAAGGAAGCAGGGAAGAAAGAAAGAAAGAGAAAACAGAATTAAAAGAAGAAACAAGGAAATAAAGAAAGAAGATGATTTATTTGCCCAGATGCTACAGGGGAAAAAATGAAAAGGAAGCACACAAAAGTGAGCTATAATGGATTACTCAAAGGTTATCTGTTTTTATACTATTAAAAATATCTTCAACCAGCTAACTCTGTAGAATTAGCTGCTCAAAATAAGCCCTGGAATCAGCTTAGTGCTGTGCTTAATACATTTAATACATTTTCCACATGAAAAAAAAAACAACCTCTTTGAATCTGCATTCTTAAACAATATGGTTGTTAGAATGTAACAGCCATATTGATCTAAAGAGAATGATTTCTATTACATTTCATATTAAATTTTATATAGGAATACAATTCTCAATATTCCATTTTAACAAAGGGCTTTCTCCCTCCTTCCACCACCCTGCAATCTCTCTCTCTCTATCTCTCTTTCTATCTATCTGTCTCTTCCCCTAGCATACTTCTTGAGGACTGTTTCTGGGAAGTTTATATAAAGCAAACATTTCTTTGAATCTTGAACAGAGTATTATACAAGAAAGAAAATAAGTACTGAACAGTTTATATAGTTTATTTTATGCCATTACTATGACATACTAACCAGCTTTTAGATTCATTGATTTTTTCTATAGCTTTCTTCATCTCTATTTCATTTATTTCTCCTCTTATCTTTATGATTTCTTTCCTTCTACTAACTTTGAATTTTGTTTGTTCTTCTTTCCCTAGTTGTTTTAGGTGAAAGGTTAGGTTGTTTATTTGAGATTTTTCTTGTTTCCTGAGGTGAACTTTTCTTGCTATAAACTTCTCTCTTAGAACTGCTTCTGCTGCATCCATTAGGTTTTGGATCATTGTGCTTTTGTTTTCATTTGTCTCTGGGTATTTTTTAATTTCCTTCTTGATTTCTTCAGTGATCCACTGGATATTAGTAGCATATTGTTTAGCCTCCATTTGTTTGTGTTTTTTTAGTTTTCTTTTTTTTTCTTGTAGTTGATTTATAATCTCATAGCATTGTGGAGAGAAAAGATACTTCATATGATTTCATTTCTTTTTTTAATTTACCAAAGCTCACTTTGTAGCCCAGCATGTGATCAATACTGAAGAATGTTCCATGTGAACTTGAGAAGAATGTGTATTCTGCTGCTTTTGGATAGAAAGCTCTATAAGATTCAGTTAAGTCCATCTGATCTAATGTGTCATTTAAGCCCTGTGTTTCCTTATTGATTTTCTGTCTAGATGATCTGTCCATTGATAAAAGTGGGGTTTTAAATAATTCCACACTGTTATTGTGTTACTGTTGATTTTTCCTTTTATGGCTGTTAGTTTTTGCCTTATATATTGAGGTGCTCTTATGTTGGCTGTATATATATTTACAAGTGTTGTCTCTTTTCCTTGGATTGATCCCTTGATCATTATGTAGTGTCCGTCTTTGTCTCTTGTAACAGTCTTCGTTTTTAAGTCTACTGTGTCTGATATGAGTATTGCTACTCCAGCTGTCTTTTGATTCCCATTTGTATGGAATATCTTTTTCCATCCTCTCACTTGCAGTCTGTATGTGTCCCTAGATCTGAAGTGGGTCTCTTGTAGACAGCATATATATGGGTGTTGTTTTTGTATCCATTCAGCCAGTCTGTGTCTTTTGGTTGGAGCATTTAATCTGTTTACATTTAAGTTAATTATCAATATGTGTGTTCTTATTACCATTTCAGTAATTGTTTTGGACTTGTTATTGTAGATCTTCTTTTCTTCCCTTCCTCTTTTGTTCTCTTCTCTTGTGATTTGATGACTAACTTTAATGTTGTGTTTGGATTGCTTTTTCTTTTTGGTATGTGCATCTATTGTAGATTTTTGATTTGTAGTTACCATGATGTTTTGATATAGTAGTCTATGTAAAAACAAGATTTTTTAAGTTGCTAGTCTTTTCATTTCAAATGAATTTCCAATATCCTGCCTTTGTCCCCTCCTCTTCTCAAGATTGCTGGCTTTAATATCATATTTGTGTGTGGATGATTTCCTACCTTTAGTGTAGGTTTGCCTTTACTGGTGAGCTTTTCCATCATAATTTTCCTGTTTCTAGTTGTGGCTTTTTCTTTTCTGCTTTAAGAATTTCCTTTACCATTTGTTGAAAATCTGGTCTCATGTTGCTGAATTCTCTTAGCTTTTGCTTGTCTGTAAAACTTTTGATTTCTCCATTGAATCTGAATGAGAGTCTTGCTGGGTAGAGTATTCTTGGTTGTAGGTTCTTCCCTTCCATCACTTTAAATATATTGTACCACTCCCTTCTGGCCTTCAGAGCTTCTGCAGATAATCAGCTGATATCGTTATGGGAGTTCCCTTGTATGTTATTTGTTGCTTTTCCCTTACTGCTTTTTGTATTTTTTATTTGTCTTTAATTTTTGTCAATTCAATTGCTATGTGTCTCAGTGTGTTCCTCCTTGGCTTTATCCTGCCTGGGACTGCCTGTGCTTCCTGGACTTGGGTGACTGTTTCCTTTCCCACGTCAGGAAATTTTTCTGCTATTATCTCTTCAGATATTTTCTCAGTTCCTTTCTCTCTCTCTTCAACTTCTGGGACCCCTATAATGTGAATGTTTGGGCATTTAATGTTGTCCCAGATGTCTCTTAGACTGTCTTCATTTATTTTCATTCTTTTTTCTTTATTCTGTTCCACAGCAGTGAATCCCACCATTCTGTCTTCCAGTTCACTTATCGTTCTGCTTCAGTTATGCTGCTATTGATTCCTTCTAGTGTATTTTTCATTTCAGTTATTGTGTTGTTCATATCTGTTTGTTTGTTCTTTAGTTCTTCTATGTTTTTGTTAAACATTTTTTGCATCTTCTTGATCCTTGCCTCCATTCTTTTTCTGAGGTCTTGGGTCATATTCACTATCAGTATTCTGAACTCCTTTTCCAGCAGGTAGCTTATCTCCACTTCACTTAGTTGTTCTTCTGGGGTTTTATCTTTTTCCTTCATCTGGGACATATTCCCATGCCTTCTCATTTTGTCTAACTTTCTGTGATTGTGGTTTACATTTCACAGACTGCAGGATGGTAGTTCTTCTTGCTTCTGCTGTCTGGTGGATGAGGCTGTCTAAGAGGTGTGTGTAGGCTTCCTGCTGGAAGTGACTCTCCTGGTGGGTAGAGCTGTGT
This sequence comes from Grampus griseus, assembly GCF_964374135.1. Lineage (NCBI taxonomy): Eukaryota > Metazoa > Chordata > Mammalia > Artiodactyla > Delphinidae > Grampus > Grampus griseus. Next base: position 7,276,943 of record NC_139017.1, read on the forward strand.
CTTGTCCCTCTGGTGGGCAAGGTTGTGTTCAGGAAAACTTTGAGAAGCCTGTCTGCTGATGGGTGGGTCTGCTGTGTTCCCACCCTGTTGGCTGTTTGGCCTGAGTTTTCCCAGCTCTGGAGCCTACAGGCTGTTGGGTGGGGCTAATGATGGCCTCCAGAAGGGCCCATGCCAATGAATACTCCCCAGAACTGCCACTGCCAGTGTCTTTGTCCCTGCAGTGAGCCACAGCCAACCCCTGACTCCACAGGAGACCCTCCATTACTGGCAGGAAGGTCTGGCTGTCTTTTATGGTGTCAACACTTTTTTCTCCCCGGCTTCTGTTTCACATGGGACCTGGTTGTACCCTCTGAGAGTGGAGTCTCTGTTTCCCTCTACTCCCATGAATTTCTTGCTATCAAACCCCACTGACTTTCAAAGCCAGATTCTCTCGTGGCTCCTCCTCCCATAGCCAGACCCCCAGGCTCGGAAGCCTGATGTTGGGCTCAGGACTCTTACTCCTGTGGGAGGGTGTCTGTGGTACAATTGCTCTCCAATCTGTGGTTCACCTACCTGGCAGCTGTGGGATTTGATTTCATCACAGTTGCACCTTTCTTACCATTTAGTTATGGCTCCTTTTTTGTCTTTGGCTGTAGGGTTTCTTTTTGGGTAGGTTCCAGCATTTTTCTATCGATGGTTGTTCAACAGTTAGTTGTGATTTTCGTGTTTCCATAAGAAGGGGTGAGCCCACATCTTTCTACTACTTGGTCATCTTGACCTCCAGCCTCCTTGTTTTTGTTTTTCTCTTAATTTTTTAAAATTATAGTTGACTTATAATGCTGTGTTAATTGCTGCTGTACAGCAAAGTGACTCAGTTATACATATATATGAATCCTTTTATATATTCTTTTCCATTATGGTTTACCCCAGGATTTTGAATATAGTTCCCTGTGCTATACAGTAGGACTTTGTAGTCCATTCATTCTACATGTAATAGTTTGCATCTACTAATGCCAAACTCCCAGTCCATCTCCCCCTCACTTCCCTTTGGCAACCAACCACAAGTCTGTTTTCTATGTCTGTAAGTCTGTTTCTGTTTCATAGAAAGGTTCATTTGTGTCATATTTTAGTTTCCACATATAAGTGATATCATATGGTTTCAGTCTTTCTCTTTCTGATTTACTTCAGTTAGTATGATAATCTCTAGTTGCATTCATTTTGCTGCAAATGGTATTATTTTGTTCTTTTTATGGCTGAGGAGTATTCCATTGTATACATGTACCACATCTTCTTTATCAATTTGTCTGTTGATGGACATTTAGGATGTTTCCATGTCTTAGCTATGTGAATAGTGCTGCTATGAACATAGGGGTGCATGTATCTTTTTGAATTATAGTTTTGTGTGGATATATGTCCAGGAGAGGGATTTCTGGACCATATGGTAATTCTATTTTTAGCTTTTTGAGGAAACTCTATAGTGTTTTCCATAGTGGATGCACCAACTTACATTCCCACAAATAGAATAGGGGGTTCCTTTTCTCCATACTTTCTCCAGCATTTATTTTTTGTAGACTTTTTAATAATGGCCATCCTGACTGGTGTGAGGTGGTACCACATTGTAATTATGATTTTAATTTCTCTAATAGTGACATTGAGTTTCTTTTCATGTGCCTGTTGGCCATCTGTATGTCTTCTGTGGAGAAATGTCTATTTAGGTCTCTGCCCCTTTTTGATTGGGTTTTTATTTTTTTGTTGTGGAGTCATATGAGCTGTTTGTATATTTTGGAAATTAAGCCCTTTTTGATTGCATAGTTGGCAAAAATTTTCTCCCAGTCTGTAGGTTGACTTTTGGTTTCATTTATGGTTTCCTTAGCTGTGCAAAAGCTTGTAAGTTTGATTAGGTCCCATTTATTGGTTTATGTTTTTATTTCTATTGCCTTGGGAGACTGACCTAAGAAAACATTGGTACAATCTATCTCAGAGAATGTTTTGCCTATGATCTCTTCTAGGAGTTTTATGGTGTCCTGTCTTATATTTAAGTCTTCATGCCATTTTGAATTTATTTTTGTATATGGTGAAAGAGTGTGTTCTAACATCACTGTTTTACATGCAGCTGTCCAAATTTCCCAGCACCACTTGCTGAAGAGACTGTCTTTTCCCTATTGCATATTCTTGCCTCTTTTGTCAAAGGTTAATTGACCACAGGTATGTGGGTTTATTTCTGGGCTCTCTGTTCCATTTCATTGATCCATATTCACTGATCTGTTTTTATGCCAATACCATGCTGTTTCGATTACTGTAGCTTTGGAGTATTGTCGGAAGTCTGGGAGGGTTATGCCTCCAGCTTTGTTCTTTTTCCTCAGGATTGCTTTAGCAATTCCGAGTCTTCTTTTTTAGGGTTCCATATGAATTTTAGGATTATTTGTTCTAGGTCTGGGAAAATGCCATGGGTAATTTGATATGGATTGCATTAAATCTGCTGATTGATTTGGATAATATGGTCATTTTAACAATATTAATTCTTCCAATCCAAGAGCATGGGATATCATTCTATTTCTCTGAATCATGTTTAATTTCCCTTATTAATGTTTTATAGTTCTCAGCATATAAGTCTTTCACCTCCTTGGTGTGGTTTATTCCTAATTATTTTATTTTTTTGGTGCAATTTTAAAAGATATTATTTTTTTACATCCCCTTTCTGATATTTCATTGTTAAAGAAAGGCAAAAGATTTCTGTATGTTAATTTGTATACTGCTACTTTGCTGTATTAATTTATCAGTTCTAGTAACTTTTGTGTGAAATCTTTAGGGTTTCTATATATAATATCATGTCATTTGCATATAATGACAATTTTACCCTTCTCTTCCAATTTGGATATCTTTTATTTCTTTTTCTTTTTCTTTTCTGATTGATGTGACTAGGACTTCTAATACTATGTTGAATAGAAATTGTGATAGTGGGCTATTTGTCTTGTTCCAGCTCTTAGTAGGAAGGCTTTCAGATTTGCACCATTGAGTATTATATTGGCTGTGGGTTTATCATAAATAGATTTTATTATGTTGAGGTATGTTCCTCTATACACACTTTGGTAAGAGTTTTTATCATGCATGGATGTTGAATTTTGGCAAATGCTTTTTCTTCATCTATTGAGATGATCATGTGGTTTTTGTTTTTTCTTTTGTTGATGTGGTGTATCACATTGTTTGATTTGCATATGTTGAACCATCCTTGTGAACTTTGGATGAATCTCACTTGGTCATGGCATATGATCTTTTTTATGTGTTGTTGGATTTGGTTTGCTATATTTTATTGAGAATTTTTGCATCTATACTTATCAAAGATATTGGCTTGTTATTTTCTTTTTTGGTTGTGGCTTTGTCTAGTTTTTGTATTGGGGTGATGGTGGCTTCATTGAATATCCTTTGGAGTGTTCCCTCCTCTTCAATATTTTGGAAGAGTTTGAGAAGGATCAGTATAAGTTCTCCTTTGTATGTTTGGTAGAATTCACCTGTGAAGCCATCTGATCTTGGATTTTTGTTTGTAGGGAGTTTTAAAATTATAGCTTCTACTTCACTCTTAGTATCCATTCCTTCAAATTATCTATTTCTTCTGATTCAATTTTGGTAGGCTGTATGTTTCTAGAAACTTGTCCTTTTCTCTTAGATTGTCGAATTTTTGACATATAATTGTTCATGGTATTCCCTTATGGTGTGCATGTCTGTGTGTGTGTGTTTTGTATTTGTGCAATATCAACAATTTATCTGTCTCATTTCTACTGCCTGGAAATTTATCCATACAATATTTAGAGAGCACCTGTTAAAGACTCTGTCCTATGTCTTCTGTATGGTCCTCAATAGAAAAAAGCTATAATAACTTTGGCTGGAATATGAGGTTCATTGTAAAAATAAAACCATAGAAATTTAAAAAAAATATATAAATATAGAATATATACATTAAGATTTCTATTTTATAAGTAAATCAATATAATTGAATTCTTATTTGTCTATATGAAAAATACCCAAAATATTGTTTAAGGTATATAATTTGCATTTTTCTAAAATTTTTGAAATGACTACACATCACTTTTTATAGTTAGAAAAAATCAGTATCAATGACAAGTGAATATAATAATTTTAAGTTACCTTACTTTTAAATAGTTAAGAATTCAGTAGTCTCTGACAAAAAGAAGTGTAACTTCAAAGAAGCCTTTCTATATATTTAGGATATATTTAGGATATATATATATATATATATGTAATATAGCATATGCTTATTATCTGAGTTTTAGCTAATTAAAAAAATATATAAAGATCCCTGTGAAATGGTTTTGTTTCTCAGATAGATAGATAGATATGGATAGGCAAATAGATATTTGGGAAATAATCATTATTATTTATTTGGAATGTATATGTCAAAAGACACACTGCTTTATCTTAATTATGGTGATTCAGAAAATTATCCAAAAACATTTTACAGTTATTTATTAGTGTATTTACAAATAATGTATAGATGTTTCTAAAGAAAAAGTAACGTAGATTTACTAGAGAAAACTGGGAATAGACTGAGAAAATGTTTTATTGTTGAAAGAGTTACATTTATTAAAATCTCTCCCCCCTTCCTGCCTCCCTCTCTCCCTCCCTTCCTTTCTTCCTTCATTCCTTCCTCTCCCCCTCCCTCCCTCCTTCCCTCCTCTTTTCTTTTTAGTTGTTTTCCATCTCTCTCCCCATGTCTGCAAGTAAATTAATACCCAAGAAAAGCCACTAGAGTATGATTTGGAAAATTATGTCAGAGAGAACAAATGCCTTCTAAATGGCACTCTAATGGCCCCAAAGAGTTAATGAACCTGATATTCTCCATGAACCAGATTCATTTTAAAGACACCCTTTCACAGATGAGGTGTGTGGCTAATTATATTTGCACATTTGGCTAGCTGCTTAGTCATGCAAAATGATCGATATTTTGTGCCATGAATCACCACCGTCTTGCCATATGGACATAACTTTCTGAGTATCTATCTTTTCAAGATTTTATGACAATAGTATCTTATCATTGCTAAAATATGATTACTTTTGGTAAAATTGTTTCCCTGTATTAAATGTGCTAGGAGTATCATTTAAAAAAGATTTTAAATGAAGGTAACTGTTTAAAAATTTCTCTTTTAATGCTATACTTTTTGAAATGAAGTTAAACAACATAATTGCCCTACTTTTTACATGGCAACCTCCAGCAGGAACTTCATGCAGAGTACAGCGAAGGATTGGAGGGATATTCATGAACGAGAAATCAATGGAGGACAAGATGACTCACATTTTTCCCCAAAGTATAATGCAGGTATGAGGTAATTTTTATAATAATACTGTGTCAAGTTCTGTTTGATAGGCAAAATGATCTGAACAGGATTAACAGTACATTCATATTACATTTTGAAATACAGAATTTTTATGTCTGATGCTGACTTTAATGGCAAAATTTAATATTCACTTAGTTAACTTGTTAGATTTCACATAAACTGATACTGTGACCATTAACATTACACCAGCATATAGAAAATATGTAGGATAATTGATTATATCATTTAATTGAAACCAGAGCTATTTATAAAACCCAAAAGGTGAAAATCTAAGTCTAAATTAGTGGTGTCTTGGGCAGATAGTATAATGAACAAGACGCATTGTTATTACTTATTATTATCAGAAAAGTAGTGTGCAAAAATCAGAATTATTGCAAAATTTCTAAGAAATTTTTTGCATATTCCATAGATATTTATAGGTCCATGAGATCTTAAAGACACTCATGCTGAAGATGAGAGCTGTTCTTTTTTTTTAATGCAAGGATAGTTAATTTAAAATGTTGTGTTAGTTTCAAGTGTACAGTAAAGTGATTCAGTTATACATGATATATATATATTTCAGATTCTTTTCATTATAGCTAGTAACAAGATATTGAATATAGTTCCCTGTGCTATACAGTAGATCCTTGTTATTTATCAATAATAGTGTGTATCTGTGAATCCCAAACTCCTAATTTATCCCTTCCCCCTCCACTTTCCCCTTTGGAAACCATGAATTTGTTTTCTATATATGTGAGTCTGTTTCTGTTTGGTAAATAAGTTCATTTGTATCATTTTTTTTAGATTCAATATATAAGTGATATCATATGATATTTATCTTTCTCTGACTGACTTCACTTAGTATGATAATCTCTAGGACCATCCATGTTGCTGCAAATGGCAATATTTCATTATTTTTATGGCTGAGTAATATTCCATTTTACACACACACACACACACACACACACACACACACACACACACACTCACACTCACACACCACCACCACCACCACCACCACTACTTCTTTTTCCATTAATCTGTTGATGGATACTTAGGTTGCTTCCATGTCTTGGCTATTGTAAATAGTGTTGCTTTGGACATTGGGGTCCATGTATCTTTTCAAATTAGAGGTTTTTTCTTTGTGGATATATACCTAGGAGTGGGATTGCTGGATCATATGGTAACTCTACTTTTAGTGTTTTAAGGAACCTTCCTTACTGGTTTCCATAGTGGCTGTACCAGTTTACATTCCCACCAACAGTGTAGGAGGGTTCCCTTTTTTCCACACCCTCTCCAGCATTTATTATTTGTAAACTTTTTGTTGATGGACATTCTGACTGGTGTGAGGTGATACCACATTAATTTTGATCTGTGTTTCTCTAATAATTAGTGATGTGGAGCATCTTTTCATGTGCTGTTGGCCATCCATATACCTTGTTTTTGGAGAAATGTCTACCTAGGTCTTCTGCCTACTTTTTAAATTTGGTTATGTGGGGTTTTTGTTTGGTTGGTTTTTGGTTTTGTTTTTGATATTGAGCTGTATGAGCTGTTTGTTTATTTTGGAAATCAAGCCCATGTCAGTCACATTGTTTGCAAATATTTTCTCTGAATCCATAAGTTGTATTTTTGTTTTATGGTTTCTTTTGCTGTGCAAAAGCTTATAAGTTTGATTAGATCCCATTTGTTTATTTTTGCTTTTATTTATCTTGCCTTGGAAGCTGAAATAAGAAAGTCTTGCTACAATTTATGTCAGGGAATATTTTGTCTATTACTGATCTAGGAGTTTTATGGTGTCCCAGCTTATATTTAAGATTTTAAGGCATTTTGAGTTTATTTTTGTGTGTGGTGTGGGAGTGTGTCCTAACTTCATTGATTTACATGCAGCTGCCCAGATTTCCCAATACCACTTGCTAAAGAGACTGTCTTTTCTCCAGTCTCCTTTGTTGAAGATTAATTGACTGTAGGTGTGTATGGGTTTATTTCTATGCTCTGTATTCTGTTCCATTGATTTATATGTCTGTTTTTGTGCCAGTACCATACTGTTTCGATTACTGTAGCTTTGTAGTATTGTCTGACATCTGGGAGGGTTATGCCCCCAGCTTTGTTCTTTTTCCTCAGGATTGCTTGGCAATTCTTGGTTTTTTATTGTTCCATATAAAGTTTAGGATTATTTGTTCTAGCTCTAAAATGTCATGGGTAATTTGATAGGGATTGCATTAAATCTATAGATTGCTTTGGGTAGTTTGGCCGTTTTAACAATATTAATTCTTCCAGTCCAAGAGCATGGGATATTTTTCCATTCATTTGAATCATCTTCAGTTTTATCAATGTTTTAGAGTTCTCAGAGTATAGCTCTCAGTCTTTCACCTCCTTTGTCAGGTTTATTCCTAGGTATTTTTCCTTTTTACACAATTTTAAATGGGATTTTTAAAATTTTTCTATTCTGATATTTCATTATTAGTGAGAATAAATTCAACAATTTTCTGCATGTTAATTCTATTTTTTTAAAAACCTGTGGCTGTCTTAAAAATTTTTTAGTTTAATAACTTAGATTATCAGATAATTTGATGTTTATGGAAAAATAAAATTTGTTACACTTGGAAAATATCCCTAAATTTCTTATTTGAGTTTGTGTGCATTCTTCACACATATATGTGTGTTTACAATTGCATATTTATGTGCCATTTAGGACTCTTGAGGTTTGAACGGACAGACTTTTTGAAGTATAAGGGAATATACTGACTTAATTAAATTTAAAAAATTAGTGGAGGTCTTGTATTAAGTATGGTTTAATTCCAAAGCTTAAACAATACCATATGGCTTGGCTTTCTTTCCATCTCTAGGATCAGCTTTCTATTGCTTTCAGTCCAAGGCTCCTAGTCTCACATGAACCTTATTTTGATGGTACCCAGCAGAAAACACAGAATGGTATCTAGGTGTCTCCTTCTAAACAAGCAAATAAAAATATTCCCTTTCCTTGGTAAGATAAGATTCCCTATCTGTTCTCATAGCCAGAAGGATGTGATTCTTGACTTTGGCAAGCCTGAGTTGGGCTGATTATTCCTAAACTCAGGGATGAAGCCAATTATCCCGATTGTATAGGTAATAAGTGAGAGAGTGAACAATTCTTCACAAGAAAATTGACATAGTATTTCCAAAAATACAGTGAATGCATGTTGAAGTGGCAAATAACATTTCCACTCTTAATCATAACATAATACGAATACTGTATAAGTTGCACCCCGATCTAGACCCCTTCTCACCAGATCATTGATGGAACCATTTGACAGGTTGTGGACACTGACATCTGTTCTTTCTTTTTCCTCTTCTTTGATATGCTGGTCCTCTTCTGTCTACCTATTCTTTCCTATAGAGTATTGATGGTTGATGTCTGCTGCTTTTTAATATATTATCATTTGTTTAATTATTTGTTGGTCAGGAATGACCCATTAATCATAGAAAATTGTTACTCTGTCTGCAATGGTTCAACTTTCAGAAGACAAATGTATGCAATTCTGAAATTTTATGTGGCCTCAGTTTTTAACATAGTGCTTTCTGACCGGGTTGAATCTTCATTTTTATACATCTGTTGTTGGATTAGTTCTTATTGTTCTTTGTTTTTGTTTTAAATAACCCTGATTTTTGGACAAGAGGAAATCATAGAGGCTAAATTACTCCTGAGAAATTAATGCCATTACATTAAGAAAAGATGGCAGGGAGGGAGGGAAAGAGAGAGAAAGGGAGGGATAAATGAAGGACTAATAACTAAAATAAACCAAATAAAAATACTCTTCCTGTTCTCCTCAACTTCATGGAGTAGGTAAGAAGAAATATTTGTCTTTAAAGTCTGTAAGGATGCCAAACAATAATAAACTTTCTTTCATATTTGAGTATCTTATGGGCCTGGAACAGATTGTGTTGTTTTACACAATTACATTTTTGTTTGATTTTTTAAAATATAAATTTACTTTGGTACAACAATAAATTAATATGGTTATATTTCACATAAAATAATCTAGAATATGAAAACCCAAAATTATCAAAGACAGGGGATCATCACACCCCATCTTGAGTTCAGAATTAGAACTTTTATTTACAAAATATTTACATTACATTTTATCATTCAAACATTTAAGTTAATATAAAGTGAAGAAAGTAAGCCTTTTGCATTGATGTGAAACAACTCTAATATGTAAAACAAAGATATGTGTTCCATGAACCAGGACTTAGAAAAATACTTGCATGTTGATAAAATGAAAAACCACACCTTCAACCATTTTTGCATGCCTAGATAGTTAGAAATAAATTTTTATTAGTTATAGTTTGCCAATATAATAACAAATTTTTAAATTTACTATATACAAGATTTTATACTAAGCCTTCTATGGACATAAATCCATTAAACCATTTAAACCCTTTTTTTTTAAATGAAGAAACCAAGCTAGATGATTTAAGCCAGGTGTCCATTTAAAAAAAATTTTTAATTTATTTTTGGCTGTGTTGGGTCTTCATTGCTGCATGCAGGCTTTCTCTAGTTGCAGCGAGTGGGGGCTAATCTTTGTTGTGGTACACAGGCTTCTCATTGCAGTGGCTTCTCTTGTTGCAGAGCGTGGGCTCTAGGTCTGTAGGCTTCAGTAGTTGTAGCATGCAGGCTCAGTAGTTGTGGCTTGGGCTCTAGAGCGCAGGCTCAGTAGTTCTGGCACATGGGCTTAGTTGTTCCACGGCATGTGGGATCTTCCCAGACCAAGGTTCGAACCTGTGTCCCCTGCATTGGCTGGAGGATTCTTAACCACTGTGCCACCAGGGAAGCCCCCAGGTGTCCATTTTAAAGGTATCAGAAATCAGAGCAAAGTGAAGCTCTGACATCTAAGCTTTCTCTTAACAAATATAATTATCATTTTATGAATAATTTATTAATTATAAATATTTATACTCTTTTATACTAAGGGAAAGTTGCTAATAAAGTCAGTATTAGTGAAAATTATTTATAGTAATATGATTTTCATTCTTGTCTAACAATTCTTAATAATTATTCTAAATAATGTTTATTAAAAGATTGAAAACATCCACATAAATGAAAGCCAATAATCTATATAGCAAAATATATTTCTGGTTTATAACCATATTATATACCTTGTGTAAAATAAAAAAATTATTTATTGTTTTCACAAAGGCTGTGATAACAAAATAAATGACCATGTTGAAGAATGTAAGACATGAATCTGCTTTTCTCACTTTTGATAATTCAACTGTGTTGTTCAAAGGTTTATTCTGGAAGTTTGGGACTATTCAAATAGAAAATTGAGTTTTGGGGAACTCTAGTGATAGATGGAATTGGTGTTAATTAAAGTAATTGCCTGGGGCCTTTTCAGTGCTCTCTTAAAGAAAATAACATCCACCCAAAGCAGCCATTACCAAAAATTTTTTCTAATATCCTCTTCTAAAATATAGAAAATAAACTATTTTTCTCTATAAAAATGATTCACAAGTCCTCTTCCTCATTTTTAAGTATGCTATAATATGAACCATCTCCAGAAAAAGCTTAAATAAAATTTGAGTGGACCATCTGAAATTAGGGAGCATTAAGACTTTAAGTTATAGTTCCAAGAAGCATTGTATTTTTATCTAATTTTGGAAATTTTGGAGTTTAGCCTTAACATTCAGTTATATTTAAACACATTATTTTAAATAATAAAATAGATTTCCATCTAAAAACAATTCAATGTTCTATATTAAGAAGATCAAAAAGGCTGATAAAGGAGTATGTATACAATGCATACTTGTGATTCACTGATGGATAATGTAAGTTTTCTATCAAATATTTTTAATATTTACTGGAGATGAATTCTAGCTAATTAGACTTAAAATCATCACACATAACAAAACAAAATGTTTATAGCTAAGTCATTCCTTAAGTCGTACCCAGAAGAGTTTGCCAATAGTGACTGATGCCTGGGTTCCTGGAGAGGCTCTATCCAGGCTGTTAAGGATTTGTTTCAGTTCTATAAACTACTCCTTCAGTAAACTTTTTTCCTTTAAATGATCTAGTTGTCTACATTTCCTGACACAAATGAATCTTAACTGATATGCTTCTTTATGTCTTGTAAACTTTGAGATTATATTTTTTCTGAAATATTCAGTTTTACCCTGCTCCATTTGGATCAACTATACTATGTATTTATATTTTCTACTGGAAAAAAATAGTTCAGTGGTTAATATTTTTGCATGTATCATACTTATTTATTCATATTAAAAGCTTGTTTTTGGTTAAGTCAAGTAATACCATTACAAATATCACTATAACATGTACAGTTAACCAAACATCTATAACAAAGTATACTAATGATAATGAAACAAAACTAAGACCAACTAATAAATATAAAGCAAGACAGGGAATATTGCCAATATTTTATAACTTTATATGTAGAATAATTTATAGAAATATCAGATCGTTATGGTGTACATCTGAAACTAATATATTGTAAGTGTACTTCAATAAAAATAAATAAAAATTTTTAAAAATAAAGGAAAAATGACCACAGTTGAAAACCATAACCATGTCATAACCAGAAAACCATGAATAACCTATGAGAAATATATTTCCAAAAAAGGTCACCCACAATTGAAACTTGTGCTTCATATAGAAGAAGCTTTGCAGCTTAGCCAGCCATTGTTTGGCATGTATATTATTTATTAGACTACTGAGTAGAGGTTTCCAGGAAATTATGGATAAGTTAATATTTTATGAACACTAAATGTTGGTTTAATTACTCATTTGGTTACAGGGAATTACATCTTAGTCATCACAAACATGAAACTCTGAGATTGTATTTCATTTTTCATTAGGAACAGAAAAGAGGAATATTTTGAGAATTTTTATGATTAAGAAGACTCCACAAGGCTCTGCTGACAATTCTTGAAATAATAATGCCTTAGTTACACATTTAATTCTAAGTTTGGTCATTTTTTCTTTATCTGTGGTTGATTTCTAGTTTCATATGTTGTGGTCACAAAAGATGCTTGAAATAATTTCTAAACTCTTAAATTTGTTGAGACTTGTTTTGTGCCCAAGTATGTGGTTAATCTTAGAGAATTTTCCATGTGCACTTGAAAAGAATGTATTCTGCTTATTTTGAATGTAATGTCCTAAAGACATCAATTAAGTCTAACTGTTCTCTTGTATCATTTAGGATCACTGTTGCCTTACTGATTTTCTTTCTCAAAGACCTGTCCATTGATGTGAGTGGCTTGTTAAAATCTCTTTCTATTATTTTATTCTTATCAGTTTCTCCCTTTATGTCTGTTAGTACTCGTTTTATGTATTTGGGTGCTCTTATATTGGGTGCATATATGTTGACAAGTGTAATATTCTCTCCTTGTATTGATCCTTTTTCATTATACAGTGTCCTTCTTTATCTTTTTTATAGCCTTTGTTTTAAGGTCTATTTTGTCTAATGTGAGTATCACAACCCCTGCTTTCTTGTATTTCTGTTAGCATGAAATATTTTTTTCCATCCCCTCACTTTCAATCAATGCGTGTCCTTTGCCCTAAAGTGGGTCTCTTGTAGGCAGCATATTGTAGGCTCTTTTTTTTTTTTTATCCAATCTGCCACTCTGTGTCTTTTGATTGGAGCATTTATTCCATTGGTATTTAAGGTAATTATTAACAGGTATGTAATTATTGCCATTTTAAACTTTGTTTTCCTGTTGATTTTATATTTATTCTTTGTACCTTTTTCTTTTTCCTTTTTCCTTTGTGGCTTGATGAATTTTCTTTTGCATTATGCTTGTTTTCTCTTTTGTTTTTTCTTATAACCTATTGTATGTTTTCGATTTGTGGTTATCCTCTTTTAAGTATGTTAACCCCTTCCTATATCTATTTGCTTTAGACTGGTAGTCATATAAGCTCAAACACATTCTAGGGGGAAAAAATCTACATTTTCTTATTCTCCTTCCCTACATTTCATGATTTTCATGGCCACTTTTTCATGTTCATCCTTTTGCTGTTCATTGTGGTTATCATCTCTTTCACAGAAATTTTTTGATTTTTTAAAATAATCTGTGTACTGTCTTATTTAAGTGATTTACTTTCCAGTTGTGATCTTCTCTTTCCTATAGATCTTTACCTCTTTTCTATTTATAGAAGACCTCTCAATATTTCCTTTAGGATAGTTTAGTATTGCTATATTCTTTTAGTTTTTGTTTGTCTCAAAAATTCTTAATCTCTCCTATTTGAAATGATAATCTTGCTGGGTAGAGTATCCTAGGTTGCAAATTTTTCCCTTTCAAGACTTTCAGTATATCCCACCACTTGCTTCTTGCCCACAACGTTTCTGTAGAGAAATCAGCTGATAGCGTTATGGGGGTTCCCTTGTAATTAACTCTGTTTTTCTCCTGCTACCTTTAGAACTTTCTCTTTAACTTTTACCATTTTAATGATAATATGTCTTGGTGTAAGTCTGTTTGGCTTTATCTTGTTCAGGACCCTCTGTGCTTCCTGTATCTGGGTATCTGTTTCTTTCATTAGGTTTGTGAAGTTTTCAGCCATAATTTCTTCAAATACATTTTCAATCCCCTTTCTCTTTCTTCTCCTTCTGTGATCCCTATTATACATAGATTGGCACATTTTATATTATCCCATAGATCTCTTACACTGCCTTCATTTTTTTTTTATTTGGGTTTCTGTCTGCTTTTGGAATTGGGTGATTTCCATTATTTTATCTTTCACATCACTTATTCATTCTTCTGCAATATTAATTCTGCTATTCTTTGCCTTTAGTTCAGCTTTCATCTGTTCAAATAAATTCTCTAATTTTTCTTTGCTCCTCCTTATAGTTTCTAGTTACTTTTTATAGCACTCTGCATTTCTATCAATAGTTCTTCTTAATTCCTTCAGTATTTTCATTATCTCCTTTTTGAACTCAGTGTCTATTAGAATGAAGAAGTCTCTTCTTTCAGGAAAATTCTTTTGGTCTGTTAATTGGGAGTGGTTCCTCTGCTTCTTCATTTTACTTATATTTCTCTTGCTCTATGAGTTTAGGAGAAAGAATTACCTACTGTGGTCTTGGAGGCTTACTTTTATGTGGGAACATCCTGTGTAGCCTGCGTGGGTTTCATATTTGTTGGTGTAAGGGCTGTTTTTAGTAAGGCTGCCTGCCACTTCTTTCCTCAGTGTATGTTGGCCATTATCCCTTTGATAGGAGGTGTGACTGATGTTGTGGTGACCAGAGCCTGCACTGGATATTGAGCAGGGCCTCCTCTTTGCTCTGTGGTTGTCACTGCCCTTTCCAGGACAGGGTCTGCTCTCTTGTTGTTGGAATAGAAGCCCCAGCTCCATTCCTGAGCTGTGTTTCTGATCTGGGGCATGAGGCGTTCCCCCTGGAGAGAAACCACTGAGTATTCCTCCACTGGTGCTGTTCACCTGTGAGTGTGCTCTGTTGTGTCACCTTTCAACCATTGTGCAGGCTCACAAAGTCCACTGTTGTTGGCACTGCCCTCAGCCCCACCTCAACCATGGGTATACCAGCAATTGGGCTGGTGCCTCTTAGGCTTTGTTTTCACAAGGCCACCAGTCCAGATCCGTTGAAGTCAGTTCCCAGGACCGCAGTAGTCATGCACCTGAACCCACTGTGGGAGCTCTGAGGCAGCTCAGACCCTGGCTCCGCCCCCACGTGTACATGCCCACAAAACCCACAGCTACTAAGGCCAGACTCATCCCAGCTGTGGGAGAACCAGTTGTCCACTTAGATGTTCTGCAGGTGCTGAATTTACAGCAGCAGAGGTATAAATATGTGGTTTGCACAGCCACAGGGAGAGATTTCAGCTCTGCTTCCTAAGCTGCAAGGCCCCTGAGCCTCAGCTGTGATTTCATCCCTACCTCTACATGTTGGCAACCCACTGGCATCTGCTACCAGGGCCACCAAGACAACAGCCAGAGTGAGCAAGCCTGCTGGGTGGGTAGGGGGCTGAAGCTCACCAGGCACATGAGCCTGCCTGTGTGGGAGCCTCTCCTGGAGCCCACAGAGGCAGGAGCCAGGGGGTGGCGAAAGAGACTGCAATGGCAGCCCTGCCCCTCCCTTCACAGGCCACTTAACAATGGTGCTTAGCTTCTATGGCAGCCAGGGTTTCTTCCATAAACACTCCTGGTTGCTACGTCCCACACTCCAGCCCCTTCAGGCTGTCTCCACGCAGCCAACAGCAGTCCCCTCCCTGGTCTGTCCTCTGAACCCCATGTTCCAGCACCAGCCCCTGCCCATACTTGCAGATATGCGTCTCAGGCTGAGTTATTGCAAGGCAGTGGCATGGACCGTCTGTACAGGTCTGCCTCTGTCCTGTCTGCCACTAACTGTTTGTTGCACTCTCCTCTGAGCCTCCGAAGCTTCTTTTCTGTCCCAGATTATCTCCCCACCAGTGAGGAACCTCTCCTCTCCTTCAGTTTCCTCCCAGGGGTGCAGGACCTGTTTTGCTCCCTCTTTTTTTCCCCTTTCATCCTTCCCAGTTATGTGGAGACCTTTCTTGTCCTTTCAGGCATTTGAGGTCTTCTGCTAGTGTTCAGTAGGTATTCTGTGAGATTTTTCCATTTGTAGATGTATTTTTGATGTATTTGTGGGAAGAGGTGAGTTCCACATCCTACTACTGTCTCATCTTGATTCTGATCTGTATAGCATATTTTATGTAAAGGAAAAATCAACATGCAGTATTAGTTGATTCCAACTAAATTTTGTGTGGCATCAGATTTTTTTCCTACTTTACATATAAGTAAATTGAAGTTCAGAAAAGGACTAGCTCCAGCTAACCCCAGTAGGATGTATGAAGTAAGAATTTGAGTATAGGTTATCTAAAAGATCTGTGTTCTTACAATTTCACATTTTCTGAGGTAGGTTATCTTTGTAGACAGATACAACAGGTTTGCAAAAGACACAAGTGAGGAAAAGCATAAGTAATAAAAGGAAAATTGATAAATTAAAAGAGAAAATGACATTTAGATGAGGGAGTATTTGAAGACAATACTTACTTAGTTTATAACTTTACCAAGGTCAAACCTGCATCAATGTCTTGTGCATTCTTTACAAATTTGCTTTTAATCACCTGGTAGGATCAAAGGTTATTCAAAGAGATCATATGATTAACCAGCCTGGGCTTTGGGAAAAGGAAGTATTAGGAAAGCATTTTAATAGTGTGCTTGATAAAAGGAAGGTCATCAAAGTACATTTATATTTGAACATTTAAAAGCACTTCTTTGAAGTGCTTCATGATGAGATTCCACTTAAATATTCTTCTAAAATGCTTTCCTTTCATTATATCCAAATGGAGAGAGGAGGTGGGGACAGGTTGGTATGGAGTTCCTGAACAGCTAGAGAGCTTTATGCTTCTGTTAGATTTGGAATCTTGTATTTATTTTTAAAGTTATGTTAAATGGTATATATGTCAGTTCTTTCCATGACAACAATGATATTTTATCTAGCCCATGATCTTTATGGAATTGCATGCTCTTTTAAATTAAGCAAATACATCAGAAATGTATGAATTCACCAGTGCATAATTATATTTTAATTGATTTGAATGGATGATTTGAGATTATTGATTGGGTCATAAAACAACCACTCAGGTAACTGAGTTAAAACTTATCTTCTCAGGAATATTTCCTACTTAGGGGAGATGTGCTTCACACAATAATGATTAGTAGGCTTCCTTTTGAAAACAACCACTTTGATGCTATTTTAACATAGGTCTACATAAAATATACCTGTACTATATAGAAGAACCAGCTTTCAAATAGTTTCACTGATCTTTTTAATTGTTTTTTTTAGTTTATATTTCTTTTATTTATAGGTTTATTCCTAGGTATTTTATTCTTTCTGATGTGGTGGTAAATGGGATTGTTTCCTTAATTTCTTTCTGATAGTTTGTTGTTAGTGTGTAGAATTGCAACAGATTTCTGTACATTAATTTTTTATCCTGCACCTTTACCAAATTCAGTGATGAGCTCTATTAGTTTTCTGGTAGTGTCTTTAGGTTTTCTCTGTATAGTATCTTGTCACCTGCAGTTTTACTTCTTCCTTTCCAATTTGCATTCCTTTTATTTCTTTTTCTTCTCTGCTTGCTGTGGCTAGGACAGCCAAAGCTATGTTGAATAAAAGTGGTGAAAGTGAACATGCTGTCTTGTTCCTGATCTAAGAGTAAGTGCTTTCAACTTTTTACTATCGAGTATGATGTTAGATGTGGGTTTTTCATATATGGCCTTTATTATGTTGAGGTAGGTTCCCTCTATGCCCACTTTGTGGAGTGTTTTTAAGATACATGGATGATGAACTTTTTCAAAATCTTTTCTGCATCTATTGAGATGATTTGTTTTTTATCCTTCAACTTGTTAATTTGGTGTATTACATTGATTGATTTGCAGATATTGAAAAATTCTTGCATCCCTGTGATAAATTCCACTTGACAAAGGTGCATGGTCCTTTAAATGTATTGTTGGATTTGATTTGCTTGTATGTTGTTTAGGATTTTTGCTTCTATGTTCATCAGCAATATTGGCCTGTAATTTTCTTTGTGTGATGTCTTTGGTTGTAGTATCTGGGTGATGGATGGCCTCATAGAATGAGTTTGGAAGTGTTCCTTGCTCTGCAATTTTTGGAATAATTTCAAAAGGACACGTTAACTCTTCTCTAAATGTTTGGTAAAATTCACCTGTGAAGTTTTATGTTCCTGGATGTTTGCTGGGAGTTTTTAAATTACTGATTCAATTTCATTATTCATCATATTTTCTATCTTCCTTGTTCAGTCTCGAGAGATTGCACCTTTCTAAGAATTTGTCCATTTCATCTAGGTTGTCCATTTTATCAGCATATATATATTTTTGCAGTAGTTTCTTATCCTTTATTTCTGTGGTGTCAGTTGTCATTTCTCCCTTTTCATTTGTAATTTTATTGATTTAGGCCCTCTCCCTTTTTTCTTGATGAGTCTGGCTAAAGTTTTATCAATTTTGTTTATATTTTCAAAGAACCAGCTTTTAGTTTCATTGATCTTTTTAATTTTTTTTAGTTGTTTATTTCTTTTATTTCTGCTCTATTTATGATTTCTTTCCTTCTACTAACTTTGGGTTTTGTTTGGTCTTCTTTCTCTAGTTCCTTTAGGTGTACGGTTAGTTTGTTTATTTGAGATTTTTCTTGTTTCCTGAGGTAAGCTTGTATCACTATAAACTTCCCTCTTAGAATTGCTTTTGCTATGTCCCATAGGTTTTGGACTGTCCTGTTTTTGTTTGCATTTGCCTCTAGGTATTTTTTGATTTCCTCTTTGATTTCTTCAGTGATCCATTGGTTGTTTAGTAGTATATTATATAGCCTCCACATGTTTGTGTTTTTTGCATTTTTTTCCTCTCGTAGTTGCCTTCTAGTCTCATAGTATTGTGGTCATAAAAGTTGCTTGATATGATATCAGTTTTCTTAAATTTACCGAGGCTTGTTCTTTGGCCTAGAATGTGATCTATCCTGTAGAATATTCCATGTGTGCTTGAAAAGAATGTGTATTCTGCTGCTTTGGATGGAATGCTCTCTCTATATATATTAATTAAGTCCATCTGGTCTAATGTGTCATTTAAGTCCTGTGTTTTCTTATTGATTTTCTGTCTAGATGAGCTGTCCATTGATGCAAGTGGGGTGCTAAATTCTCCTAGTATTATTGTGTTACTGTCCATTTCTCCTGTTATGTCCATTAATATTTGCCTTACATATTGAGGTGCTCCTATGTTGGGTGAATATATATTTACATTTGTTATATCTTCTTCTTGGAATGCTCCCTTGATCCTATCCTATGTAGTATGCTTCTTTGTCTCTTGTAACAGTATTTATTTTAAAGTCTATTTTATCTGATACTAGTCTCGCTACTATGGCTTTCTTTTGATTTCCATTTGCATGGAATACCTTTTTTCATCCCCTCACTTTCAGTTTGTGTGTGTCTCTAGATCTGGAGGCTCTGGTAGGTAGCATATATATGGGTCTTGTTTTTGTATCCATTCTGCCACTCTATGTCTTTTGGTTGGAACATTTAGTCCATATACATGTAAGGTAATTATCGATATGTGTGTTATTTCCAGTTTGTTAATTGTTTTGTAGGTATTATTTTCCCTTTCTTCTCCTTTTATCCCCTTCTCTTGGGATTTGATGACTACCTTTTGTGTTATATATGGATTGTTTTTCTTTTTTGTGTGTACATCTATTATAGATTTTTGCTTTGTGGTTACCATGAGGTTTTTATATATATATGGTTCAGTTGTTGTGCTCTTAATTTCAAATATATATTAAAAACTCTGCATTTGTACTCTCCTCCCCTCATGATTACTGTTTCTGATATATTTTACATCTAATTTTTCTGTGTATCTCTTAACTGCTTATTGTTGATATATTTGATTTTACTACTTTTGTCTTTTAACCTCCCTTCTAATTTTGTGTGTGAATGATTTCCTACCTTTACTGTATGTTTACCTCTACCAGTGAGCCTTTTCATTTCATAATTTTCATGTTTCTAGTTATGGCCTTTTCTTTTTTGCCTAGAGGACTTCCATTAACATTTTTTGTAAAGATGATTTAGTGGTGCTGAACTTTTTTAGCTTTTGCTTGCTGTAAAGATTTTGATCTATCCATCAAATCTGAGGGAGAGCCTCGCTGGGTAGATTATTCTTGTTTGTAGGTTTTTTCCCTTTCATCACTTTGAATATTTGGTGCCACTCCCTTCTGGCCTGCAGAGTTTCTGCAGAAAAAATCAGCTGATAGCCTTATGGGATTCCTTTGTATGTTAGTTGTTGCTTTACCCTTGTTGCTTTTAATATTCTCTCTTTATCTTTAATTTTTATCATCTTAATTACAAGGTGTCTTGATGTGTTCCTCTTTAGATTCATTCTATATGGGACTCTCCACACTTCCTGGAATTGGGTGACTGTTTCCTCCCCCAGGTTGGGAAGTTTTCAGCTATTATGTTTGTTTTCAAATATGTTCTCAGCCCCTTTCTCCTTCTCTTCTCCTTCTGGGACCCATATAATGCAAATATTAGTACACTTGATGTTGTTTCAGAGGTCCCTTACATTGTCCTCATTTCTTTTCATTCTTTTTTTGTGTTTTGCGTTCAGTGGCAGTGATTCCACTACTCTGTCTTCCAGCTTACTGATCCATTCTCTGTATCATTTAGTCTGCTATTGTTTCCTTTTAGTGTATTTTTCATTTCAGTTATTGTATTCTTCATCTCTTTGGTTGTTCTTTATATTTTCTAACTCTTTGTTCTGTGCATCCATTCTTCTCCTGAGTTCTTTCACCATCTTTACAATCATTACTCTAAATTCTTTCTCAGGTAGATTACCTATCTCCATTTAACTTAGTTCTTCTAGGGTTTTATCTTGCTTCCTCTTCTTGAACTTGCTCTTCTGCTGCCTCATTTTATCTAAGTTGCTATTGGTATTTTTATGTATGTAGTAGGTTAGTTATGTTTCACAACTTTGGAGAACTGTCTTCCTATGTGTCCGTGCAGTGCTTTCCTCTCATTACCCAAGCTATATGCTCTAGGGATTCCCCTTAAGAGGTCTACATGGGTCCTTCTGTTGTGGTGGGATGACTATGTGGGCTTCTGGTAGGCTTGGTTTGCCCCTGGCCCGTTTGGTTGTCCGGCCCTTCCTTGTGTGGATGCTGTTGGTTAGTGGTGTCTGTCTGGTCCTGAAGTGGCTGACTGCAGAATGCCAGGGAACACTGGAGCTAGTGCTGCCTCACTGCTGGGAAGAGGAGTCAGGGTTCTGAGACTCTGGTGCTGTTTCCTGCTCCACTGGTGGCTGAAGCCAAGTCCTGAGGCTAGTGCCAGACTATTGGCAGGCAGAGCCAGGTCTAGAGTCTGCCTGCAGAGCCCAGTGATCCCTGAGCTGGTGTCAGATTGCTGTGGTGGGGGGCTGGTTCCTGACACATTTGGATATGGTGTCTGTGGTGTCCCAAAACTTATGTTGGCCTGGTAGTGGTCAGGGCTGAGGCCCAGCTGGTCCCAGAGTAGGGCCGGGCCTGCTGTATGTAGCCTGGGCCTATAGGCTATAGGACTGTGATTTTCTTGCATCTGGTGTCTGTCCTCTGGTTGGTTAGACTGGTCTAGAGGCTGGTGCAGCCTTTCTGGAGGTCAGGGCTAGTACCTGCCCATTGGTGGGCAGAGCTTGGTCCTGGTCCTCTGGGGGGCAAGGCCATGCATGGAGGAAACATGTTTAGATGTGTGTGTGGGCTCAGGAAGTCTTTAGGATCCCACACAATGGCACCTGCCAGTACTGGCTTTCATGTGGTAGAATAAGCTCCCAAATGTGGCTGCTGCCAGTGTCTATGTCCCCAGGGTGAACTGCAGTCACCCACCTCCACTTCTCCAGGAAACTCTCCATGGCCAGCAGGTAAGTCTGGCTCAGGCTCCTATCAAATTAATGCTTTTTCCCTCGGTCCTGGTGCACATGATGTTTTGTGTGCACCCTTTAGGAGTGAAGACACTGTTTCCCACGATCATTTGGGACTCTCCTTCAAAGCCAAATGGTCTGGGGGCTCATCTTCCCAATGCAGAACCCCTGGGCTAGGGCACCTGACATGGGTCTCAGAACTCTTACTCCTCGGGGAGAACCTCTATAGTATAATTATTCTCCCGTTTGTGGCCCACCCACCTGAGGGTATGGGATTTCACTATATTGTGAGTCTTCCCCTCCTACTTGTCTCATTGTGGTTCCTTCTTTATATCTTTAGCTGTAAAAGATCTCTGTTAGGTTTCAGTCATCGTTGTTCTGCAGATAGTTGTGGTTTTGGTCTGCTTGTGAGAGGACGTGAGCTCAGGGTCTTTGTACTCTGCCCTCTTGGATGATCCCCAGTATCTTCTTGTCAAATTAGTAAGATGCAGGAGTTACTTTTACTTAGTCCTGTATATCAAGTGGTAAAGCCTTAATTATTATACATATACATATACTTATACATATACAACATGTATACATATGTATACATATACAACAGTCTGACTACCTCTGGAGATGGAATGATGAAAAAGCTGTTTTGAGACTATTGACTTGATGGGGACACTTTGTAATTTTTCAAAGCTCCTGCTCAGTGTAGCTCTCTTCAGTTTAGTTGCCCGCCCTGAAATCTCTAACTGCCTTGCTCGTTTTCTCCCCAAATCTGCGTCTCCACTCAGTGAAGCACCATGCTCCACCAGAGTTCTCTCTACCTCTGCTGTGGCCTAAAAACTCTTTCCAGGCAGTACTGGGGCAAACAGGGTTTCAACTTGTTTGTTTCCCCACCTGCAGTTATCATTATCCTGCATTGTCTTATGTCCAGTGTCTTAAAATCATTGTTATGTTTTGTGTGGCCTTTTAGTTGCTTCATGCTAGAGGGTAAACCTAGTATCTAT
Organism: Grampus griseus; assembly: GCF_964374135.1. Classification (NCBI taxonomy): domain Eukaryota; kingdom Metazoa; phylum Chordata; class Mammalia; order Artiodactyla; family Delphinidae; genus Grampus; species Grampus griseus. The sequence goes on from NC_139017.1 coordinate 7,299,655, forward strand.
CTCTTTCTACATCTGGGCTAAAAGTAGAACTCCATTTGTCAGCTCTTAACAAGAAAATAAAAATTTCTGAAAATAAAAAGCTAAAATATATCTTGGGTTGATATACATATAAAGAAAATAGGCGCAATAAATTCATACCATACCTTAAGAATGAAATAATAATTGATGATTAAGAGACAGATACTGTGTAATCATAAAATGAAAAAAAGACATCAGGAGGATATAATAACTTTTTGGTAGATGGATATAATTACATATTCTCAAATATGTAGAGATAAAACAAAATTTTATATATCCACAGTCAGTATAAGAAAACTATTCAGTAAATCACTATTTTGGTAGTTGACAGATCATGACTAGCAAAGTCTTAGAAAGGGCTGAAATTAATAGGCTTTATTATAACATATTGAAAATCCAATACACACACAAAAATAAAAACGTTTCAAATACATATGGAACTAAAATCTGACTGTAGAAGTCTTATTTTAGTTAACATTTTTGCTGTTGTTTTTTGTAAGAGCAACAAGATTGCCTTTGGGCTCAGTGGAATGCCCTCTTATCATCACCTTAATAGAAGTTTCAGTTTAATACAAGATATTATGAGCATATGTACCTTGGTCTGAGTTTCTGGCGCAGAAATATCCATGTAATTGGCAAGTTGCATCAGCTCATTTAACGTTGGTGTCAGAGCCATTGGCAATGTTCCAGGTGTATCTATGAAAGCTCCTCAAAACAGAGCCAGTGTCACTCTAATTCACAACCAAAAGGCTCAGTGTCCTTGGGACCATCTTGGCTTATGATAGGGATTGGACAACAATGAAATATTAAGTAAACGGTGCTTTGAAATTGAGTATTCTAACTAATATCATACACATATATGAATTCCAGATAACAAACTTTCCATAAATTATTCCTCATTAATTCTTTTCTGATATTCATACTGAAAATATATATCTCAAATAATCTCAAAATACATGAAAGTGTTATTTGGTTATATAAAATATATGAAAATATATTTATAGATTTACTATAATAAAGGATTCCTAATAGAAGACAATAAGTGATACAAGCCACTCAAAACACATTTTAAACTTCATGTGACATAATATTCCTCAAGATTTAGCAATTCTCTCATAAGGAAATATTCTAGAAAGGTATGTGCATGTCTCAAGAATATAAAAATATTTTTCAAATAGGATTATTTATTATAGCTATATTTGAAATATCTTAAATGTACATTAAATTGGAAACGAATAATATTTACATATATGTATAACTTAAGAATACATATATATCTGAATATATATACACATATGTACTTATCTAAATATCAGAGGACACATAAATTGTATATAAAATAAACACTAGAAATATATGTATTTATATACATATATATATAGAAATATATTAAAGTAATTCAAATCTATACACAGATACTATATGCAAAATGCATATGGTAAAATGCAAAAAACCTTTGTTGAATATAAAATGATATTTATAGAAGTAAATATTTATTTCATGTTTTATCACAAGAAAAACATTTTTCAATCTATTGTTTAAGAATTTCTAAATTCATTATAAGTTTTACCTCTGGAGAAAGGAGAAGGTGAATAGACTGTGGAGAAATACATAAAAATCTTTTTTACATGTAAGTCATTTTTGCTTAAAATGATAATATTTGGAGCAAACCTGACAAAATGATAAGATTTGACAAAGTTGCACTTTTGAGTTATTTTGTCTAGTCTGTGTATACAAGTAATATTTCAAGTAAAATTAAAAAATTTTATCCCTCAGACTGAATGAATTTCACTATTGAATTATAGACAGGAATGATTGATAGGAAGGCTATTAATATGAGTCTTAGCCTCATAAAATTTCTTAGCTTAAATAATCTACAAAGTTTTCAGAGACAGTGAGGACATATGACTCACAAATGATTAAAAGTTATCCTGCCAGTATACTTATCTCCTCAGTAGGTGCTAGAATAGTGGGGAATAGCAAATGCAAGCCTCTGAGAGCAAAGACCACAGCCCCCAACTCTTTGCTTATCCAAGATATCATTCACACACATGAATTTTTTAAAAGACCGCATTTTCAGATATTAAAGATTTCAGAGAAAAAGCTGTTTACCCCATTTAAAGAAAATAAGAAAAGAATCCAACTAAAAAGTTCAAGCAGAACATAAATATCACAGTAGAAAGTAAGCAGGACAATGAATTTCACAACATATTTAAAGTATATTTTTCTAAGCTTTGCTGATGGAAAGAGAGAACAACTAGAGTACAATGAGTTGACAGTATATAATGAAGTGAATATGGTATATTTATATCAATATAGTACACTTATAAGTATCAATGGATAGTTGTAAAATACCTGAAATTTTATAATAAAACTTTAAAAACAAATGAATATTCTTAAAATACAAGTGGGAAAAAACTAGCAATAATTTGAAATTTTAAGTGTGAAATAATCCCACGAAAGTCTAAGCATTTAGATGGGGCCTTGTTAAAAAAAATCTAAATATCACACTAAATGGAATAGAAGTGGTTTAATTAATGGGTTTTTCAATGACTATGTTATTGTAAAAAGAAGGAAAACGTTAAACCTAAGAACATATATTATTTTTATGTGTACTTTTAAAATCTTACCCCAAAAGATCATATATTTGGTTATAAAATAAGTCACAACAAATTTCAAATTTTGAAACTAGGATATTTTACAGATCACAGTGAAATCATGTCAATATCACCAATAAATGAATAGAACATGGAATTTTAAAATCATCCGTGATAACATCAAACTATAGCAAATATTAGGAATGAATGTGTAATATGTGTAAAATATCTGTACTTAAATATAAAAATATTGAGAAAAATAAATAAAACCTTAACGAATTATTAAGATTATACCATAGTCACTGAAGGAGGAATTAGTACTGTAATATACAAAATTTTCCCCAATTATTCTATAGATTCAACACAACCCCAACCACAACCCCAAGTCTTATTTTTTGAGACTATTGATAAGCTGATTCTAAAACATATATTGAAATACAACTGACCAACTTAGCAAAGTCAATTTTTGAAGGAAAAAAGTGGTAACTTGGACCACCAGGTATCAAGATTTATTACAAGGCTATGGTAATTTAGATCATTTTTGATATAAGAACATACAGATGAATGGAAGGCACCTAAATGTGCAGAAATGAATCACACACATACAATGACCTAAATTATGGCAAAGGTCACACTGCAGTGTCATGTGGAAATGACAGTCCTTTTAATAAGCAATGGGTCAATTGGATATTCACATGTATAACTTTGTTTGCCTGATGATAGATTTTAAAGCTGCAATTGTGCAATGAAATTCTTACCAGAGTTAGTAGATTCCACAAGTTTAAAGGCACAGTTTCCAAAAGACCATCCTCACTACTAATGACAGCCACAAGTTTGGGGATCTCCAGGGCACAGGCACTTCTTACCAACTGAATACAAATTCAGAGGTTGCATATACCTTCAGGTTTGATAATTCACTAGAATGGCAGAACTCAGAAAATTATAGTTTTATATTGAAGGATACAAATGATGAGCCAAATGAATGGACACATGAGGCAAGTGTAGGAGAGTCTAGAAAGCAGAGCTTCTGTGTTCTCTCTTCATGTAATCAGAATGTATCATCTTCCTGGCACAGCAGTGTGATCTTCAACAAATTAGCTCATCCAAGCCCAGAGTTTTTATTGGAGTTACATTACATAGGCATGATTGATTGAATTATTAGACATGTGATTGAATGCAATCTGCAGCTCCCCTGCCTTCCCAGAATGTTGGGCTGATATTATCTGGTTTAGAAACTCGACACTATAACTACATGGTTGGTCTTTCCAGCATAGTAAGTCCCAATCCTGAGACTGTCTAGTGGCCACCATTAGACACTAGCATAAAGTTAGAAGGGGTGCATTGTGAATAATGAAGACAGTCCTACCACTTTGAAAATCAGAAGAGTTTACAGTTGTATCCCAGGAACTCGGGAAAAGAAAGACAGGAAAATTTGTTTTTTTAGAAAACAAAGTCTCATACCTTCTCTTTTCCAACAGCAATGCAATATTAGTAGCAGACTTGACTATCTCACTTTCAACAATGGATAAGGAAACATTGGACTTAAAGAACACATTATACCTGATGATGGACTTAACAGATACTGAATACATATAGAAAATGCCATCCAACATCAGGATATTCTTCTCAAATACACATGGCTATTCTCCAGGATCATAAATTGGACCACAAAACAAGTCCTGATAAATAAAAGAAGATTGAAATCATATCAAGCATGTGTTCTGACCATAATTGTATGAAACTGGAAATCAATTACAAAAAGAAAACCTGAAAATTCACAAAACTGTGGAGAGTAAACAACATGCTACTGAACAACCACTGGATCAAAAAAGTCAAAAGAGAAATTTAAAAAATATATTTTGAGACAAATAAATATGAATACAACACACCAAAACTTATTGGATGCAGCAAAAGCAGTTTTGAGAGTGAAGTTCATAGTCATAACCTATATTAAGAAAAAATATAAACAACCCAAACTTATGCCTCAAGAAAGTAGAAAATAAAGAAGAAACTAAGGCCAAAGTTAGTAGGAGGAAGGAAATATAAAATATATTAGTAGAAACAAATGAATGGAGACTAAAAAATAATAGAAAATACCAGAGAAAGTAAGAGGTAGTTATTTTAAAAGATAAACAAAATACACAAACTTCTACCTAAACTTACAAGGAAATAAAAAGAACTCAAATAAAATTATAAATAAAAGGGGACACAATCTAAATAATACCACACAATACAAAGAATCAAATAGACTATGATGAGCAACTATTAGTCAACAAACTGATTAATCTAGAAGAAATAAATACTTAAACACACTATCAAGACTTTCTTGAAGAAAAAAATTTTAAAACAATTGCTAGTAACACAATTAATAACCAAAAGCCTCCAAACAAAATACCTTGACCAGATGGTTTTACCGATGAATTTTATGAAACATTTAAATAATTAATGCCAACCCTTCAGAAACTCTTTTAAAAATTGGATGAGGAAGGAACCTCTCAAAAACTCATTTTTGGAGTCCAGCATCACCCTGACAAGAAAAACAGTCTAGGACACGAAAATATAAGAAAATTTCAGACCAACACACCTGGTTAACATAAATGCAAAAATCCTCAAAAAAATATTAACAAATCAAATACAACAATATAGTAAAAAGATCATACACCATTATCAAGTGGGATTGATTCCAGGGATGCAAGAATGGCTCAACATCTGCAAATTAATCAACATGATAAATCACATTAACAGAGGATAAAAATCACATGATCATCTCAAAGATGCAGAAAAGTCTTTTGACAAAATTCAGCATCCATCCATAAAAATTCTCAACAAACTGGGTATAGAGACAACATACCTTGGCAAAATAAAGGCTGTATATGACAAGCCCACAGCTAGCACCATAATTAATGGTGAAAGGTTGAAAGCCTTTTACCTAAGAAAAGGTACTAACCAGGGTGCCACTCTGACCACTTTTAATCAACATAGAATTGGAAGTTGTGGTATGGAATCACAAAGGATTTCAAATACCCAAAGTAAGCTTCAGCAAGAACAACAAAGCTGGAGGCATCATGCTTCCTGATTTCAAACAATTTATAAATCCGTAGTCATCAAAAAATATGGCACTGGCATAAAGACAGACACATAGATCAATAGAACAGAATAAAGAGCCCAGAAATAAACCCACATATATATGGTCAATATAATTCACAACAAAGGAGCCAAAAATATACAATGGGGAAAGGATAAATTCATCAATAAATGGTGTTGGGAAATTAGACCACAACATGCAAAATAATGAAATTTGGCCCAATTTTACTCCATACACAAAAATCAACAGAAAATAGATCGAAGATTTGAACATAAAACCTGCAAACGTAGAACTAGAAGAAAATATAGAGGGTAAGCTCCTTGACACCAGTCTTAGCAATAATTTCTTTTCTTTTTTGATTTCACATCAAAAGCAAAGGCAACAAAAGCAAAAATAAACAAGTAGAGCTACATCAAACTAAAAAGTTTCTGCATGGCAAAGGAAACTATCAAAAAAATGGAAAGGCAACCTATGGAATGGGAGAAAATATCCCATATCTGATAGGGTGTTAACATCCAAAATTTACAAAGAATTCACACAACTCTAGCACAAAATAAAAAACAATCCAATTACCAATGGACAGAGCAATCAAATAGACACTTTTTCAAAGAGGACATATGGATGGTCAACTGGTACATGAAAAAGTGCTTGACATCACTAATAATCAGGGAAAAGCAAATAAAAACCACAATGGGTATTGCCTTATACCTGTTAGAATGAGTATCATCAATAACATGAGATAACAAATGTGTTGAGGATGTGGAGAACAGGGGACCCTTTTGAACTCTTGGTGGGAGTGTAAATTGGTGCAGCAACTGTAGAAGAAAACAGTGTGGAGGTGCTTCAAAAAATTAAAAATAGAACTACCATATCCATTAATTCAATTTTTGGGTTCATATCTGAAAGAAAGAAATCATTATCTCAAAGAAATATCTCCACCCCCTCTATGTTTACTGTAGCATTACTTACAGTATACCCAAGATATGGAAACAATTTAAGTGTCCCTGGATATATATATATATATGTGTGTGTGTGTGTGTGTGTGTGTGTGTGTGTATATATATATATATATATATATATATATGAATATTTTTCAGCCTTAAAAAAGGAGGAAATCCTATGTCCATCAACAGAAGACTGGATAAAGAAGATGTGGTACATATATAAAATGGAATATTACTCAGCCATAAAAAAAAGAATGAAATAATGCCATTTGCAGCAACATGGATGGACCTAGAGATTGTCATACTGAGTGAAGTCAGACAGAGAAAGACAAATATCATATGATCTTACTTATATGTGGAATCTAAAAAAAAATGGTACCGAAAAACTTATTTACAAAACAGAAATAGAGTCACAGATGTAGATAACAAAGTCATGGTTACCAGGGTGGATGGGTAAATTGGGACACTGGGATCGACATATACACACTATTATATATAAAAGAGATAATTAATAAGGACCTACTGTATAGCATGGAGAACACTTCTCAATACTTTATAATGACCTACATTGGAAAAGGATCTAAAAAAGAGTGGATATATGTAAATGTATAACTGATTCACTTTGCTGTACAGCAGAAACTAATACAACATTGTAATCCAACTATACTACAATATAATTAAAAAAAGAAAAACAAGGAAATCCTGCCATTTGCGACAATACAAATGGACTTTGAGGGCATTATGCTAAGTGAAATAAGTCAAACAAAAACAAATATTATGTGATCTCACTTATATGTGGAATCTAAAGAACCAAATAAGCAAGCAACAACAAATGAATGAACTCATAGAAACAGAGAACAGATCGGTGAGTGCAGAAGAGGGGGTTGGGGGTGGGGAAAATGGAAGAAGATATTAAAAAGGTACAAACTTAAAATAATAAGACAATTCTAGCAATGTAATGTACAGTATGATGACTATAGTTAATAATTTTGTACACTGGAAAATTCTAAGTAAATCTTAAAAGTTCACACCATGCAAAAAAATGTGTAACTATCTATGAGGTGATGCATGTTAACCAAACCTACTGGGGTAATCATTTTGCAATATATACATATAAAAAATCAGTATGTTGTATACTGTAAACTAATAGAATGCTATATGTCAATTATATTTCAATAAAACTGGAATAAAATTAACAATTGAAAAATAGAGCAAAAATTAATTCATAAAATAAAGTCAAAATTAATTTTAATAGAAAATTCAAATATCCAGGAGCTTCAATAGCAAGATAAAATTATTAAACAAACCAAAGAGAAGAAATAAGCAATTTAAAATATTTTTAAGAAATAAGAAATATGCCAATTTTATTAAAATGAGAAATATTAAGTAAGTTAATGAGGTAAATTTTGTGAATATACTATGTGGATATTACTAAGAATTAGAATACTTAAGAACATGGGTACTTTTGGGGAAAATATCATTTAACTTAATGAAGATGTAAAAATGCAAGTATATTAAAGAAAGAGATTTTAATCATGTTTTATAAACCTCATATTTGTCATTTGCCTAAATTAATTTGGTTCTAATTAGTCGACTTTAAATATATTAGCGTACTATCCTATCCAAGATAATTTTCAAAAGATACTGAGAGCAATAGTATCTTTCTGCACTATAATTTCTAACACCTTGGTATGTTTGCAGATTCAATGAAAATATTAAATCCCAAAAAAGTGTGCCATTTGATTTTACCTGTTTATATCCATGTAGTTGTTTTTCCATATAAAACAGTCATAACATTAAAAAGAATGATGGAAAGATAAACCATGTTCTTGGATTGGAAGAATCAATACTGTAAAAATGACTATACTACCAAGGCAATCTACAGATCCAATGCAATCCCTATCAAATTACCAATGGCTTTTTTCACAGAACTAGTACAAAAAATTTGAAAATCTGTATGGAGACACAAAGGACACCAATTAACTAAAGCAATCTTGAGAAAGAAAAGCAGAGCTGGAGGAATCATGCTCCCTGACTTCAGACTATACTACAAAGCTACAGTCATAAAAACAGTATGGTACTGGCACAAAAAGAAATATAGATCAATGAAACAGTATAGAAAACCCAGAAATAAACCCATGCACATATGGTCACTTAATCTATGACAAAGGAGGCAAGATTGTACAATGGAGAAAAAGATAGTCTCTTCAATAAATGGTGCTGGGAAAACTGGACAACTACATGTAAAAGAATGAAGTAGAACATTCTTTAACACAATACACAAAAATAAACTAAAAATGGATTAAAGACCTAAATGTAAGATGGGATAGTATAATACTCTTAGAGGAAAACATAGAACACTTTCTGACATAAATCGCAGTGAGATCTTTTTTGATCCACCTCCTTGAATAATGGAAATAAAAACAAAAATAAACAAATGGGACCTAGTTAAACTCAAAAGCTTTTGCACAGCAAAGGAAACCATAAACAAAACGAAAAGACAATACACAGAATGGGAGAAAAAATTGCAACTGATGCAATTGACAAGGGATTAATCTCCAGAATTTACAAACAGCTCATGTGGAGAACAGTGTGGAGTTTCCTTAAAAAATTAAAAATAGAGCTACCATATGATCCAGCAATCCCACTCCTGGGCATATATCTGGAGAAAACCATGGTTTGAAAGGATACATGCACCCCAATGTTCATTGCAGCACTCTTTACAATAGCCAAGACATGGAAGCAACGTAAATGTCCAGTAACAGATGAATGGATAAAGAAGATGTGGGACATATATATAATGGAATATTATTCAGCCCTAAAAAAGAATGAAATTATGTCATTTGCAGCCACATGGATGGACCTGGAGATTATCATACTAACTGAAGTAAGAAAGAAAGACAAATATCATATGATATTGCTTATATGTGGAATTTTTAAAAATAAATGATACAAACATACTTATTCACAAAACAGAAACAGACTCACAGACTCAGAAAACAAACTTATGTTTACCAAAGGGGAAAGGTGGGAGGGAAGGGATAAATTGGGAGTTTGGGATTGACATATACACACTGCTATATTTAAAATAGATAACCAACAAAGACCTACTGTATAGCACAGGGAACTCTACTTAGTGCTCTGTAATGACCTAAATGGGAAAAGAATTTGAAAAATAATATGTATATGTATATGTATCAGTAACATCTTACAGAAAAACCCAAACGAAATTTTGGCCAACCCAATATAACTGAATCAACTTTGCTGTACACCTCAAACTAAAACAACATTGTAAATGAACTATACTACAATATAAATTAAAAAAGGAAATGAATGCAAATTAAAGTAGAACATTATTTTTTTTAATTTCCATTTCAATTTGACTCTTTCCTAACTAGCAGTATTTTTGACTCCAGGTATCATCAACATTATTTTATATGACATGGCATATAAACTATGTCCTAAGGCAGTTTTGCATAGTGTTTGAAATATAAAGTACTAAACTTTAATATATTATCATTTAAAAATACAAGTTGATGCAAGAGTACCTTTTCTGCAATATTTGCTTGAACTAAAAATATAAAAATTTATGGTGTAAGATACATTTATTGTTAAAATAGTTGTTCATTTACATATACCTATTTTGTTTACAGAAATTTATTTTGTAATTTAACTTTTGAGTTTTTTAGTGATAGAGAAACAAAGGTGAATCAATTAAAGGATGAACTTATAAAATGGTCAGATGAAAGTGCGTGCATATTTAAATAAATGTATTCAATCAGATAGCCACCTCTTCCTGATAGTAATTATACCTAAGTGAGGATAAAAATCTGTAAAATACAGGGGAATTCTGATCAACCCCTAAAATTTTATAGCATAATAGGTTTAATTGCTTTTTTTGTTTGAAGTTTCTTCCTTATGTTTCTGTGGAATTAGGCATCTGTCCACTGTTCTTAGAGATTTAGAATTATTTGACTCAGAAGACATCCTTCTTCCTTTTCACAGAGTGAGAGTACTTATTTCCACTTATGTAGTAGTGTGCCACACCTACAGCGATCATCCCTGTGGATAAAGGATTATTTTATCAATGGATTGAACTTGTGTTCTGCCCTTGAGTTTCCAGCTGGCTGCTGCAATCCTGGTTTACATGCTCTAGTTATCTTGTCACTTGAGGTGTTTATTTTATATTTACTAATTTTTATTTTTATTTTTTTGCATGGATGTGCTGTTGTTGGGACCACTTTTTGGAGAGAAAAGCAGATGAGCAGAGATAAAGAATCCAAAACCATGTAAAGTCTTAAATAAAACTGTTAATCTTACAGAACTTCTCTCCAATGTTGTACAGACATTGCACTATTTTGGAACAGTATATTTATCTGTTTGTCTTATCCAGGTAAACTCTGAGTACTTTTAGGTAAGGGATTTTATGTATTTTTTTTCCATAGCATGCAGAATAGTTCCCAAAACTGTAGGTACTTAACAAATATTTCTATGTGCAAAAGTATTGATACAATTCCCTATAGAATGTGGGAACATACTATATCTCTTACTTGGCATTTTTAAGTTATGATTTATTGCTAATTGTATGACTGGATTTTTTCATGACAATAGAACAGAGTATTACTTTTGTCACACTCTGACAAGTATTGAACAAATTTCAACCAACTTTCCATAACTGTATATATAAGCATTGTCACTTTCCCTTCCTTGTTCTTTCTCAAAGGCAAATTATTTAATGACAAAAATAACAAGGTAGAATATAAGAAAAAATAATAACTCATCTTGGCTTCCCTATTTGTATTTAATGTGTTTTTGAAAAACTAAAATCACAATGAAATATTCTGTCAAATTCTGATTATCTCCTATCTATAATTTCATTTCTCCTACTTTAGCTTAACAAATCCTTCTCAGATCCTGATTTATTATGTTCTGTGAAGAAAACATTTATACCTCTTCCATGTTACAATGGGTCCAGAGATTGACTGGTATCATTGATTAAACATTGATCACTACTGCTGCTGAATTAGTATTCAAATTGACAGTGTCCTCATCAGCCTTCATGAAATTAAGTTTTTTTTTTAAATACACAAATTCTATCACTGCCACCCTAGACATTCGATCATGAAGCCATGGAGGAAACACTGGGTTGACTGGGAAAGAGGCTCAGTGACTTCATGGAGTCGATTATCCTTCTACCAGATAAACAATTGTCAAGGCAGGAGGGTTTTCATGAGCAATACCCTGAGAGAAAAGCATCTTCACATTCAATATCTGTTCTGAAAGCTCAATCAAAATACTTTCCCCCAATATCTTTTTTTTTCAAAAATCCTCCAATATTATTTGTTTAAATCCTTGACCATCCACTAGCTCAAACAATACCATTAACCACTGCCTATACTTTGGAATGTATCTCTGCTTTTTAGAAGATGGCATCTGTGCTACCAGGGAAAGTGGACAACAATAAGTGCTGATAGAAGCATTTCCACAAGCCATCTCTACCCCTACAGTCCTTCTTATCCAACCCGGAATTCGTTTTTAATACTAAAATCATTCATTTCCTCTGTGTGGAAGCATCTTATGCAAAACCTTATGTAAACTAGATAATCTAAAAGGGGAAATTTTTTTCTAGTTATAGAGGAACTGAGATTGGCTCAGAATCCTAAGAAGCCACTAGTGTAATTCAGGAAATGATAGGCTCTATCATGTATTTCAATCAAAAGCATCCACTCACAGCCACCCTACTCCTTGGCTATAAATTCCCACTTTTCCTTCTTGTATTTGGAGTTGAGCTCCACTTCTCTCCTATACTGCAAACCCCCATTGTGTTAAACCTCCTGAATAAAGTCTGCCTTATCATTCTTCAACAACCATCAGGAATGTTTTGTTTTTTTATTTAATAAGACATTTCATTCTTCTCTGATGGCACCAGTCAAGATCTGGGTTTCCTATTTCCCAATCAGATTTCTAAGTCTGAAACAAACAAATGAACAAAGACTTGGAAAGTTATATATTAAACCTGTATTTTAATTCTCCAACCTATAAAATTAGAAACTGCTCATTAATTTCAGTTGTGTCAGCCCTTAGGCTTTTGATATAATAGCTTTTTAAAGTAAATTATAGAAACTATCTGTGGCTTTTTTCTCTCCCATGCCTTAAGATAAAAATTTTAAAACATAAGCCTATTAGCTTTCCAAGGTAAGTAGAAGCAGGCAGTTAAATAGCAGGTAAATAGATCCCTACAGTTCTTACATTTTTCTATGATGCCTGCCTCATGCTAGTCTACTGTTTTCAGTCAATCAGTCTGTCAAAGCTTTGGTTCAGTAGACACGTTATTCCAGATGACCACAGTTGACTGTATAAGTATCCCACTGATTGACCACTGAGTGCCATCATTTACCAAGTCTCTTTACTGAAACTGGATCTTCATTTGCAACAAAACTAACAGGTTGGAAACCAATACAGATCCCTATTCCTTAAATGTTTATTGTCTCAATTACTGTATTGCTCAATATTCTTAGTCACTGATAACATATATCACTCTTGAGAGAATACATATAAGGGGATTTTATGAAAGAAATGTGTGTGTATGTATGTGAGGGTATACATATAAACGTATACATAATATACATGTATAATCTTCCAGGATCATTGAGAGGATTAAAATATCACTAGCTTAAGTCTCCAGGAATAACACCTCACAAACAAACGAACAACAACAATAAAAATCTGCTTTCCAGTAAGCTACTTCCACTGCTGCAATCTGGAATCCTGAATCAGAAAACTTCCCTTTAAACTTTAGATATCAGAACTATGCTGATTTTTTCCAGAATCAATACAAGCAAAATTGATGTTTTCTTGAATGCTCTTCTCTCTGAATACTTCAATTGCAAATCAAAGCCTGTACAAATTCATCCAACTAACAAACCTTAAAATACTAACTTAATCCCAAATATCAAAGGATACAAGCCTCTGCATGTTAGAAATAGTTTAGGAGGAAACTGAACAAAGTAATAAATAGTATCAGTCATACTTACGTACTTGTGATTTTTAGATGTATGCAATAGATTTCCAAGATAGAAATTACTGATTACTTACTTAGCACTCACCCCAAATACTGTAACAATTTATATTTCCACTAGCAGTATGTTAATATTCCCTTTCCCCACATTTTGTGTGATATAGCTCATTTTATAATGTTCAAAATCCTGGTGGTTATAAATTGATGCTAAAGTAGTCACTGACTTTGTTACATATTTCTATTATAGATACTTTTAACAAAATTTTTGTGTTATTTATGAAAGTTTAAAAAATCCATTTGTCAAAGCTCTTTGATTAGTATAGATATTAAAAATATATCAGTATATGTGTGTAGACCTTTAAAAATCTACAATTTATCTACAAAATTATTTCTTGCCTCATTCATATTTAAAACTAAGTTGGTAATTTTTTTCTTTATATATTTGTTTTATTTTCTCTTAGCTAAAAATTATTTTCTCCTACTTTTAGACTTGGCAGACTGAGTGGAAATGAGAAGACATCCCTCCTTTTTCTTTTGTAAGACAAAGTTTTTGGTTAAAATATAACAAACAATAAATACATAAGTGGAATTAATATCAAGATAGAAGTCTTGAGATTTCAGAATAAAAGGCAAATGTAGAATAACTAAGCCATGGAAAATATTGGTTAAAACTGTGGACACTGGAGATAAACTAGTTTTAAAGCCTGACTTTCCCACTAGTCAGCTATGTAATAACGGGCAATTTACTTAGTCTCTCTGTGTCTGGTTACTTTACCTATAAAAAGAAAATAATAATAGGATTACCATTTTAAAATCCTATTGAGTATTCAAAGATTTAATATGTTAAGACTTTAGAATAATGCCTTGTTACATAGTAAATGCTTAATAATTATTAGCTGGTTTTCTTAACAAAATTTAGGTCATAGAGCTATGAACCATAGTTACCCACAAATGTGAAGTATGGAAGGTCTCAGACGTCTAATGGGTTATTTCTGTTTCTGGGGCACAAAGGACTATTACATATAAATAGAACATAGAAAAAGCATGCTTGACAGCTCATAAAAAACAAGAAAGCTTGTCATCAGTCAGAAAATTGTAGTTGTAAGTTGTAGAAACCAACAATTACAAAAAAAAAAAAAAAAAAAAAAGAAAACCAACAAATAGAAAATCCTAAAGATGACAGCAGAAATCTACTAGAGCTCATCAATGAATTCAGTAAAGTTCCAGGATACAAAACTAATATACAGAAATCTGTTGCATTTCTATACAGTAACAATAAACATTAGAATGAGAAATTAAGGAAACAATCCCATGTACCATAACAACAACAACAAAAAAGAACAAAATACCTAGGAATAAACCTACCTAAGGAGGTAAAAGACGTGTACTCAGAAAACTATTAAGACACTGATGAATCAAATTGAAAATGACACAAACAGATGGGAAGATGCACTGTGTTCTTGGATAGGAAGAATTAATTATTGTTAAAATGATCAAACTACCCAAGGCAATCTACAGATTCAGTGCAATCTCTATCAAAATTCCAATGGCTTATTCACAGAACTAGAACAACTAATTTTAAACTTTGTATGGAAATGCAGAAGACCCCAAAGAGACAGAAAAATCTTGAGGAAAAAAAATAGAGCGAAATGATCATGCTCCTTGACTTCATACATACTACAAAGCCAGGGTAATCAAAACAGTATGGTACTGGCACATACAAAGAAACATAGATCAGTGGAACAGGATAGAGAGTACAGAAATAAACCCACACAGTTATGATCAATTAATCTGACAAAGGTGGCAAGAATATACAATGGAGAAAAGACAGTCTTTTCAGTAAGTGGTGCTGGGAAAACTTGGCACCTACATGTAAAAGAATGAAGTTAGCCCACATCTGATATAATACTCAATGATGAAAAACTGAAAGCCTTCCTGCTGAAATCTGGAACAACACGTAATACCCACTCTCACCATTTCTATTTAACATAATATTGGAAGTCCTAGCCATGGCAATCAGACAAGAAAAAGAAAAGTATCCAGATTGGAAGAGAAGAGGTAAAATTGTTATTATATGCAGATCACATGATACTATATATAGAAAACCCTAAAGACTCTACACAAAAAATAATAGAACTGATACATTCAGCAAGATAGCAGGATACAAGATTAATGTACAGAAAACAGTTGCATTTCTCTATGCTAACAATGAAATATCAGAAGGGAATGTAAAAAAACAAAACCTTTAAAAACTGAACCAAAATAATAAAATGCTTAGGAATAAACCTGACCAAGGAGGTGAAAGACTCATATGCTGAGAACTATAAAATATTAATAAAGGAAATTAAAGATGATTGAAAGAAATGGAAAGATATCCATGCTCTTGGATTAGAAGAATTAATATTGTTAAAATGACCATAATACCCAAAGCAATCTACAAATTTAATGTGATCCCTATCAAATTACCCATGATATTTTTCACAGAACTAGAACAAATAATCCTAAAATTCATATGAAACCATAAAAGACCCAGAATTGCCAAAGCAAACATGAAGAAAAAAACCAAGCAGGAGGCATAACCCACCTGGACTTCAGACAATAATACAAAGCTACAGTAATCAAAACAACATGATATTGGCACAAAAACAGACATATGAACAATGGATTGGAATAAAGAGCCCAGAAATAAACCCACATACCTATGGTCAATTAATCTTCAACAAAGGAGGCAAGAATATACAATGGGAAAAAGACAGTCTCTTCAGCAAGTGGTGCTGGGAAAGTTGGACAGCTGCGTGGAAATCAATGAAATTAAAACATGCTCTCACACCATACACAAAAATATACTCAAAATTCCTTAAAGACGTAAACATAAGACATGGCACCATAAAACTCCTCGAAGAGATCATAGGCAAAACATTCTCTGACATAAATAGAACCAATGATTTCTTAAGTCAGCCTCCCAAAGCAATAGAAATAAAATAAAAAAATACACAAATGTGACCTACTTAGAAGCTTTTGCACAGCAAGGGAAACCATAAACAAAATGAAAAGACAACCTAAAAACTGGGAGAAAATATTTGCAAATGATTAGACTGACAAGGGCTTAATTTCCAAAATATAAAATCAGCTCATACAACTTAACAACAGAAAAACAAACAACCCAAACGAAAATTGGGCAGAAGACCTAAACAGATATTTCTTGAAAGAAGACCTACCGATGGCCAAAAGGCACAATAAAAGATGCTGAACATCACTAATTACTAGAGAAATACAAATCAAAATTACAATGAGGTACCACCTCACATCAGTCAGAATGGCCATCATTAACAATTCTAGAAATAACAAATGCTGGTGAGGGTGTGGCATAAAGGGAACACTCCTACACTGTGGGTGGGAATGTAAGTTGGTGCAGCCACTAAGGAAAACAGTATGGAGATTCTTCAAAAAATTAAAAATAGAATTATCATAGCCAAGACATGGAAACAACCTAAGTGTCCATCAACAGATGAATGGATAAAAATGTGGTACATCTATACAATGGAACACTGCTCAGTCATAAAAAATAAAATAATGCCATTTGCAGAAACATGGATGGATCTAGAGATTATCATACTAAGTGAAGTAAGTCATAAAAGAGAAGGACAAATACCATATGATACCACTTATATGTGCAATCTAAAATATGACACAAATGAACTTATCTATGAAACAGAAACATACAAACATAGAGAACAGACTTGTGGTTGCCAAGGGGGAGAGAAACTGGGGGAGTGATGGATTTGGAGTTTGGGGTTAGCAGATAGCAAACTATAATAGCAAACGTAATAGCAAACTATCATGTATAGAATGGATAAACAACAAGGTCCTACTGTGTAGCACAGGGAACTATATTGAATATCCTGAGATAAACCATAATGGAAAAGAATATATATATCTGAATCACTTTTATGTACAGCATAATTAACACAACACTGTAAATCAACTACACTTTAATAAAAATAAAAGAATAAGATCACAATATTCTCTAACACTATATAAAAAAATAAAGTCAAAATGGATTAAAGACCTAAATGTAAGACCAGATACTGTAAAACTCCTAGAGGAAAACATAGGCAGAACACTCTGACAAAAATTGCAGCATATTTTTTTGAATCCATCTCCTAAAGCAAAGGAAATAAAAGCAAAAATAAACAAATGTGACCTAATTTAACTGAAAAGCTTTTGCACAGCAAAGTAAACCACTGACAAAACAAAAGGACAACCTACTGAATGTGAGAAAATATTTGCAAATGATATGACCAATAGGGGATTAATATCCAACATATATAAACAGCTTATACAACTCAATATATATAAAAAAAACCCCACAAACAACCCTATTAGAAATTGGACAGAAGAGCAAAATAGATATTTTTCCAATGAGGAAATGCAGATGGCCAACAGGCAGATGAAAAGATTCTCAACATTGCTAATAATCAGGGAAATAAAAATCTTTTGGGTTTTTTTTTCTGTTTTATTGAAATGTAATTGAGACAGCACTGCATATGTTTAAACTATACAGCATATTGATTTTACTTACATATATTGGAATGGATAGTTCTTTAAAAAGAAAAAAAATACACATACCAACAAGACAGCAGTAGCTCTCTCTTACAATACCACACTAAATTTATGTAAAACATCAAGATAAATTTAAAAAGCAGAAATATGCAGGTGCAAACTATTTTCTGTCTTGGATCAAATGCAATGAGTTGTGACATTAGGTGTTAAACAGAGATAGCATTTACCTGGTGGGTAGCATGAAGGGTACTCATCATGCATTGTTTCTTTTTTTCTCTCAATTTTATTTTATATTTTTTAACACCTTTACTGGAGTATAATTATTTTACAAAGTTGTCAGTTTCTGCTTTATAACAAAGTGAATCAGCTATACGTACACATATATCCCCATATCTCCTCTCTCTTGCATCTCCCTCCCACACTCCCTATCCCACCCCTCTAAGTGGTCAAAAAGCACCAAGCTGATTTCCTTGTGCTATGCGGCTGCTTCCCACTAGGTATCTATTTTACATCTCGTACTATATATAAGTCCATGCCACTCTCTCACTTCGTCCCAGCTTAACTATCCACCTCCTTGTGTCCTCAAGGCCATTCTCTACGTCTGCGTCTTTATGCCTGTCCTGCCCTTGGGTTCCTCAGAACCTTTTTTTTTTGGATTCCATATATATGTCTTAGCATACAGTATTTGTTTTTCTCTTTGACTTACTTCACTCTGTATGACACAATCTAGGTACATCCACCTCACTACAAAAAACTCAATTTCGTTTCTTTTTAAGGCTGAGTAATATTCCATTGTATATATGTGCCACATCTTTTTTATCCATTCATTTGTTGATGGACACTTAGGTTGCCTCCATGTCCTGGCTATTGTAAATAGAGCTGCAATGAACATTGTGTTACATGACTCTCTTTGAATTATAGTTTTCTCAGGGTATGTTCCCAGTACTGGGATTATTGGGTCATATGGTAGCTCTATGTTTATTTTTTTGAGGAACCTCCATACTGTTCTCCATAGTGGCTGTATCAATTTACATTCACACCAAGAGGGTCCCCATTTCTCCACACCCTCTCCAGCATTTATTGTTTGTAGATATTTTGATGATGGCCATTCTGACTGGTGTGAGATGATACCTCATTGTGGTTTTGATTCACATTTCTTTAATGATTAGTGATGTTGAGCATTCTTTCATGTGTTTGTTGGCAATCTGTGTATCTTTTATGGAGAAATGTCTATTTAGGTCTGCCAATTTTTGGACTGGGCTTTTTGTTTTCTTGATACTGAGCTGCATAAGCTGCTTGTAAATTTTGGAGATTAATCCTTTGTCAGTTGATTCGTTTGCAAATATTTTTTTCCCATTCTGAGGGTTGTCTTTTCTTCTTGTTTATGGTTTTCTTTGTTGTGCAAAAGCTTTTAAGTTTCATTACATCCCATTTGTTTATTTCTGTTTTTATTTCAATTTCTCTAGGAGGTGGGTCAAAAAGGATCTTGCTGTGATTTATGTCATAGAGTGTTCTGCCTATGTTTTCCTCTGAGAGTTTGATAGGGTGTGGCCTTACATTTAGGTCTTTAATCCATTTGGAGTATATTTTTGTGTATGGTGTTAGGAACTGTTCTAACTTCATTCTTTTACATGAAGCTGTCCAGTTTTCCCAGCACCACTTATTGAAGAAGCTGTCTTTTCTCCATTGTATATTCTTGCCTCCTTTATCAAAGAGAAGGTGACCATATGTGTGGGTCTACCTCTGGGCTTTCTATCCTGTTCTATTGATCTATATTTCTGTTTTTGTGCCAGTACCATACTGTCTTGATTACTGTAGCTTTGTAGTATAGTCTGAAGTCAGGGAGCCTGATTCCTCCAGTTCCATTTTTCTTTCTCAACATTGCTTTGGTATTTGGGGTCTTCTTTGTTTCAATAAAAATTGTGAATTTTTTTATTCTAGTTCTGTGAAAAATGCCATTGGTAGTTTGATAGGGATTGCATTGAATCTGTAGATTGCTTTGGGTAGTATAGTCATTTTCACAACGTTGATTCTTCCAATCCAAGAACATGGTATATATCTCTCCACCTGTTTGTATCATCTTTAATTTCTTTCATCAGTGTCTTATAATTTTCTGCATACAGGTCTTTATCTCCTTAGGTAGGTTTATCCCTAAGTATTTTATTCTTTTTGTTGCAGTGGTAAATGGGAGTTTTTCATTAATTACTCTTTCAGATTTTTTCATCATTAGTATATAGGACTGCAAGAGATTTTTGTGCATTAATTTTGTATCCTGCTAATTTGCCAGATTCATTGATTAACTCTAGTTGTTTTCTGGTAGCAGCTTTAGGATTCTCCATGTATAGTATCACGTCATCTGCAAACGGTGACAGTTTTACTTCTTGTTTCCCAATTTGGATTCATTTTATTTCTTTTTTTTCTCTGATTGCCATGGCTAAAACTTCAAAACTATTTTGAGTAACAGTGGTGAGAGTGGTCAACCTTGTTTTGTTCCTGATCTTAGAGGAAATGGTTTCAGTTTTTCACCATTGAGAATGATGTTGGCTGTGGGTTTGTCATATATGGCCTTTATTACGTTGAGGTAGGTTCCCTCTATGCTCATATTCTGGAGAATTTTTATCATAAATGGGTGTTGAATTTTGTCAGAAGCTTTTTTTACATGTATTTGGTTACTCATATGGTTTTTATCCTTCAATTTGTTAACATGGTGTATCACATTGACTGTTTTGCGTATATTAAAGAATCCTTGCATTCCTGGGATAAACCCCACTTGATCATGGTGTATGATCCTTTTAATGTGCAGTTGGATTCTGTTTGTTAGTATTTTGTTGAGGATTTTTGCATCTATATTCATCAGTGATATTGGCCTTTAGTTTTCTATTTTTGTGACGTTTTTGTCTGGTTTTGGTATGAGGGTGATGGTTGCCTTGTTGAATGAGTTTGGGAGTGTTCCTCCCTCTGCTATATTTTGGAAGAGTTTGAGAAGAACAGGTGTTAGCTCTTCTCTAAATGTTTGACAAAATTTGCCTGTGAAGCCATCTGGTCCTGGAATTTGTTTGCTGGAAGATTTTTAATCGCAATTTCAGTGCTTGTGATTGGTCTGTTTATATTTTCTACTTCTTCCTTTTTTAGTCTTGGAAGTATTGTGCTTTTCTAAGAATTTGTCCATTTCTTCCAGGTTGTCCATTTTATTGGCATAGAGTTGCTTATAGGAATCTCTCATGATCCTTTGTATTTCTGCAGTGTCAGTTGTTACTTCTCCTTTTTCATTTCTAATTCTATTGATTGGAGTTTCTCCCTTTTTTTCTTGATGTGTCTGGCTAATGGTTTATCACTTTTGTTTATGTTGTCAAAGAACCAGCTTTTAGTTTTATTGATCTTAGCTATTGTTTCCTTCATTTCTTTTTCATTTCTTTCTGATCTGATCTTTATGATTTCTTTCCTTCTGCTAACTTTGAGTTTTTCCTTTTTGTTTTTCTTTCTCTAATTGCTTTAGGTGTAACATTAGGTTGTTTATTTGACATTTTTCTTGTTTCTTGAGGCAGGACTGTATTGCTATAAACTTCCCTCTTAGAACTGCTTTTGCTGAATCCCATAGGTTTGCATCGTCGTGTTTTCATTGTCTTTTCTTTCTATGTTTTTTTTGATTTCCTGTTTGATTTCTTCAGTGGTCTCTTCGTTATTTTGTAGCATATTGTTTAGCCTCCATTTGTTTGTATTTTTTACCCTTTTTCTGCTAATTTATATCCAGTCTCATAGCGTTGTGGTCAAAAAAGATACTTGATATAATTTCAATTTTCTTAAATTTACCAAGGCTTGATTTGTGACCCAAGATATGATCTATCCTGGAGAATGTTCCATAAGTACTTGAGAAGAAAGTGTATTCTGTTGTTTTTGGATGGAATGTCTTATAAATATCAATTATCTCCATCTTGTCTAAGGTACATTTAAATGTTGTGTCTCCTTATTTATTTTCATTTTGAATGATCTGGCCATTGGTGAAAGTGGGGTGTTAAATTCCCCTACTATTATTGTGTTACTGTCGGTTTTTCCTTTTATGGCCATTAGCATTTTCTCTATGTATTGAGGTGCTCCTATGTTGGGTGCATAAAGATTTACAATTGTTATATCTTCTTATTGGAATGATCCCTTGATCCTTATGTAGTGTCCTTTGTCTCTTGTAATAGTCTTTATTTTAAAATCTATTTTGTGATATAAGAATTGCTACTCCAACTTTCTTTTGATTTCCATTTGCATGGAATATCTTTTTCCATCCCCTCACTTTCAGTCTGTATGTACATGTCCCTAGGTCTGAAGTGGGTCTCTTGTAGACAGCATATATACAGGTCTTGTTTTTGTATCCATTCAGCCAGTCTATGTATTTGGTTGGAGCATTTTAATCCGTTTACACTGAAGGTAATTATTGCTATGTATGTTCCTATTACCATTTTTTTAACTGTTTTGGGTTTGTTTTTGTAGGTCTTTTCCTTCTCTTGTACATCCTGCCTAGAGAAGTTTCTTTAGCATTTGTTGTACAGCTGGTTTGGTGGTGCTGAATTCTCTTAACTTTTCCTTGTCTGTAAAGGTTTTAATTTCTCTATTGAATCTGAATGAGATCCTTGCTGGGTAGAGTAATCTTGGTTGTAGGTTTTTCTCCTTCATCACTTTAAATATGTCCCACCACTCCCTTCTGGCTTGCAGAGTTTCTGCTGAAAGATCAGCTGTTAACCTTACAGGGATTCCCTTGTATGTTATTTGTTGCTTTCCCCTTGCTGCTTTTAATATTTTTACTATTTATTTAATTTTTGTTGGTTTGATTAATATATGTCTTGGCATGTTTATATCTGGATTTATCCTGTATGGGACTCTCTGTGCTTCCTGGACTTGATTAAATATTTCCTGTCCCATATTAGGGAAGTTTTCAACTATAATCTCTTCAAGTATTTTCTCAGTCCCTTTCTTTTACTCTTCTTCTTTTGGGACCCCTATAATTCGAAGGTTGGTGCATTTAATGTTGTCCCAGAGGTCTCTGAGACTGTTCTCAATTCTTTTTATTATTTTTTCTTTATTCTGCTCTGTGGCAGTTATTTCCACTATTTTATCTTCCAGGTCACTTATCCGTTCTTCTGCCTCAGTTATTCTGCTATTGTTTCCTTCTATAGAATTTTTAATTTCATTTATTGTTTTGTTCATCATTGCTTGTTTGCTGTTTTGTTCTTCTATGTCCTTGTTAAACATTTCTTGTATTTTCTCCATTCTATTTCCAAGAATTTGGATCTTTACTGTCATTACTCTAAATTCTTTTTCAGGTAGACTGCTTATTTCCTCTTCATTTGTTTGATCTGGTGGGTTTTTACCTGGCTCCTTCATCTGCTGTGTGTTTCTCTGTCTTCTCATTTTATTTAACTTACTGTGTTTGGGGTCTCTTTTTTGCAGGCTGCAGGTTCATAGTTCCCATTGTTTTTGGTGTCTGCCCCCAGTTGGTAAGCTTTGTTCAGTGGTTGTGTAGGCTTCCTGGTGGAAGGGACTGGTGGGACAGTCCCACCAGTGGGACTGGGTCTTCTCTTTCGATGAGCAGGGCTGCGTCCAGTGGTGTGTTTTGGGGTGTCTGTGTGCTTAGTATGGTTTTAGGCAGTCTCTCTTCTAATGGGTGTGGTTGTGTTCCTGTTTTGCTAGTTGTTTGGCATGAGGCATCCAGCTTGCTGGCTGTTGTGTGGAGCTGGGTCTTAGTGTTGACATGGAGATCTGTGAGAGAGCTCTTGCCAATTGATATTACATTGGGCCAGGAGGTCTCTGGTGGTCCAATGAAGGGGACTCGGCTCTCTCACCTCGGAGTCTCAGGCCTATAGCCAGCTGGAGCACCAAGACCCTGTCAGCCACATATCTCAGAAGAAAAGGAATAAAAAAATAAAAATAATAAAATAAATAAATAAAAAAGAAGAGAGCAACCAAACCAATAAACAAATCCACCAATGATAACAAGCACTAAAAACTAAACTAAGATAAACATAAAAATCAGAAACATATCAGTCGCAGACAGCAAACCCCAAATCTACAGTTGCTCCAAAAGTCCACTGCCTCAAGTTTCGGAACATTTCTTTTGTATTCCACAGACTCAGGGTTCATCAAGTTGATTGTGGAAATTTAATCTACTGCTCCTGAGGCTGCTGGGAGAGATTTCCCTTTCTCTTCTTTGTTCGCACAGCTCCCGGTGTTCAGCTTTGGTTTTGGCCCCACCTCTGCATGTAGGTCACCCTCAGGCATCTGTTCCCTAGCCAGACAGGAGGGGGTTAAAACACTGGCTGATTAGGGCTCTCTTTCTCAGGCCTGGGAGATGGAGGGGTATGGTATTCATAATTGGAATCCAGGGTGAGCCTGTGGCAGCAGAGGTCAGCATGATATTGCAACAGGCTGTAGCACACCTTGTGTTCTCCGGGGGAAGTTGTCCCTAGATCTTGGGACTCTTGCATAGCGTGCTGCACAGGGTCCCAGGGTGGGGATGTGATTTGGGTATTGACCTGTGCTCGCACACAGGATTCTTGGTGGCAGTGGCAGCAGCATGAGCGCTTCATGCCCATCTCTGGGGTCTGAGCTGATAGTTGCACCTTGCTTCTGTCTCTTGAGCTTGCTTATGTGGTGCTCTGCCTTCTGTGGGCACATGAGGAAGGAATTCCCTGTCCTTGTGCACCCTGAGACAATGTTCGCTTGCCTCTTAAGCAGATCCAGAGTTTTCCCCAGACTCCCTCCTGGCTAGCCGTGGTGCACTAGTCCCCTTAAGGCTGTGATCACGCAGCCAACCCCAGTCCTCTCCCTGGGGTCTGATCTGCAAAGCCTGAGCCTCAGCTCCCAGCCCCCACTTGCCCAGGCGGGTGAGCAAACTAGTGTCTCAGGCTGGTGAGTGCTGGTCGGCACCGATCCTATGTATGGGAATCTCTCCGCTTTGCCCTTTTCATCCCTGTTGCTTCACTCTCCTCCGTGGTTCTGAAGCTTCCCCCCTCCCACCCCCCTTCTCCATCAGTGAAGGGACTTCCTAGTGTGTGGAAACTTTTCCTCCTTCACAGCTCCCTCCGAGAGGTGCAGGTCCCATCCCTATTCTTTTGTCTCTGTTTTTTCTTTTGCCCTACCCAGGTAAGTGGGAATTTTTTTGCCTTTTGGGAAGTCTGAGGTCTTCTGCCAGCATCCAGTAGGTGTTCTGTAGGATTTGTTCCACATGTAGATGTATTTTTGATGTATCTGTGGGGAGAAAGGTGATCTCCACATCTTACTCCTCTGCCATCTTGAAAGTCCCCAGGAAATACAAATCTTAACCACAAGATATCACTTCACACTTGTCAGAATGGTTATCAAAAAGAGCACAATCAACAAATGTTGGCAAGAACAATGAAGAAAAGACAGTCTCTCCAATAAATGGTGCTTGGATAATTGGATATTCACATTTAAAAGAAAGAAACTGGACCCATATCTTACATTACTCATAAAAATGAACTTAATTGGATTCAAGACTTAAATATAAGACCCCAAATCATAAAACTCCGGAAGAAACATAGGAATAAAAATCCTTGATATGGGTCTTGGTAATGATTTTTTGGATATAACAACTAAAGTACAAGAAACAATATAAAAAACAGGTAGACTGCATCAAATTAAAAAGCTTTTGCACAGCAAAAGAAATCATCAACAAATTGAAAAGAAAACCTACAGAATTGTAAAAAAAAGTTTGCAAACCATTTATCTGGTTAGGGGTTGATATGCAAAACATATGAAGGACTCATACAACTCAATAGCAAAAAGAAATAACTCAATTAAAAAATGAGCAAAGGACCTGAATAGACATTTCCCCAAAGAAGGTATAGGAAAGAGCAACAGGTATATGAAAAGATGCTCAACATCATGAGTCCTTAAGGAAATGCAAATTAAAACCACAATGAGGTATCTTCTCACACCTATTAGAATGAGCATCATTAAAAAGACATCAAAAAGAAATAACAAATACGGGTGTGGATGTGGAGAAAAGAGAACCTTTGTGAACTGTTGTTGGGTTCGTAAACTGGTGCAGCCACTATGGAGGATCCTCTAAAAATTAAAAATAGAACTACCATATCATCCAACAATTTTACTTCTGGGAACATATCCAAAGTAATGAAAAAAACTAACTCAGAACGATATCTGCACACCAATGTTCACAGCAGCATTATTCACAATAGCCAAGATATGAAGACAACCCTAGTGTCCACCAATGGACAAATGGATAAGGAAGTTGTGATATATAAGTATGGTAATGTTACTCAGCTCTACATGAGAGAAAATCCTACCGTTTATGACAACATGGATGATGTGGACCTGGAAGGCATTATGATAAGTGAAATAAGCCAAACAGAAAAAGACAAATACTGAATGACTTCACTTGTATATACAGAAGCTATAAAACAAACAAAAACAGCAACAAAAAACTCACAGGAGAAGAAGAGATCAGGCTTCTGGTTACCAAAGGAGGGGGAGAGAGAGAGGAACCTGGAGGAAGGTGGTCAAATGTACAAACTTCCAGTAATAAGATAAGTACTAGGGATGTGATGTACAACATGATGACTTTTGTTAATACTGCTGCACAACATATTGGAAAGTTGCTGAGAGAGTAATCCTAAGAGTTCTCATGCAAGGAGAATTTTTTTTCTTTTCTTTTTCATATATCTATATGAGAGGATGGAGGTTAGGTGAGACTACTGGGGTCATCATTTCACAATATATGTAAATAAAACATTGTGCTCTATGCCTTAAACTTATACAGTGATATATGTCAATTATTTCTCAATAAAACTAGAAAAGAATGGTTACTTTTCCCCTCTTGCAGCTGGTAGCATAAGAGGATTTTTCTACTATCTAAACCATGAGAACCTGGTAGGGCTCGTTAAAATGTGGTGGTCCCCTAAGACTGGGCTCCTCAGAGTTTTTAACTCTCAAGTTATTCTACACTGAGCCTCCAGAAATTCATCAATTACAGTTTAAAGTGTTCCTTCTGATATTGGCTCTAGTTGTAGTTGTTTGGTTCTGGGCTTCTGCTCCTGATAAGCTGAGATTTTTCTATATCTGTCTGTATGTTTTTAAAGCTTTTCAGTGCTTCAGTCTGCACTGAGATCTCAATTCTCTAATGGATCTAAAAATTGTTTATATTCAGTTTGTTCATCTTTTTTCTTGTTGTACTGATAAGGGTGATGACTTCCAGGCTCTTTACATGTTGGACTGGCCAAATGGATATTGATGAGAGCACTAAAGCAGTTCCATAGGAAAAGGAAAATATATCACCAACAAATGAAACCGAAACAACTTACTATCCATACAGAAAAGAGAAGAAACTTGACCCTAGTCTCACACCATAGAGAAAAAAATCAAATTGCGATGAGCCATACACCTAAATTAAATGTTATAAAAATTTGCTTATATAAAACATATAAGAATATGTTTGCAACTTTGATAGAGGCAAGGATTTCTTAAAAAGAACAGAGAAAGCACAAATGTAGAAGATAAAATTGAGAAATTGGACCTCATTGAAAGTAAAACCTTCAGCTGCTCTTTAAAAGATAGTTTTGTCTCAAAAGATATACATTAAACTTTCTTAAAACTTTAACCATATCTATGTTAAGAATTATAGAAACAAATAAGAGGAACCAGTCTAGCTATATTAAGCAGAAAAGGAGGAATGTAAGTGTATAATATAGTTCACAGAACCCCTTGGGTATTATGAAAACTAAAGCTCTTCCTGCTGGAAAGAGAGCAAAATGATATCAGGCTTTTTCATGGAAACATTGGTGCTGCTTCAATCTGCTTCTGAACAGCTGCTATGCCAGAGAATGAATTCTGGAATACGAATAAAAATAGTCTGAAAAGCCCAAACACCTGTCTTTCTCTGTTTACATTTACTCTCTTAATTTTCAAGTCTTCTCTGTACACCTGATTAGGTGATTCTGGTTCAAATGTTGGTACTCCAATCAAAAAGAGGTCTGAGAAATTTAGTTTAAAAATTTGCAACCAATAAATGGAGAAAGTCATATTAAAGTGACTAGAAAGATTTGAACCCATATTTTGATATCTGCCATATTCTATCCCTTGAACTACATATTTTTCTTTCATTTATAAATTCTAAACAAAAAGTCACTAATTGAAACCTATTTTTGCCTAAGATGCAACCAGACCACAAAATAATTAACAATACACTTTTTACCTTTTCCAAATGAAGACACTGAAATTCTCATCGTTCACTGCATTAATTTATGGTTGATGTTTATTTCTCCCTCTCAGTATGAATATAATATTGATAATCACAAAAAATTCTTTAAGAGAAAGGAGAGATGAATGAAAATTATTTCATATGCATTTGATTTATAGGTTTAAGGTCAAATTTTATGTTTAATATTTTAACATTTTCATATGTTAAATAGATATATTTAATTTCCTTTCTTAATATCTATTTCAGAGATGTTAAGTAAACCTCACTGTGTACCTAATACTTCTCTTTTATTCTGTGCAATTTTATCTTTTTCATATAATCTGTTTATTCTGAATATTTTAAACCAATCATCCTTAACAATGTTTTGCTTGTCTGCTGCATTGATTTGTTTTTTTCCTAAGTGATTCTCCAATAATATTAATGTTGTCTTCAATGTTTCCTTAGTTCTGATTTTTCATCTTTGATCACTGTGGTCTTTTAAATTTCTTTGAGCATGGAATGCCCGTTTAAAATTTTCTTCTTTTTTTATCATATTAAGAATGTTTGAATTGATTTCAGAAAGTATTATAGATTTTTAAGAATGTCTGATTGTATTTTTCTTTTGTAGTTTCATGAAATTTTTATTTTATTTATTTATTAAAAAAAATTTGTTTTTGGCTGCACCATGCAGCTCATGGGATCTTAGTTCCCGAACCATGGATTGAACCCATGCCCCCTGTAGTGGAAGCACAGAGTCCTAACCACTGGACCACCAGGGAATTCCCCTTTTTTTCTTTTTTAAAAAATCTCATTTTCTCATATCCAGTGTTCTCTCTGCCGTGTGTAAGGAAAATAAATTTTGTTCCCATTTTGTTCTTTTATATAAATCCTAATTGATCTGTTTCTGGACCATACTATTTCCATATCTGCTCAGGAAAAACTACTGATTTCCTAGTATTTATTTTTTTTTAAATTAAAATGGGTTATTTATGCCTTGGTATCCACTCCACCAACTTTTTTTTTTTTAAAGAATAACTTCTAAATATATCTTCTCTCCTGAATTTTGTAAATACTTTCTATTTCTAAACATGTTCGTTCATAGTAATCATAGTTAAGTGCTTTGCAGGGTGTTATTTATCTGCCTCTCTCAGAGAACCTGACCCCATTCAACAAGCTCAACCATTGCACAGTGTGGCAGAGACAATAATATATATTCATAAAATGACTTATTTTTTTGTTTGCACATAGAAAAATATATTCCTAACCTGTCTTCCACCCATGTGGGTTCTTATGATTGAGTTCTAGTCAAAGGACTATGGGGAAAAGTCATTTTGATCATGATCTTTCCCACCCTCTCTATCCTGGTCTATATGAATGGAATTAACTCTCATGTTAATATAGATATAAAATGGAAGAAGCAAGAATCATTGAGTTTATTGCTTGGAGAAGAGCCTTCAAAGACAGCCATCAAACAAAGAATATTCACATCAGACTTGTTTTAAGTGGGAAATACAGATTTTTCTGCAAGAAATTTGGAAATGTGACACTGATAACCTAAATCACTTAGCAGAACAGAAGAGAACTGTGTGACATGTACCTGCAAATTGTTACAGGAGAGTTCAAAACCTCCTACAACTGAGGTTTCTAAAATTGAAATTCCTCACATTATCTCTATAATATATCTTTTAAAAATATTAGCTCACATTAGTTCAAATGGATTTCTATTCCTAGTTCCTCATTATTCTTAGGAGAAAAAGGCTGTAGTCCTCTGGATTCTGTTATTGGATTTCTTGCCATCTGTCTGAATAATCATTGTGACAGTCAGAATTTCTAGTCACAAGCT
Source organism: Grampus griseus (assembly GCF_964374135.1). Taxonomy (NCBI): domain Eukaryota; kingdom Metazoa; phylum Chordata; class Mammalia; order Artiodactyla; family Delphinidae; genus Grampus; species Grampus griseus. Next base: position 7,329,924 of record NC_139017.1, read on the forward strand.
GGGCCGGATGCAGCTGCTTTAAGCAGACAATGAGATCATTAAAAGGATATTGTGTAATTCACAGAGAGGGCTGGCAATGAAGGCCTGATTTCATATAATCCCATAATGGCTTTATAGGTGAATTCTACTAAAATTTAGAGAAGAGTTAACACCTATTCTTCTCAAACTATTCCAAAAAATTGCAGAGGAAGGAACACTTCTGAACTCATTTTATGAGGCCACCATCACCCTGACACCAAAACAAGCCAAAGATATCACAAAAAAAGAAAATTATAGGCCAATATCACTGATGAACATAGATGCAAAAATCCTCAACAAAATGATAACAAATGAAATCCAACAATATATTACAATATAATACACCATGATCAAGTGAGATTTATTCTAGGGATGGAAGAATTTTTCAATATTCACAAACCAATTCGTGTGATACACCACATCAACAAATTGAAGAATAAAAATCATATGATCATCTCAGTAGATGCAGAAAAAGATTTTGATAAGATTCAACATCTATTTATGATAAAAACTCTCCAGAAAGTACGCATAGAGGGAACATACCTCAACATAATAAAGGCCATATATGAAAACCCCACAGCTAACATAACACTCAACAGTGAAAAGCAGAAAGCATTTCCTCTAAGATCAGGAACAAGACAAGGATGCCCACTCTTGCCACTTTTATTCAAGATAGTTTTGGAAGTCCTAGCCACAGTAGGTAGAGAAGAAAAAGAAATAAAAGAATCCAAATTGGAAAAGAAGTAAAACTGTCACTGTTTGCAGATGACATAATACTATACATAGAAAATACTAAAGATGCTACCAGAAAACTAGCAGAGATCATCAATGAATTCGGTAAAGCTGCAGGATTCAAAACTAATATATAGAAATCTGTTGCTTTTCTATACACTAACAACAAAGTATCAGAAAGAGAAATTAAGGAAACAATGCCATTTACCATCACATCAAAAATAATAAAATACCTGGGAATAAACCTACCTAAGGAGGCAAAAGACCTGTACTGTGAAAGCTGTTAGGATGCTGATGAAAGAAAATGAAGATGATAACATGCAGATAGAAAGATAGACCATGTTCTTGGTTTGGAAGAATCAATATTGTCAAAATGACTATACCACCCAAGGCAATCTACAGATTCAATGCAATCCTCATTGAAATACCAATAGCATATTTTACAGAACTAGAACAAGTAATTTTAAATTTTGTATGGAAATACAAAAGACCCTGAATAGCCAAAACAATCTTGAGAAAGAAGAAGAGAGCTGGAGAAATCGCACTCCCTGACGTCAGACTGTACTACAAAGCTACAGTAAACATGTATAAATTTTGAAGGATTTTTTTTTCTCTTTTTGGGGGAATGATTTTATTACATGAGTATATAACCGAATTGAGTCCTGTTTTCACATTGAAATCTATATACGAATGGTTTAAAATACCCAACTGCATATTGTGTGAGAGAAAAATGTCCTGCCCAAGACCAAGGTTAATCCAGTTTTCTGGAGAAAGAAATAAAAAACATTTTCATGATAAATTCTGTCACCATTTTCCTGCTTAACCACCGGTGTCATTAATATATTTATGTACGTATTCATATATATATTCAATCTTATATATATCACAAGCCACTTAAAATTGTGATAGATATTTATGAAGATTTTTGGGACTTATGAGAGGCTCAAACACTGTACCTCACTGAAAATTACATTTAAAATTCTTTTGTTAATATATTCTCAGTCTTTAAAGTCCTCTTGTCTGCCTACCTACTGAGAATTGATAACCATTCAGGGTCAACAGAGTATCATATTTTATTCTCCTTTTCTCCTTTTTACATCTTTTCTGATATTCAGTCTTCCTCTCTTGGCTTGCCCTGGGAACTTACTAAATATATAATAATATCAATAATATATTGAGATTATGGGGACACACATATATTTTAGACACTATGCATTACAGGTAATGCCTAATTTAACTTTCATCAAAACCTTATGGTATAGGAGTTATTATCGTTTTTATTTTTTAGATGGATGAACTATGTATTAAGAAAGTTAACTTGTCAAAATTTTTGTGTCTGAAATATGGTCTCAAATTTCTAAGTCATTTATTTTCAGAAAGATTGTTATGTGTAGGGATTAGAAAAACCTCTAGAGTCCTGGACTTTGCTATAAACACGTGATGGTCGTGGACCTGATTGCCCTCACACATGTGAAATACCTTCTTAGACCCTATATTGAAAATTAAAATTGTCTATTTGCTTTCCTGTAGGCTCTCATTGACTTCCTAGATAGTAAGCACAAGAGGGCAAGGGTATGTTTGCTTTATTTATCATTTTATAATCAAGGCTTTTTATTGTGTCAATTTCAGTCATTATACCTAGCAATGAATATTTATTGAATGAATGAATACATGGAGTATAATTAAGATATATCAAAGGAGATGAGACATTGGAAACATTATTGACTCAACTGATTTCTGCCTCCAGGAATTAGGTTTCAATGTCAAAATCATTTTACCTGTAAGCATTCGGGGGTTGAAAAATTCAGAATTAAAGGTGGATCATTAAACACCCTGCCAATATGAAGCCCAAACACAAACGATAAGGGATCTATACTCAAAATTGTGTGACTGAGAGTTGAAACTAGTATATCTGCATTCATCCATGTTAAAGACTTTTTCTTTGTTCAAAATAACATGCTTATTTCAACTTCATATTTCAATTTCATGAAACATAAGTATAGACATAAATATTATATAGTAATAAATTATTTCAAGAAATTTGTATAGGGCTAAAATAATCAATACTCACATAAATTTAAAATAATATTCCATGAGTTATATTATGCTGCAGTGAACACTTTCAGATAACAATATTTTGAAGACTTTATGTCATATCCTTATTAGCGTATGTTTATAGTGTTCTTTAAATATTACACATTGAATTTCCTTTTAGGAAATCAAATTATCTAACTTGAATTTATTCAAGCATGATTTATCCATTTCATTCTTTAACAGAGACAGTCATAAACATTAAGTTCTTGTCATCATTCAATATTAAAATTCATAGAGGAAAGGATCAAAGTTCAGATGTCTTGCTTCCATTATTTTCTAATTCAAAACTAATTCAGAAGAATATTGAAATCACCTCTTAACGTCAAAAAGAAACTTGGTTTTCCAGTGATTAATCTCACAAATTTCTCCACAAGTTTGACTGTTTCTTCTCAGTCTTTTCTGTGAACTTCTGTGCCCTGCTTCCTGGGTGTTGGTGACCCTTGAATTTCTATCCTCAGGTCACTGCCCCTTTCTTTTCTGCTTTTACTGCAGAAGGTAATGTGCTCACACAAGTTATTATATGAGCAATATTCAAATCTACATTTATAGCTTAGTCTAGGACCTACTTAAAAAAATATACTGCTTGCACATTTGAGGCACATGTTAAGACTCTAATTATTTAAAACCTCACAGAAGATTTGTCCCTACTCCTCCAGTGTTCTTATTTTAGGTTTTCACCAACTTCTACCTCATCTTCATGCCATAAATCTTTTTTTCTTATGCCATAAATCTTTAGGTCATTAAGCTTTTTTTTTAAAATCAATGATTTTCAATCTTTACTGCCTCTCTAAGATATATTTAAAATACGTAAGAACACATTTTATTGTCACAAAGACAGAAGTATCACTGGTTTTTAGTAGACCAAAGCCAGATACCCCCAAATACTGTAATACACTAGATAATAATAAACAAAGAATCATCCTTCCGAAATGCCAATATTACCTGTTTTAAAAACAATGTGCTATCCACAGTGTGCCAATCTAAAATCCTCCTTCTTTTACTGCTGCAATATTTTTTACATTTATTTCTTATTTTTCATCTCTAATACCAATTTCTGTTTCAAGATCTCATAAGATCTTGGCTATTTTACTGCAATATTTTCTGAGATGTTGCATGAATTGAATCACTCATGTATTTACTGAACAATTTTTAAGTACCTTGAATACGCCAGACATTTTTCTAGGCACTGGTGATAGAATAATGAGTAAGTTATACAAAGTACATTATTTTAAATAACCCCATTCTTGTGAAAGGAGACAAATAACATGAAATTAAACATACTCAATAACAAAATCAGAGAGTAAAAATAATATGTAAAAAATAAAAATACTATGTGGTAAGCAGCAACTGAGAAAGCAGGGGCAAATTTGAATAGGATGGAGGCACAAAGGGAATAGCAATTATAACAGCATTTGTATTGAACAGATAGGAGACCATCGCAAATAAATTGGAGAGGATAAGTTGTCCAGAGACCACAATGTGATGAGGTTGGCTGAATAGTCAGGAGGCAGATGTCATGGGCCATTGTAGAGAGGGACTATGCATTCCAGCATGCCCCAGATGAGGTCATAAATGTTGTTTGGGTGTAATTATTAATAACATCCCCTAATGTTCACCCTCAGAAACTTTTACACAAGGAATTATACAATCAAGGAATTATACAATCATTCTATTTACAGAATACGTTAAAAGATTGGCATCTAACATGTACGAAAAGTTGAGAACTTTTTGAAAGGTAACAATGGACAGACATGACCTAATTTAAGTAAAAACAACACTATTATGTGAAATTTTATAGGTAAGGAAGGAGGAAAGGGAAAGGTGAGAAAGATAGAAGATGAAAACGGAATAGAAGTATATTGCAGCCATCCTAGTGAGAGTAACAATGGAATGGATGAGGGTTATGACAGCTCAAGTCCATATGGCAAAATCAACTATAACAACTCCTGCCTTTTTCTATTCTATTGGGATCTTTACATTGGCAGCAGCATAAACTCCAGAGAGTTCAACTGAGTGGAAAAGAGAACTGATGCCTGGGTATCTTGGTGCCTTTTTGAATTGTATTTCCTTCTACATCCTAATTTTCACTTTACCACTACGAACATTGACTTGCTTTTCTTTCTCGGAACACTCCACAATGCTATACACATGCTTTCCTTTGACAGATTTTCTTCTTACCTGGAAATATTTAAATCCTACCCTTTCTTGGGCTTCCCTGGTGGCGCAGTGGTTGAGAGTCCGCCTGCCGATGCAGGGGACACAGGTTCGTGCCCCGGTCCGGGAAGATCCCACAGGCCGCTGAGCGGCTGGGCCCGTGAGCCATGGCCTCTGAGCCTGCGCGTCCGGAGCCTGTGCTCTGCAACAGGAGAGGCCACAACAGTGAGAGGCCCGCATACCACAAAAAAAAAAAAAAAAAAAAAATCCTACCCTTTCTTAATCTATTCATTCTTTGGACTCAGCTCCAGTGTTATCAACTCTAACTCACCTTTACTGAATTCCTAGTTCACCAATTCATGAGCTCTTCACGGTTATTAAGCAGCAAGTTGTTTAGACATATAGACCAAATCTTATTTTCTGCCCCCATTGGCTATCTGGTGTAACAAATATTATGCAATTACAGACTTTTAGAATTAACATTATGCATCATTTTGCACCAGCATGAGATATGGGAGGCAGAGACTCTCTTTTCTTATTGGCTTTTTTTCTGCTGGAAATCACAAAGATATAACACAGTTTCAATTATCCTTGGATTTTTGCATTGAGTTTTATTTGAATGCAAACCCATGTTTAAATCAGGCCAATTGTGGTTACATAGTTATATTTACAGGATTTACAATCTGACCCCAATCCCTTACCTCACAGACAAGTACTTCCCCCTCCAAAAAAATACTTTTTTAAAAGAAAATCATCTTTGATTTTCATACTTGTATTCCTAGTGCCTACCTGGTATTTGGATATACATTAGGCACTCAGTAAATATTAGTTTTAAAAACTGAAGAGCTGCTTTGATGGAAGTCCTAAACATAAAATTCAATGTTTCTGTAATTGCTACTTCTTCACTGATGATCTAGAAAGTTTACACAAGACTCTTTGTATACTAGATAAATCAAATGAATCATGAATATTTATTCTTGAAGCAGTAGGTTTCGTATCAGCTGATGGTGACTTTTAGTGATGTGCCACATATGACCCTCACTTCTCAATCAATTCAGATGTTGACATTTAAAATAAAAATCATCATATTCTCTAGGGAATTAAAATAACCTAGCAACTTGACACCCACATCATTTACTTAAAATATACAAGAAAAAGTCTTTTTTAATAGCCAGAAATTTTACCTGGTTGCTTTGTTTCTATGAAATTGTACTGACCTTCCATTTATGACTTTAATTTTTATCTTAATATTATATCTTTCTAGCTTACAAGTCCTTTATTGATTACTGTCATATTTACCACCAACAATATATGGTGGCTCCAATGACTTTAATTTTTTTCTATTATTACAATTCTTTTTAGTATACAATTAATCATGTCAGCATACTGACCAGCAATTTCAAAGTCAAAAAAAAATTTCTTTAGAAATATATTTCTTATTGAGATGAATGGAGATATTTTATTTTATTTTGTTTGCTTCAAGTAGTTTTTATTTCCCCACGGATTATTGCTTTTGTTAGAATTAGTGTTTTGTTTTCATAGGTATAACCTCTGAGGAAACTTGGTCACATAAAATAGATGGAAATGGAAGGAATTTTAATGTTTATAGCATACCATTATTCTAGCTCATTTCAAGTTATAAGTCAAAATGTATACAAAAATCTATCATCACAAAATATAATTAATGATTGATCAACTGATAACTAGGCTAAGCACCTTTTCAATTTTGTTTAAATCAAAGGAACAAAAAACATCTGATATGTAATAGGATTTGTTTCTCTGTCATTAGGTGCCTGTTAACTTTTTCAATTTTCTGAAATTTTACAAATGCCTTTAGCAAGTCATAAGACTAATAATTACGTGTATTACGGTTTCATGTACAGAGACATTATTTTATCAGCTTTACAAACTATTTTGGGAAAATAAAAATTATAATATCATTACACATATGCTATTACAGTATTCAAATGAAATGTTTTTAAAAAATCTCTTTGTCTGTTTAGATGGTTCTTGTCAAAACTTTAAAATTGAACTTTATCTATTTTCTACTTTATTGACGTTTTTATATAATTTAACAATTTAGCGAAAGCAATCTTCATTGTCAAACCATTAGCCAAATCAGATTCAGTTCTCTAGAAAATGTTTATTTTCATTTTTCAATTCATATAACATATTAATGTATATTTAAAGAAATATTTAAAACATACAGATATAAATTATGAAATTCAGTTTTAAAGTCATGACCAACAGCATTTACAGGCAATATAATTAATTTGTCTATGTTTATAATAAACTATGAAATAAGATGATATAATAGTTTCTCATTATCTATATTAAAATAAAGTAGTATAATATGTTGCTAAAATTGTTATTTATGAAGTGAGATGTATGATAAAATAAAGAGTATTATTTCCAAGTAATATTTATGGATGGATATGCAGAACTCTAATTTTGATATCTAAGTAATAAATAAGAACATGAATAAGAAATTCTTTCATTTTTAGTTTTACCTATAATTTCCCTTGTATTTAATAAAAAAGAAAATTATATACTGCTAAAATCAAACAGGTAATATAGTAAATAGAAAATACACTATATTATAAGAAAAAATGAGAAAGGACCATAAGTGGAATAAATATTTTATGACATTTTAATAAAATTATGTTACCTATTTTATAGAATTATGAACAACTTATCTAAAAGAAGTCACATTGTTTTTTCCTTTAATGTATCGTGAATTAGTTTGACCATCCTGGGAAGCACTCCAGTGACATTTAAAAGATTTGGCATCATAAACAAATTTAGCTTTTTTTTTTTCATGCCTTTCCTTTCCACATACTCACTCTTCCTAACGATGAGTTGTGAGAAAGCTTAAAAACAGTGCTTACTCTTAAACACTGCTTAATCATTTTTATCTTTTGATATTTTATTTGATTTAGACAGAAGAAGAAAATCACTTTCACCAACTTCTCTACAGTATCTTTGAATTTTAAATATCTCAACAAGTGCCAAAATATTTTGCTTCTAAAGCCTCATTAACTCAACAAAAATATGTATAAAAAAGCACACGTTTTATGATATAATAGATCATAAAAGGGGCTTCTGCAAGAACCAATAATTCTAATTGACATTTTATTTTGCATCCCAGGTGATTTCACACCCAGGAGTAATACATCAGAATAAAATTCCAGACAGCAAGAGGATGTATTTCTTTTTTTGGGTAGGAGATTTCGGGGAAGAGGATGTGGAAAAGGTGAACCTAGAGACACATATAGGTTAGTTCTCAGGCAGATCAATTTTAGTAAAGATACCATAGGGAAATTACAGATGTGGAAATTTATTTTTATAACACTATCCATGTTCCCTCCATTAACCTTGGAAATGCTTCGTGTAGTGCATTCTAAGAACTGTGGTATCAGAAGTTTCATCTAGGCTAATTAGCGTATTATTACACTGATCTGAAACATGAATAAGTATTAGCTAATTTATTGTTACAATCCATACAACTACTGGAGTGAGGAGGGGTTTTGAAGTGTATTAAAAATCCTCATTCATTATCAAATGTTACACATTTACCTCTATCAGTAGATTTCTGAGTTTCTCTTATAGAATGTTTGATAATTGTTTAATTGAGGTGAAGTATATAACTAAATACATTTTGTGTACCAATTACATATAATTTTCCCATTTAATAAATAATTTTGACTATTTATTATATTTCAGTATTTATATTGGCTTCTACAGATAAAGTGATGGCCAATCACTAACTCCATCCTCAAGTAGTCCATAGTGTATCAGCAGAAGCAAGCTAAGTAGACACAATCAATGCAGAGAGTGGGGCATTATGATAGAATTAGCAGAAAAGCCACTGGAAGGATATGTATGCCAATTTTGGACTGGAAGAAAGCTTCCTGAAGGAAACAGATACAGTGCAATCTCTGGACTGTGAGACAAATTCATGGAAACAACAGAAATATGTAGGAGCATGCTTTGATATAAAGATCACCTATCATCACTTCGATAAATTTTCTACAGTTGTGTACAAAGTGTTGATCTGAATTATGTCAACATAGTTCTTTCAATAGGTAACAGCAATTTCCTAAATATTTGACTATTCTTATTATCTGGTACTCTGCTTATTGTGTATCTCTATGTATTGGAAATTTTATAAATATAAACAATGCAAATGAGACAGATAATATAATAAAGATGAGATAATATTCTCAGAAAGAAAGATTATAATTATTACAACATAAGTGACTACGAATGGTGGTTAACTCTAATGCAGATAATCGTGCATCTTATGTATGTGCATGCCTACATGGATATATGTATATATGTGTGGGTGTGGACATGGGTCAGTGTGGAGTGATGTGAAAAATTCCATCTATCCAAATTAGCTGTTCATTTAGGAAAAGTTACAAAAATCAAGTAATTTGGAATTTAAAAATTATTCAGGGTATGCATGTTGTACTAGATTGTGAAACTAAATCCTAAATAAAATGTGTTTGCTTCAAAGTTCTTTGTTGACTTTGCAGACAGAACAGAGAGCTTGACAGTAAGAAATGACTCCATAGTTTCATAGTTGTTCAGGTAAATCAGTGTAACAGTCTGTGTTGCAGTGGTCCCAATTTTTAGTCTTTAATATATGACTGATCTGTATCTTGCCTATGATTTTTTGACCCAATAAGCTCAGAGCAATAGGGCAAAACTGACTCACGAGGTGGTCAAATGACTTTATAACTGAAAACATTTTAGAAATAAGACGATGAAGTATTTCAACCCACAGTATTAATGTGTTTTTGCGGCCTAGAAAGAAGTTGTTTTATTGCAGTATACTTATTGTGTTTATTATTGAAGATTAATCTTTAAGAGAATATGAAATATGAGAGAACCCAGAACACTAGGCATGATTTTAATTTGAAAGAGGAAATTGGAACTGTTAAGTGTGTGAGGTTAAGTCACATAGCATAATCAGATTTGTTAAGGCCTGTAAATGATATTGGAATGTGTAAGAGAACTTAATTTACCACATTTATTATTTTGGCTTATTATATTTATAAGATTTCTTTAAATGCTTAGAAATAGTTTACTTGATAAATCCTAATAGTATTCTATGAGGTATTGAGAGTACTTAAGAATATCATTTTAACTCCAGAAGTATAGAATAAAATGTTATTGTAATTTAATTAGCCAAATTTGTAAATGGAGTATGATCATTTGGGGAAATTTAATATTTTAACTTGTTCCATGAAACATTAATTAAATCACAAGGAAAATAAATATTATTTGCAAATTTAAATTGTAAGCTAAAAATAATTTAGGTTTTCAAATGTATACGGTTAATAAATTAAATTCCAATATGCATGCACAATCAAACTGCAATTACCCTATACAGATACACACACACACTCACATACATACTCATACAACATTAGAATATTAAACATTCTAAATGACATCAGCTGAGTGACCTTGAGAGACTATCTTAACCTCATCAATTTCCCTTTGCTGTAAAATAAGGATAATAATAGTATCTAACTCATAGAGTTGATCTGAGCAAGTAGAGCATTGAATGATATAATAAATGTAAAAAAGATTCAGAAGTTGCTTGACTTCAAAAACATGCTACAAAATGATAACTTTATAACCTAAACAATGACATCACATGGCAATCTACTACATTCAGTGAGATTTTTCTTCCTTTAGTACGAAATATTGCTTATTTGTTGACCTTCAAAATGAGATGTCGCTTTAGGTTACAATTTTCTTTCTTTCCACTGTATACTGATAATTATTTGGAAATGCCATTACTCAGAAATATATATATAAAAGATGATTTATGAAACTCCAGGTTTTTTCATGTGTCCATAAATAATTATTGAATATCTAATGTTTGCCAGGAATGCAGCTGAGTCCTGGGAATCAAAAGCGAACCAGATGACACACAGAGTAGATCAAGGTTTTTTAAAAATATAAAATAGTAGTTAACATTCATTAAACACTGACTATGGGTTAGGAAAATGTCCTGTGTCCTTGTGTACTGTATCTCATTTCTCTTTAATGGCATTTTTATGAGGAAGGTATTATTAATCATTCATTTGACAGATGATGAAACTGAAGCTTTGAGAGTTTCAGTTACGTGCTCAGGGCGTTGGAGATAGGAACTAGTAGAACTGACATTTAAAACCTTATTCACCAATTTTATTGTGTCAAAATGACTGTTGTGTGTTGAAAGAGAGTAAATTTTTGTGTAAATTAGTCTGACTTACCTTCCTATGTAGCATATATCTATGACATTCTATGATTATGACATATGTAACTTAAAAATTTTTAACAGCTTTATTGAGGTATAATTGATATAAAAAGTGAACTGCACACACTTAATATGTACAATTTGATGAGTTTAGTTGTATGCAAAAATCCATGAAAGCATCACCACAATAGAGGAAATAGAGCCAATGCCTCTCAAAGTTTCTTTGTACATTTTTGTTTTTTTGTTTTTGTGGTAAGAATACTTAACATAAAATCTACTCTCTTCATACATTTTGAAGTGCACAATAACGTATTGCTTACCATAGGTATTATGTTATACAACAGATCTCAAGAAATTATTCTTTTGCATAATTGAAACTTTATACCCATTGAACAGTAACTTCCTACTTCCTCCATACCCCAGTCCCTGTCAACCCCGTTCTACTCCCTTTTTCTATGAGTCTGATTATTTTAGGTATCTCTTATAAGTGGAAACATTTAGTATTTGTCCTTCTGAGACTGGCTTATTTCACTTAGCATAATGTCCTCCAGGTTCATCCATTTTTTGCAAATGGCAGGATTTCATTCTTTACTAAGGCTAATAATATTCAATTATATAGGTATACATATATAGATATAATCTCACATTTTCTTTATCCATTTATCTCTTGATGGAAACTTGGGCTGTTTCTGCATTTTAGCTATTGTAAATAATGCTGCAATGAGCATGGGAATGCAGATATCTCTTCAGGATCCTGATTTCAATTATAATGGATATATAGCTAGCAATGGAGTTGTTGGATCATATGGTAGTTTTACTTTTAATGTTTTGAGAGACCATTATACTGTATTCCAAAGCAGCTGTACCATTTTACATTCCCAGTTTACAAGAGTTCTAAGGGTTCCAATTTCTCCACATCCTTGCCAACACTTGTCATCTTTTGACTTTTTGATAACAGCCATCCTAACAGGTGTGAGATGATATTTCAGTGTGTTTTGATTTGCATTTTCTTGATGATTAGTGATGTTGAGCACCTTTTCATATACATATTGGGAAATTGTACATCTTCTTTGGAGAATGTTCAACTCCTTTGCCCATTTTTAATCTTTCTTTTTAAAGATGTTAAGTTGTAAGCATTTCATATATATATGTATAAATGAAATGCTTACATTTCTTATATTTAATATATATATATACATATATATATATATGTTGCATTAACCCCTTATCACATGAGTGGCTTGAAAACATTTTTTCCCATTTCCATAGGTTGACTTTTCACTTTTTAAATTGTTTCCTTTGCTGTGCAGAAGTTTTTTATTTCACATAGTCCCACTTGTCTATTTCACCTTCCGTTAACTGTACCTGTGCATGTGGTGTCATATCCAAGAATCCATTGCCAAGACCAATGTCAGAAATCTTTTCTCCTATGATTTCTGCTAGGAAATTTACAGCTTTCTTATGTGTAAGTCCTTAATCTCTTTTGAGGTGATCTTTGTGTATAGTTTAAGGTAGGGGTCCAATTTTAATCTTTTGCATTTGAATACCCAGTTATCCTAGCACCATTTGTTGAAGAGACTGTCCCTCCCCATTGTGTGTTCCTGGCACACCTGTCAAAGATCCGTTGACCATATATGCATGGGTTTATTTATGGGATCTCTATTCTGTTCCATTAGTTTATGTCTCTTTTTATGCCAGTACCACATTGTTTTGATTACTGTATTTTTGTAATATATTTTGCAATCAGGAAGTATGATGACTCCAGCTTTGTTCTTTTTTCTCAAGATCACTTTGGCTATTCTGGAACTTTCATGGTTCCATATGAATTTTAGTATTGTTTAGAAGATATTAAGTGGTATATACCTGTATCTCTCTCTGTATAATTTATATATAACATAATACTTCAAAATTGTAAATATTTGAGTTTTCCTTATAGGTCAAAGATAAAAAAAAAAGTATTTAACATTGTTGTTGTTATAGACTAATATATGGATTAGTCAAAAGGAGACACATATTAGAGAAGACACATTTTCGTTTTTTTCTATGAATTGATTTCTAATATGCATCTCATATATTACCTTCTTTCTCCTTTGATACCTTTGGAATGAATTAAAGTATGTTTCAGGTAATTTCAAAGCTATCTAAAAGTCTAAGCCCAAGAAGTTTTAAAGTCGTGATCTAAATAATTTAAAAAAATTTTTGCAGCAAGATATGTGCCTTAATATTTTATATGTATATATATAGTATACATTTGCCATAACCTTTAATTTTATTTATTATGTATATTAAAAACTGATTCTAATTCATGTCTATTTGCATATGAGGTATATAAAATCAATTTGCAAAAATTTTACCTTCTTTTTAGTACAGAATAAAAATATGTCACAGTTATTCAATAAAAGATAACAATATTAGAGACTATGATGTATGATTCATTTTTTTTTGTTTTAAGATGAATAGCCACAATTAGAATCTGACATTATAAAAACTGGAGATAAATGTATTCCTTAAAATATTAACTAGTAAAAAATGGAATATTTAATACTTTTGGAATGATTAACCATGTTACTAAAAAAAGCATTTTATTCTTCTTCTAAGTATTAATAATTGATAATCCTAGGACAAATTTAAGGAAAATTAGGAGGTACTCAAATGTTGTGTTCCAGTCCCTAACAACCTTTGCTTACCTGAAATGGAATTCTTCAGATTAAAAATATCACTTTTTATCAAAACCCAATAACTGTGTATAATACAATAAAATGTGATTTTGCAATTAAATAATATGAACCTTTATGCCACTTTTGACTTTTAGGCAACTTTCTGTTCAAAGTTATTTTAGAGAAGTTATAAAAGGTCCTTTCCCTACAGATTTCACAGCAGCTCATTTCTAGCTCAGTGCACTGAAGTGAGCATCTTCAAAATGTGATCTTTTTTTGAGGTATCATCAAAAGAAGATGACATCAAAATCTTATCTTATACTCCTTATTAGGAACTTTGTTTTCCTCAACATGGAAAAAGAGCTGGATTCACATTTATATCTAACTTCCACCTGTGACAGTTTTTGCTTGGCAGATTAGGCCAATAATTTTGTCTTTATAAAGAATAGAAATGACACTATTAATGACAAAGTGTGAAAGATTGACTACCTTGTCATCTGTATAGTTACCTGCTTACCAGGCCCATAATGAATGCTAGTTGGTTTTTTAATTGCCATTTCACATTATCTTTACATTTTATCTTTTTATTTTTCTTCTTCTAGTATCTTGCTTTACCTGGAATTTTTTTTTTAATGTTTGTACCCTTCCAACCTTAAAAGCAATGGATGAATCCATGACATATTTTTCTTATGAACATTTAAAACATATGCAGAGGAAGAGAGAAAAAAGGAAGAAGACTATAGGTTAGCATAATCAAGAGTTATTTCTTCACCAATTATGGCAGTGGAAGTAAGAACAATATAGAAGAGGAAGAATATGTGACTCCTTCTTTTCTGTCTAGGGACATTAATTCCCAAAGGGAATAATGATTTGAAGGTGTGTGTGTGAGTGTATGTGTGTGTGTTTGATGTTATAAACAGGAGGGTGAAAGAAGAGAAAGAAAAATCCACAGGAAAATTTTTACTCAAACTTTGAAATTCTTCCAAGAAAAAATTATAGGCAAGGCATTATTTCTGAACTATCTAGTCAGTAAGTTGGCAGGGGAACAAGGAACAAAATCACAGTCTATGTGTAATAAAATCCTCATTTACCATTGGACCTGCAAAGGCAATATCCGTTGATCTTTGAAAACAAAGTATTTCTTGGGATTATTTTTAAGCAGAGCTTCAATTAGGACACTCTGAGAGCATTTCTAGAATTTGTAGGGTGTAACTTTTATAAAAAGACCTAAGAAGTGATAAGGCAAATTCTCATATTGTTCACAAATTATACTTTCTCTTTTTAACAGCTTTATTGAGGTATAATTGATAAACAAAACCTGCAGAAATATTTAACATATACAGTTTGATGGGTTTGGGCATATGCATACACCTATGATGCTATCACCACAATCAAGATAATAGACATAGTCATCACCTCCAAATAAGTCTTTGTGTCCTTTTATTATTATTTTTGTGTGTGTAGTTAGAATGTTTAACATGAGATCTACTTTCTAACAAATTTTTAAGTATGTAATATCATGTCCTTAACTATAGCTACTACATAGATCTCCAGAATTTGAGCACTTTGTCATATAATTGTTGGCCATTTATCTGTTCAAGTCTTTTGCCTATTTTTAATTATTTGTTTTTGCTTTTTTGGTTATTGTTGAGATGTAGAAGTTTCTTATACATTTTTGATATAAACTTCTTCTTAGATAAATGGTTTGCAAATATTTTCTTCCATTCCATAGGTTGACTTCCACTCTTCTTTTTTTTTTTTTTTTTCTGTGCAGGGCAGAAGTTTTTTAGTTCAATGTTGTCCTATATGTCTACTTTACTTTTGTCTTGTGTTTTGGTGTCATGTCCAAGAAACCGTTGCCAAAACCAATGTCAAGAGCCTGTTTCTCTAGTGTTCTTGTAGGAGTTTTACAGTTTTAGGTCTTTAAGTTCTTAATCCATTCTGAGTTGATCTTTCAATATGGTGTAAGATAGAGGTTCAGTTTCAGTCTTTTGCATGTGAATATCCAGTTTTCCCAATACCAGTTGTTGAAGAGACTTCCCTTTCATCTTTCTGTATTCTCAGCATCTTTATCAAAGGTCAGTTGACTATATATGTGTGAGGATTTTTGCATCAAGGGATTGTGGCCTGTAATTTCATTTCCTGCAGTATCTTTGTCTGATTTTAGTATCCAGGTAATGCTGGCCTCATAAAATGAGTTGATAATGTTCCCTTTTCTTCAAAATTTTGGGAGTTTGAGAAGGATTGGTAATCATTCTTCTTTATATGTTTGGTAAAATTTACCAGAGGAGCCATCTGTTCCTAGGCTTTTCTTTGCTGGGAGGTTTTTTTTTTCTTGTATTTTTTTTGATTCAATCTCTTTAATCACTGGTCTGTTCAAATTTTCTATTTCTTTATTGTTCATACTTGATATGTTGTATGTTTCTAAAAACATATTCATTTTTCTAGGTTATCCAAATTTTGACATACAGTTTTTCATAGTGAAGTCATATCAAGTATGTTTTCCAACTCACAGTGTGAAACTGGAAGTCAATAATTATTAATCAATAAGAAGGAGAAGTGGAAAATTCACAAATACATGGAAACGAAAAAATATATTCCTGGGCTTCCCTGGTGGCACAGTGGTTGAGAGTCCGCCTGCCGATGCGGGGGACACGGGTTCATGCCCTGGTCCAGGAAGATTCTACATGCCGCAGAGTGGCTAGGCCCGTGAGCCATGGCAGCTGAGCCTGTGTGTCCGGAGCCTGTGCTCCGCAATGGGAGAGGCCACAACAGTGAGAGGCCCGCGTACCGCAAAAAAAAAAAAAAAAAAAAATTCCTGAACAACCAGTGGTCCAAGAAAAAATTCAAAACGAAAATCAGAAAATATATTGAGACAAATAAAAATAAAAACACAACATACTAAAACTTATGGTATGTAGCAAAAGCAGTCCTAAGAGGGAAGCTTACAGCAATAAAAATCTACGTTAAAAGGAAGAAAGATCTCAAATAAAGAAACCTAATTTGATATAACAGTAAATTAGGAAAAAAAACAGGTTAAATTCAGAGTTAGCCAAAGGACGGGAATAATAATCAAATAAAAAATAAAGAAAATAGAGAATAAAAAATAGAAAAAATCAACAAGTTGTTTTTTTGAAAAAATAAACAAAATTGACAAAGCTTTAGCTATATTAAGAAAAACAGAGAGAAGTTTCAAATAAATAAATTAGAGATGAAAAATAACACATTGCAATTAATGCCACAGAAATAAAAGGGACCATATGAACTACTGTTTTTTCTCCTTTGTTTTATGTAAAATAGAAAATTTCATTTCAAAGGAAACATGTTAAACTGAAGTTTTTTTCAATAAAAATTCAGCAGAAATGAGCTTATGTGATGTTAAGCCTTAATTACTGCTTACATATTTTTAAATTGTAAAAAACAAAAATATAATAAAATAATCATAAACTCCTAAAAGATACTGTTCAAAAATACAAATAGCAAGAAATGGAATAAAAGGTAAATGATATTACAAAATCTACACAAAATACATGGAGAGAAATTCCAGCATTAACTTTCTTTCAAAGTACCTAAAAATGAAACTGGAATGAATCAGAAACTTTTTTTTTCCTTTAAATTTTCAAGTAGAAATGGGGTTTGTCAGGCATTTCAACCAAGTAGTTGAACTCTCAATTGTTTAATTGTCAAAGACTCTTGAACATTTTAAAAAAAACAAACACTGAAGCATTAGAATCTGAAATGCTCAGTCATTTTCTCTTGTAAAACTCATTGCCAAAATGTTCCCATGGGAACAAACCCAATTCCTTAAACATAGAATGTGTCTTTTTCAATTCTCCTATTGTAGCATCTAAATTCAGATAGTACCAGAAAAAAATAACTAAAATTTTATGCAATAAAATAACACACTTTGATGGCTTTTGAGCTGAGTCATTGAGTTCTAAATGTACCATTCAACTGGCATTTCCCATTTGTTTAAAATAATCTTAACTCAAATAATGAATATTCACAGTACCCTGCTACTTTAATTTGGGATAAAGCTCAACAGAAAAAAGAAGTAGTGTAAAGAGAGTGCCTGTGCAATACTATATATATGTAAGTACATATATACACATGTATGTATATAGAAATACAAACATATGTATGTGCAAGTATATACATATATTTGATAAAATTGCATGATGTATCACCTGCAAACAGAAACAGTATTATTCCTTTCTTTTTGATTTAGATGCCTTATTTCTTTTTCCTACCTAATTGCCTTGGCTAAGACTTCCAACACTATATTGAATAGAAGTGGCAAGAGTGGACATTTTAATCTTATTTGTGATCTTAGAGGAAAAGCTTTCACCTTTACCATCAAGTGTGATGTTAGGTGTGTGTTTGTCATATATGGCCTTTATGATGATGAGCTACATTCCTTCCACACCTAATCTGTTGAGAGTCTATCAGAAAATGCATATATATTTTGACAAATGCATTTTCTGCATCTATTGATACGGTCATATGATTTTTCTCCTCCTTTTTTTTAGTGTGGTGTAAAACATTTATTTATTAGCTAAATTGAACCATCTTTACATCCCAGGGATCAATATCACCTGATCATAGTGTATGATAATTTTAATGTGCTATTAAATTTGGTTTGCATTACTCTGGTACTATACTCAGACAAGGACACTATAAGAAAAGAGAATAATAGGCCAATATTCTTGATGTCATAAATATAAAATTCCTCTACAAAATATAGAAAACAGAATTAAGTTTGGCTTTTTAATGATATCTTAACCTTTCTTACCTGTTTATCCTGTCAGGGAATCTGCTATCATGTGAGGAAATCTTTAAATGCTATATTTCTACAAATTTTTAAGTCTCACTCACACAAAGACTAAAGAATGTATTAGTCTTGTGAAAATAAAAAAAAGAGCTTTGAGCTAAGTCAAAACATTAAAGTTGGTTAAATCAGTCCTTTGTTATCTAGTATATATTTTCCTCACCCAATCACTGATTCATTCAACAAATGATTGTTTTAAATCTACTGTATTATGGGAACCATGATGAATTCTGAGATATTCAGTGATGAATGAAAGACATAATCCCTGAATGACTGAACTTTCAGTCTTGAAAGAAGAGAGATATAGGAAAGGTAATGCAAGTATTAAGGATAATACTAATGTATAGGTGTTGCTGGAGCATGTGACAGTGAGACTGATGTTTATTTGTGGAAAAGAAAATCTTCAGTGACATTGAATGTGAAACCAGGTATAATAAGAATTAGCTATTTGATGATGCTGGTACAAAACATTTCAGGGAGTGAGACTTGAATGTGTGAAGGTCCTGATACATCATAGAGGAATTTCAATATCTGGATAAAAGAGGACACATATATCAATAGAGGGTAGAGGACCCAGATGGAGAGTGGCATGGGTGAGTTTGGGGAGATAAGCAGGGCAAGTTAGACCATGTTAAGCATTATTTTTTTTTCCTTCAAATAAGAGCAATAGTAAAATATTGAGGAGTTTTTATCAGAGTAGTACCATGATAATTTTCTGCTTAAACATTGTTACTCTGGCTCAGAATGGAGAATGAATTAGAGTAGAAGATTTGGCTGAGTTGGTGTTGGTAAATATGGAGAGAAGTAGACAGTTTAGAGAAATACTTGTGAGGTGGAAACAAAAAGATTTGTTCTTTGTTCCCATATATAGCATTTTGTACTTGAGAAACAGTGGAAGTCATTATTTCTGATTTGGATATATTTTGGTGGGCTTCCCACAAAACATCCAAGTGAAAATGGTTTTATTCTTACTATTTATATTGTTCTCAGGTAATTTAACATATTCTTTTCAAAAAGTAGGCTGTAAGATTTTCATGAGTGATTATATTTATTTTGCTTCCCTTTTGAAGAATGATATATAGTGTAGAAGCTTAACAAGAGAGCTTGAACAAGGATCAGAAAAAAAGAACAAACCCTATATCTACTGAAGAAAAATGGAAATATGCAAATTCAATGATAATAGATTGGTTTATTTAATGCAGATTGTATTGTTAAATATCTACTTTAGTTTACAAACCAAAGTAACTTCTACCACTAAGAACCATTAGATTGTAGAAAATCCAAAACCAAAAGACCTCTATTTTAGTAATTTCTGATTTTTATATTTAAAGAGATAATTAAAAATGTTCTTTTACACCAGTTGAAAATAAAAATAACCATTTCATATAATTTGTAAAAGCAACTCAGCTCATGATAGATAGTTGGAATTGATTGTGCTTATTTACCAACTCTTACTCTTTGGTTTTGAATATAAAACACAAGACACCATCTATAAATTTTCTTGCCAAAAGTTTGAATCTGAGTCTAATTAATCCTCTAGATCTAATGTTTATTTACAGGAAATTTGAGGGATGGGAAAAACAATTAAGGGATACCAAAAGACACAAACAGAAAAATCCACGATGTGGAACACTCTCCAGGGCAACTGACAAGCTTTCTGAAACAAGTCAATGACTAAAAGCAGTGTGTTGAGAAGGGGGTCTTGTCTGGATTTAAAAATAAGAATGAAAGAAAGAGTCTTTTTTTCAAAGAAGAAAAATAAATGGTAAGATAACAATTTAGAGGATATTTGATATAGTAAAAAGAAGTCATAAACCATGGATTTTATGACATTCTTTATGAGGTCAAACCAGGCTTCCTGCAAGGACATCTTTGGCCCAGAGGCAAGGAACTGAGGGCCTGGATTAAGGAGTGGACTAGAAGTTTATTCAGATTTCTGTGCTACATTTTCTGAGAAATATACATTTTGGTACCTTCGGCTATTAATGTCTACTTGGTATGGCCTCCATATTACTGTGTCAAAGTTGTTGTCAGAAAAATGTTAAAGTGTCCCATGTCTAATATTTTAACTATGAAGATGGTATTGTGTTTGTGGCTGAGACTGAGTTGCCTGCGGCCTGACAGGAAAGCTGAGCTATTATGACAACAGTGAAACCAGGTCACATAGCAGAAAATTTGGATACATACTGCATTCTTTAGGCAAGATTCCTAGAAATATCGAGACTATTCCCAAGACTGTTTTCAAGCTGATGCAGAGTAAGATCACAATCTAACCTACCAGTGGCCCTCTGACATCAGGTTTATAAGCATTTTACTCAGTGCATTAAGGTCAAAGTAGAATTATATATATATAAATGTATATATATATAATATTTATTTATTTATTTATATACATAAATGTATATGTATAAATACATATTTATTTATGTGTGTGTATATATATATATATAATGTTCATCACTTCACTTTTTATTGGATTATGGAATGCACCCAGAGAAGAATACACATGTAAACATTTTTAAAACATCATAAATTTTAAACATCATAAAATTAAAATATCTTTAAATTAATACATTAACAATTTATATGTATTCCAGGGAAAATGTTATCATAATAAGTATTTTCACTACTTAATAATGGATAGCCTGAACTCAAAGCCAAATTATATATCAATACATTTCATTTATCACATTATTTTCATATATGTGAAGCCATACTTTTTGCTCATCAAAAGGATCCAGAAATTATTGAAAGACATACTGGTTAAGGTTCTGTTAGTATTCTGGCAAAACTAAAACAATGAGTATCTTATACTTAAAATTTATAAGTTTGAATGCTTTAATTCATGAGAAAATGGGAAATATATACCCAAATAACTCCATAGTACATTCAGCTAAGAGTTTCTTTCTCATATTCAATATTAAAGAATTTGATGAGGTTTAAAATATTCCACATTGATAGCCACCAAATACTATATATAATTTATTTTTCCAATATGTGTAAAATGATCAAATATTGGGTAAAGGCAATTTAACAAATGAAATATAAATTTCTTTAATATATACATATTTTCTGTTTATGATGTATGCTTTTTATAACCTTTTTGAAACAGCTTTTGTTTATCTCTGCTCTAATCTTTATTTTTCCTTCCTTCTGTTAGCTTTCAGTTTAGTTTATTCTGCTTTTTCTTGTTTCTTAAAGTGTAAAATTAGATTGTTGATTTGAGATCTTTCTTGTGTTTTAATGTAAACCTTCATAGCTCTACATTCCCCAGTGAGTACTGCTTTTGCTCTATCCCATAACGTGTGGTATGTTGTGTTGCTGTTTCATTCATCTCTAATCATTTTCTAATTTCCCTTGTAAGTTCTTCTTTGGTTGTTTGATTTTGTTGTTTAACTGCCACAAATTTGTGAATTTTCCAGTTTTCCTTCAGTAATTAATTTCTAACTTCACCCTGTTGTAGTTGGAGAAGATAGTTTGCACGATCTCTATCTTTTAAAGTCTACTGACATGTAATTTGTGGTTTAACACATGGTCTACCCTGGAAAATGTAACATGTGCACTTGCAAAGAATATATATTCCTCTATTGTTGGGTAGTGCTCTGTATATATCTGTAGGATCTACTTGGTTTATTGTTTTGTACAAGTCCTCTATCTCCTTACCTATCATCTGTCTATATGGCATCAATGGTAAATTCTATCAAATGTAAAAATTAAGTAATGCCAATTATTCTCAAAGTCTGCCAGAATTTAGAAATAAGGGAACATATCTAACTCATCCAGGAGGCCAGGATTTCCCTGGTATCAAAGACAGACAAAGCCACTGCAAGAAAAGAAAACTACAGGCTAAAATGCTCTATGAATATAGATGCATTATTATCAAATTGAATTCAGCAGCACACTAAAAGGTTTTTTTATACCATGACCAAATGAGGTTTATTCCTAGAATGCAAGGGTGGTGTAGCATATGAAAATTAGTCAATTTAATATACCACATTAGCAGAATGAAGGAAAAAAAAAAACAAATGATCATTTCAGTTGATGAAGAAGAAAACTTGAAAAAAATTCAACATCCTTTCATGATAAAAACGTTCAACAAACTAGGAAGTAAACTATTCATCACAATAAAAGCCATATATGAGTAACCTATAGCAAACAGCATACTTAATGATGAAAGACTAAAAGCTTTTCCTCTAAGATCAAGAATAAGGTAAGGATACCTGCTTTGGCCACTTGTAGTCAACAGAGTACTAGAAGTCCTAGACAAAGCAATTAAGCAAGAAAAAGAAATAAAAGCATCCAAACTGGAAAGGAAGAAGTAAAATTCTCTCTGTTTGAAAATGATATGATCTTATAAGTAGAAAACTTTAAAGATTCCACACACACAAAAATGTTAGAATAAATTCATCAAGGTAGCAAGACACAAAGTCAATACACAAAACTCAGTTTCATTTCTATACACTAACAATGAACAAACTGAAAAGGAAATTGAGAAAAAAATTCACTTACAATGAAATTAAAAAAAAAAAAAAGAATACTTAGGAATTAACTTAACCAAGGATGTAAATGATTTTCACACTGAAAATCACAAAACACTGCTTAAAGAAATCATGAAAGACATAAATAAATGGAAAGACATCCCATGCTCATGAATTAGAGAGCTTGTTAATATGTTGATACAATCCAAATCAGCCTACAGATTTAATGCTATCTCTATCAAAATCCCAATGACATTTTTTGAAAGAATAAAAAATAATCCTAAAATTCATATGGAATCTTAAGTAAACTCAAACAGCCAAAACGATCCGGAAAAAGAACAAATCTAGAGGACTCACATGTCCTTTGTAGCAAAACATGCTACAAAGCTACAATAATCAAAACAGTGTAGTCCTGACATAAAGATAGACATAGAGACCAATAGAATAAAATAGAACATTCAGAGATAATATTAGGTCAGATTATTTTTGACAAGAGTTCCAAGACCATTCAACAGAGGAGAAAGTCTTTTCAGCAAATGGTTCTGGGAAAATTAAACATTCACTATTAGAATAAAGTTGGACCTTTACTGAATATTATATACAAAAAATATCTCAAAATGAATTTGTGACATAAATGTAAGATCTAAAACTATAAAACTCCAAGAAGAAAACAAAGACAAAAACTTTATGACATTGTATTTGTCAATGATTTCTTGGATATGACATCAAAGGCATAGGCAACAAAAGAAAAAATAGACAAATTGGATTTTATTATATTTTTTCAATTATGCATCAAAAGATACTATGAACAGAGTAACAAGAAAACCCACAAGATGAAAGAAAATATTCACAAATCATAGTTTTGATGAGGTTTTAATATCTAGAATATATGGAGGACTCCTAACACTCAAAAGTAAGAAAACAAACAGCTTGGTTCAAAAATGGGCAAAGGACTTGAATAGACAGTTCTCCAAAAAAAGACATGTGAATGACTAATGAGCTCATGAAAATATTATCACCATTACTAATCCTTAGGGAAATGCAAATCAAACCACAATGAGATACCACCTCATGCCCATTACGATGGCTAATATTAAAATGAAACAAAACAAATACAGAAATAACAAGTGTTGGTGAGGATGTGAAGAAATTTGGAAACCTTGTGCATTGTTGTTGTAAACTAAAATGTTACAGCTGCTGCCAACACAGTAAGGTGATTCCTCAAAAAATTAAAAATAGAATTACCATATGATGCAGCAATTCCACTTCAGGGTATATAATTAAAATATTTCAAAACAGGTCTTGAAGAGATATGTGTACACCAGTGTCCATAGCAGTATTAGTCACAAGAGATTAAACATGGAAGCAGCCCAAATGTCCACTGAAAGAAGAATGGATAAGTAAAATGTGGTATTTATATATAATGGGATATTAGCCTAGGAAAGAAAGGAAATTCTGACATATGTTACAACACAGATAAACCTTGAAGACATTATAGTAAGTGAAATAAACCAATAGCAAAAAACCCAATATTGTATAGTTCCACTTATATGATGTACCTAGAGTAGTGACATTCATAGAGACAGAAAGTAGAGAGGCAGTTTCCAGGGACTAGGGGTAGGGAAAAATGGGGAATTACTGTTTAATAGATATAGAGTTTCAGTTTTGCAAGAAGAAAGCAATTTGGAGATACATGATGGTGATGTTTGCATAACAGTATGGACACATTGAATACCATTGAACAGGACACTTAAAAATGGTTAAAATGGTAAATATTATGTTTTGTGTATTTTATCACAATAAAAAGCAATGAAAAGAGAGACAGTTTTAGTTTAATAAATTTTCTCTATCATTTGTCTATTTATTATTTCATTGAATTCTGCTCTGATTATTTCATTGTTTCTACAGACACTGAGTTTCATTTCTATTTTCTAGCTCCTTAAGGTGGAAGCTTAGATCATTGATTTTAGACATTTTGTTTTTCTTCTAATATAAACATTTAGCACTGTATACTTCTCTTTTTTTTTTTTTTTTTTTGCGGTACACGGGCCTCTAACTGTTGTGGCCTCTCCCATTGCAGAGCACAGGCTCTGGATGCGCAGTCTCAGCGTCCATGGCTCACAGGCCCAGCCGCTCCGTGGCATGTGGGATCTTCCCGGACTGGGGCACGAACCCGTGTCCCCTGCATTGGCAGGCGGACTCTCAACCACTGCGCCACCAGGGAAGCCCACTGTATACTTCTCCTAATTACTGCTTTAGCTTCATTCACAGGTTTTGATATTTTTTTTAAAATTACGGTTTCAAAATATTTTCCAAATTCCTTTGAGTTTTCTTCTTTAACTCCTTTGTTATTTTAAAGTGAGTGCTTTATTTAAAAAATAATTATTTTCCATTCATCTTGTAACAGATTTGTAATTCAAAGCCGCAGTGGTAGAGTACATATTCCTCATAAGTACAAATCTTTTATATTCCTTTTTTTTCAACCATTGGCAGATGGTCTACCTTATTGAAAACACTGTATGCACTTAGTTACCATTCTTTATTGACATCAAGAAAAATGCTTCAATACATATTAATGCACACTTATCTTTTTGATTATTCAGTCAAAATATTTCTGTATAACATGATACTGCTAGTGGCAGGATAAATGAGGGAGAAGGAGAGAGAGATTGAGATTGCCAGTTTAATTGTCTACAAGACAGTGTCCATCAACAAATAAATGGATAAAGATGATGTGGCACATATATACAATGGAATATTACTCAGCCATAAAAAGAAACGAAACTGAGTTACTTTTAGTGAGGAGATGGACCTAGAGACTGTCATACAGAGTGAAGTAAGTCAGAAAGAGAAAAACAAATACCATATGCTAACACATATATATGGAATCTTAAAAAAAATAATAATTCTGAAGAACCTAGGGGCAGGACAGGTATAAAGATGCAGACATAGAGAATGGACTTGAGGACATGGGGAGGGGGAAGGGTAAGCTGGGACAAAGTGAGAGGATGCCATGGACATATATACACTACCAAATGTAAAATAAATAGCTAGTGGGAAGCACCCTCATAGTCTCATAGGGAGTTCAGCTCGGTGCTTTGTGACCATATAGAGGGTGGGATAGGGAGTGTGGCAGGGAGGGAGATGCAAGAGGGAGAAGTTATGGGGATATATGTATATGTATAGCTGATTCACTTTGTTATAAAGCAAAAACTAACACACCATTGTGAAGCAATTATACTCCAATAAAGATGTTAAAAAATAAACATATCAGCATATCCAAAAAAATAAAAAACAAAATTAAAAAACAAAAGACAATACATCCATTTGGTCACTTGCAATATATGAAACTATCATTTCCCCTAATATCTCACTAACAATAATTATTATAGTTTAATTTTTTTGACTACGTGATGTATATAAATTTATATTGATGGATTCTTTATTTACATGTCCTTGACTGCTAGTTAAGTTTGGGATCTTTTAATTTGTATATGGTTTATTTGTTTTAGCATTTCTCTGCATTAACTACTAATATACATTGGATAAGATTTTCTATTTTATTATTAATCTTTATGTATTGACTTTAATTTTATTTTTATTACATATAGTGACCCTTTAGCTTTTATATACTTGCAACAATTTCTTCCCTATCTATGTGGTCTCTTTTGCCTTGAATGATTCACAGTTCTGTATATTGTATGATATGTCTTGGAGCTGTACATTTGTGTGGAATGGATTATTTTACACCTGCTAAATTTTGTATCTTTTTTACAAAGGACATCTGAGTTTGACATGCTATTATCTAATTTTCACAAAATATTTATTTATTTTATTAATTAGTACATTAACCTATCTGAAATTAACTTTTTTATATGATAGGAAGCATAATTCAATGGTTTTTCTTTCAGTTGGATAGGTAGCTTTGATAATATTAAATATACTTTCTTGTTCTCAATGTATTGAACTTCTAGCTTTGTCTTGTATTGATTCAAAATTAACAGTAAGGATACTTAATATGCTGTCCACAATGATCTGGGAGCATTTTAATATTTTTAATAATGAAAATAAAATTAATGTCAGTGTGAAAATGGTCTAAGACTCTCCTGTTTTAAGTGATTAAGTAACCTAATAATACAATTCTACAATGTTATCATTATCCCCAGTTACATATTAGAAAATCCAGGAGTGAGATTTAGATCTAGTCAGACCAGTTCTAGAAACTAAATATCTAAGTACTGAATAAACACAATAAGTTATACCATTAATGCAATCTCTCCTTGATACTGATGTCAGACTTTTTTAATAGCAAAACTCTAAGCAAAAAAAAAGGGGGGGATACTAAGCTTGAAGCAATAAGATCAGACTTGAAAGATTATATTTGTTTCAACAACTGCTTAAATTGAAGACACGCTGAAGATATTGAAGGCTTCAGAAATATGAAGATGGGTCATTAATAACCCAAGGAAAAATATGATATTGAGTTGAGGAGTAACTTACAGTTTTACTGTTTAAGGGGGAAATAATCAATGCCATAAAAAGGTACATTCATATGAAAAACATAAAAGCAAAATATTGACTGGGCACTGTAGTGTTAAAGTAATTAAACAAGGAGGTCATTAGATTGAAATGACTCAGGGCCTTGGAAGACTACATAAGCAAACAGAAACCTAAGCCACAGTTAACTGTAAATGTACTCTTATCCAAATAAAAATGACATTTAAAAACAACAAATCACAAACAGCAAACTACTTTTCCCAAATAGCGCTATCACATAAGTCATAGCCAATCAAATAATTTCCTTTCTTTGCTTCTGCATCTGCTCTATAAAAGCATTTTTCCTAGCTCCTCCTTGTGGAATGCTTTCAGATTTGAATCTATGTCTGCTCAAAAAAATCTTGAAACGTTTTTATTTGCCTCAGTTTATCTGTTAACAGTTTAGAAGACCAAAATTGACATCAGTTTTATTATATAGTTTTGATATGGTATAGTTTTATTTTGGTCCAGGATAATATAAGATTATTGATAATTTAACACATTATAATGTATTGTTTCTTAAATTTGGAGGGAACATAGAAGAAAAAATGTGGAATCTAGAGGATTCTGACAATATCCAAAAGGAAAAACACCGTACATATGAATTGTTTCATATGGATTATGGTAAACTAATATTAAACTAGCTGATTAATTCTAAGGCCTGAGATTACTGAATAACATATGACTAAAATAAATGTTTTAAATCCACCAATCAAAAAACAGATGCTCTTAGATTGAATTAGAACAAAAAAGAGAGCTGGAAGAGACAAGATGGTGGAGTAGAAGGACTTGAGCTCACTTCCTCTCATGAAAACACCCAAATCACAACTAACTGCTGAACAATTATCCACAAAAAAGACTGGAACCTACGAAAAAAGATACTTTACATCCAAAGACAAACAAGAAGCCACAAGGAGAAAGGAGAGGTGCTTTTGCGATATAATCAAAGCCCATACCCGCCAGGTGGGATACCCACAAACTGGAAAATAATTCTATCACAGAGGTTCTCCTACAGGAGTGAGAGTTCTGAGCTCTGCATCAGGCTCCCCAGCCTAAAGGTCTGGTATTGGGAGAAGGAGCTCCCAGAGCATTTGGCTTTGAAAGCCAGTGGTGCTTGAGGTTAGGAGCTCCTCCACAGGACTGGGGAAACAGAGACTCCACTCTTGGAGGGCACACACAAGTTTTCACATGCACTGGGACCCAGGGCAAAGCAGTGACTCTGTAGGAACCTGGGCTAAACCTACTGGCAGGTCTAGGAGGGTCTCCTGGGGAGGCAGGGTTTGGCTGTGGCTCATTGTGGGGACACGAACACTTGTAGCAGAGGTCCCAGGGAATATTCATCAGCATGAGCTGTCCATTTTGGCACCAAGACCTGGCTCCACCCAACAGCTTGCAGCCTCTAGTGCTGGGATGCCTCAGGCCAAACAACCAACAGGGTGGAAACACAGCCCCACCCATCAACAGACAGGTTGCCTAAAGTCTCCAAAGATTTACCAATGTATTGTTTGTTAAGTTAAGCATTTCTATTTAAATAATGCAATGATGTTGAAAATAAGATAATGCAAAACAAAATTTTAAAAAGGAAAATACAAAATAAAAGAAAGCCTAGATAATTTTAAAGTAAAAATATAAATCAAATCAAATTTTTAAAATGCTTTTTAAGGAAAAAAGAAAAATATATTTATAAAATAAAAAAAGGAGAAACAAGAAACAATAACTAAAGTATAAATTCAAAATAAATACGGTACAAACTGAAAAAAGTATATGCAGAAAATAATATAAATAAGCAGAGTTAGATTGTAACAGAGAGAAAAGCACTGTAACTTATTACATGTAACTTAATGAAACATTTAATAAGCATTGTAACTTATTAAAATACAATCTAAATAATACAAATATCAATCCAGAACTAATGTGTATGTTTCTATGGAGAACAGAGCATTTACTTCTATGTAGTAGACTACAATAAAGCCTTAAAAATCCTGAAAAAATCAATGCATATGGACCAGGTGCTCTGAATGAAGCCTAATATACTTGAAAATCACTGATGAAAACTAGAAAAAATGTTTAGAAATTCATAAAATCTTTCTTTGCATAACCCTTGAGTTAAAGTAGAAATCAGGGTGATGTTAAATAATAAGGTACAATCATAACAGTAACAACAGATCTTGGACACAGTAATGCAATACTTATTGCAATTTAAAAAAGGTGTTTAAATATGTCAAACAAAACAATATGAAGTGAAAGCATTCATGCTATGCTATTAAAGAAACTAGCCAAATACCATCAGATTAATGCCTTTGCCCTCCCTCTCAAAAGAAGAAAAATAGAGATAAGGAAAGGATTAATGAGACAAAGAGCCAATTATAAAACAATATCAAAAATTAACAAAGACAAGAGATGTTTCTTTGAAAATAATTTGATAAGAACAATAACAGTAATAATAGAACCCTCACAGGACCTAGTAAGAAAAATGGAGAGACTTTCACTAAATAAAACATGGTGTGTCAAAATTACAAAAGTTCAGACATGGTAGGTACAATGTACTTAAAGTGAATTATAAACAAATATATACCAATAAAAATTGTGAAACACAGTTAAAAAATTAATTTCTACAGAATGTTAGATTTGACCAAAGAAGAAACAGAAAACTTTAATATACAGATAATGGCTAAAGAAATTGAAAATATTCATGCCATGAAAACTCTTACCTAAAATATCATAGAAAGTTCTACCTAACTAATACTTTGAAGATGAAAAATATAATTCCTGTCTGATACAGATTGTTCCAAAGAAGAGATGACTGAAGGCTGTTGAGCTCATTTTGTGGTGATAGTAGAAATTATCTTAAAACTGGATAAAGCCAATAGAAAAGAAATAAACAGGCACATCCATCTAATTCTCTACTCAGTGCAGTCACTGCAATATACTTGATTCATTTGGTAAAGGTTTAAAAAAAACTGGACAATATGACCCTCAGCACAAGCTTTTAGTTTTATATTGTTTTGACAGATATTTGATTTGCTCTGGATTTTACAAATTAGAGGAAATCACTTTAGAAAAAAGATACTGCTTCTATGTATTCATGTGTCATATGTTTATTATCTTTTATATTTTCTCCATGTATATTTAGTTTTGTCGTTATATCACGGAGGATTATTGCCTAGGAAATAATCGTAATGGTGAATCATTTATTATTAATGTTAATAAAGGTGCAATTTCCTAAAAGAGTATTTTGGTGGTGTTTTTTTGCATTGCTTTATATTATATTACCTTTACTTCATTTTTATAATTTACACACTCACTGGGCTTAACAACGGTGAATTTTAAACTAGTTTCTTGTTTTAAAAAAGTTGACCCTGTTTTCAAGGAAGGCATTTTTGCTATAGCTTGGAGCAAAGTCCTAACAAGGAACAACAAAAACAGATCCCTTCCCTTTTTTCCCAGAAAAAACTCCAAACAAAATAATAATCTG
Source organism: Grampus griseus (assembly GCF_964374135.1). NCBI lineage: Eukaryota > Metazoa > Chordata > Mammalia > Artiodactyla > Delphinidae > Grampus > Grampus griseus. The sequence continues at coordinate 7,361,152 of NC_139017.1, forward strand.
AAAATTTTACTATAATATCTATTTTTAGATGAAATCCTTTGAAAATTTTTCACATCCATGTGAGAACTTTCTCAACAGAAATGTAAGAATTTTTAAGCATGAGAAAACATACGTTAAATAGTGACAAGAAGAGAAATAAAGCACATTCAGATTAACACTATTTTCTGATAATATTGTTTGGTTCAATTTTAATTAATACTCAGAAAATGTACATTCCTTAGACTGCCCTGGCATAAGCACTGAGTTAGGCATGTCCATACCACCCAGTTATTCTCTCCATGCCTAGCTGAATGCAAGCCACACTCCTTAGATCAGCAAATCATGTGTGTCTTCACTTGTAGCAAACACATCTTTTAGACGCCAGTAGTTTTCATTTTCTCATTAGATTGGCAATAGCTAAAGAGAACCTGACTCTGCCATGAAATTCCATCTTCCTGTACTGAGAGTGAAGTTCAAAATATTATCCATACAGTTTTAAAGGATTGTTTTTAGGAAAGTGTTTGCATCCTTTTTGTGTTCAGCACATTTGGACAGATTCCCTGGCCTGCCAATTTCCCGTCAGTGGAAATCCTCCAATTGACTCTTCACATTCAAGTGATATTTTGAAGATACAAAATGAATCACTCTAGTCTCCCATTAACAGACTTTCTATACTTGATGAATTTTAATTGAATTTGTCATTTTGAAGACAAGTAACTATAAAATTGCTTTAATACTTTAACAGGGATGGCCCTTGACAATCTCTGTAGCTCTATGTTGTAGTCCATACACTCCATGCCCCAATCCCTTTTGTATTTTCTCCAGACCTATGGGCATCTTTTCTGTGCTATTTATGTGCCATGCTCTGTCCTACTACAGAGCTGAGCAACTCTATCTCACAGGGCTTTCCAAGGTGGTCTCTTTACTCATATTTTGCAATCATTTCAGTTCTTTCTTTGACTTTCACATGCCTTTATTCTCCATATGGGTAGAGACCACATCAATATTACTTTGCCATTATAGCTTCAGGGTCAAAGGTAGTAACTATTGCACTGTAGCTGTTCAATAAAACTGTTCAATGAGTAATGAATATACCTTTATCCATTGAGGTCAGTCATTTACTTCCAAAACTAGCACTTTAAGCAGCTAAGAAACATTTATTCAGTGCCTAGAGAATATATGTATACTTAACCTCTGATTATTATTATTTTAAACATGCATGACTCATAATCTGCCTTGTAATTCCTACCAGATTTATACTGTTGTGTTTAAAATTGTGAATTTTCAAGCCAGATTATAGTTCTGTAGTTTCAATGATTGTTTACTAGCTCAGCTCTTCTCTTTCATAAAGAGAGGCTGGCATTTGATTTCACTAGAGAGTAAAAACCAAATAAAATACCACTAATTCAGGAACTCTGTAAGTCTAGCCTTACCATATTTGGAGAGAAATTTGCAGCTAACTGTGCTTTGTCTTCTGACTTTTCTTTTTGAATTCACTTATCAGCAAAAAATCGTAGCAGATCATCTGATTTTCCTGATTTGGGGAAGAGAACATATTTGAATACAATAATATTTTAAAAATCTAAAATGTTTTAAAAATGTAATTTTTAAAATAAGACAAAAATGTTTCAACATTTTTAAATGTGAAGAAAAATTTAAAACACAATATGAAGAAAATAGTGTCACAATCTGTTGCTCTCTGCAACCAAAAATCACATTTAAATATTAAATGAATCAAGTTAGATAAATATGACATTTCTGCAAAATGAAATATGTTTTTTGGGGTTTTTTTTGTGTGTCATGCGGGCCTCTCACTGTCGTGGCCTCTCCCATTGTGGAGCACAGGCTCCGGACGCACAGGCTCAGCGGCCATGGCTCACGGGCCCAGCAGCTCTGCGGCATGTGGGATCTTCCCGGACCGGGGCACAAACCCGTGTCCCCTACATCGGCAGGCGGACTCTCAACCACTGAGCCACCAGGTAAGCCCTGAAGTATGTTGAATAAACCTTTCCCAATGCAGATAAACCTTATAACTTAATATATACATGTATGTATACATATATATACACACACACACATATATATATATCTTCTTGTAAAGGTTCTTGTAGAAAACTAATCTATATTTAATTCTTAGTTCAATTTAGTGTGTATTTGTGTAAATTACTTAAGTTCTCTTGGCCTCAGTTGCCTCTTGTTAATGTGAAGATAATAGCATCACTTACCTAAAACTTTCAGATAACTGCTTAGATTTTTAAGTATGTCACATGTATTAATTTTTTAAGAGCAGAAATTTCTCCTTGATCCCTATAATAACTTCATGACTAAAAGGCAATTTGTACACAGAGGTATTTCAACTATTTAGGGCTAACACTAGAAGCAAAGGTTGTCTTCAATTGATGATCTGGCGTCAGATCACTGAAAACTTTGTTTGTTGGTTATTTTATTAGACCCTTTATGTAATTTCCCACCCTTTCTCTAAAGTTAATAAAAGGGAAACACCCAAATTTCTAATGAGTTGGGTGAGTTAAAATACTGTCTCTGTTATACCTTTACACTTTAATTATCATTTTACAATTTTATCTGAACTTTTCTATATTTGTCACGTTGAAATTTAAAAGAAATCATCATCAAAATTTATTGATCTACTAGTTACAACCTTTTTTCATGAGTCTTCAGTATTGGTTTTTCTATGAATAATCAGCTCATGTACTTTGCTCAAATGTATTTTTTAAATTAATCTTAATTTTTTAATGTATTAAATACAATAATTTTTCTAAACATTGTCTTTTGTTTTGCAAATATTTTTCTTAATATCATTTCCCTTTTTAGTTTGCAATGGCTTGATTCCTGGGCAGAAATATTTAATTTTATGTAGTCAAAATTACCTCTTCTGTCCAACATAGCTTCAGTGTATGTTTTAAGTTGTTCTATTTTAGTTCATATTTTGTTTGGTTATTATCTCTTTTTTTTGAAAGGTTGAAATTAGCCAGTATATCTGAAAAATTTACAGCTATTTTTTCTTCTTTTTCATGACACAGTTTAGAGGTGCCATGTTAATCCATATGGAGATTAATTTTATTATAATTTCTGTGTTGCAATTAAAAACAAGTTCTGCATCCATAACTATTCCAGCACTATTTATTAAATAATTTAGTACTACTCATTTGAAATGGTATCTTTATTATATAATAAATAGTACTTTGTATATGAGGTGCTATATCTGATGCTTACCAAAGATCTAATAAATTCCATTTTTAACTACTGCCACTTTATAATTCTTAACCAACTAATTTAATGCTCTATTTTAAAAGTGTCAACATATTGGAAGTTTACATTTCTATCAAAGCGACAATTGTTTTGAATTTTCTCCTATGAGTAGGTAAGGCCTTTGTCTACAATAAAATGCTCAGGGCACCTAAGTTTGATTTGTCTGCACAAAAGGTTGTTTTTTAGGTCAAACACAGTCTAATTCTTTCTCTTTTCTCAGGTGACTATAATCACCTTCATCTAGCAGTCTCTAATTGAATAATAGGTTCATTATTTTTAACAACATCTAGATTTTTCATTTTAAAATGCCAAAGAACATATACCATAACATTTACCTTTATACACAGTAAAGTAACATGACCAACTAGCTGAAACTATTACTAAGTGCAAGCACTTTCCTGTAGATTACACAATTAAGACCTGGAACCTGTGCCCTGCTCTTTTAATCCTACTGCGATTCTCACTTCACACCTCCTTAATTCATCTTTTATGAACCATTAGATCCCCTAAGTCCTTTCTATTAATTATAAAGACTATTTATACTCTCACGACTTTCTAAACAACTTTAGTATATAAATTTTAGAGTGTTTTAATGATGATAAAAAGTAATAAGTCTACATAGCAATCAAAATTTTTATGGGTGTGGAATGTAAGTGCTTAAAACACATTGTCCAATTTGTGATAATTTACTGCTTAGGATATTCTACTTGCTTTTTAGAAAGCAAGTTTTCTCTCTTTTATTTATACGAATCTCCCTAAATATTGAGGGAAGTTTGAGTCAAGGTCATTTCTATCCTTGCTATTCTATTATTTTAGGAAAGAATAATTTGAATATAAAATCTGGAATTCCAGGGGCTTCCCTGGTGGTGCAGTGGTTAAGAATCCACCTGCCAATGCAGGAAACACAGGTTCGAGCCCTGGTCCAGGAAGATCCCACATGCCGCGGCGCAACTAAGACCATGCGCCACAACTACTGAGACTACACTCTAGAGCCCGCGAGCCACAACTACTGAGCCTATGTGCCACAACTATTGAAGCCCACGCGCCTACAGCCCGTGCTCTGCAACAAAGAGAAGCCACTGCAATGAGAAGCCCGCACACAGCAACAAAGGGTAGCCCCCGCTCACCACACCTAGAGAAAGCCTGCGTGCAACAGTAAAGACCCAACGCAGCTAAAAATGAATAAATAAATTTATAAAAAATAAAAAATCTGGAATTCCATAAACATGATTCAATAATTAGTTGCAAAATTATATGATATGCCTTCTTATTTAGTCTTAAAATTCATGTATTTTACTTAAAAATATGAACATTATAAAAATTATTAAATTGTTTTCCCTGTCAATAGATTTTCTAGTTATTATGTACTGATCATTTAGCAAAGACAGCCCCTTCCTTAAATGTCATATTATTCCACTGTTCCTTATTCTTCTGAAAGGAAGATTTGTACACAAAAGCACTGGCTACCTCAGGCTAACACCTAAAGTGACCACTCACACAGCCAGTAGAGAACATGGCATTGTAATCTTTGGACATACCTAATTTATTGATATAGTATCAAAGAAATTAAGCTTGCATAAGCTGAGTTGTGTTTGAAGTAAAACTTTTAACTCAATTATCTTCAAGTGCTTGAATAAAAGAAATATACCCAACTTTTCCTAATATTGATATGTTTCTTCTTACGTCTTTATCAATTCCTATTGCTTCAACATCAGACTGAATACGTATCTGAGTTTAAAATTATTGTAAAATGCCCAAGAAATATATACATGTTATTTCAATATTCTGTATGCATATGTATACATAATCACATATAAATCATTATGCTATATAGGCCTAATTCAATTTTTAAACACAAGAATAAAAAGTTATATGTATAATTGTCATATAATTTTTTTTCAATAATTAGTACACAGAAACATCTTCTATTCATAGCTACTAAATAAAAAATAAGAACATGAAAAAAGACACATATGTAGATAAATATTAAATTAAATAAACCAATGTCCTCATAAAAGTCTGTTTAGATACTCCAAATTAAAATTACTTTTCCCCAAACTTCTTTTTTATTATAATAATTCAATTATTATATACCATTAATTACTGTTTGTCCCTACGATTATTACATTTGTTTTCTGAATAAATCAAGACTTTCCCTTTTATTTTCATGCTTCTTCCTCTGCCTAAACTTTTCTTTTTTCCGTTGTCATAATTCTGTAGGTATTAGCCTGACTAACCCTCACTTGTTCATCAAACTGCAGCTTAATATTACCTTTTTTGATTCCCTCAGTTTATTTACATTTTTCTTTTTAAAAGTTAGGGAGCATTTTTCTGTTTTCCTGGAGAAGGAAGGGGCAGTAACTACATCATGTCAACCTAAATATGGAAAGTCCCATGAGAAATGCATTTATTTACAGGGGACCAGGCTCTCATGCCTTGGTTAGATGATATTTGAGCCCTGTAGTGGGGTATAGTGAGTCCTAGTGGAAGACAGCATTTACCTCAAGAAGTCTTCAGTTATATACAAAGAACGAGAGTGAATTCTGTGACTGGGTTTGGAAATCTAAAGATGAAGGCAGGTAGCTTTCTCTGATTGTACAGTCAGGAGAGAGGGCAGCGTTGTAACGTTATACAGTGGCCTTTTGGTGGGACGACTAGGTTTCTAGATTGTGATTAATTTGTATCTTATGAATTTTAGAAAATACACTCTGCAATTTCCAGAATAAGAATCCATATTATTTTGTTAGGACACTATTAGAGATTCTGTTAGCTTTTTTTTTTTTTTTTTTTTTTTGGAAAATCATATGAATGCTTATGATGAACACTTTCTTATATTATTCTTTTCCTGTGCTGTTTTAATCCATTTAATAATCACAGTTATACAATGAGTTGAGCGACTTTCATGTTATATTTCTTACTTATCTCTTAAAAATGTATTTTCTCATCCTTGGAATTTTACTCACCATTTGGTTCTAGAACATTTTTGTGTAGGAAGTGATTTACATGTATTTCAAATGAAATAACTTGTTTACTATTCATAAGGAATTCAGCAACCTTAGGTAGTAATATATCCCTGGCGGAAGAGATGATAAGATATTCTAACCTGTGACCACTTGCATGGGTTAAGTTTTAAGGTAGTTTTTCCAGGGGGTTGAATTTCCCTGAACCACATTTCACTGCTAAATATCCAAAATTGCTGAGCCTGAATCCACAGAAGCTCTGTTAACAAGTCCCCATGTTGCTCCTTTCCAACAGCCTTTAACCTCTTACTGATGCACAAAATAGAAGAGGTTAGAGATGGGCATGCTAGCAAATCTGCACCTCTTACTCTGGTGCCCCTTCCCCCCCTTCTCTGCTTGACATCACCTTTGTTTGCCTCATCTGGTGCTGGGCCTCTACTGTTTTTCCTGGACATTTTCCATTTTACCTATAGTTCAAAGCTCTTCTCAGAGAGATGTGACCACCTCTCAATCTCTCTCCTGGTTTATCCCAATTTTTATTTTGTGTGTGTGTGTGTGTGTGTGTGTTGTGTGTGTGTGTACCCTCTTCCTTCTACTCATATGTGTCTACATGATTGGGTTTGGAATGGAGCACACCAAAATTACTGATACATTTTTCTTAAGGGATTAATATTTTACTGAGGCTAATCACTAAAATACAAAAGTAAGAGATCTGATGGGTCCCCAGATTACTAAATACACTTATTTTTAGTGTGTGATTTAAAAAAAAAAAATCTCTGCAGTTCACTTATATTACTTTGAGAATTTTAGTTGGAAAACAGTCTGGAAATCTGACAGGAATAAACTTTCACATTATTTTTTTCACTCTCTAACTGGCAAGATCAGAAATGCCATGAAAAGTAGACTGTCGCACAGTATATTTTCTACTTCAGCTGGTTTCTGAACTTGTACAGACACACAGTCATACGCCTGATACATAAAATCACATTCTCAAAAGCTAAAGGGGAAAAGAGCAGGGGGAGAGAGTTGCATTCAATTATCTTCCAAGCTTTGTCCAAAAATTAATTGATTTAAGAGATAATAACACTTGGTTAATTAATTTTTTAAGTTATAAGGGGGCTAACAAAGTGAACAGAATAGAAAGTATTTTCTCACTGCTGTTTCCGCTCTTTATTGTAAAAATAACCAAACCAACTCAAATTTTAGATAAAATGCAAATTCAGTTTTTGAATATGGGAAAGCCTATTAAGAAATTCAGTCCACATGCTAATTTAGCTTTTAAATAATTAAGGTAGGTACAGAGGGAGATAGCATAATACCAACATATTATTTCAGTGCTCACCTCATTTCATTTCATTTTACTCTAGGCATAATTAAGTCTAGATAGCACACTTCTTGTGTTTTATGGGGCATTGAACTGGTAGCACATGAGAGAATCATGACAATTACTGCTGCTGCTTCTGACAGAGTGGGAAGATAATAGGCCAATCTTCCCTCTCGATGACTCCTGCCTGACCAGAGATGATGAGGGAGAAGAGGAATTGAATCATTTTAAAAGAGGCATTTGTGCAGAATGGAGAGTGAACTATCAATTGAGTTGTACTTGACAGAAAATGGCACTTTTGCCTTTGGGCATCTTTTTAAGAGTAAGAACAAAGTTATATTTAATACCTTCTTGATTTCATGCAATGAACACTGAATTTTCCCAGATGTATATCAGAATATATGGTATCTTGGTGTCAGTGTTATTATCATAGATAACGTCATAGAAAAGAGAGACTATAACCATATTTAAGCTAATTTCCTGGGATTGAGTTTCCTTATATGAAGGTAATATCACTGACAAGACACAGAGGAATTTCCACAACACTGAATTACAAAGACGTAGGAAGATACTCAAGTTCCCAAATAAAATTTAGAAATACATGTCAAGTAAACTCTCATTTCATAAGTTAGTGATGAAAACACAGGCTGTTTCCCTGAGAACTACAAAATACCATTAATGCTATTTATGTATCTATGGTTTTCCTTATCTATTGAGTATGAAAAATAAAAGCTCTTTCTACATCTTCTGAAAGACCATAAGATAAACTACCTATATTATATTTGTGTTTTTCTAGTGCTTTGAAATTCCACTGCTTTGCTAAATTTTCCATTGTCTCGGCTTGCTGTTTTGGGTTTTGATTTTTGTTTTGTTTTCTTAATAAATAGAACGTTGTATAATTTTTCAATTATTTTTCTTTCAAAGTAAATTAAACAGTCTATTCATGGCAGGAATTATAAACATGTATGTCAGAAATAGTGGTAAGAGATCTGAATTGGTAGTAATTGTTTTATGGTTATAATCATTTTGGTTTATTGTTTCATGGTTATAATCATTTTGGTTTAGGATGGCTTCAGGTTATGTATGGTAAAATCCATAAGCATAAAACTAATTTAAACTTATACATAACAAGTGAAGTGTTTTCTGACTCATTAAGAATATTATTTGTTATAAAGCCAAAATATTCCAAAATAGGATTTTTAATCACAAAATAATATGAAAGTTAATCTGAATAGATATACCTTGACTGTTGAACCCCTTCCTCTATACATATGTAAAAATATATATGTATATAGGGGTGAAGTGGGGGGGGGCACATGGGTGTATGTAGTGATGCTGTGGGTTCATAAGTAAAAAAGGAACTTTTTTTCTTTTAAAAAATATTTAAATCCCTTTGTGATGAGCCTAGGTAGTCATTACAGTCCTTGAGATATGCCCTTCCCTTGTGCAGAGAGATTTGGTAAGAATTTGAAGTTACTAGTTTAAATATTCCAAGATGTGGAGGGGACACAGAGAGATGTCAAGGGAATGAAAAAAATGTTGCAATCTGAAAGTGTTTTCTCAGTATTCATCAACTACAGGTAGCATTCAGGGTTCTGTGAAAGATGAAAACTTGTGTCCTTCATGTGGGGTAGGGCTTTAAATATATATATAAGCCTTTGGAGGCTAAATATCAGGGCTACTCTACAGTCTTGAAAATAGCTGTAATGGGCCATTGTCATCAAGGACAGGACAACTGTGACCATATATCATGGTGACCTGTCTCGAGAGCAGAGCCAAGCAAGAACCTGGGATGGAGAGCTGTAGACAGCAGGAGGCAGTTTTCCTGGTAATATGCTTCAGAGAAGAAAGGAGGGAAAAATAATAAATACTGTACTTTTAGCTAATCTTTATCAGTGTAGAGCAGAGTCATGCTTAATTTTACATTCTAAGAGAAGTGATCTTTATACTACAAACATTCTTTCCTCTGTTACACCAGTTTCAGAATAAAAATTAATTTGTCCATATAAGACTAATCTGTGATCTTTATCCAATTCCCTCTGTTCGAATTTTCATCATGATCAATTGCTTATTCTCACTTCCTTCTCTCTTTTCAATGTTGCCTTTCAATAATAGAAACTTAGACCAAGCTATGAACATCCTGAAATATCTGGTTATTTTTTGTTTGTGTATTTTCCCCTCTTAAGGGTGTTTCACGTGTATTTCCATAAGAATTTTTAACTGTTCATGGAAGATGAATTTAATATTATTTTAACCCAGAAGATTCCTTTATTTGTATTCATTATGATAATGCTACTAATCAATTTATAAACATGTATACCTTCTATTTATTAGTATATGTAACCCTAGGCCCTTTATCTTTCAAATTGAACTTATAATCTATCAGATTTTCCATATTGACAAATATAAAATTAATGTATCAGTTCTGCAACTATGTGTTTTGGCAAAATGTTCTGAAAACCATTTCTCCTTTAGTTATTGAAAAATTCATTAATAAACTTATACATTTAGAGGGGTTATCAAAGCTTTAAAGCACTTTTAAAGTCAACTCAGAGAGAAAGTCACAGGATTTTTAAAAGATTTTATAGAAGAAATTCCTAACTCACTTATCAATTAATTTGAATGCTTATACATTTATTCCTGAGTTTAACTGTATCTAAATAAATCATTCTAAGTGTCTGTTCTATCTCTTTATGCTTCAAATTATTCTCTTTTCTGTCTTCTGGGTAGATAGAAAATTATCAGGCATTATTTAAGTCCCACTATTCTACTTGAAATCTGCTAAGTCATTCTTCAATGGAAAGTTAAACAATATAAACATATATTTTATATATATATAAAATAAAATATTTATATAAAATAAAATATATATAAAATAAAACATATATATATCAAATAAAACATTATGATTTAGGGAAGCTACCAATGGCATTATTTGGGAATTGAAAAATTATGTAGTAAAAGAAGAGAATTTATCATTCCACTGAGTCATCTGAATATGTGATTATCATTTATGAGCCTTTAATTACATTATTCATCATGATCGACAACAAATGGTTGAAAATCTGTTTTGAATAACACTGTAGGTGGCTATGAAAAACATACTAATCGTGGCGATAACTTGCACTTGAATAGGATTAAAATTTTAATCTTGTTCTATTGAGAAATTCAGATTTGATAGACATTCTGTTTGATGTAAAAAATGATATAAGCAATATTAGATATTATTCCTGGTTGACAATAGTTATCAGAAAATATGCGTATTTGGTTACTGAGAGCTTGAAGAAAATTGGTGGTCACGCATACATTTATAGTGTGAACCGCTAGGATAATATAAAAAAAAATTTCAATTTTAACCACAGACCAAGCAAAGTAAAAGTTCTTCAAGGATCTATCTCTAGTGAACTAAGGAGCAAATCAATTATTTTATTTTATAAATCTTAAAAATCTATGTAAAGTTTTTACCAAGAAAGATCTTTTATATATAGTACATATCCACAACTCCTTTTCCAAATCTCTTAAATCCCAAAAGTTCTAGGAACAAACATAGTCATATGGTCCATAAGTGGAAATCTTGTGTGAATTAGCATGAGTTTACTCATGATCTTTATGTATTTCAGTGTGATTATATATATGTTTTGCTGAAAATATGTTAACATATTTGAAAATATGTTAATTTAGATTTGGGACTGTATGTACTCATTAATTTTATAAATCTGAAAATTCTAAATTCTGCAAGACATCTGCCCTGAGAGGTTTCTGATAAGTAACTATGGACATAAACAACAAGAAACACTAGTTTATATAACTTCTGTCCATTTTGCAATGGCTTATTTATTAAAAAATAACTAAATGTCTCAACAATATAATATTTAACTGCATTGGACTTAATGAATATAAATTTCCATATGTGCCAATAAGCTGGCATTGAAAACAAAACTTTCTACCCCTTCTTATGATACCAATCACTTGGCCAAAATGGTACTAGTTTATACCGATGTCTTGGCCAATTATTTTTTTTAAATTATTGTTTATTGGAGTATAGTTGATTTACAATGTTGTGTTAGTTTCTGCTGTACAGCAAAGTGAATCAGTTATACATATACATATACCCACTCTTTTTTAGATTCTATTCCCATATAGGTCATTACAGAGTATTAAGTAGAGCTGCCTGTGCTATACATTAGGTTCTTACTAGTTATCTACTTTATATATAGTAGTGTGTATGTGTCAATCCCAACCTCCCAATTTATCCCCCTCCCTTTCCCCCTTGGTAGCCATAAGTTTGTTTTCTACATCTGTGACTCTATTTCTATTTTGTAAATAGTTCATTTGTACCATTTTTTTAGATTCCACATATAAACGATATCATATGATATCTGTCTTTCAAAATAAAGACTTATTTAAAATAAATGACATTATCTTGTTCCTTTTTATGACTGAGTAATAGTCCATTCTATATATGTACTACATCTTCTCTATCCATTCCTTTGTTGATGGACATTTAAGTTGCTTCCATGTCCTGGCTATTGTAAGCAGAGCTGCTATGAACATTGGGGTACATGCATGTTTTTGAATTATGGTTTTCTCAGGGTATATGCCCTGTAGTGGGATTGCTGGGTCATATGGTAGTTCTATTTTTAGTTTTTTAAGGAACCTCCATACTGTTCTCCATAGTGAGAGAACATTCCCACCAGCAGTGCAAGAGGGTTCCCTTTCCTCCACACCCTCTCCAGTATTTATTGTTTGTAGATTTTTTGATGATAGCCATTCTGACCAATTATTAATTGGGCTCCTTTCACTCTCAGAAATATCATGATTCTGATTATTCTGATTCTGATTACAAATTAAACATCTTCCTCTTCCTTCCACTCCTTGACACCCTTCATTCTGTCTGTCTCCCCACTTCAACATCCCAGTGCTGGGAAAATCCGACCCTTCTTTCAGGATTCCCCATATCTAGGAAGCTGCTTAGGACTGTCCAGACACATGATTAATTGAGGGGAGAGGGTTTCCAGTGTTAAGCCACATATTCAATATAAGTGAAGTTATTCATTGTTCTTTTTAAGATTAAAAAAAATAGGAACTCATATATTTTAGCACCACAATAGATCACTGTGAGCATTTCATGGATTCTTCTTCGATCTGGGTAAATATAGGTTTGGGGATGGAACCAGGGGAAGAAGAGGGTGGGCAGAGAATCAGTGGCACAACATTCTGTGCCTGAAAATGGGGCTGACTTCTCACTTTGTCGTGAGTATGATTTCTCTTTTTATGTTCTATAGCACATTTTAATGCAGTTGTATATATACAGATTTATAGAAAATCTTGAATTATAAGTGTAGGTAAGGCAAGTTTCCCTTGTAGTTCAACTCAGTCAATTTTCTTTCAAAGCATGCTCCAAGTCACCTAGTCACCTTCTGCTTTACGCTCCGTATCTAAATGCGTGTGGATGACTTTAAGATGTATTTAGGTTCTGTGAAAGTATACATATTTAGCTGTATGCCAATTTCCCAACCATTTTTATTCCCTTAGATTCACTGTTATACTAATGTTATACTATATTTTTTGTAAAATATTGCATTACCAGTATTTTTGTTACAACAAGACAATTGTAACTATTTACAATACAGTAACTTTATTTCACTTCTTTCTACTTTTTGTTTGTTAGGAAAGAATTTGATGCTATATAAAGACAACGTTTCTCTAAGCAAATAAAATTATTGTTTCCTCTAAAACTTTTACAAACTGACCACCTCTCCCCAAAATAACTTAAAATCAACCTGCCTTGGGCAAATACATGCTGTTTACTTCTGTTCTATTTCAGTCTGATAACGTGTAACAGATGAATTGTGAATATGGATCTGGAGCAGTTCCCTTAACAGATGTGAGTGAACCAATGAGCAGTCAGAGAGAGTTTAGAAGTTATATAATCAACAATATCTTCATGACCTTTAGAAATACCACTTACCAATTAAATCATGATTTTGTGACCTTGGAAGTTATTATGAAGTAACTTCATGTATTTATGAAGTTACCTTAAGATAGCACTCACACAAGTCTCTACTTGTGATTTTTCAAATTGGATTATTGCTCTGATTTCTGTTGAAGAAAGTTATTTTTACAGGAATCTATTTGGGTTTCTTTCTGATATAAATATGAGTTTCTAAAATCTATCTTGTTAAAAATTATGGCCTCCTTAGAGTATATCATCCATTGGAGGCAAATGCAAAATTCTTTAGAGGAAATACATGTTCTTGATATATTTTAAAAATTCTTTAAATATATATTGCTAACTTTTAATTTTACTATGCTCCTTTTTAGAACACATAGGACACCAAAAAGATTTTTCTCTGATGGCTGTTTGCTGTGTAGATTTTCCTGTTTATGTGCCATTTCCACATTGGAGCTAAATCAAATGTACATACATAATTTGAAGACTGAATTCAGTGCCTGTTCAGGCCAAAAACTGTATGCATTAAGATAAGAGGGAACAAGGAACTGGAGGAAAAATAACCTTGGCAATTGTCTTCTGTTTGCTAATGCAATATGTTTAGCTAAATCAAAGAACCCTTATTATGAGTTTTCAATTTCTCTTTAACATAAAAATACAAAGAAAATATATTTATAGAATTAATATTTTTAAATTATTGATTTGGCTGAATTTATTTATTTTTACCATAAAATTTGAAAGATGATCCTACTAATAACTGCATGAATGAAGAAAAAAGATTTGACCCCAAAACATTTTGCTTTTATATTTCTACTTAAACGGCAGAATGTATAAAACAATACTTTTCTTTTTAAGCTAAAAAAGTTCTTATAAAAAAAGTAGTGGTGTAGTTTAGAAAATAAATGTTTAGAATTTGAATCAGGAGATCTGCTTTTTATTCAGTGCCTAAGTGAACTGGAAATGACATTTTGTCTTCTCCTCATTTTCAACATGCAAAACAAACTTTGAGGAGGGTAAATGCATAATATATTTTAAAACAGATTTGAAACATTTTGACATGCAATGAGGTGACATTAACTCAAAACAATGGTTATGTCAAGGGTTCAATATGACCCTTCCTTTTTCTACTAGAAAAAATTGTTTATATTTTTAACAGCAACTACAGCAAAGTTGAGGCTAGCTTAATCTTCAATAAATAAACAAAACTGTTATTTAATATAAAATATCTTATTTTGTGGAACACAAGCCTATTTAGTAGCAAACTAAACTATAATAATTATAACTCAAACAGCACTCCTAAATGGTAATGAAGAATTCTGGTTATTAATTTGTCAAACAAACATTTTTTTTTTTTAATCGAGACCGGAATCTCATGGGACTGACTTTCAAGAACTAAGATGATATTAATAAAAATTTAATCAATACATATAAATGTACAACAGTGATTGGGGCCTGATTTCAGAATAGCAATCATGCAAAACTGCATTCCCAGTATAATCTGATAACCACTCACCTATGATCTATATTTGTTCAGGATGAAATGGTAATATTTGGATATATATATATATATCCTGTTTAGATAACAGGATGAATTTTGATTTTATTTGTAAATCCTCTTACCAATGTAAAGGACACTTTTCTCTTTGGGATAGTTGTAAAGCTTGACCCATTTTCAAATACAAAGTTCCTTGCTTCTCTCAGTTAATTCACACAAATAAATAAAGCAAATTATCAACACCACCACCACCACCACCAACAAAATTATTCCAATAGCTATTTTCTCTCCAAACTAAGGTTTAAATTAAAAGTATTATGTTTTATGTCTTAAATTTGTATGCAGGTAGAAAACTGAAAACATCTAATTTACTTTAAAAAGACTGTCTAATAATTGTGGGGGGTTTTAAAATATGGATATGGAAAGATACTGTTGATATAGAATCTAAATTAGATTAATGTTAATAAGCATTTTGATGTTATTCTTGATGTAGTTTGTCGTTCCAGATAGATAAGTTATTTTCTGGTATTCATGCCAATGTGAAATCCAAGGAACCTTTCAGGCCAGGGTCATTAAAATAATCTGATAACCTCTAATCATCATGTGCAACATTATGCCACTTAACAAAAATTGAGTTGAAATGCATCATTAGGTAGATACTATATATAGCTGGTATTTTTCTTATTTGTGCAAAGTTAATAATAAAGGTTTTACTGGCTTACATACAAAATTAAGAATAATGATGTTATGGAACAAATCAATGTTTTTAACGGAAGGTAATTTCAAAAAAGAATATATATTTGTGCAGGGAAGCATAAGGGGCAGATAATAGGTCTCATTAAATGTTGGCTTCTGGAAGTCAGGGTTTATGTAACAGCTTTATAGTATATCCCCCTTAGTCTGTATCATTGTTACTACTTAAAATTCCAAGGTTCAAATGGATCTTTAGTCACTCTCATTTGATAGTTCTATTTCATTGTACACATTATTTTTTAAAAATTAAATTTAATTAATTTTTTATACAGCAGGTTCTTATTAGTTATCTATTTTGTACATATTAGTGTATATCCATCAATCCCGATCTCCCAGTTCATCCCACCATCACCACCCCCCACCACTACACATTTTTAAGTGATCATAAATCCATAGCTTAAAACATCTCTGGTAATGGTGAATTCAGTATTTGTTAAAGCAGGTTATCTATATTACCATGGCAAATTATATACGTAATAAGTCTTTTGAGTTGAAATAATTGATTAACTATCAATATATTAACATTCTAATCTATGGGAAATGGGACATCTATGAAAGTCACAAATTCCCTCATGTTCTTTTGAAGATTCTCTGTTTAAGATTCCTTACCTCAAACTCAAAATGGATTAAAGACCTAAATGTAAGGCCAAACACTGTAAAACTCTTAGAGGAAAACATAGGCAGAACACCCTATGACATAAATCACAGCAAAATCCTTTTTGACCCACCTCCTAGAGTAATGGAAATAAAAACAAAAATAAACAAATGGGACCTAATGAAACTTCAAAGCTTTTGCACAGCAAAGGAAACCATAAACAAGACCAAAAGACAACCCTCAGAATGGGAGAAAACATTTGCAAATGAAGCAGCTAACAAAGGATTAATCTCCAAAATATACAAGCAGCTCATACAACTCAATATCAAAAAAACAAACAACCCAATCCAAAAATGGGCAGAAGACCTAAATAAACATTTATCCAAAGAAGATATACAGATTGCCATCAAACACATGAAAGGATGCTCAACATCACTAATCATTAGAGAAATGCAAATCAAAACTACAATGAGGTATCACCTCACACTGGTCAGAATGGCCATCATCAAAAACTCTACAAACAATAACTGCTGGAGAGGGTGTGGAAAAAAGTGAACCCTCTTGCACTGTTGGTGGGAATATAAATTGATACAGGCACTATGGAGAACAGTATGGAGGTTCCTTAAAAAACTAAATATAGAACTACCATATGACCCAGAAATCCCACTACTGGGCATATATCCTGAGAAAACCATAATTCAAAAAGAGTCATGTACCACAATGTTCACTGCAACACTATTTACAATAGCCAGGACACTGAAGCAACCAGTGTCCATTGACAGATGAATGGATAAAGAAAATGTGGCACATATAAACAATGGAATATTACTCAGCCAGAAAAAGAAACAAAATTGAGTTATTTGTAGTGAGGTGGATGGACCTAGAGTGTGTCATACAGAGTGAAGTAAGTCAGAAAGAGAAAAACAAATACCGTATGCTAACACATATATATATATGGAATCTAAAAAAATATAAAAAGGTTCTGAAGAACTTAGGGGCAAGACAGGAATGAAGACACAGACGTAGAGAATGGACTCAAGGACATGGGGAGGGGGAAGGTTAAGCTGAAACGAAGTAAGAGAGTGGCATGGACATATATACACTACCAAATGTAAAACAGATAGCTAGTGGGAAGCAGCCACATAGCACAGGGAGATCAGTTCAATGTGTTTTGTGACCACCAAGAGGGGTGGGATAGGGAGGGAGGGAGATGCAGAGGGAGGAGATATGGGGGTATATGTATAGCTGATTCACTTTGTTATACCGCAGCAACTAACACACAATGTAAAGCAATTATATTCCAATAAAGGTGTTAAAAAAAAAGTCTACAAAATTGTATGTGTAAACAAAAATGACAACAAATACATTTGTACAGAAGAATGAACGGAAGAAAATAAAGAAAACGTTAACAATCAAAAAAACAAGGGGGACTACAATTAGAGTGTGAAAGTTTTAATGTGATGTAACATATACTAGTTATGTTTGCTGATATGGTTTAATGTGTTTTGCTGATCATTTATTCTGTTAAACTAGCTTTAAATAAATGGGCTTGTATTAAAAAAAAGATTTCTTACATCATTTCACTACGTATTTTAAGTATTTCAGAGAGAGAGAGAGAGAGAGAGAGACAGAGAAACTGACATTCTGTCTTGACCTACTGATCCTATTAAATGCATCTGAATGGAACTCAGGTCCACCAAATTTCCTTTTTTAATGGAATTAACGTGCTTGAAAAGAGTTACCAAAGATTTCAAGTACCTCCCTGTCTTGTCTATAAGTTGATGATACTGATGCCGTCAAACAATTAAATACTATTCAGATCATTTAAAAAAAAACAACAGAGACTTTTAGTTATTGTTCCAGTTAGAATAAGATCATTAATTAGCTAACTAATTATTACCTACAACAACCTTGCAGAAATACTGTTATAAAGAAATAGTGGAAGACCAAGTGTATAGTCAATGGGGTGCCCAATGAGATGCAAAGCTCTCTAGCTGACATAGCAGAAGATAAGACATGCCCTTCCCAACCAGTAGTCAAATCTCACTATCTCCAATGTAATAATAACATATTCATCTTACTCTTCTATGACTGTGTGCTTGAAGCAGAAGGCAGTCTAGAAAGTTTATAATTATTGTCCAGTGATTGGCTCACAAGAAGCTGAGGTATGAAGAGTTCATTGTAGTCATTATTTTAAAAACTATAGGGACTTCCCTGGTGGCGCTGTGGTTAAGAATCCACCTGCCAATGCAGGGCACATGGGTTCAAGCCCTGGTCCGGGAAGATCCCACATGCTGTGGACCAACTAAGCCCATGTGCCACAGCTACTGAGCCTGTGCTCTAGAGCCTGCGAACCACAACTACTGAGCCCACACTACAACTGCTGAAGCCCACGCACCTATAGCCTGTGCTCTGCAACAAGAGAAGCCACCGCAACGAGAAGCCTGTGCACCGCAACGAAGAGTGGCCCCTGTTCGCCACAACTAGAGAAAGCCCACGCGTAGCAACAAAGACCCAACACAGCCAAAAATAACTAACTAAATAAATAAACACTATAACAATTGCAATATTGTAATAATTAAAAACTAGAAGTAAACCTGTCCACATGCATTCACGTAGAATAAAGACCCATATATCTATTAATTTAAAAATGTAAATTAAGAAAAGGTTTATAGAATAATTGAATTGTGGCACAAAGAATAGTTTAAAGGGGGTCTTATTGAGCAAGTAGCCAACTCTGGGGTGTGGAAAACTTGGTGTTTTTAATTAATTATATATCTTTCTGCACTACCTGAATTGTTTTTGACTTAAATACTTATTATCATAGAAATTGAGAATAATTCTCTTAACAGAAAGATTATCACTGAATACACACAAAGGGACAGAGTTTGTGCTAATGGAAAGGTAATACTATGGATCAGATTTAAATAGACTATTTCAAGGCTCAGCATTTATGGTATCACTCCGTGGACTCTGCAAAGGTGAAAGCTTTAAAAATGTGAAAACATGCCTCTGTCTCAAGAAAATGAGTTAAACATCAGTACTTTCTGGTTGCTGTGAGCTCAGTCACAGCTTTTTAGAGATGTGACAGAGAATTTTTACCAAATTAATGTGACAGACTAATCAGATTGAAAAATTGACACTATTCTATTTTCATACATGTTGACTTCTCTGAATCAATGAAATAAGATTTTTTCTCCCTCTCACAAGAAAATAGCCATCATATCACATCCTAAAATTCTTGTCTTTTCCTGACTTCTCATGCAACAGGGAAGTGTTAAAAAGCACTTTTTTTCTTTACCGTATAAGCTAGAACTTCAAACTTGAACAGGAAAAAAATATATTTTATATATAAAAATAGTTTTTCACACAATTATAATTTAAGTTTAAATAAATCTATTTTTTCTAATATAAACATTGTAATAAGATACATATATGAATATTTTTACACTTAAAAGTGATTAAATGAATGAATATGACAAGTTTTCTGGACTAAGTATTCTAGATTGAATACGCATTGGGACTTTTGGAAAATTTCCAAATTCCACAGGATGGTGGATGCAGATGTAAATGACTAAAGCCAAGCCTGAATGGTGTGTGTTGGTTCAGTTTTATATATTTTTATTTTTTAATTAAGTAAAACTCTAGTTAAATGCACACATTTTAAGTGTAAATTCTGAGTCTTGAAAAGCATGTACACGTGTGTAACTAACACAATCAACATATAAAACATATTCTCACACACACACACAAACACAATGGAACATTATTCAGTCAAAATAGAAAAGGAAAATCCTGCCATTTGCAACTACATGAGTGAAACTGGAGGGCATTATGCTAAATGAAATGAGAAAGACAAATAATCGTTATTTGCAGAAGCTAAAAAACTCACAGAAGCTAAAGAACTCACAGAAATAGAGAATACAACAGTGGTTGCCAGGGTCTGGGTGTTGGGTGTAGTATGGAGAGGTTGGTAAAAGTATATAAATTCCAGTTATAAGATGATTAAGTTCTACGGATCTAATATGTCATGTGACCACTGTAGTGGATAACACTGTGTTCTATAATTGAAATTTGCTTGGAGAATAGAACTTAAATGTTCTCATATACACACACACAAAGTACATATTTGAAGTGGTAGATGTGATAATTAACTAGATGGGAGCATGTATTAACCCGAATAAAATATATTTTTAAAATGATCACAACACTTCAACAAAAAGATATACAAATTGTGAGAAAGCAGTGTCTGGCAATGTTACTAATTGGTGAAACTTTCATGGAAATTACATTCTAATATTTAGCTATAGCTAAAAGGCTAAAATAGTACAAAAATATGCCTAGACGGCCCAGCTTTTCCTTGACGTAAACTTACTTGGAGAGTTAAATCAAATCAGAAGATAGTTTGTTGGACACGTGGAAGAGTAATAGCTAACATTAATTGAACTCTTACTAAGTGCCGTGTCATAGGTGCATTTAAATTTTATTTAATCATCTCAATAATTTTCAAAGTTAGAGACTATTATTATCCTCATTTTATAAGCGAGGAAACAGAAGCACATAGTGAGGGAGTTTCCCAAGGTCCCAGAGCTAGAACCCACAGTGGAGCCAGAATGCAGATTTCAGGTCCCTCAGGACCCAGAGCCCGGGCTCTTGGCTTCTGAGTCATGTCTCATCCCTATTTCCAACTAACATTCTTCACTTAAAGAAACAAGGACTCCTGCATAATACGTCTTATTTAGGGCTTGGATAGGGAAAGTACAAGAAGAATCTGAAACACTGTGTTTGAACAGAAAGCAAGAAAAGGCTCAAAGAGTCAAAAGGACGTGAAAGTCCATCAGGAAGGGCCTCTGCTGGTAAATCTGTGACCCCTTGAATATGAAAATGAATAAAAATAGTCACAGATTGTAACTCTTTGAATAAAGAAGAATACATTATTGAAGGAGGTGGCAGGACATGACCTGACTGCTACTTGACCCCTGGCTGGACCTGGGCTATCTGAGGTTCCTCACCCACTCCTCTGTCGTAGGCTTTGCCTACTGTTCCCATACTAGGAGCCATTTCAAGGGCACAGCCTTGATGGAGGGAGATGTTTTTGAGACCATCTGGACTGAATATATGACTGAACCCAGTTAATGCCTCTCTATAAACTTTTAAGAGTTGTGGGGTGGGCAGGTGCAAAGATCTACTGGTCTTGCGGCACCTAAGGCAAGGCTTGTAAGTTCCCTTGCTTATTAAACCTACCACCTACCAGTCTGGAGTGGCCTGCCTCTTTTATGGGTCTCTCTTTGCCCTCCATGTCCTGGGGCCAGTTTCAGATTTCACCTGGGAATATCCCAACATTGCAAACCAACACCCATCATTATATATTCTTTTATATATATATATATATGGAGAGAGAGAGAGAAAGAAAGAAAGAGATGAGATATTTAGTTCTAAATGCTAACTAGTAAACAGAAAAGGAGAAATGTATTTCAAAATTGTAATGTATGGTGGAACTAATGAGTTACAGTTTGAAGTGTCATAAAATATTACAGAGACACAAAATATCTTCCAACAAGCTTTTAATTATAAATAAGAAAAGAGTAACTTTCCAACATGGAAAACTAGTGGCCACTACCTTAAGTCATCAAAACTAATATCACTGTTATTCGGTAAAGCAAAAATCACATACTTCCTAAAAAGATGCACTGTGAAAGACAAATCAGTTCATTGATATTCCTGAAAATTAAATAACCTGAATCTAATGACTGCAATCTCACCTTGCAAGGCACTTCACAAAGTTACTGGCCTGTATGCTTCTAAATTACCAAGGACAGGAAGCACACAGACAAACAGTGTGAGACACTGCTACATATTACGAGAAAATAAAAAGACTTGACAGATGACAGAAAAGCATGATGTTGGACTGGAACTGGAACTGAGAAAACCAACAACTCCAAAGGACTTTAGTGGTGGAATTGGCTTTGTTTGTGAATGTGTTGTGTGTGATAGAAATGAATTATATGACATCTCTTTAAATGAAATAAACATCTATAATTCTGTAATGACATATATATATGTGGGGGATATTTAATTATAGATATAGATATGAAAGGATAAGTAAATGCGATAGAAGCTAAGTGACATCTGTCAAAGATGGAATAATGTATTTATAAATCATAATAGATACTAAAACTGAAAGTTCGATGAGAAACATAGTTGCAGAAATAGGTATGTTCATTGATGTTTTGTGTATATTCTCAACTATTTACATATAATATAAATATGTACCTGTGAACTGATTGACTATTTCAGTTAACCCATTATATATAAATGCAATTAAAGATAAGAAACTTAGTTCTACTGGTTGTCTAGATTATTTTGCTCTCAATATGCAAAATGCGTATGTTTAAGATAATTGTATCTGATGTGAGAGGCTTACACATACCTTATTATCTAGTTTGAATTATATTCTTCAGAAGGAATCAAAATCCTACCAGAGTTAAAGCTTTCAGCTTAAGCCATAACTGAATCATGTCAATCAGAAAGGCAGTCTGGAAAATGTTGATACTGTGAATAGAGCAGTAATTTAACTAATTAATAACTTCAACGTGCTTACACAAATATTTCTTAAATCTCACAATGAAAGAAAACACAAATCTTTTCCTGTAGCTGGCAAGTTTATACTTACAAACTATTTAGAAAAAAAAATTCAGCAGTGGACAAAGAGGAAGAAAAAAAGCTGGCAGAATTAACTATTGAAATTCAGAATCATGCAGGTTATGGCCAACATCTTCATCCAAAAGAATATATGAAATGAGGAAAACATTTATTCAGAAAAGTATTATTTTGGACTACTGTACACAGGAAAAACCAATCATATTCACATCAAGTTGTTTGACAGAAAAGTGATATTTCTGTATTCTATAATTATTATAAATCTGTATATAAAATTTTCTAAAAAGTTAAATTATAATTTTCTGGCCCATTTTTTTTTACTATTTAAAATTTATAATTTTTATCATGTTACTCTCATTGTAAAAAATAATAATAATGAATAGATATGTATATATACAAACACGTA
The DNA here is from genome assembly GCF_964374135.1 of Grampus griseus. NCBI lineage: Eukaryota > Metazoa > Chordata > Mammalia > Artiodactyla > Delphinidae > Grampus > Grampus griseus. The sequence goes on from NC_139017.1 coordinate 7,384,547, forward strand.
CACATGCACATATATATATAGGAAAGGAAGGTTTATGTAAAGATCTCCATTTTGCAATTTAAACCTATGCTACAACAGCATTATGTGTCCTTTTTTTACACGGGCATTTTAGAAATCAGTGATACAAGTTCATATTAAAATGAACTGTAACAACCGTAATTCCACTGAACTCTTATCATATGGGTAAGAAGTATACTTTCTCCTGTGTAAAAGGTTAAATCATACTAGGAAAACGCAGATGATTTAATACTACATATTCATTATTATTTAATATTAAGTTTTTATGTGAGTTATTTTATTATTACTATTAAATTTTAATGTAAATCATAAAATTTTAAGCCAGAAGATGACTTGAAATAATCAATACTGAAGTCACAATTGTAGCCTTCTCAAGAATCTAGTGATCTCAAGCTTCCTCCTTCTAGATATCCAGACCCAGACTTTGGATGGGATGGGATGGGGTGAAGGTAAGTCCAGCAAGAACATAGTCCAGAAGCTGGAAGTAAGATTTTAATCTCAGTTAGCTGCCTCTCCAAATAATGAGGGTTATGTCTGAACCCAAGTACATGAAAGGAAGTTGAAGAGGAAAATAAAGTGGATGGTTCACCAAATCTGCAAAAATATTAAACAAACAATCTTGACCAAAAAAACTCTAACAGCTCAAAATAATCATGGAGTCCAAGAATTGGATGGAAATCATTAATGGAGAAAGGATTCAGAAAAAAAAAAACAGAATTCCAGAAATATTCTAGTAAACAAATGCATTGCCAACAACTTTGAGAAATACTTTGAGGGTTGAGATTCTAGAGGTTTGCTTTCGAGAGTTGCCTTATGTGGTGGTGAGTCTGGAGTAGGTTGAACAGGGCGAGACACCAGATTCATATCTTTTACAGAAGTCTTCCTTTAGGCTTGCTGTTCTTTAGGGCTATGGTTTTGAATTTCTCTCCATATATTTCTCAGTCACTGCTTTCATGTGTGTGAAATTATTTTTCATATCTGTGAGTTTAGTATTGATCAAGTTACCATGATTTCATTTCATATCCATTCATAGATAAAAGCTAATATTTTCTCTTTAGTAGGACCCAATGGATAATTATTTGCCTTCATTGTAAGAGAGAAATCTTATAATGCAGATGTCTCTTAATGCCCCAAAACAGAATACTGTTCATTGCTTTTATGTTGTTCTTTGTAATTGCTCTTGTTTTATCAGGAATATTTTGACTCTGTAATTATATTTTCTATTATGGCATACTGTGTGATGGTCTAGGCCTCAGTACCCTCATCTCTAAAAGCAGTTTGGAATAGACAAGAATGTAGTTTACTTTTGGTACTAAAATTCTGTGAGTCTGACTTTCTCTGCCACATTTTTTTTCAATGTTACTCTCCTTTGGCTCACTCTGACTTCCTTTACCATGAATAGAATGGTCACATTTCAGTTTTAGTTGTTAACACAATTGGCTAATCTTATTCTTTTACAGAGAGTATTATTAAATATATAGAAGGATTTTTAAAAATAAATTTATTTGCTTATTTATTTTTGGCTGCGTTGGGTTTTTGTTGCTGCGTGTGGGCTTTCTCTAGTTGCAGTGTGGGCTTCTCACTGCGGTGGTTACTCTTTGTTGTGGAGCACAGGCTCTAGGCATGTGGGCTTCAGTAGTTGTAGCACGTGGGCTCAGTAGTTGTGTTTCACGGGCTCTAGATCACAGGCTCAGTAGTTGTGGCACACAGGCTTAGTTGCTCCGTGGCATGTGGGATCTTCCTGGACCAGGGCTCGAACCCATGTTCCCGGCACTGGCAGGCAGATTCTTAACCACTGCACCACCAGGGAAGTCCTAGCAGTTTATTTTTTGATTATGTGTATTATTTTGTACTATACGAAAATTATTTAAATCATTTGGATCACAATATCCTCAGGTGTGGAGGAGTTGATCTATAGCTTAGATCTGCAATATACTGTGAAACACTGAGTTGCTTGGGAAGAAAAGATGCCTCAGGCTTCAAATTGCTTTTGTGTAAAAATAAATGGGAATAAAGATGTGTCTGGAAGAAGAATTCTAGTTTCTGTTTCCTCCTGCTTTAAATTTGACATCAGCTCTACCTCTCTGGCAAAAGAGGAGGGTAACACATTTCACTATTCTTGTACTCACCCTGAGCTACAATAGTACTGTTCTTCAAGACTGAACATGATACCATTTGCAGCAACATGGATGGACCTAGAGGTTGTCATGCTGAGTCAAGTAAGTCAGACAGAGAAAGACATACATGATATCGCTTATATGTGGAATCCAAAAAAAAATGGTACAAATGAACTTATTTACAAAACAGAAATATAGTCACAGATGTAGAAAACAAACTTATAGTTACAAGGCAGAGAGGCCGGGGGAGGGATAAATTCAGAGATTGGGATTGACATGTATACACTACTATATATCAGATAGATAACTAATAAGGACCTACTGTACAGCAGAGGTAACTCTACTCAATACTCTGTAACGACCTATATGGGAAAAGGATCTAAAAAAGAGTGGATATATGTATATGTACAACGCATTCACTTTGCTGTACAGAAGAAATTAACAACATTGTAAATCAACTATACTCCAATAAAAATTATAAAAAAAAAAATCTTAAGTGAAAAAAAAAAGGACTGACCACAGATGCTTCTTATACACTCCTTCTTGCCATCAGTAAGAGGTATGATGATAACACACTAGGTATTACTTCAATCTCTTTTGTGTTGAGATGTTTAGAATATTATCTAGTCCCTTTCAGAAAATTGGGCTACCTGGTGTTTGTCCCATACAGTCTAAGTAGAGGGCAAGCCATTTACCAAATTGATGTCCAAGAAAAAGCACAAGTCGAAAGCAGAGTAAAATGAGAATATGTAACATCAGGATAAAAAAAATTTGAAAGTTCTAAGAGAAGATGTTCACAGCCTCAGAATCAGATGAACAGGAGGTAGGAAACCTGAAACCAAGGAGAGAAGGCCAAAACAAGTAAGTGAAAAAAACGCTTTTGTTCTTTGGTGATGATTCATATCTCCTTTAAAGGCTTAGTGAAAAACACACAAGTATAGAGAAATTAAGAGATATTAAACTCAAATATATATGTGTGTGTTTTTTAGTTAATTCAAGTACAAGCCCATTCAAACATTTCCATGAGCATTTATTACAGGTTGTTAAACAAGTACTTCTTCCTTGAACATTTTATATTTAAGTATATATAGAGCTGATTAATAGATTTTTTTCTCATCTTCAGTTTCTTGAAAACATCTTATGGAGAATCATAGCTTTGGAAAATCCTATCCAAAGCATTTTTAATAAAAATCTGTCACTATTGCCGTAAAATCCAAATAGATTTTATAAATGAAATTTATTAAAGTTATTTTTGTCCTTGTGAATTAATAGTTGCAATCAATAGATGGATAAAGCAAGTTACACTGAGAGTAGTAATCTGCCCTAAAATTATTATTATGTGGTAATGATTTTTCTATTTTTTTAATCTGTCCTATGTTTTCTTCCAAAAGGAAATTATATAAAGGTCACTGCTCTTTGTGGTGAAAACATAAAATTTTACTACTATGCTGTAATAAATCCAACAGATGGCTCACAAGTTAATTGAAATATTTATCCCTTTGGCTGTTGGTAAATCACCTGTGTACAGTATATGGGTATAAAGTAGGCTTGATTTATTTGTGTGATTGATAAAAACTGGTGGGGCCAGTAAGGAAACAACCAATAAAAGAATAAAGGAATATACATATTTCATTTTTATTCTTCTTATTGGTTTCTACATTTTATTGTTTTCTATATTTTCTATATTCCATTATTTTATCTTTTGGCATTTACATTATCTTTGGCATTTTTATTAGTGGGAAATTCAGCTTGCTTTTGAAGGTATGAAAAGAATGAATGAGTTCAAACTTTTTCATTCAAAATATTTCTTATGGTTAATGAGTCTTAGTTTCTAATAACATCTCTCATAATACATCTTTTAAGTTACCTCTGAAGGTGTTTTAAGGACAAACAATGTTAGGTAAAGCTGCTGTGAGTGAGCTATACAAAAGCACACTAGGATGCAAACCGTTATCAGAATTTTAATGGTGGAGGCTGACAAGTGTTGGGTGAGAAAGAGACAATTGACCTGCTATTTGAAGAAAGAGTTTGCAAGATCAAAACAGAATGAAAAGCCTCTAATGAGATGTAACAATACACATTAAGCCCATAGATGGAAAGAAACCTGGGATTTTTAAGGAAATAACAATCCATTGAGACTGTAGTTAAATAAATGAAAAGGTTTATACAGAACCTGAGGTTGGTCTAGTTGGTAGAGTTAAGGGGTTTTAGTTGAGTCCAAGTGGAATGGATGTGCAGGTAACACTTAAGTATCTCTCAAGGTTCTGTATGGAAAGCTGATTAGGAACAAAAGAATGTACTGTCAGTGGTCAACAAGAAATCTGTCAACCATTGTGGAGGAGAGTTGGTGGAAGTTGGATCATGGAGGTGATGGTCGATGTGGAAGGAAACGGAAGGAATCAAGGCAGAATTTGTAGTCCTAATTCACAGTACTGATGATGAGTAGGATGTGCCATATGAGGAAAGAAATACATAAAGAATGAAACTCAGAAAAAAAAGAAAAGAATGAAACTCAGGTAGTCTTAATTGACCCATTGAGTTGATTAAAATGTCATTTATGGGGTCTGGAAAGGACAGAAGTTAGGTTGATTAATGAGCCTAAGCATTGTACAGTACTCTGTGATGCCTATGAGGCAACCACTGAAGATGTTAATTAGACTTGTGTGGATAAATATAGATAAATACAGATATAGACAGAGATATACAGTATAATTAACAGTATATTAGGACAATATTATTTCTATTTTTAAAATACAATAGTGTCCAGCATTAAAAAGTATTGATTTATTGGACCTCATTAAATTAAAAAAATTCTGTTTATCAAAACACCATTCAAAAACATGAAAAAATAAAATATTCACAGCAAACGACTTGTATGTAGATCTTTAAAGAGCTATACATCAGTTTTAAAATATAATTGATCCAATTTTAATCTAGAGTGTTAAATGTTAGAAAAGATGCAGGAAGTAAATATAAAATCGTACATTAATTGGAGTGTTCTTCATAAACTAAAATTTATTCATACAACCCTGCATATTGACTAGCTATTTTCCCAAGCAAAATAAGAATATATGTCCAAATAAAAATCTATATACAGAGGGTTACAGTGGTTTAAACACAAATGAAAACAACCCAAATGTCTATGACTCTAATGACTGAACAATCTATGATACAGATGTATAATGAAATGCTATTGATCAACAAAATGAATGAATGAACTACTGATACATACAACAACAGAGATGAATATCAAGTGGATTAAGTGAGAGAAGCCAGACTCAAAAGACTGTAAGATTCCATTCCTAAGTCATGCTTGAATAGGCAAAAACAGTGTGACAAGAAACATATTAGTTGTTGCCAGGACATAAGGTAAGGGAGGGAAGGAGAGTAACTACAAACGGGCAAGAAGGGACTTTTGCGGTATTAAAGATATTATGCATTTTTACTGCAGTGGCCATTACAACACTTTTGTCAAAATTCAGAGAACTAGATGCAAATGATGAATTTACTTTATGTAAATTTTAACTCAATAAACCTGACTTAAAAAAATAATATGTACGGTGCAGGTATAAATTTTATCAGTATATAAAGATGTTCTATGAGTGTGAGTAGATTTTATTATGTTTACTAAAATTTACCTGTATTTTTTCAGATTTTATCTACAAGGTGACTAGAATTAAATAACTCAATGTTTCATAGTAAACTCAAAAACGTTTTAAAGTGTAGGCTATGCAATCATTATTCCCTTGATAAAAACAAGTTTATCTTTTCATTATTAGTAGTAAAAAGCATAATTTAAAGCTTTAACACAAAGGCCTTGCTCTTAAAAATTTCCTGGTGACCAAATTAATGAGGATCATATGTCTTGAACTTAAAAATAACAACTCTTTACAAATGGAGGGAAAGTAAGAGGAAGTAAAAAAGAAAATTCAATCTTCTATTATATATGGCAAATGAAGCCAGTGGTGGCTTTGAATTCTGCACATTATAGGTGCTGATTACAGCTTTAATAATGATATTAAAAATACATAGTTCTTACTTTCCTCATATTTTATCTAATTATTATTGACAAAAATGGCATTTCTAATGTTTCCTTATTCTGTTGGGGAATTATATTTTCTCCTCTGAATACTACACAATTTAAAAGAGTAATTTAAAAAATCTTCCCTGAATCTCAAAGTAAGATATAAAAAAAAATAGTAAAACACAGAGCCCCATAATATGGGAAATTCTTTCCAGGAATTCTTGTTTCATAAGTAACAACGATTTCACAACTGTTTTTGTATATTCTATTTTTCCCAATGGAATTATTAATAGTTATGTTAATAAACATGTTAATGACCCTATTATTTACTACTTAGCAGTTATACTATTCATTATATATAACTATAATAAACTATGCAATTACTAATATTACTTCTATAGTGTTTATCCGTTAATTTTGTTAATGTCAACCTCTTAGAGTCAGAAACAAACATGTCTTTATATGAGGGTTATCAACCAAGGATTAATCTCAAATGCTATCTGGCCTGTGATATTGTACACCTTCTATATCAGACCTGAGGAGGAAATACAAAGCAGCTGATACTCAGAGATCATAGAAAACAATGTGTTTTAGGAAAATCAAATGCCTGCAAGGATCAGGCATTCAAAATAAAATTTTGAGCCTGGCCAAAGATAAAACAACAGAAAATACAGTATTCTTTGACATACAGAAAGTATATACCAGATTAAAGGCATATTAATTCTTAACGTTAAAGGGAAGTACAGGCCTTAAAATATTTATCTACTGAGGACTCCTGGCCCAAGAGCCACCTGTTTCTGACCCTTTGGCCCTTGGATTATTTACTGTTATAATAAAATATTATTATATGTAGACGGTTAAATTTTATCTTATATTTTTACCATTGTTAACATTAGTGATAGTATGATAAAAACACAAATATAAACAAGGTATTTTAAACAGATTATCAAAAACAAATATTACAATTGTTCATTATTCACAAGACTGTACAAACACAGCCATCAATATAAATTTTAAATTCTGATCATAGCACACAAGGCATGGTATTTACAGTAAATCATATTTCCCTTTAATTTGTAACTAAGTTTGTGCTTGTGTGTGAATATATATTATTTTGGTAATAATTTGCTGGCTTCTATATAATTAGAAAAACTCACATCAGAGACATTAATTTTATAATATACTCAAGAGACATTAAATATTATGCTAACTAAAATGTCAGTTAGTAGACATTGATTTATGATCAATGTCATAACTTCCTAGTTTTTTAGCACCATATGCCACTTATCAGCATTATGTTATTTACTATTTATTGACTGTGCATTTTATTTTCTAAGCTTGTGAACTAGAATTGCCTTCTTCTTTAGGGAGTGTAATTTCAATTATCTGAGTGGTTGATCTACCAGAAAATATCTCCAGTCAACTTTGACATTTAAAATAAGTTTGAAGTTTTCTAGAAGGGTAGTTACATTACTGAATGGCCAAATTGTTATTTAGGAACAAAATCCCTTGCATCTGAAATAAACTGGTACATGAGTAGAAAGTGAGTTTATATGCTAGTTCCCAACAACTAATATCCAGCATCCAAACCTCTATATATTTTGCCATAAAGCGTGTTTACAACTAATCAATTTAATTACTTTACAGACATTGATATTGCTGACAAAAGCATGGAAAACAAAACAAATCAATGCTGGCTTAGAAACTTCAATAAAAACCTTTTGGCATAAAACTTTTGAGTATAAAGGATCTGAGAGCCTTAAGTGAGGTGTACAGATATATCCCTAATCAGCTTCACTAACCCAAGAGATAGAATGTGAAAAAAAAATATTATGAGGGATTGTCTTTACCTAAAGAATATTATATTTTTATTCTTGGATGTACACTAATTTTTTTCAAGAAATGAAAGATATTTGTTTTACATGTAGCTACCTGGGCTGTGATAAGGTTGAGTTTTCATGACTGAATAAAATAAACTTATGTATCGTTCCTATTAGTTATCTCCCGCTATTGTTTTCTATTGACTATCATTTCTATTGGACAATTAAAACTTTAAAAAATATATTCCTATGTATTCAGTTATATAGCTCCACAGAAATGATATCTATTTGTGTTTTTAATTAACAAAGCTCATAATCACCAGGGCAATGAGTATCTGTAAACTATATAGCATTTATAATTGAAAGCTTACTGTTCATTTCTTACTTATTGAGGTTATATTTTGACTTGGACATATTTCTGCCAAGATAGCTGGGACTGGGGAAAGAGAGAGAGAGAGAGAGAGAAGAATAGAAAAAGAAAAAAAAAGGAATACATTTAACATAGAGCAATTCTTTTATAATCTAGGAAGACTTGTTAGAGATGTACACATAAGAAACTTGTAAAAGAATGTGCAAGATGAGGAATATTAATTATGACCAAACAAATGTGCTCAGAAGTTCTCCATCAAATATTAAATTTATCTTTTATCTATTCCAGCATTTTCACACAAGATACACACTGATTCCCAAATGACATTGGCTATTTGTATAAGACATTCATATTCTAAATGATGTGGAACACTGATATTTGGACTGCTCTGAAAGATGTCTGGGGATATGAATCAAAATATTTCCTAGAAAAAACCACAAAACCTTAGGTTACTTCACCAGTATATAGATGGCTGGATAGATAGATATAGACAGTAATTTTAAAAGCCCTACAAATGCCTCCTTTAATTATTTTCTCACAGTGTCCCCATGAACATAGTTTTCTTATCTTCTTTTATTTATTATTAAAAAATAATTTAGAATTATTGTCTTTGAACTTCATACATATTTATAAATGCTTACATTTCAAAGATAGAACCACAAATTTTCTTTTATGTTAAAAAGTTTTTATACTAGTTTTAATTGGCACTCAGTAGATCTGTGAATGGAAAATGACCATTATCATTGGACATTCTATATAGCTTCTTCAATTTATCCTGTTTTTTCCTTGCTACTAGTGCAGGAAGAAGGTATTAGTCATGCTTCTACATCTACAAACTATATTTGGTAATAGTAGTAGTAGTAGATTCGCATATTTTTGTTGAGCTTTTAAAATAGGAAGTTCGAGGAATCTACTATTTTGATGTTCACAATCTCTCTGAATCAGTTTAATTTGGCAGTAAATAATCTGTACATAACTCAAGTGACAATAAATTAACTGTGCAACAAGTCCCATTTGAAATATCTTAGCACTCTGTATGCATTCTATGTTTCACCACATGAGATTAACATAACAAAACACGAGACTTCTCATTGAATCATTTACACAATTATTTAAATATTAAAAATCTTTATTTAATAATGTCCAGTAATACCTATTTATTTTCTTTAACTCTTATCTAATTGATTTCACATTCCCAGCTATGATTTAAAATAGTTTGCTTTAATATTTTTATGTCTTGCATGTCGGAAATCACCTCAAATCCTTAGTAGAAGTATAAACCAGAAAGGATTAGCAGATTGCTGCCTAGTCACATGTCAGCCTTCAATAATCCATGTTATGATGGGGGGGGTGTCATTAATATATTTGACAAATTACTAAATTCTTCTAAATTTTATTCAGGGAAGATTTTGTGCTTTTCCCAGATAGGCAATTTCAAAGGCCTGAAAATAGTAAGACAGAATTTATCCACAGAAAATCTTGTGGCCTGTAAAGAAATCCTCCCCATCAACTGAAAAATAATTATACAAATACAAAATTTTTATACACAATTCAATAGCTTTCCAGTCTATTAGAAACAGTAATTTAAAACAGAGTATGGAAAATGTGCCATATAAAAGCATCACAAAAGTAATAATTTAGCCACAATACTGATAACATACGTTCAAAACTTATGTGATAATAAAATGTTCTCAAAACTTTTGACTTGATAGACTGGATTGGAAAGCAGATACTGTGTACCCAAATAGTAAATATAAAACACAGAATGATGTCAATGGCTATTGTTTTCAAATAAATATATAGGTTTAATGCAGTTCCAAATACAAACATTCTGAATAGTTTTTTCGCTTTAATTATGCTCTACCTTCCCTTCTGCTTTCTGTTGACTAAGTTACATTCTTTCTGGAATCATTAGAATATTTTTTTAAATACTTGATTAATGTTTAATATTCTGAAGATTAAGTAACAAAATCAAACAAATTTTTTACTTGACTAGGTTCATTTCCTCTGAATTCTTCTAAGAGTTTAAAACAAACTATCACACTTATTGATTTAGAACCATCAGATTTTACTTCAGGAAAATCTAATACCTTTCAAAAAGTGACCTTACACTTTAGGAAGACACACTCAGTGCTTTTTAAAATTTTCTTGACAATATATTTATTAACAAAATGCATCATGGGAAATAAATCTACCTCTTAAAATTCCATTTGCTTTTGTGGTTAGACATGCTTGACCAAAAATTTTTGGAGAAAAATATGCACCTGGTCCCAATTTAAGCTGCATTAAATTTAGTAGAGGCATTGAAATGGCCCTGTCCTCACTTTTACTGAACAAAAAGTAGATTTCATTTAGAATATTGGTAGTTGCTTTTTAGTAATAAAATATTAAGCCTATGCATTTAAAGAGGCAGGAGGAAAAAGAAAATTTGATGAAGGCAGTCAAAGGTACAAAATTCTACTTATATATGAGTGCTAGGGATGCAATGTACAACATGATAAATATAATAACACTGCTGTATATAATATATGGAAGTTTTTTTAAGAGTAAATCCTGAGTTCTCATCACAACAAAATAAATTTTTTCTATGTCTTTAATTTTTATTTATGGGAGATGGTGGATATTCACTAAACATGGATGTTATTATGATAATCATTTCATGATGTATGTGTGTCAAATCATTATGCTGCACCTCAAACTTATACAGTGCTGTATGTCACTTATATCTCAAGACTGGAGGAAGAAAATAAAAGAGTATGATAATGTTTTTAAAATTTTTTTCTTTGCTTAATATTTACCTAAAAGCATGATTAGTGGGTTTCTTTTTCTTGCTTTTTGCTTTTAATATAATTAGAACTATTCTGCTTTACCCAGTTTCCCTGATGGATAATCAATGTTTGTAAGTTTTTCAGGGACACTTGCAAAATAGGTCCACAATACGGAGCCTACAAATAGGCTCACACGAATACAGTCAAGTGATCCTTGAGAAAGGAGTGAAGGCAATTCAATGGAGAGAGGATAGTCTTTTCAACAAATGCTGCTGGAACAAGTGGACATCCTCATGCAAGAAAACGAATCTAGACACAGAACTTACACACTTCACAAAAATTAACTCAAAATGGATCACAGAGCCAAGTGTAAAATGCAAGAATATATAAAACTCCTACAACATAAGATAGAAAATCGAAAGCACACTTCATGAAAAAAAAATATTGATGAGTTGGACTTAATTAAAATAAAAACTTCTGCTCTGTGGAAGACACTGTATAGACAAGCCATCACTGGAAGAAAATATTTGCAAAACTCACATCTAATAAAGGACTTGTATATAAAATTTATAAAAAAAATCTTAACACCGTACAATAAGAAAACAAACCAATTTGAAACTGGATAAATGATTGGAACATACGTCCTACCAAAGAAGATATTCAGATGGCAAATAAGCATATGGAAAGATGCTCAACAGGAAACGTAATTAGGGAATTGCAAATTCAAACAACGAGAAACCGTGACACACCTGTTAGAATGGCTAAAAATCAAAAACACTGACAATACTAACTGCTGGAGAGTATGTAGAGCAACAGGAACTTTCATTCATTCCTGCTGGGAATGCAGAATGGTACAGAAACTTTGGAAGAGTCTGGCAGTTTCTTACAAAGCTAAACACAGTCTTACCATATGATCTAGCAATCATGCTCCGAGGTATTTACCCTAAAGAGTTGAAAATTTATGCCCTTATAAAGACCTGCACATAAATCTTTATAGCAGCTTTTATCATAATTGCCAAAATTTGGAAGCAAACAAGATGCCCTTTGATAGATGAATGAATAAACAAACTGTGATACATACATTCCATGAAATATTATTTAATGACAAAATAAATGAGCTGTCAAGCTATGAAAATACGTGAAGGAGACTTAAATGAATATTGCTAAGTGAAACAAGCCAATTTTAAAAGGTTACATAATGTATGATGATATCAATATGATATTTTGGGAAAGTCAAACCTATAGAGATGGTAAAAAAGTTTGTGGTGGCCAGGGTTCTGGGAGGAGAGAAGGAGGGATAAACAGGTAGAGCACAGGAGTGTTTTAGGTCAGTGAAACTATTCTTTAATACACTGTAATGATGGAAACATGGAATTATATATTTGTCAAAATCCAAAGAATATATAATATAGATGCATGCTAATGTATGTTCTGGACTCTCATTAGTAATACTGTATCAATATTAGTTTAATTCAATTATCAACAATTGTATTATATATCACAATAATGGAAGATATAAAAAATAGGGAAAACTGTGGAGTGTGAGGGAGAAGGGGCATGTGGGAATGCTCTGTATTTTCTGTTCAATTTTCCTGTAAACATAAACTACTCTAAGAAATGAAGGCTATTAATTAAGAAAAAGAAAACTTTAAAAAAGAAGGTAAAGACAATTTCAATTCTCTACTGTCACCTCAGGCTCATTTTATTAATTATGTTGTTCAAACATTTAAATTGCATTTCTGTGTATTTTATCTCTCAGAACTGATAGTGTTATAATTAAATCTCATTACATTTGCATTTCTGTTTTTACGCTTTCTGGTAGCGCTTAAGAGTTTAGCTGTGCTACATTTAATATATTCTCTGCAACACTTTGTCTTGTAACCTCATTCAATAATCTCTTAGGCTTTTAGTAACAAAAATAAAATTTAAAATTAAATAAAAATAATTAACTGAATTTCTTCCAATTCATTCAGAGTCCCCACTCACAAGGTGGTCCCTTTAATGCGTCTAATATATGTGCTCAAACTCACGTCACACCTACAGGGTGCGGTGGGCTCTGTCATAACCACAGTCCCTATCCATCACATTTACACTCTCCATGCTAGTATAATTTGGTCAAGGCATATCCTGAACTTGGTATTTTCTCCAATGTATGAAGACAGTTCTTTAAATATCTCCAGAATCACGATAATTACTTCTTAGGCTATGTATAGGTCTCCGCCTTCACAATTTAAACCAAAGGCTGTGTGTCAGGTATATATTGCTCCAAAACAAATTACCACAAATATGGTGGTTTAAACACCTGTTGATTATCGTACAGTTTCTGTGACGAGTCTGGACAGCTTAGCTGAGTGATCTGCTGAAAGTCCTACAAGGCTGCAACCAAGGTATCAGCACTTTGAGGTCTTAACCAGAGTCTTGACTGGGAATAAATCCTCTGCGAAGCTTCCCAGGGTTGCTGGCAGAATCCCTCTCCTTCTGATTATAGGAATGAGGTCCCATTTTCTTGCTAGATGTTGGCTGAGGGCCACACTTAGGTCCTAGGGTTTATGACCAACAGTTCATTGTCAAATGGCCCTCTCCATAGATAGGTCACAACCCGGCTGTTCATTTCTTCGAGACTGGCAGGAGAATCTCTCCCTCTCTCTCTATTCAGCTAAGGCAGAGTCTTACATTATAAAACACAATCAAGGTTGTGATATCTTGGCACCTTTGTCATAATGTAACCTAATTAGATCACCCTAGATTGTGTCCGCAACAGGCATTTTCTAAGAATGTATTTTAGTTTCTCTATATGGTAATTTTACTATCATTTTGTGTTCCTGTTGTTTCTACTCTTGTCAAATGACATATAGTTGCAAAAACTTCACTGATTTATTTTGTTTTACTGATACATAAAATTACTCTCTATCATTATCATGTTTTCCACCTTCATGTCTTAGTCATCTGCTACTAAATTGGTACCTGGGTTTGATTTTGGTTATTATTTGCCTCATATGTTTTCTTTTTTATTTTTTTAAGTTACCCCCTTTATTATTTGATTTAAGCCATAGTCTTTGTTTGATTTTATTACTTATTTTTAAAATAAAAATTATGTATATTTAAGGTGTACAACATGATGTTTTGATATACATGTGCATAGTGAAATAAAAACACTAAAAGTACTGTATGATCCAGCAGTCCTCCTGGGTGTTTACTAAGAAATGGAAATCTTTCCTGCCATATCAGTAAACAAAGGATATCACAGTCATCAACGATTGCAGCCACCACCGAAGGTGAGCAGGTGAGCACTGAGGAAACTCAGGGAGGAAAAGCATACCTGCCATCTAGTAGCCATGAGACTGCAGCCACTCCCCACCGGGAGCCCCGAGGAAACTCAGGATATGAAAACACAGGATCCTGGCCCCAGAGAGCTGAGGTGCATGTCCAAGGAATGATTTCTGTGAGTCCAGACTCTTGCATCTTCCTATACATAGAAAAGCGCTAAATTCCTTAGCTTGAGATATCTGGTTTTCTTTAGTTAGCAATAATCTTTTTTTTTTTTTTTTTTCTTTTATTTGCGGTACACGGGCCTCTCACTGTCATGGCCTCTCCCGTTGTGGAGCACAGGCTCCGGACGCACAGGCTCAGCGGCCATGGCTCACGGGCCCAGCCGCTCCGCGGCATGTGGGATCCTCCCGGACCGGGGCACGAACCCGTGTCCCCTTTACCGGCAGGCAGACTCTCAACCACTGCGCCACCAGGGAAGCCCAGCAATAATCTTTTGACATTCAGAACACCTGCCCTTTGTTGCAAAACTCCTATATATCCTGGCTCCTCCTCTCACCTCCTTGGAGTAGTTCTTTCAGGGTTACTTGAGATGCCGCCTCCTGGGCTTTAAGTCCTAAACATTCCTGCTGAATCAAACATAACTCTCAACTTTTAGGTTGTGAATATATTTATTTTAGTCAAGACTACCTAAAGGAAATGGCATCTGTACCTCAAAGAGATATCTGTACTCCCAAATTCATTGCAGCATTATTCACAATAGCCAAGGTGTGGAAACAGCCTAAGTGTCTACTGATGGATGAATATATATATATATATGTATATATATACACACACACACACATATATATATAATTTCTTTATTCATTCCATATATATATACATTGGAACATTACTCACAGTAGCCAAGGTATGGAAACAGCCTAAGTGTCAACTGATGAATATATATATATATATATATATACACATATATATATATATATGTATACATATATATACACACACACACACAAACATACATATATATGTAATTTCTTTATTCACTCCATATATATATACATTGGAGCATTATTCTGTTTTAATAAAGAAGATCCTGTTATTTGTCACAACATGGAAGAAACTGGAGGACATTATGGAAAATGAAAAAGCCAGACACAGAAAGAAAAGCTCACTTATATGTGGGACCTAAAAAAGTAAAAGCAGAGAGTAGACAGGTAGTTACCAGGGGCATGGAGGTGGGGGAAACGGGAAGATATTGCTCAAAGGGTACAAAGTTGTAATTATACAGGATGAATAAGTTTGGAGACCTCATGTACAGTGTGATGACTATGGTCATTATTATTCTACCATATACTGGAAATTTGCTAAGACAGTAGAATTCAGGCACTCTCATCACACACACACAAAAGGCAATTCTGTGAAGGAATGGATCTGTTAATTAAGCATGTTTCTTGTATAAAACACATTGTTGCACTGGATTTTTAAAACCCACTGGATCTGAGTATAGAATGCCACCTCCACAGGATGTTCCTCTCACCTCATCCCATCCTTCTCTCTCCTTAGTCCTGTCACCATTGAATTTCATTTCCTATATTATTAGTTGGTCAACAGAGTAAAGGAAGAACTTATTTTTTCTGGATGACCTATTAGTTACTGCTCAACAATTTACTCCCAGCTCAGCATAGTTCTTGGAAAAGAGGGGGAAATTTTTATTTTACTTAAATTTGTTATTCACAAAAGGTTTAAGAATCTCTGGATTCTTCATTCTAATGTTAGAATTCTATAATTTTATGGCTTTAATGTCATTTCCTCATTAGGGGTTTGTTCTTTGTACCTAAGCAGATTTCTATTTTTTCTCAATTATCTTAAAATATCCTCTCTATCATACCATATTTTCACATAATTTATGCTGGAATTCACTAAAGAGAAATCTGAGCAGATCAGCAATGATGACAAGTTTATATTCAACACAACGTCCTCTTAGCTCTTTGGAGCTTACTTTATCAAGAAATGTTCCCCTACGTGTCTTCTCATTTTCTTTCTTTTTTTATTCTCTACAAAGATATTACATGAGTAGGTACATACAAAATTATTATTTTCATTTTTTTGACTAAAGTCCTTATATGACATATCCATCATTTTTTCTTCATCGGAACACACACACACACACACATTCTCTTTTCTAACCAGAGCCTTGTACTTATCTTCAGGACTTGCTTTTGGTTTAGACACTTTTGAGGGTTAGTCCAGAGATTTAAAGTTTAGCTAGAAAGAAAAACAGTCAGACAAAGTGGAGTGGAACACTGACATTGTGTTGGTAGCTTTATTATCCATGTGAAAGTCCCCTGACTGGGTGAGGCCTTAGAGTTTAGGGCTGAGAATAAAGCCATGGTAAACTCTTACCTTACTGATAAACTCAATAAAGCCAAATAAACTCTTCCATGTCTGTGGGCAGCAGAATAATGGCCCCCCAACGATGCTCAGGCCTTAATGCCTGCAGCCTGTGAATATCGTACATTACTTGGCAAAGCTGAATTAAGTGTGCAGGTAGAAGTAAGTCTGCTAATCAGCTGATGTTACTATAGGAAGATTATCCTGGATTACCCAAAGGGACCCAATGTAATCACAAGAGTCCTGAAAAGATCAAGAGGAAGCTGTGACTAAGGAGAAACGAAGAGGTGACAGGACTTAGCCTACAGTCTCTGGCTTTGAAAATGGGGGATCGGGACCACAAGCCAAGAAATATGGGCACCCTCCAGAAACTGGACAAGGCATTAAGCATAGTGGATAATTGGATCATCTACTAGAACCTTCCAGAATGAATGCAGCCCTCCTGACACACTGATTTTTGCCCAGTGAGATCCATTTTGACTTCTGACCTCTAGAACCAGAAGGTAACAGATTCCTATTGTTGGAAGCCACTATTTGTATCAATTTGTTACAGCAACAAATTAAGTGGAAATAGTAGAAATCTACAATTAATAGTAGACAGAGTAAAAAGTGGAAGTGAATACACTGTCCTTTGGAACAGGGGCTCAGTTCTCAGCTCTGCTGCTTACGGACTTAGTGGTAAGGTGCATGATTCCTAAAATCTGTGTCCTGGTTTGTTCAATCACAAAATAGGTAACATAATACCGACCTTTCAGAAATTTCATGTTAAATAAGATTATGTATGAAATCCACCTGTCAAATGATATAGAAAACTCTTTTTAAAAGTTAGCTATGCCAAAAAAAAAAGTTAGCTATGGTTTTTCTTTGTTTTTATTGTAATTAGTAAGCATTATTGGTCTGTCGGCACTTGGGGATCCGATCTGTGGAGTGCAGATTTTCCTTCTGTGTTGCAGACCCCTTGCCTAGCTAGGTTTTAATAACCTCCCAAATCTTCAAGACTTGCCTGACTGATCAACTGTCTGGACCTACTGTGTGGCCTGATTATGTATGTCTTCATTTTTCTGGGAATTCCTCTTGGGCCACTCTTTATCAGATATTCCTAATATCTGCCTTCTTCTATATGCTCTTCTGACTGTGTGTGTGTGTGTGTGTGTGTGTGTGTGTGTGTGTGTGTCACGCAGGCCTCTCACTGTTGTGGCCTCTCCCATTGCGGAGCACAGGCTCCGGACGCGCAGGCTCAGCGGCCATGGCTCACGGGCCCAGCCGCTCTGCAGCATGTGGGATCCTCCCGGACCGGGGCACGAACCTGTGTCCCCTGCATCGGCAGGCGGATTCTCAACCACTGCGCCACCAGGGAAGCCCTCTGACTCTGTTTTTCATCCTAGCTCTTGTTCTGTCATTTACTACAGTCAGTGCTGTGGACTAGCTGATACCCACTCCTAATTCATTTTCTGCCTAATATTCCTTATTCCACTCTCCTAGTTCTAGGCCTTTCACCTGTCTCTATGATTTGCTACTTCTTACCTTTATAGACACTCTACCTTTCTGTATGTGTGAAGAAAAAAATAAAAAGAAACGAAAGTAACACAATTAGTCATCTTTCAGAAAGTAATGGCGTTAAATAAGTTCAATGATAATATCCTAACTCAAAAATACATTGCCAAAAAAAAAAAATATATATATATATATATATTGCCATGCCTGAAAATTGCATTGATTCTGAAGATGAAATTTACAGTTAGGATAAAGTTACCTTAGATTTCAAAATTTTAAAAGCATACATAGAGGAAAGGGGGACTTTAATAGATCACTTCTAGAATATATAGTTTAGCACGTGCAGAATTTTGGAGAGGCAAAAGTATGCATATGTATGTGAAGAGATTTTTTTTTCTCCCTGGCTTACATATTCTATGTACGTTAAGTATCTTACATATCTTTGGGGGAAAATAAGGTTAGAGAAATAGTATTTATGAAGGTGCTTACTGAAAATTTTTACTGACTGAATGGTATGAATAACCTTATTATATCTACATTTAAGTCTGAGGTTTTAAATCTTCTTAAACCTAGAAAACCTATTTAGGTACAAATGAGACACTAATAATATGGCATCTTGCTTGTAAATATCCTATTTCTCTATAGTGCAAACCTATCACCCTTTGTGAAAATTCATCAATGTGATATCTACATTCTTTTATTTCCTTTACACTCTGTTTAACAGTGTATGAGTTTACTGTCACTTTCCCACTTCTTATTCACTAAATAAAATAATTTTAGTTTTGTTTTTTTTTAGTTTTCCTATAAAAATTTTCCAAAAATATTCCTCAACTATGAAGGGTCAACATTAACTAGATTAAGAAATAATAATGAACATCAGTAGTTAACATTTGTTGGAATGATCTATTTAACCTGAAAAACATTCATATACACATCAAAGTCTAATGCAGAATTTGCAATGTGTTGGTCCACAGGTCAGTTCTGGCACAGATCTGTAAGATATACTTTAGCCATTTTAAAACCAACTTTATTATTAGGATTTTTGTTGTTGTTGTTTTACATGGAGAGATTTCTCACAGTAGGTGAGGGGGTTTGTTTGTTTTTGTTGTTGTTTTGCTTTTCAGAACCTGGAATCTCACACTTCATCATACATTGACAATTGACCAGGAGGGAGCATGCTCCTTCTCCATGGCCAGCTACGCTTGGATGGCCACTCTCCCTGCCACTCCCCTGTATGACATTAGACATCTTATTTTCCTTTGTATTACTTGTTTGGTCAAACAGTTAACTGATTAAGTTAATTTAAAAGAAATGGTTCTGGAAATATTCCAGGTGAGATATTATCTAATATGAATGAGAAAAAGCCAGATAATGACCTACAGAGTTTCCTACATAGGTTTACCCATTCAAATGATAAAGATGAACTAGTCCTAGTTCTTCAAATAAGTTCTTTCAGTGTCATTAATAATTTTTGTTTTTGATTGACATATGCCATGGTGACACAATAAAAGACATTCAATAGTTATTTAAAACTGCAAAATTACAATAAGATGCTTACTCTTACGGTTGATACTTATTAGACTAATTTTCAGATGATCCAACTTATAGGCGAATCATTGGCCAAAAAAATAACAATGATATAAAAGTAAAGGTAAAAGCCAGATTTTACTAAAATAAACTTTGCTTGAGAGCCTGGTACCACAAACTATTAAAGAAGAATACAAACATTTGGTATAAGTGATGATTCTGGCATCAAGCTATATAAAATCCTCATTCAGTGAAATCAGGTGTTAGCTGTCTGTACAGATGGTGTTAATTTTAAATGGTCTACACAAAACAATCTTCCAGATGAGTTGTATGTACACAAAAAACCAATTCAAATATAAACTCCTTTTTATACAATTTAACCAAAAAAGGGGTCTCTAGGTAGGTAAAATGATGTGGGAAAGTTTAGTGATTATTCATTTTTATAAAGAACCAAGTAATTAATGTTTCATCAAGATTTTTTTTCTATGAGAAAATTGCTCCCTTAAATTTCACTTCAATTTATAATACATTTTTAATGCTGAGGAAATGTACTACTACTGAACTATCATTTTAACATCATTTCTGGAAATAAGGCCTGATTCACAGAAGCAGAAACTCCTTGCTGTCCCTCAATTTCCATTTTCTCCTTTGCCCTTTGGTAATAGGACACCAAAGTTTTAGGCAAATACCTCACTGCCAGAAAATTGACCACATCTTCCAATCTTTCTTCCAGCTAAGTATAGCCTGATACTATATTGGCCCCAAGGAATGGGAGCAAAGATTATGCATTCACCTTCCAAATCACACCCTTAAAGTGATGAGTGAGTCGCTCCACTTTTACCCTTCTCAATCTTTTATATACAGAACAGTGCACATATCAAAGTATTCAGCTTGTTGGAATCTCACAAAATGCAGTAGGCAGCAACCAGATCAAGTAACAGAACATATGAGCATTCCAGAAACCTCTCTCAAGTTCCCTTCCATTTTCTGTGTACTACCCCCTCCATCATCCAGGATCATCTCTATTCTGCTTTCTAGAAACATAGGTCAGTTATAGTTAACTTTATATAATGAAATCATATAATAGTATATATTTTTTATGACTATCTTCTTTTGCTCATTACTGCATTTCTCAGATTGATTTATATTTTTTGTGCATAATTGAAGTTAATTTATTTTTATTGCTGTACAGTATTCCATTGTGTGAATATAAAATTTCCAAAACACGTTACAGTAGATGTGGAATAATCAAATTATAAATATATTGTGGCTGATATTCAGAAAAAAGGTATTAATTCCAACTTTAATTGAACATGTTAAAATAGACTTAGTAATGAAATGTGCTTTTATTTTTCCTATTTTTAAATAATCATAATAGAAATGCCATTTTCAGAGTGCTGTTTTTATAAGGGTGCTTCCCATATACTATTAGTGGAAATATCTTTGTGCCAAGGGGACAGCAATAAATTTTGCTAAGTAAATAATGAGGGGGAAGTATGAGAACAATCTAGTAATTTTTAAACTATCCTTTGCCAATGTTCACAGTACATATTTCCATGTTAAAACCTATGGAATTAATAAGTTTATATTAACACATCTTTGAAGAAGGTATAATATGAAAATGTTTTATCAAGGGAGATCTACAGATAAATTATAATATTTTAATAGCATTGATACACATACCAAATACAACAGAAAATAGAAAGTAACAATGGAAAATAAAAGAGAACATTAGGTAGAGTTAGGGCAATAGTGTAATAATGTGTTTCTATATTTTTAACAATCATATATATATACAACGAAATATTACTCAGCCATAAAAAAGAAATAATGCCATTTGCAGCAAAATGGATGGATCATACTAAGTGAAGTAAGTCAGATAGAGAAAGATAAATATCATATGATATCACTCACAAGAGGAATCTAATTTTTTAAAAAAGAAATGAACTGATTTACAAAACAGAAGCACACTTACAGATATCAAAAACAAACTTATGTTTACCAAAGGGGAAACGTGGAGTGGGAGGAATAAATCAGGAGCTTGGGATTAACATACACACACTACTATATACAAGACAGATAACCAACAAGGACCTACTACTGTATAGCATGGTAAACTCTGCTCAGTATTCTGGGATAACCTATAGGAGAAAAGAATCTAAAAAAAATTAATATATGTATATGTATGACAGAGTCAGTTTGCTGTATACCTGAAACTAACACAACATTGTAAATCAACTATACTCCAATAAAATTGAAACTTAAAAAAATTTCTAATAGCCTTTTCTCATATTGCTGTTAGAGTTCTTCACCATGCTACATACACAACTTCCAAAGAACAGCATTTTAATCTTTATCCCTAGAATGCATGTCTCTTTTCTTTCTTTACCAAATTCGGCTATACAGAATCGTGGACATTCTTTTATACTTTCTTTTCTTTTGTGCTAATATTCTCTCAGATACTAAGCTCAGATCCACATCCAATTCATTTCTTCAGCAAATATTTGTAGTTTCAAGACCCTCTGCTAGGTGCTGGGACAATATGGAGATTAGAAGAGTGTTTTCTTCTCCTTTTTTATATAATTGACTTCCTAGTATCTCCTACAGAGAACAGTGTTCTCGCCAAGGTGAATTCTGATGCCAGGAGAGAGGACAGAGATTGCAGTGGCCCATCAGTGGTGGATGGAAGGTGTAGCCAAGACCACATGGGCTGAAGGCAGAGAGAGATGGAGGAAATGAGAGCGGCTAATTCTTCCCAATAGAGCACTGTGAGCTGGTGGATTGCAGGGCCAATTTATCTTTGGAGATAAGCTGCATGTGTAATGACAAAGTATCATGCCAGCTAAGTCACTCCCAGAAGCCACCATGAGTCTAGGAGTTTCTTTTCTCTTAGTGCCACAACAAAATATAATTCACACAGTTCTCCCTTCATAAACCATGAAATCCTTTTACAGAGAGAAGCAGAGGGAGATTAGCTGAGAAAAAAAAAATGATATCCATTACAGGAAAAGATCTGTAAAAAATACAAACACATGGAGGCTAAACAATACACTACTTAATAATGAAGTGATCACTGAAGAAATCAAAGAGGAAATAAAAAAAAAAACCTAGAAACAAATGACAATGGAGACATGATGACCCAAAACCTATGGGATGCAGCAAAACCAGTTCTAAGAGGGAAGTTTATAGCAACACAATCCTACCTTAAGAAACAGGAAACATCTCGAATAAACAACCTAACCTTGCACCTAAAGCAATTAGGGAAAGAAGAACAAAAAAACCACAAAGTTAGCAGAAGGAAAGAAATCATAAAGATCAGATCAGAAAGAAATGAAAAAGAAATGAAGGAAACAATAGCAAAGATCAATAAAACTAAAAGCAGGTTCTTTGAGAAGATAAACAAAATTGATAAACCATTAGCTAGACTCATCAAGAAAAAAAGGGAGAAGACTCAAATCAATAGAATTAGAAGCGAAAAAGGAGAAGTAACAACTGACACTGCAGAAATACAAAAGATCATGAGCGATTACTACAAGCAACTCTATGCCAATAAAATGGAGAACCTGGAAGAAATGGACAAATTCTTAGAAATGCACAACCTGCCAAAACTGAATCAGGAAGAAATAGAAAATATGAACAGACCAATGACAAACACTGAAATTGAAACTGTGATTAAAAATCTTCCAACAAACAAAAGCCCAGGACCAGATGGCTTCACAAGCGAGTTCTATAAAACATTTACAGAAGAGCTAACACATATCCTTCTCAAACTCTTCCAAAATATAGCAGAGGAACACTCCCAAACTCATTCTATGAGGCCACCATCACCTTGATACCAAAACCAGACAAGGATGTCACAAAGAAGGAAAACTACAGGCCAATATCACTGATGAACACAGATGCAAAAATCCTCAACAAAATACTAGCAAACAGAATCCAACAACACATTAAAAGGATCATACACCATGATCAAGTGGGGTTTATTCCAGGAATGCAAGGATTCTTCAATGTACACAAATCAATCAACGTGATACACCATATTAAAAAATTGAAGGAGAAAAACCATATGATCATCTCAATAGATGCAGAGAAAGCTTACAACAAAATTCAACACCCATTTATGATAAAAACCCTGCAGAAAGTAGGCATAGAGGGAAATTTCCTAAACATAATAAAGGCCATATATGACAAACCCACAGCCAACATCGTCCTCAATGGTGAAAAATTGAAAGCATTTCCACTAAGATCAGGAACAAGACAAGGTTGCCCACTCTCACCACTCTTATTCAACATAGTTTTGGAAGTTTTAGCCACAGCAATCAAAGAAGAAAAGGAAATAAAAGGAATCCAAATCAGAAAAGAAGAAGTAAAGCTGTCAGTGTTTGCAGATGACATGATACTATACACAGAGAATCCTAAAGATGCTACCAGAAAACTACTAGAGCTAATCAATGAATTTGGTAAAGTAGCAGGATACAAAATTAATGCACAGAAGTCTCTGGCATTCCTATACACTAATGATGAAAAATCTGAAAGTGAAATCAAGAAAACACTCCCACTTACCAGTGCAACAAAAAGAATAAAGTACCTAGGAATAAACCTACCTAAGGAGACAAAAGACCTGTATTCAGAAAATTATAAGACACTGATGAAAGTAATTAAAGATGATACAAATAGATGGAGAGATATGCCATGTTCTTGGATTGGAAGAATCCACATTGTGAAAATGACTCTACTACCCAAAGCAATCTACAGATTCAATGCAATCCCTATCAAACTACCACTGGCATTTTTCACAGAACTAGAACAAAACATTTCACAATTTGTATGGAAACACAAAAGACCCCGAATAGCCAAAGAAATCTTGAGAATGAAAAACAGAGCTGGAGGAATCAGGCTCCCTGACTTCAGAGTACACTACAAAGCTACAGTAATCAAGACAGTATGGTACTGGCACAAAAACAGAAAGATAGATCAATGGAACAGGATAGAAAGCCCAGAGATAAACCCACGCACATATGGTCACCTTATCTTTGATAAAGGAGGCAGGAATGTACAGTAGAGAAAGGAGAGCCTCTTCATTAAGTGGTGCTGGGAAAACTGGACAGGTACATGTAAAAGTATGAGATTAGATCACTCCCTAACACCGTACACAAAAATAAGCTCAAAATGGATTAAGAGGGCTTCCCTGGTGGCGCAGTGGTTGAGAGTCCGCCTGCCAATGCAGGGGACATGGGTTTGTGCCCCAGTCCGGGATGATCTCACATGCCGTGGAGCGG
Organism: Grampus griseus; assembly: GCF_964374135.1. Classification (NCBI taxonomy): domain Eukaryota; kingdom Metazoa; phylum Chordata; class Mammalia; order Artiodactyla; family Delphinidae; genus Grampus; species Grampus griseus. The sequence goes on from NC_139017.1 coordinate 7,409,622, forward strand.
CTGGGCCTGTGAGCCATGGCCACTGAGCTTGCGCATCCAGAGCTTGTGCTCCACAATGGGAGAGGCCACAACGGTGAGAGGCCCACATACCGCAATAAATAAATAATAAATAAATAAATAAATAAATAAATAAATAAATGGATTAAAGACCTAAATGTAAGGCCAGAAACTATCAAACTCTTAGAGGAAAACATAGGCAGAACACTCTATGACATAAATCACAGCAGGATCCTTTTTGACCCACCTCCTAGAGAAGTGGAAATAAAAACAAAAATAAACAAATGGGACCTAATGAAACTTCAAAGCTTTTTCAAAGCAAAGGAAACCATAAACAAAATGAAAAGACAACCCTCAGAATGGGAGAAAATATTTGCAAATGAAGCAACTGACACAGGATTAATCTCCAAAATTTATAAGCAGCTCATGCAGCTCAATAACAAAAAATCAAACAACCCAATCCAAAAATGGGCAGAAGACCTATATAGACATTTCTCCAAAGAAGATATACAGACTGCCAACAAACACATGAAAGAATGCTCAACATCATTAATCATTAGAGAAATGGAAATCAAAACTACAATGAGGTATCATCTCACACCAGTCAGAATGGCCATCATCAAAAAATCTAGAAACAATTAATGCTGGAGAGGGTGTGGAGAAAAGGGAACACTCTTGCACTGCTGGCGGGAACGTGAATTGGTACAGCCACTATGGAGAACAGTAAGGAGGTTCCTTAAAAAACTACAAATAGAACTACCATATGACCCAGCAATCCCACTATTGGGCATATACCCTGAGAAAACCATAATTCAAAAAGAGTCATTTACCAAAATGTTCACTGCAGCTCTATTTACAATAGCCTGGAGATGGAAACAACCTAAGTGTCCATCATCGGATGAAAGCATAAAGAAGATGTGGCACATATATACAATGGAATATTACTCAGCCATAAAAAGAAATGAAATTGAGCTATTTGTAATGAGGTGGATGGACCTACAGTCTGTCATACAGAGTGAAGTAAGTCAGAAAGAGAAAGACAAATACCATATGCTAACACATATATATGGAATTTAAGAAAAAAAATGTCATGAAGAACCTAGGGGTAAGACAGGAATAAAGACACAGACCTACTAGGGAATGGACTTGAGGATATGGAGAGGGGGAAGGATAAGGTGTGACAAAGCGAGAGAGTGACATGGACATATATACACTACCAAACGAAAAATAAATAGCTAGTGGGAAGCAGCCGCATAGCACAGGGAGATCAGCTCGGTGCTTTGTGACCACCTAGAGGGGTGGGATAGGGAGGGTGGGAGGGAGGGAGACTCAAGAGGGAATAGATATGGGAATATGTGTTTATGTATAACTGATTCAGCTTGTTATAAAGCAGAAACTTAACACACAATTGTAAAGCAATTATACTCCAATAAAGATTTAAAAAAAAAGACTTTCAAAAAGAAATATTGAACAACATATGCATTTATAATAATGAATATAACATTATAGAAATTCATAATTATTTAAAAATCAATTTGAAACTCTATTACAATATAGTCTTAGCATTTCCTTGAGTTTCTTGATTACTTACCTGTATTTTATTTAAATATATTTCTTTATACTGTAATTTAAAGGAGTTGGGATAAACTGTTCTTTCCATTGTAATATAAATAACTTACTTTGTAAAGAGTAAGAAGTATTGGAGATTTAAAATATTGGTTCAAGTCTAATAACTTTCTCTGAAAATAACTAGGTGAAACTTTATGAGTGAATAATTTAACTTCTTTAGTACTTTGCTATAAAATAAAGGACAAAAACTGCCTCTCAGAATTAGAAATATGAAATTGCATGTGTTTATGTTTTAGGCATAACATATACAAAAAACTAATTTATTTTTCCTCATTTATCTTTGCTTTCATACAATATATTTTGTAAGGATTAAACAAAATGTAGAGCTGAAACATCACATCTCTAATTAAGGCACTGTTTTCTAGAAAGCAAACACAGGACTGAGATACATAATTCCTATAATGTGACTAAGAATGGATTTGCAATTCTGTTGATTTATTAAATATTCAACATTGATTGAATGCCTACCAATGCTAGGAAATGTGCTAGGCACTGATCTGAACTCGGTCCATATTTTTAATCACTTCTTTTTTTACGCAACCTACCAAATTTATGGTAAGATACAAAGATGTTAGTATATGTGTTAATGAAATCAAATGTTCAGCACAGTAATGAGCCAGTAATGGGGGCAAACCAACTCTATATTACACAGAAAGTGTATGACACATTTATTCAGCTTGATGAAAATGTTTACTGTGAATTTACACATTTTTCTTAACATCTGCAAATTCAACAGTTACTACATAACATCTTCTAATTTACGAAAAGCCTAGTCATGACAATGAGATAAAATGAAAATTGTTCATTTTAAAGTAATAGAGCATATTTTTAACACTAACTTGTCATTTGAAGTCATGTAACTACTGCATCCAGGGAAACATGATCTTTTACTGAGACTGTTTTCTATTCTCTAAGTAAAAACAATTTTCAGAGAAAAATGTTTTGCTTGCATTAAAGCCTTCTTCTCTTATTGGCATAAACCAGTTTCTTTAGAAAATAATGTATTTTGTGAAATATATTGTGCACCATTCATAAGGCAAAACAGTTCTATTTTTACAAAGCAATTGGATGAGCAGGATTCTAGAAGTTCCTTAAAAATATATAAATAAGTAAAATTACAAAGTTGGTTTCAAAAAGTTTTCTCCCTTTAAAATTTAGCTTCAAGTATTGACTAAGGTTGAAAGGAAAATGACAGATCTTTAAAAAGTTTAACTGTTTTAGCAATAAGAACAGTTAAAATTTTTTATAGACTCTGTTAAATCCCTTCTGTATATTAATGGCCTAAGATATACTGACATTTTCTTATCAAGCTCTTTTTACTCAAGGTTGTATTGAATTTATACTTATATATTATACTATTTATACATATATAATACCCTTATAAAGATGATATCTGCCAATGCTCCCTAAATAGAATCACTGAGACTATATGAATTTCATGATTTTTTTTTTTTTACTATCTCAAAATAGTTATTTTTGGTTTCATAACATCATGTCTCTCTCCAAAATCTGGCCCCATGACCTCCTTCTCTTTTCTCTGTGCATGTTCTCCTTCAGTCTGATGATTTCCTTTCTTCAGTTGAGTCTTCTATTTTTTTAAATTACAAATTATATAAATACTATTTTCTTCTAGGGCTTTTATTAAAATTAAATTTGTCAAATCATAAATACCATTTTTGTTCTACACTGCAAAAATTGGTTGTTTATTAGTTTTTATAAATAAAAGAAATATTTCCATATTCTTTTATAAATAATGCAATTTTTAACACCAGAACTTTAATATTCCTGGCAAAAGTTAAAAAATCATGTATTTAGGTGAAAAATAGAACTGAGACGAGGAAAGCTCTACATAGTGGATGCTTATTCACCCTTGGGTCTGGAGTGAAAATAATGAAAACAGAGAGAGGAATCCATAGTTGACCCCAAATAGACACATGACATAACTGAGGAATAAACCTCTGTTATTTTAAACTCTGGGATTTTCCTTTTTTTTTTTTTTCCCAACATTGCAGCATATCTGGTACAGACACTATTAAAAACAGTATGGGGCTTCCCTTGTGGCGCAGTGGTTGAGAGTCCGCCTGCCGATGCAGGGGACACGGGTTCGTGCCCCGGTCCGGGAAGATCCCACATGCCGCGGAGTGGCTGGGCCCGTGAGCCATGGCCGCTGAGCGTGCGCGTCCGGAGCCTGTGCTCCGCAACGGGAGAGGCCAAAACAGTGAGAGGCCCCAGTACCGCAAATAAATAAATAAATAAATACACAAATAAATAAATAAAAACAGTATGGAAGTTCCTCAGAAAATGAGAAGTAGAACTACCATATGATCCAGCAATTCAACTTCTGGGTTTTTTCCCAAAGAAAACAAAATGCTAATTTGATAAATATATGCACCCCTATGTTCCCTGCAGCATTAAGAAACATGACCTTCCTTAGTGTGTATTTATGCTAAAATATACACTAAATCATGAACATAGATTTAAAAATTATGTGTGTAGAAAACTATACTTCAAAACAAACAAATACACATTATTTTGAAGTGCATATGGAACATTCATCAAGATAGACTGTACTGTGACCAAAAATACAAGTTTCACTGAATTTTAAATAATTGAAATTATATAGACAATGTTATCTGACCACTAAAATACTAAATTCAAATCCAAGAACAAAAACATGTCTGGAATATATCCAAATATTTAAAAATTGTACAACATACTGCTAAATAATCCATAATCCAAAGAAGAAACTTGAGGCAAGTTAGAAAATATTTTGAATTAAATGAAAGCAAAAGCAGAACATATCAAAACTCATTGAATGCAACTAAAGATGTGATCAGAATATATATATGACATCTTATGATAGCTCATGCTAGAAAAGTTAAAAGGTTTCAGATTTATGATCTAAGCTTCCACTTATATACCTATGGGATAAAAGGGCAAATAAAGCAAAAGCAGAAGAAGGAAATAATAATTATAACAGAAAAACAAGGAGAAAGAAAAAATAATGAGAAAATTTTAAAAACCAACAAATTGGTTCAACGAAATGGTCAATAACAATAAATGTCTAGTCAGACTGATGAGAGAGGGAGAGATACAGAGGAGAGAGCCCCACTATTTGCCTATAGAAGAAGAAGATAACATTAGCAGCTAAGTATTTGTTAAAGAAAGTAATTTTTGTAGTTAAAAGCTCTCACAGAAAAAAAAATTCAAGGTCCCGAATGCCTCACTGGTGAATTCTTCAAAGTATTTAAAAGAAGATACATCAATCCACACAAAATCTTCTAAAATATAAAACAGGAGGGAACATTTCCCAACTCTCATCCCATGAACATCATAAGGATAATAAAGGAATACTATGCTCAACTCCCACAAATTTTAAAGCACAGACAACATGAACCAATACCTTGAAAGACACATCTAACCAATCTCATATAAGGATAAATAGGGAACCTGAATAAACCCTATATTAATCAATCAGTAATTAATAATATTATAAAAAATAGAGCAAACCCCAGGTAGTTTTCTGATGAATTTTACCATTTTAGAAGGAAATGATACTAATTCTCTACAATTGTGTGCAGAATTTAGAAGCAGGGGGAACACTTCCTAACTAATTCTATAAGGCCAGCATTACCTTAATACCAAAACCAGATAAAGACATGGCAGGAAAGAAAAACTACAGACCAACGTTTCTCATGATAATAGATGCAAAAATTATCAAGAAGATATTAGCAGGCCAAATCCGACACTGTATAAAATGCATTATATACCATGACCAAGTGAGATTTATACCAGATATTCAAGGATAATTCAACATTTAAAAAGCAATTTTACACTAGGTTTAGAAGAAAACTCATATAATCATAGCCATTGATACACAAAAATAATTTATCAACATTCATTCATGATGAAAACTCTCAGCAATTTAGTAGTAAAACAGATCTTAAGTTGACAGAGTACCTACAAAACTTTAAGCCAATGTCATATTTAATGGTGGGTAACTAGATGCTGTCTTCCTAAGATCAGAAAAACGTCAAGGCTGTCCTCTTTTTCTCTTAGCATTCACATTCAACATTGACTGAAAATCTCGCAATATTCAAGGGAAAGAAAAGGTACACAGATTGGAAAAAAAGAAATAAAACTATCTCTGCTGACTACATTATTTAATATGTAGAAAATCCTAAAGAATAAACAACAACAAAATTCTTGATGTATTAAATGACTGTAGTAAGGTCACGGGATACAACGTTAACATACACAAGTCAATTTCAGGGAGTGACATTATCAGCATGGAAGAAGAAGAGTTTTATACCATCTTCCCCCAAAGAACATTTATTTATATTTTAACAATCACTGTGATGAAAAAGTCTTGGTGGAAGTCCAGGAATTCAGCACACTGTTGGAACAAAAGAAACCTGAGAATGGACACACTGAAGAGGGTAAGAGGAACAGTTTTGCTTTACTCACATCACCCCTCCTGCAAGGTGGCAATGCTCGTTGCCAAAGCAAACCTTCTTGTGCGTGATTTTTTCCATGAGAAAGGTGAAATTATGTGGGTGAGCATTTGGCTTCCCTAGATGTGTGGGATGCTACCAAGGAGGCCTATTTTTATCTCACTCCATCAAGAATACTGAGGAACTGCACTGTTGGAGAGCAGTGAGTGCCTGGGAAAATGGTGGCCAGGGCTCCGAATGGAACATATCAAAGAGGTGGACCCTATTAACTACATCTTGTGCTCTATCATAAAGCCAGCCCATGGGGCTTCCCTGGTGGTGCAGTGGTTGAGAGTCCGCCTGCCGATGCAGGGGACACGGGTTCGTGCCCCGGTCTGGGAGGATCCCACATGCCGCAGAGTGGCTGGGCCCATGGGCCATGGCCGCTGAGCCTAGGCGTCCAGAGCCTGTGCTCTGCAATGGGAGAGGCCACAGCAGTGAGAGGCCTGCATACCAAACACACAAAAAAAGCCAGCCCATGAACTGCTGGGGATGCCTAACGTACAGATCCCTCCAGTTGACCCATGGGCACCCTCAGTGCTCAGTGGGCCTCACGCACACACACCCCCATCCCGTGGACACCTCCCTGTGTGTGCTTCCAGTAGCAGTAAGAATGAGCTTTTGCAAATAGCTAGTGAGTACACACAGAGAGCCAGCCCAACTCTACAAGACTGGGAGAAACAATAATCTTGAGCATACATCACTGCCTAAGGGATAGCAAAAGGGGGCTGTCAGCACTGGGCCTGGCTTGGAAGGATCAAAAGAAAGCACAGATGCTTAAGAATACTGCCACAAGAAGAAACAAGATGTGTGGAGCAGGTGTACGCATAGGAAAGGTCAGAATCACTAGCAAGACTGACAGGCGGTATTTCTCCACCAAAACCTGTGAGTAAAGACTGGAGGAGGGGGCTTCCCTGGTGGCACAGTGGTTGAGAGTCTGCCTGCCGATGCAGGGGACACGGGTTCGAGCCCTGGTCCGGGAAGATCCCACATGCCGCAGAGCGGCTAGGCCCGTGAGCCATGGCCGCTGGGCCTGCGCGTCTGGAGCCTGTGCTCCGCAACGGGAGAGGCCACAACAGTGAGAGGCCCGCAAAAAAAAAAAAAAAAAAAAAAAAAAAAAGACTGGAGGAGATGACTTTTCTTAAGGTGAAGACAGCAACAAAAAACTTCAAGGTACATAAAAAGCAAGAAAAAAATGACAACACCAAAGGAACACAACTTTCCACCAAATGATCCCAAAGAAATGGAGATCTGTAGTTTACCCAGTACAAAATCCAAAATACTTAATTTAAGGAAGCTCAGTGAGCTGTAAGAAAACACAGAAAGACAATTCAATAAAATCAGGAAAACAATATATGAACAAAATGAGAAGTTTAACAGAGAGATTAGAAATCATAAGGGAGAACCAAAAAGAAATTTTGAAGCTGAAGAATATGATGAATCAAATGAAAAATGCAACAGAGAGCATCAACAGCAGACTTTACCAAGCCAAAGAAAGAATCTGTGAAGTAAAAGATGGGACCTTCGGAATTATCTATTCAGAGAACAAAAGAAAAAGAATGAAAAGAGTCAATAAATCTTATACGAGCCATGGGATACTATTAAGAGAAACAATCATGCTTTATTTGAGTCCCAGAAGGAGAAGAGAGGAAGAAGGGGGCAGAATAGTTATTTAAAGTAATAATGGCTGAGAACTTCTCAAATATTCAAGGTCAAGAAATTAATCAGTCAAACCAAAATGTCAACCCAAAACAATCTTTTTCAATATACTTTATAATAAACTCATCTAAAATCAAAGACAAAGAGAATTTTCAAATCAGCAAATGGGAAAACAAAAAACCTTCTCATACAAGGAAACCCTCATATGCTACCAGTGGGTTTCTCAGCAGAAACCTTGCAGGTCAGGAGAGAGTAGAATGACACATTCAAAGTCCTGAAATTAAAAAAAAAAAAAATTGCCAGCCAAGAATACATTATCCAGCAAAGTTGTCCTATAGAAATGAAGGTGAGATACAGACTTTGCCAAACAAACAAAAGCTGAGGGAGTTCATCACCATAAAATGCTGAAATGAGTTCATCAATTGAAATAGAAAGATGCTAATTACTATACAGTAAGTGCCCTACATACGAAACTTCAAGTTGCGAACTTTGAAAGATGCAAATGTGCATTCACATGTCCAATCGCGTTAGTTCACGTGTCTGACGTATGTCGTCACATGTGTGCATCCTCTACAAGTGTTCGTGCTTCTGTGTACTTTACTGTATGGTACTGTACAGAGTACAGTAGTATAGTATCTTTATTTCAAGCCCAGGATATCTGGAAGTAGGTGTAAAAACAGTGGTGATGTAACTGGTACAGTACTACCCAGACATCACTGGATTGTTTTTTCAAGAGGGTAGATAGAATTGAATCCAGCAAGGAACCAGAACCTGTGCCATCAACGTCAGGCATGAGTGAAATTGCAGCTTGCCCTCCATCTCCTATTGCTGACGATCCTTCAGCTCTATCATCTCCCACCTCCTCTCCTTCCTCCAGTCAGTAACTCTTCTTGCCTGTTCACTCAGTGCCAGCCCCTATATGCCATCTGTTGTACGGTACTACTGTACTTTTCAAGGTACTATATTGTAAGATTAAAAACATTTTCTTTATTTTTTGTGTTTGTTTTTTATGTATTTGTGTGAAAAGTACTATAAACCTATTACAGTACAGTACTATATAGCCAATTGTATTTTAAATTCCATGCCCTAAATAACTTCAGGACTGAGTAAATTCTGAAAACTAAAGACAAAACATAAATCACTGTACTCTAGTTGTTGAGGTTATTTCCCATAATGATATGGGTTAACAGTTCTTATACTGTTATACATCTGTACTGGAATGGAACACTTAATAAATCTAACAATGTAACAGAACTCTCATTTATTGCTGGTGGGAATTCAAAATGGTATAGACACTTCGGAAAACAACTTGGCAGTTTTTCAAAACTAAAGATAGATGTATTTCATCTAGCAATTGTTTTCCAACTGATTTGAAATCTTATGTGTACACAGAGACTGCATCCTGATGTTTATAATAGCTTTACCCATAATTTCCAAAATCTGAAAGCAACCAAGACTCCTTCAATAAGTGAATAGTTAAACACAGTTTGGTATGCCCGTACAATGCAACACTGTTCAGATAAAAATAAATAAATTATCAAGCAATAAAAAAATGGAAAAGTCTTAAATGTATACTGTTATGTTAAAGAAAGAAGCTGGTGTGAAAAAGCTACATATCATCTAATTTAAATTATATGATATTCAGAAAAAGTGAAACTAGAGATATAATACAAAATCAGTATTGTCAGGGGTTTTGGATGAGTGGGATTGAATTGGTGAGGTACAGGATTTTTTCTTGTGTGGTAAAACTATTTTGTATGTTATCATAATGGTGGATACATGGCACTATGCATCTGACAAAACCCATTGAACAGCACAAGCACAAAGAATGAATCTTACTGTGTGCAAATTAAACAAAACAAAACATTTAGGAGGTTGTGTGTTCCCAAGATGGAATGCAGAATGTGACAAAACAGCCTAAGTGAATTGCAGATGTCTGAAACAACCTCACAAAATGAAACTGGGGGAAAATTCCATGACCTAAATAACTTCAGGATTGAGTAAATTCTGAAAACCAAAGACAAAGAAACTACATAAATCACTGTACTCTAGTTGTTGAGGTTATTTCCCATAATGATATGGGTTAACAGTTCTGATACTGTTATACATCATCTGTACTGGAATGGAACACTTAATAAATGGATGGCAGAATGTTACAGTGAGGATTCTCACTGTTGGAGTGGGAAGTTACAGATAAACAAGCAAAGGAGGCTAGAATGATCACTGTGCTTATGGATTAGATTTGGAGATATAAGTTTGAACTCATGTTTTGCTTATTACAGATACATATGCTTACCTACAGAAATATTTATAGGAATGTGTATATACAGGTTAGTATTCAAACAAATATATTCTTGACAGATGAGTCTAGTGGCAACAACACCTCTGTAGCAATGGCAATAATGCCCATATATAGTTTTCATTACTCTTCTCCAATTAAAGGAACCAGTACTCCTTGGAGAAATAGAGTGTGGCCAGAAAAATGTAAGATATGTAGGATGTGCCTGAGTACTTGTGGTACTGGAAACTGAGGACATACTAAAAAAATAAACACACACACAATTATGGAATACACTGAAGTGACACAGGAACCAAACAAAAGAGCTCCCAGTGGCCAAAGGCAGCAGAATTTGAAAAACATATTAAATAAATTAATAGTAGACTATAATCCAAAATGTAAAATAAATATTATTTTGTATAAAGACTGACATAAATTATCAAATAAATAAATGAGAATGAATAGACAAATCGCCTGGGGAAACAAATCTGGATAATTTGTGTAGGTACTCCAATTTCAAGAAGGTGAAGAATAACTCCTTAAGTGTGGTCCACACATGGTGACTTCCTTCCAAAAGTACAGTATATAGAGTAGGGAATATAAATAACTTGACAGTGAAGAAACCTGACAAATACTACTTCACCCAGGTGATCAAGGTTAACACCTGAATCGATAAGTCATATTGATGGTATGCACAGTTGATCCTTGAGCAACACAGGCTTGCATTGTTTGGGTACACTTATACCCAGATCTATTTTTCAACAAATACTACAATACTACATGATCTGGGGTGGGTTGAATCCAGAGATGCAAAACAGTGGATATGGAGGGCTGACTCTGGGCCTTGAGAACCCACTGATTTTGGTATATGTAGTAGGTCCTGGAACCAATCTTCCTCAGGTACTGAAGAAAGACTGTACGATTGGTATAATGAAAATGACACTTTACCTCTGCTGTCTTCTCTTCAAATCCAAAACCTAGTCTAATCATGAGAAAAATTTCCATAAAGGGACACTTTACAAAATATCTAACCAGTATTTCTCAAAACTGTCAAGGTCATCAAAAACAACAAAAATGGAGAAACTGTCAAAACCTAGAGGAACCTAAGGAGACATGGTGGTCAAACAAAATGTGGTACTCAGAATAGGATCCTGGAATGGAAAAAGATATTAAGGAAATCTAAATCAAGTAAGGACTTTAGCAAATAATAATGCATCAGTAGTGGTCCATTAATTGTAACAAGTGTGCCTTACTAATATGTTAACAGGGGAAACTGGGTGTGTGTTATATGGGAACACTTTGTAGTATCTTTGAAATTTTTCTGTAAATCAAAAACGGTTCTAAAATTAAAAGTTTAGGAAAATTTTCTAGTCTGTTAATGATCAACTCAGCCCAAAGATAGTCACAGGAAATATTTTCCAAATGCCTACTGTGTGTCATACTCTATGTATAGCTCTAACTTACAAAGGAAAATCAAATACTTGTAATTAGGAGGATTCTTAGTTTAATTATGAGAGATGTTTTGATGAGTAAATTGCAGTTAGCACTAAGTGTGTAATCAGGAAATCTCTGCATTTATTGCTGATAATTGGTATATTTAATGGTTCTACAAAATATACTGGTACTGATCAGTGAAGAGGCTCTTTTCACTTCTAATTTTATGAGGCAAAGATCATTCACCATAAAGGATTTAAAATACTCTTCTTTTCTATATCTGGTAGAGACAGCACATGTCCTCAGTTTTCCTGTATTCAGATTACAAACTGAAGTAGAGAGAGGGATAAAAGCACCCTTACACATATATTTCTCCTAAAAAATAACCCTAACAGCTGATGTTTTGCAAAGAAAATTGAAAAACAGCAGCGTTTTTAATAACATAAATAAGTGTTCAACAATTGCATGCTATATCTGAAGAAATACATTGACAAACAATGAAATAACTGTGGTTGATAACGATAAATAACATGTGCTTAGCTCTTCCTGTGTACTTTACATAAACAAGTTCAGAAAGGACTGGAACATTTACTAGACCTTAGCCAAAGTTGCTTTGGAGTTACACACTTTCCCTAATAATGAGGAGCTAGAAGTTGATGATAAAATCAAACTTCAGAGTATAATAATTTTTCTCTCACAAATTCAATATTTTTTCCTTATTTCTTCACTCCAATAGGTCTCATTAGTTATACCCTTTACTTAATTTTAATTTTTACTTTTCAAATCTACTAAGAATTATTCAAAGCCGTATACTTTTACATCCTTATAGCATATTATATAACTCTAATAACATCAGTTAGGAATATATTATTTGAAAGTGACAGAAACCCAAATGCTATAAGCGTAGGCAAAAGAAGAATATGTGGTTTCTATAAATAAACCATGTCAAGGGCACATGCATCACAGATTTAAGTATGATTGCAATAAGCAGCTCTATTCTCACATTGACTTTCTCTTAGATCATCTTTGCTTTTTCCTCATGTCAGTCTCATTATTTTAGACCATCCGTTACCATACTATCGGAAAGAGCTGCCAACTGTCAGTAGCTTAACATCTCACCCTGTTGCCGTCACGAGACATAAGAGCCTTCTTTACCTAGCAAGAAGAGTAAAACCCTTGGAAAGTGCTTTGAACAAGTCAAGAGACCTCTCCAAAAGTAAAATGTGATCACTAAGTATATCATTTTTACATTTATTTAATCATTCAAAAATATTGAGTTCCTATCACATCCATGGCTCTGTTCTACTCATTTGGCATAAGATAGCTAATGAAACTCACACAATTCCTGCTCTAATTTATAGTCTAGTTGGGCACAAAGACAATAAACAAGTAAAATTAATATACCAGGTTATGATATTGCAACAAACAAAGCCATAAAAGGCATAAGGAACAAAGGAGCGATGTTATATTCAGTATCAGATGGTCAGGGAAGACTTCCCTGTTAAGGCGACATTTAAGAAAAGAATTGAAGGAAGTTACAACCATACGGCCCTACATATGGCTGGAGTGGGAAGAAATAAGAACAGTCTTCCAAGGAATGAGTCCCATCCCAATTTGTGCTGGCCAGATTCTAAAATAATAGGCTAACTATGCCAATTTATATTGCTTCTAACTCTTCCTTCCTTTATAATTGCCATTTTTGAAATATTCTGATTATTTTTAATGTTTAATATTATGTTTTGTGTATGCACCCTAGGGATCATTTGTTCTCTGAAAGTGTGAAGAAAATACTTAGCTGACAAATAATTTTGACATGGTACTTAAAAACATGCAGAAAATAATGCCCATTTTATTTTTCACTATAACAAGAGAAGTATATGCTGGTCATAGACATTTAGGAAGATAGAGAAAAGGACCACAAAGACATAATGCTATTACAGGTTTCAGTATACCTATATCTTAACAATATTCCATTTAATAAAGAAGGCATCTGTTGATCTAGAATCTGCTTTTTCACATAACTATATGCCTGGTGTGAGATACAAAGTTCTTTCCCACCCAAGGTCACATAGCAATTTATGTTCTTTTTCTCCCGTTTCTTTATGTTTTTGTTTTGTTTTGTTATTTACATTAAAATACTTAATGCATTTGGAATAAGATGAGTAAGGACAGGAAATCTGGACAGTCCTGGAGGCTCAGTCTCTCTTCCTTTAGGTAATTTAAGGAGAGCTGGCTCAGCTTCTGTGAGTTAAATTAATCCTGTGACTGGTCTCCCATCTCCTCTTTTTAATAAAGCCACTTCTCTGCTCAGATGGTTACAGGCTTGCAGGTGTTCCCTTGTCATGCTAAATACATGTAGAGCTTTACAAGGGGAGGATTCTTCTCTACTAGACATTGGACAATATGCATGCAAACTACCTGAGCTACCCTAAATCATAGAAAAAAAGGGAATTTGAGGGACCCTCTACACTTTATTACAGTTTACTTCAATAAACACTACTTCAAATCTGCACATAAGACACTAGTGGTGTTTATGACTAGACTGAATAATCTTGAGTTGTAACTTACTTGTTTCCTAGTACACATTAATTATTAACATATTCTTTTCCTAAATCATCCTATAAAAATTCTCAGACACATTCTACTTGGATACACTCATGCCAACCGCAAGTGGTCAGCTGCCTTACAGCTTCACCCACGGGTGACTCTGAAGAAGAAAGGTGAACAAATTGTGCAGGGTAGATCTTAGAGCTGTAATGTGATTTCTCATATTTTTCTTGGCAGAGAAATGCCCTCTATGGTATCCCTCTGCCAAAGACCCATTCCTTACTAATTTCACCATTTTTGCTGGTTCCCCAGCCTTAGGAGTACTGGCTGTTTTCTGTAGTTGCTACCTCTGTGATATGCTTATATTCTCTCTTTCTAATGCAATTGTTTGGTTAACTTCATAATTCTATATACCTAGTTAACAATTATTATTTTTAATAGATCTTTATTGGATCTTTATAATTGCTTCACAATACTGTGTTAGTTTCTGTTGCAAAAAAGTGAATCAGCCATATGCATACACATGTCCCTATATCCTCTCCCTCTTGAGCCTCCCTCCCACCCTCCCTATCCCACCACCCCTCTAGGTGGTCACAAAGCACCGAGCTGATCTCCCTGTGCTATGCTTCTTCTTCCCACCAGCCAACTATTTTACATTCCGTAGTGGATATATGTCGATGCTACTCTCACTTCGCCCCAGCTTCGCCCTCCAACCACATGTCCTCAAGTCCATTTTCTATGTCTACCTTTTTATTCCTGCCCTGCAACTACGTTCATCAGCACCATTTTTTTTTTTTTTTTAGATTCCATATATATACGTTAGCATAGGGTATTTGTTTTTTTCTTTCTGACTTACTTCACTCTGTGTGACAGACTCTAGGTCCATCCACCTCACTACAAATAAATTTTGTTTCTTTTTATGGCTGAGTAATATTCGATTGTATATATGTGCCACATCTTCTTTATCCATTCATCTGTTGATGGACATTTAGGTTGGTTCCATGTCCTGGCTATTGTAAATAGTGCTGCAATGAACATTGTGGTGCATGTCTCTTTTTGAATTATGGTTTTCTCAGGGTATACGCCCAGTAGTGTACAGGATAGAATGCCCAGAGATAAACCCATGCACATATGGGCACCTAATTTACGACAAAGGAGGCAAGAACATACAATGGAGAAAAGACAGCCTCTTCAATAAGTGGTGCTGGGAAAACTGGACAGCTACATGTAAAAGAATGAAATTAGAACACTACCTTACACCATATACAAAAATAAACTCCAAATGGATTAAAGACTTAAATGTAAGGCCAGACACTATAAAACTCTTAGAGGAGAACATAGGAAAAACACTCTGACATAAACCACAGCAAGATCTGTTTTGACCCACCTCCTACAGTAATGGAAATAAAAACAAAAATAAACAAATGGGACTTAATTAAACTTAAAAGCTTCTGCATGGCAAAGGAAACCACAAACAAGACAAAAAGACAACCCTCAAAATGGGAGAAAATATTTGCAAATGAAACAACAGACAAAGGATTAATATCCAAAATATACAAACAGCTCACAGAGCTCAATATCAAAAAAACAAATAATCCAGTTAAAAAATGGGTGGAAGAGCTAAATAGACATTTCACCAAGGAAGACATACAGATGGCCGAGAGGCACATGAAAAGATGCTCAACATCACTAATTATTAGAGAAATGCATAACAAAACTAGTTAACAATTATTGATACTAAATTCTTCTCTGTTAAAATAGTTGGTATGGTTTCTGTCTCCTCTCTGGACTCTAATTGAAACAAATAGGTAAGTATGTTTTGAAACGATTAGGTAAGTAAGAATTTAGGTAGGTAATTTAGATATAGAGACAAACATAGAGATTGAGATAGAGCCAGATACGTAATCTATTTAAGGTTGCTTGAAAGGACACACATCAGGTTATGAGCATGAGTTGCCTGGGGAGAAGGTGAGGAAGAGATACCAACAAGGAATGAGGGGAGTGAGAAATAAAAGAAAAAGGAACGTATTAAAACATTTATACAGTAACATTTAAAATAATTTTATAAAACAATGTGGCTACCTCATGTTTTCTTCACATTTCACCATATGTAATATGTTTTAAAGCAGATATTATTTCTTTAATATTAAAAATAATTTTATTTCCAATTTTATAGGTATTTTACTTGGAGTGTGTAGATTCTCTGAAATTTATTTTTTGTTTATCATATTATTGTTTTCATACTTTGACATAAAATGTTGAATACAATATTGAGTTCCTATATTAAAATTGATTTTAGTTGGCTATCTCAGGCTTTTATATGATATCATTAATGTTATTGAGTTCACTGAATTTAATTTAATTCACCAATTAATTTACTGAATTTAAGTTACTACCAATTTAGGGTGGGGTGCTATAAAGGAACACCTGTGTGCTTGTATTTTCTATGTTCTGTATTTAGTTGTAACCTGGCTTGTGCTGATTCTATAAGCTTATAGAGAAAGTAACTAATTTTTTGATTTGTTAGAATAATATGTAAAATAGGTAACATATTGCTTTTTAGACATTCACTGTAAAACTTTTGACATCCTGAGAGTTTTTTTTATTGTTTTTAAAAGGCTGTTAAGAAATCACTTTTGAGTGTTTTGTTTAGACAAGTATTTGAATAGGATGCTTCTTGAATACTTGCCTGTGAAAGAGCATTTTATCTATTTTGGCCTCAGTGTGTGCAAGCACACATGCACGTAAATGATTTTAGTATTTAGTATAAACTCTGGAAGACAGTATTTTTTAGGCTAAAGGTTTACAACTGTTTGTTATACTTATCTTCTGATTATGCAGATCCTGTGTATGAGAACTTTTTAAAGAAACAATCTGATTTTATTTTCTAGATATCTGTCAGATCTTCCTATTATACATTAAAGATGATATTTTCATTCCTATACATTTATGTGTGCTTTTCCTGGGTTAAATATTCCTAGACAATGTAAATGCTCAAATTTCAGATTCAGGTCTTTTTCTGCTCAATCTACTTTCTCAGAAAATGTATTTCTGAGGTTCTGAATTGCTGTTATTATTTCCCACAATTATCTTTTATGTATTGTCCCACTTTAAACGTATTTTTTCCTTTTTTTTCTGGGACGCTATCAATTTTTATTGCTACCTCATTGTTATAATTTCCTATAAAGACTAAAGGCCATGAATTATAGTTACCATGGCATTATGCTTATCACACTTATGTATTATACATTTTAAAACTGTGCAGTCCTCACATATATCAACTTGTCATGTCTTATTCTAGACTACAGCTTTTCTTCAGTGTAAACAAATTTTGAATACTGATGAAAACCAGTAGCAGTTAATTTCTAAAACTTACTGCTTTATTTATTTTTTATTAAATGGGCTTTGAGAAATTCAGCACAGAAATGATTCCATCTTTATCTTATTTTTAAGAATGTCTATAAATTTCTTCAATTATTCTTACAATAGTCAACATTTTACCTTTAACCTTTGCTTTCCCAGTAATGGTATAATCCACCAAATGAGTGGCATTATGCTCTGCATCTGTGTCAGCATGATGAATTTTTTTTTTTTTGGCAGCCCAGGCAATATATATATATATATATATGTTTTTTTACATCTTTATTGGAGTATAATTGCTTTACAATGGTGTGTTAGTTTCTGCTTTATAACAAAGTGAATCAGTTATACATATACATATGTTCCCATATCTCTTCCCTCTTGAGTCTCCCTCCCTCCCACCCTCCCTATCCCACCCCTCCAGGCGGTCACAAAGCACCGAGCTGATCTCCCTGTGCTATGCGGCTGCTTCCCACTAGCTATCTGCCTTAAGTTTGGTAGTGTATATATGTCCATGCCTCTCTCTCGCTTTGTCCCAGCTTACCCTACCCCCTCCCCATATCCTCAAGTCCATTCTCTAGTAGGTCTGTGTCTTTATTCCTGTCTTACCCCTAGGTTCTTCATGACATTTATTTTTCTTAAATTCCATATATATATGTGTTAGCATAGGGTAAAGCAAGAATTCATGGTGGGTTCATGAGGCACTAAAAATGCCACTGTGTTAATCATATTATTCATAAGGAAGAACACACAAAGGATAAGACTTTCTGCTTGTTTGATTTTATATTTTAGTCAATCAATTACATTCGCCTCTGGAGAGCCAGCATGTAACAGCAGAGATCATTCAGGGACATTTTCCATTTTACTTTGCTTATTGCTATAAGTTTCTTTATTGAAGAGTTTTAGTTACTTAGCAATAGCCAACTAATACAATGTGACTTTAATTTGTACTCTCCTATACATTTGAATTGTAAATATTAATACATTATCAGATGTATATGTGTCCAATGACACCTCCAAGACTGAAACTGGCATTTTCAAATCCCTCAGGACATCTTTTTATAACTTTAGTATAAATGTAATAAAATGTATCAGTCATTTTCTTGTTGTTTTCACTTCTTGTGCTGTTGGGAAAAAATCTTTCCTTTCAGGGGACTTATAAAAATATTTGGATATATATATATTTAAATATTATAAATTATAAATATTATAAATGTAAATTCTTTTATATTTAAGCATTTAATTCTAGATTGATTTTTAATATGTTGTATAAATTGCTAGGAATACATTCAGTTGTCCCAAACTATTTACTGAATAGTCATCATGATCTGAAATGCAAACTTTGTTATTTTTCAAGTTTCCATAGACCTATTAGGCTATCCTGAGGCTGCCTAATTCTTTATAATTATGCCTATAAAACAATATTAGGATAGATTTAATCCTTATCCTTGTTATTTATGCTGCTATCATAAATATTTAATATAATCCTATTTTCATAATTATTTGTTGCTAGTATATAAAAATGAAGTGTATTTTTATATGATCTTATAGTCAGTAACATTGCTAATCCAAAATTTTTATGTCAATATCTCATTTTAAATGAAAAAAGACAGATAATCTGAATATAATTATTGTCCTGCTTCATTCTTATTAATCTTATGTCCTTTTGGTTTTTACTGTATTTGGAGGACTTGTAGGACAATGTAAGACAATACTGAATAAAAGTGATAATATAAGCATTATAAATTATTTGTTTTTAAAAGAGAATGTTTTTAATATTTATCATTTTGTATGAAGTTCCTACAGACTTTTAATCAATATTTCTTTTTAAAATTAGGAATTTCCTTGCTTGATCAAATATTTTAAATTACATATGACTTTTAAATTTTATTGAAGTCCTTTTCTACATCTATTGAGATGAATCATTTGCCATTTTTCCTGCTTATTATGGTAATGTGGTAAATTACACTGATAGGTTTTTAAGTGCCAAAGCAGTCTTTATTACTTGAAACAACCAAATTTGATCAATATATACTAGTTTTTTTATACTTTGATGGATTTGGGTTAGGTTTTTTTTTCCATTTTGCATATTGACATATCTGCTAATAAGTAAAAATGGCTGTAATTTATAACCTCCTAGGTAGTTTTGCAATCAAGTTTATATAATCATAATAAAATTAATATCTATCATCTTAGGGTTTGTACAGGTTCAGAATAATATGCCCTTAGAATGTTTGATAAAACGTATGAAATTCCTATCTGATTTTTATTGTGGTATATTTTGTGTGCTAATTTTATATTTGTGGATAGTTTTATTACTGAATCCACTTTTCTAGTGATTGCATGTTTATTCGGGTTTTCTATTCCTTTTGAATGATTTCTAGTTAATTACCAGCTTTTGATAAAATTATTAAATTTGCCAAATTTATTTAACTATCAATATGCCAAATCCATTGGTTAACAATAGTTCACATGCTATTTTTTAAAATTTTAAAGTGTTTTTTCTTCTCTCTCACTCGTCATTTGCTTTTGTTTTTTCTTGCCAAACCTGAGAGAGAATTTTGCATTTGTCTTTTCAAAGAGTTAATTTTTAGCTATGTTGAGTCGCT
Organism: Grampus griseus; assembly: GCF_964374135.1. Lineage (NCBI taxonomy): Eukaryota > Metazoa > Chordata > Mammalia > Artiodactyla > Delphinidae > Grampus > Grampus griseus. Next base: position 7,429,628 of record NC_139017.1, read on the forward strand.
CAATTCATTTTCAATTTATTAATTTTTCTTTGAACTTTATATTTCCTGTTCCTACTTTCTTTTGATTTGTTCTGTTTATCTTTTTCTTACTTTGTATATCTGTTTAATTTATTATTTTTAGTCTTTCTGTTTAAACAAATGCATTTTGAAACATTTCACTCTAATTTGTTTTTACTCTACCTAATACATTTTGTATGTAATTTTATATTTTATTTTTTAATAATTTCTACATGTATTAGTATTTTGTAATAGTATTATGTAATGTTTAAAATACGAGTCTTTTGTTACAAAGATGGACAGCAGGAATTTCTGTTTCAACCTACAGCCTTGTTTCCAGTTCTTTGTTGTTTCTAGCCTCTAGGGATTTCTTATGTTCCTGCAAACTCATTTATGTATTTTAAATGATGCTTGTTATATTGTGCACAATATTACTTGGTGTTTTTAGAGTGGGAGATTTTTAAGGCTTTCTAGTTCACAAAATTGCTGCAAATTTCAATATTCTATTCATTTTTATCCCACTCCTCTTTGTTCTCTACCCTACAATTCTAATGGAAAAGTCCCAAGACCAACTCCATGCTCAGTTGATACATTTGGATACATAGCCAGGTCTGGAGACCTTCCTCCTGGGTGTGGACCCTGAAGCACCACTGGGACTAAGCTCCAGTTCCTCTCAGCCATGGTCTGGGGCCAGTCCTGCCCACCAGGGACCTACCCAGTGACCAAGCAGGAGGCCTTCCAGTGCGAGCCACACCCACTTGCCCACCCAGTAACAGGTCTACCATCTACCCCAACTGTGAGTCCTGAGGTGAACTCTTTTCCCAGTACCTGTCATACTGAATATGGTCTGCAGGCAGTTTCATCCAGGCAGAGACCAGACAAATCAATGCTGGCCTGAGTCCTCATAAACAAACAAAAAATAACTGCCAACAAAAAATAGTATACTTGGAAAAAATGTGCTTCAGAAATGAAGACAAAATAAAGGCATTCTTGGACAAAGAAAAGCTGGGGGAGTTCATCATTACTTAAAACGTCTTACAAGAAAATAAATGCTAAAAAGGGAGTCTTCGAGTTGAAACAAAAGGAAGTTAAGTAACAACATGAAAACTTATGAAAGTATAAAAGTCACTGGTAAAGGTAAGTATATAGTCAAAGTCAGATTACTCTAATGTTGTAATTAGGGTATACTTTTAACTCTAGAATATAAGTTTAAAAGCAATAGTATCAAAATAAGTATAGCTACAGCAATTTTTAATGGATGCATAAAACATGTGAAATATCACTAGCATAAAATATGTAGGGAAGAGAAGTAAAAGTAAAGAGACTTTATATGAAATTGAAAGTAAGTTTTTGCTGGCTTAAAATAGACTGTTACAGCTATAAGATTTTTATGTAAGCCTCAAGGTAACCACAAAGGAAAGAAACCTATAGTGGATACACAAAAGTTAATGAGAAAGGAAAATTAAAACATACCTATACAAAAAAAATGAGTAACAAGAGAAGAAAGAAAGGATAAAAGAAACTACAAAATGCCAGAAATCAACCAATAAAATGACAATAGTAAGTTCTTACCTATCAGTAATTACTTTAAATATACATGGATTAAATTCTCCAATAAAAAGACACAAAGTAACTGAATGGATAACAAATAAGACCCAACAATGTGCTGCCTACCAGATTCGTGTTAGCTTTAAGGGCACACGAAGTCTGAAAATGAAGGCATGGAAAAGAAATTTTATGCAAATCTTAACTGAAAGAGAGTCGGAGTGTCTATACTTAAATCAGATAAAATACCCATTCAGTCAAAATTAGAAGAGAGAAAGAAGGTCACTAGATATAGTGATAAAGGGTCAGTTTATCAAGAAAATATAACAGTTGTGTGTATATATATGAGCCCAATACTGAATCATCTAAATATTTAAAGTATACACAGAACTGAAGGGGGAAATAGTCATAAATATAATAATAATAGCGTAGTGTACCATACCCACTTTTAACAATGGATGGATCATCCATACAGAAAATCAATAAGGAAGAAGCAACTTGAATAATATTATAAACCAAATGGACCTCACAGATATATCCAGAACATTCCAAGCAACAGCACCAGAATAAACATACTTTTGAAGCGCACATAGAAATTTCCCCATGATAGATCATATACTGGGTCACAAAGCAAGTTCTAATAAGTATAAGAAGATTAAAATCATATCAAGCATCTTTTACTACCACAATAGTATGAAAGTAGAAATGAAAATTGGAAAATTAACCAACACATTTCAATATGCTACTCAAAAGCCAATGAGTTAATTGAAATCGTATCAAGTATATTTTCCGACCACAATGCTATGAGACTAGATATCATTTATAGGAAAAATATCTGTAAAAAATAAAACACATGGAGGCTAAACAATACACTACTTAATAACCAAGAGATAACTGAAAAATCAAAAAGGAAATCAAAAAATACCTAGAAACAAATGACAGTGAAAACAAAACGACCCAAAATCTATGGGATGCAGCAAAGGCAGTTCTAAGAGGGAAGTTTATAGCAATACAATCCTACCTTAAGAAACAAGAAACATCTCAAATAAACAACCTAACCTTACACCTAAAGCAATTAGGAAAAGAAGAACAAAAAAAACCCAAAGATAGTGAAAGGAAAGAAATCATAAAGACCAGATGAGAAATAAATGAAAAACAAATGAAGGAAATGACAGCAAAGATCAATAAAACTTAAAGCTGGTTCTTTGAGAAGATAAACAAAATTGATAAACCATTAGCCAGACTCATCAAGAAAAAAAGGAAGACTCAAATCAGTAGAATTAGAAATGAAAAAGAAGTAACAACTGACACTGCAGAAATACAAAGGATCATGAGAGATTACAACAAGCAATGCCAATAAAATGGACAACCTGGAAGAAATGGACAAATTCTTAGAAATGCACAACCTTCTGAGACTGAGCCAGGAAGAAATAGAAAATATAAACAGACCAATGACAAGCACTGAAATTGAAACTGTGATTAAAAATCTTCCAACAAACAAAAGCCCAGGACCAGATGGCTTCACAGGTGAATTCTATCAAACATTTACAGAAGAGCTAACACCTATCCTTCTCAAACTCTTCCAAAATATAGCAGAGTGAGGAACAGTCCCAAACTCATTCTACGAGGCCACCATCACTTTACCAAAACCAGACAAAGATGTCACAAACACAGAAAACTACAGGCCAATATCACTGATGAACACAGATGTAAAAATCCTCAACAAAATACTAGCAAAAAGAATCTAACAAAGGATCACACATCATGATCAAGTGGCGTTTATCTCTGGAATGCAAGGATTCTTCAATACATGCAAATCAATCAATGTGATACACCATATTAACAAATTGAAGGAGAAAAACCATATGATCATGTCAATAGATGCAGAGAAAGCTTTTGACAAAATTCAACACCGATTTATGACAAAAAACCCTCCAGAAAGTAGGCATAGAGGGAACTTGTCTCAACATAATAAAGGCAATATATGACAAACCCACAGTCAACATCGTCCTTAATGGTAAAAAAGGGAAACCATGTCCACTAAGATCAGGAAAAGGACAAGGTTGCCCACTCTCACCAGTATTATTCAACATAGTTTTGGAAGTTTTAGCCACAGCAGTCAGAGAAGAAAAAGAAACAAAAGGAATCCAAATTGGAAAAGAAGTAAAGCTGTCACTGTTTTCAGATGACATGATACTATACATAGAGAATCCTAAAGATGCTACCAGAAAACTACTAGAGCTAATCAATGAATTTGGTAAAGTAGCAGAATACAAAATTAATGCATAGAAATCTCTAGCATTTCTATATACTAATGATGAAACATCTGAAAGTGAAATTAAGAAAACACTCCCATTTACCACTGTAACAAAAAGAATAAAATATCTAGGAATAAACCTACCTAGGGCTTCCCTGGTGGCACGGTGGTTGAGAGTCCGTCTGCCAATGCAGGGGACACGGGTTCGTGCCCCAGTCCGGGAAGATCCCACATGCCGCAGAGCGGCTGGGCCCGTCAGCTGTGGCCGCTGAGCCTGTGTGTCCAGAGCCTGTGCTCCGCACTGGGAGAGGCCACAACAGTGAGAGGCCCACGTACCTCAAAAAAATAAAATAAAATAAAAAACCTACCTAAGGAGACGAAAGACCTCTATGCAGAAAATTATAAGAAGTTAATGATGATACAAATAGATGGAGAGATATACCATGTTCTTGGATTGGAAGAATCAACATTGTGAAAATGTCTCTAATACCCAAAGCAATCTACAGATTCAATGCAATCCCTACCAAACTACAACTGGCATTTTTCACAGAACTAGAACAAAACATTTCACAATTTGTATGGAAACACAAAAGACCCCAAATAGCCAAAGCAATGTTCAGAAAGAAAAACGGAGCTGGAGATATCAGGCTCCATGACTTCAGACTGTATTACAAAGGTACAGTAATCAAGACAGTATGGTACTGGCACAAAAACAGAAATATAGATCAATGGAGCAGGATAGAAAGCCCAGATATAAACCCATGCACATATGGTCACCTTATCTTTGACAAAGGAGGCAAGAATATACAGTGGAGAAAAGACAGCCTCTTCAATAAGTGGTGCTGGACAAACTGGACAGGTACATGTAAAAGAATGAAATTAGAACACTCCCTAACACCATACACAAAAATAACCTCAAAATGGATTAAAAACCTAAATGTAAGGCCAGACACTGTCAAACTCTTAGAGGAAAACACAGGCAGAACAGTCTATGACATAAATCACAGCAAGATCCTTTTTGACCCACCTCCTAGAGAAATGGAAATAAAAGCAAAAGATACAAAAAATGGGACCTAATGAAACTTAAAAACTGTTGCACGGCAAAGGAAACCATAAACAAGACCAAAAAACAACCCTCAGAATGGGAGAAAATATTTGCAAATGAAGCAACTGACAAGGGATTAATCTCTAAACTACATAAACAGCACATTCCACTCAGTATCAGAAAAACAAACAACCCAATCGAAAAATGGGCAAAAGACCTAAATAGACATTTCTCCAAAGAAGATATACAGATTGCCAACAAACACATGAATGAACGCTCAACATCATTAATCATTTGAGAAATGGAAATCAAAACTACAATGAGATGTCATCTCACACTGGTCAGAATGGCCATCATCAAAAAATCTACAAACAATAAATGCTGGAGAGGGTGTGGAGAAAAGGGAACCCTCTTGCACTGTTGGTGGGAATGTAAATTGATACAGCCACTGTGAACAGTATGGAGGTTCCTTAAAAAACTAAAAGTAGAACTACCATACGACCCAGCAATCCCACTACTGGGCATATACCCTGAGAAAACCATAAGTCAAAAAGAGTCATGTACCAAAATATTCATGGCAGCTCTATTTACAATAGCCAGGACATGGAAGCAACCTAAGTGTCCATCAACAGATGAATGGATAAAGAGGATGTGGCACCTATATACAGTGGAATATTACTCAGCCATAAAAAGAAACGAAACTGAGTTATTTGTAGTGAGGTGGATGGACCTAGAGTCTGTCATACAAAGTAAGTCAGAAAGAGAAAAACAGATACCGTATGCTAACACATATATATGGAATCTGAAAAAAAAAAAAAAAGGTCATGAAGAACCAAGGGGCAAGATGGGAATAAAGACACAGACCTACTAGAGAATGGACTTGAGGATATGGGCAGGGGGAAGGGTTAGCTGTGACAAAGTGAGAAAGTGGCATGGACATATATACACTACCAAACGTAAAATAGATAGGTAGTGAGAAGCAGCCACATAGCACAGGGAGATCCGCTCCGTGCTTTGTGACCACCTAGAGGGGTGGGATAGGGAGGGTGGGAGGGAGGGAGACACAAGAGGGAAGAGATATGGGAACATATGTATATGTATAACTGATTCACTTTGTTATAAAGCAGAAACTAACACACCATTGTAAAGCAATTATACTCCAATAATGATGTTAAAAATAAATAAATAAATACAAATAGACACGAAAAAGAAGAAAAAGTAGAAATCAAAAGAGAAAGCAAAAATTATCTTGAGACAGATGAAAATGAAAACACAACATATAAAAATTTATGGGATGCAGCCAAAACATTCTAAGCAGGAAGTTTATAGTGAGAAATGGCTACATTAAAAAAGAAGGGGCTTCCCTGGTGGCGCAGTGGTTGAGAGTCCCCCTGCCAATGCAGGGGACACGGGTTCACGCCCCGGTCTGGGAAGATCCTACATGCCGTGGAGCGGCTGGGCCTGTGAGCCATGGCCGCTGAGCCTGCGCGTCCGGAGCCTGTGCTCCACAATGGGAGAGGCCACAACAGTGAGAGGCCCGTGTACAGAAAAAAAACAAACAAACAAACAAATAAAAAACTAAGCAGAAATAAATGATGTAGAGACCAGAAAGTCAGTAGAAAAAAATGAACTTAGTTAAGAATTTTATTTAATATGCAAAAATAAACTGTTAGCTAGACTAACCAAGAAAAAGTGAGGGGATTCAAATAAATAAAATTATAAATGAAAGAGAAGATATTACAATTAATACCACAGAGGTGCAAAAGATCATAATAGACTACTGAACAATTGCATGCCATTAAACTGGTTAACCTAGTAGACGTGAATAAATTTCTACAAACATACACATACCAAGACAGAATCATGAAGAAATAGAAAATCTGAACAGACCAATAACAAGTAGGGAGACTGAATCATTAACCTCAATCTCCCAACACTGAAAAGCTCAGAACCAGATGGTAAATTCTACCAAACATTTAAAGAAGAAAAAATGTCAATCCTTCTCAAACTCTTCCAAAAATCTGAAGAGGGAGAACACTCCCAAATTTATTTTAAAAGATGGGCATTACCCTGATACCAAAGTCAGACAAAGACACTATAAGAAAAGAAAATTACAGGCCAATATCTCTTAAAAAAAATAGATGTGAAAATCTCCAAATAAAACACTGTAATTCAAATTCAATAGCACATTAAAATGTCATAATCATGATCAAGTGGGATTTACCCATGGGGTGCAAGAATTGTTCAGCATACTCAAATCAATAAACATGACACAAAACACTAACAAAATAAAGGATGAAAATTATACGATCATCTCAGTAGAGGCAGAAAAAGCATTTGACAAAATTCAGTACCTTTTCATGATAAAAAATTTTCATAAATTAGGTATATAAGGAATGTACTTCAATATATAAAGTTTACATATGGCAAGCTTACAGATAACATCATACTTAATGAAATCCCTATCAAAACTCCAATGTTTTTTTCCCACAGAAAAAGGAAAAAAAAAATTTATCCTAAGATTTATATGGAACCAAAAGACCCTGAAGAACCAAAGCATTTTGAGAAAGAAGAACAAAGCTGGAGGTATCACAGAGCCTGATTTTAAGCTATGCACAAAGCTACAGTAATCAAAACAGTATGGTATTGGCATTAAAAATAGACACATAGATGAACGGAATAGAATATCGAGCCCAGAAATAAATCCATGCATGCATATATAGTCAATATTCTATTACAGGAGTGCCTAGAATGCACATGGGGAATGGGTAGCCTCTTCAACAAATAGTTTTGGGAAAACTACATGCAAAAGAATGAAACTGGACCCTTATCTTACACCACATATAAAAATCAACTCAAAATGGGTTAAAGAGTTTAATGTAAGACATTAAACCATAAAACTCCTAGAAGAAAACATAGGAAAAAGTTCCTTGACATTGGCCTTGGCAATGATTTTTTTATATAAGACACGAAAAGCACAAGCAACAAAAGCAAAATCAACACGTGGAATTACATCAAACCAAAAAGCTCCACCCAGGAAATAATCAACAAATGGAAGGTTAACCTACAGAATGGGAGAAAATATTTGTAAATCTTATATCTCATAAGGGGTTAATATGCAAAATATATGAGGACCTCATAAAACTCAAGAGTAAAAATATCAAACAACCTTATTAAAAAAATAGCAAAGCACCTGTGGACATTTTTCCAAGAAGACATACAATTGGCCAACAGGCATATGAAAAGTTGTTCAACATCACTAATTATCAGGATATCCAAATCAAAACCACAATGAAGTATCCCCTCACACCTGTTAGCAGGGCTATTTCCTTAGAAACAAGAGATGACAGGTATTGGTAAAGGTTTGGAAAAAAAAATAAATCCTTGTATACTGTTGATGGAAATGTAAATTGGGACAGCCATTATGAAAAAACAGTCTGGAAGTTCCTCAAAATATTAAAAATACAACTATCATATGACCCAGCAAGTAATTTCTTGGTATTTATCCAAAGGAAATGAAATCAGTGTCTCAAAGTGATATCTGCATTCCCATATTAATTGCAGCATTATTGAAATTAGTCAAGATATGGGGATATATATATATATATGTGATATATAAATTGTGTATATATGGGATTATTCAACCATAAAAAATAAGAAAGTCTTGCGTCAACATGGTTGAACATGCAAGACCTTATGCTAAGTGAAGTAAGACAGACAAAGAAAGCATATACTGTATTAACTCTTATACATGCAATATAAAAAAGTTGAACCAGAGCATAGAACATTGGTTACTGGGGTCTTGGGGACAGCAAAAATGGAGAGATACTGGTCAAACAGTACAAATGTTCAATTATAAGATGAACAAGTTCTGGGAACCTAATGTACATCATTAGATTAATGTACTATAGTTAATAATGACTATAGTTAATAATAGTGTACTGTATACTTGAATTTTGCTAAGGGAATAACTCTTATGTTCTCATACACTGAGAAAAAACACCCAATGTCTACATGAGGAAATAGATGTATTAATTAACTTGGTTGTGATAATTATTTTAAAATGTATATGTATGTTAAACCATCAAGTTGTACACCTTAAATATATACAAATTTTGTCAATTATACCTCAATATTGATGGAAATAAATAAATAAAAAAGAAAAAGGAAAAAATAAAAGGAAGGAAAATTCATCTGTGAAACTTGTTCATTAATATAGATGTAAAATACTAAAGAAATATTAACAAACTGAATCCTGCAAATTTTAAAAATGATAAGATGATCAAAATTGATTTATTCCAGGGAATTAAGTCAGTTTAACATGTAAAGATCAATCAATTTTGCTTATCTTAACAGAATATATAGAAAAATGAAAAATTAATTCACTAGATGCAGAAGGCATCACTTGTTAAAGTCAATAACCATTCTATAGGAACTCTCAACAAACTAGTATTAAAGGGGAATTTCATAATTTGATAAAGTTTATCTACATAAATCTGCCTAATACTTAAGAGTAATTTTCAGGATTAAATGTATTATAAACTTACATATATTTTGAGCAAGTAATCTGATTTTTACCTTTCAATGTGTAAATAGCAAATATATAACAAAACCAAATTATTGTTTTTGTCCCCCTCTTCTTTGCCACATTTATTTGAGTACAAACTCTAGCATAATGCAAAAATTGCAAGGATTCTGCATTAGTCTACACTCTGCCATTAACCAAATATGTCCTTGGGAAAGCAATTTACCAAGTTTCAGATTCAACACCTTTAAAATGCAAATAATATTTAGCCTTGAATAAGTTTCTAGGTTGTTATAAGATTACATATGTGTATGTATTCCTAGATATTTAAAGTGATATAAAATCATAATGCAATATTTTAATCTAGTAAAAACTTTAAGGTCTGAGAAATGTAGAGACTTCTACACCTAAGTATGTTTGTCTCAGTGATTTTACTTTATTCATGTACTTAATGAATATTTTTGATTATGTATATACTGCCCTAGCCTAGGATACTGATTTAAGGGATACATACAATCTCTCCTCTTATGGAGCTTTCATTACACTAAGGGGGATAGCCATTCATCAAATAATTATACAAATAAGTATTCAACTTATAATTGTGGTTGTCAAAGTGTAAAAATGTACTGAAACCCCTTGATTTATGGATATACCACAAATTAATAAACCTTCTTTGAGGATATTGTGGGATCAGCCTATATAAGCCTTCAAGATTCTTTATCTTGTGTGTGTACATATATACTATATTTTGATCCTTTGTAAGACACCAAAATTCCTCCGAGATTCTTAATTATCAAAACATCTCTATTTCTTGGGCTTCCCTGGTGGTGCAGTGGTTGAGAGTCTGCCTGCCAATGCAGGGGACACGGGTTCGTGCCCCGGTCCGCGAAGATCCTACATGCCGCGGAGTGGCTAGGCCCGTGAGCCATGGCCACTGAGCCTGCGCGTCTGGAGCCTGTGCTCCGCAATGGGAGAGGCCACAACAGTGAGAGGCCCGCGTACCGCAAGAAAACAAACAAACAAACAAAAACCATTTCTATTTCTTAATGTATTTTAGTTTTCATGACAAAAAATAGCTATGTACAAAAAATAGCTATGTCCAGTCAATACTCATTAGTGAAAGTTTAGTTAACTAGCTACAGCTATATTCTACATTAATATTTCTTTAATCATTAAACATTTGTATAAGAAAAAATGTACCCTAAAAGGATAATAATTTTAGACAATTTTGCTGATTTAGCCAATATTTTAGTAAGAATTTCACTTTGAAATGTAAAGTACATAACCCTGATAAGCCTCATTAACTATGTATTTGCTTTTCTTCTTACATCACTGTTAGAACCAGAAACTTGACTGATGAAAGAGTGAAGTAATAAACAATTAGATTAGGGTATTTTATATAATATATCTCATGGAACTCTTTACCTTAAGATATTATGAAATCAACAAAAAGTTTTGTTGAAAATATCTGAACACATATTGATCACAAACTCTGAAAACAATTAGAGCTATGACTGTGATCTTAATTACTAATACTAAATACTAAAAAGTATGGTACAGATATCCTTTAGTCTTTGCAACTATAGAATAATTCTGACCTATCTAGATTTATTTTCCCTTTAGTTATTTTATTTTATTTTTTAATCATTACTTTAAAAAAATTCTTCTAGTTTTATTGAGCTATAATTGACATACAGTACTATATAAGTTTAAGGTGAACAGCATAATGATTTGACTTACACACATCATGAAATGATTATGACAATAAGTTTAGTGAACATTTGTCATTTCATATAGATACAAAATAAAAGAAATATTTTTCCTTGTGATAAGAACTCTTAGGAATTACTCTCTTAACAACTTTCATATATAACACAGAGCAGTGTTAATTAATCATGTTGCCCAGTACATTCCTAGTACTTACAACTGGAAGTTTAGACCTTTGACCACCTTCATCACTGTATAAATATATTACATTATTATTGACTACATTCCCTGCAGTGTACATTTCATCCCTATAACTCATTTAACTTGTAACTGGAAGTCTGTACCTCTTAATCTCTCTCACCTATTTCACTCATCCCTCCCTCCAACCCCATAGGTTCTTAAAATCTTCTTTTGGAGTCCTTAATCTCAGTGTCAGGTTGTGAATTATGGTTTTTGTGTTGAGTCTTCTGTTCAATAGAAGTTTTGTTTTCTTTAATAAGTTTGTGATACATGTATGTAGCATAGTGCCTAAGACATAGTGTTTAATAACTATTATTTAAGTGAGCTAGTTTCTGACTTTACTTGAATACAAAAGTCTAAGCCTTTAGACTTCTTAAACATATATTGGTTCTGCAAGTTTGTCATAATGTAAGGAACATTTTCACCAGAATAAGCACCATGAGCCTGAACTTTGCAAAAGAAGAGATATTTTAAGTTCCTCTCTGTGGGAAGTTATCATTCCTTTGATCCATAACATGAAAATTAATTCCTTATAACAGTATATCATAATCTCTACTATTTAATGTATTAACCAGGCCTCCATTCAAATAGCAGTATGAGGAATGAACAAAGCATGGTGTGATACATGACTAACTGCAACATTTTCCCTGGGGTTATCTGAAAATGGAGCAAGTTTAATAGGTTCCTATAAAATTATAACTGCATATAAAATAACCAGCATAATTATAAATTTTAAAATTTATTTTGATATCCTAAAATATTTAAATCCAATAATCCTCCTTTATTGAAAATTATTGAGGTAGAAATAAAAGAAAAAGGGATAGCTACTCTATATTTGTAACCATAATGAAATGGTTACAAATGGTTTGCACTATACTACAAACCATAATGTAGTATAGTGTTTCCCAAATTGATTTCTACCGATTTAAACTGTATTCCAAAGACAGAGAGACTGTGAAGGAGATGTAGGGATGGGGGGAGAGGACAGAGAGAGAGAAAGAGCCGTAGAATGCAATTTTATTTTTAAAGACTCTACAAACAAATTTGGAAAACACCAAATACTCTATTTCTCTTGGTAATTCAGAAATGTTTCCTACATATTAAAGACTGATAAGTTCAGCCACACAGAAAAGCATTTCACTTTGTTTTACACACTATTTCCCAAATACATTTGAGAGGGGGTCTCAGGGAATCAGGCAGCAGGAAAAGAGCCCTTCTCAGTCTGTCGTGATGCTGGTTCCCCCCACCAGTCTGTTCTCTCCTTCTGCCTCATAAAAGGGATCCCAGCTGGGAGAGCAGGTCCCTGATAAGAATGGAGTCACTTCTACAGCTTTGGAAGGCCTGACTGGGTTTCTACATGAGAGAAAGGTACTCTGTTGGTTTGTGTTTTGATTTAGGGACTTTTCTGTTCCCGAGAGCTGAAACTCACTCTGATCCAGCAGGCTTTCTGAACTGAAAGTAAATATAAGCCTACTGATCTAGGGATTTTTGCTGCAGGATTGGAATTTATTGCAGTTATTCTAAATGTGGGCTGCATATCACACCTGGAGAGTTTTTAAAAATATTCTGATATCTAGGCGCCAACCAAGACCAAAGGGCTCTGGAAAGTGGGCCTGGCGTCGGCAGTTCTTAAAAGCTCTCTAGGTGATTCTATAATCACAGTCAGGGCTGAGAACCACCCCTCCAGTGCTTCATTTTTAACCTCAGCTGAAGAACTCCCTGTAAACCTGTTTTTCTCTCCATTTACCATTCCTATTCTCATTACAAGCTTAAGGGTTTCAATGTATTCTCTGTTGAAATTCCTAAGACAAGAAAACCTGATTCACATAGACAATGAACCCTATCCATATTTACAGACAATTTTAGTCCTTGTTTTTGAAAAACGGTTGTGTGTTTTCACACTAGGTCAACTTCTAAGTTGCTGGCCAGCAAATGGGTTCTTGTTTTTGCCTCAGGGACCTATGTGTAGACCAACCATTTGTGTCCTTTGGAGTCAGAATCACAGGAGACAAAAAAATTAAAATAAAATAAAGTCAACCAAAACAAAAAAACTACATACTCCTGCGCAAACGATAGAGACAATGTTTTACAAATAATCAATTCAATAAACCATAGTGTGGCAGTTGTTCTTAATATTGTACATTATACACTCTCTTGACTGGAAATATATACACAAATTCTTCATCCAAAACTTTCAACTATTTCCCACTAATATGACTTAAGCAATGATAAAACCAACAAGCCCACTCATTTTCTCCCAATCCAGAGAGTAAAACAGTGCCATTTCAATATCATTCAAATCAAGGTGTAGCATAGGGCCAAATTTATTTTATTTTTGATTAGTCTCAGGATTCACAACATCCAGTCTTCCATTTCCCTTCTGATTTTTATTCCCAACCCAATCTAGATATTATTTCCTAGCATTTGTCAGTTTAGGGAATAAATGTTACATTTAATCACTACCAACATAGCCTATGTAAAATCAACGGGTACAAAGAGAAAATTGGCAGTACTATTTCTGTTGGAAAAGGTTAAATTATCAGAACTACTACCAAGGCAGCACTGCAGCCACTTAATGTAGTGATCCCAGCTGGTATTTTAAAACCAAACACTTTTGCATGATGGGGTATGTGTCAGGACTATTGAATCTTATGAACATCTGCATCACTTGATTGATTGATACATTACTGTTTTGTTGCATACGAGTCTCCAGGTCAACAATACGGTTGCCAAAAGTTTAACCCCATAGGGGCTAAAATCTACTACATTCCATTTCTAGCTGGTAAGAACTTCTAGGAAGAGCACACTGCTGCTGTAAGTCATTCACCTTCCTGCCCAATGTTGGGTATAGAAATTTTTAAATTTTCCACCTTAAAGTAATACCATATCTATGTTCAAATTCTCTCTTTTGGGACACATGGTATTTCCCAAGCAACCATACTAAAGGCACAGAGTTTATTTTAAATATGTGCTATTACTAAACATATATGATTCCACAGCTACTTCAAGAGTGGGGCAAGGTTTAATAAAAGAAAGGATGCATGCGTCAAATAAGTGAACAAATCACCCAGGGCTTAGTGGAGACTAGAACTAAATTCAGGGCAATTCAAGGAATCATTAGGCAAGGCTCCTGTTATTGGTGTCGAACTAAAGTGACTAATCATAGAGCCCTGCCTCATGGTTCCTTGAACCACTCTTAAGAATTCACTGCATACTCTCAGTTTTCTCAAAGATTGTTTTGTCCAGCTTACTTCCAATGCTACATAGATATTTTTGTTTTCATCAAAATACTCTTGATTTTTATGCCATTTAAATAGCTCAGTCTTTGTTTTACCTTTAGAACTAACTCTTGCTGAGGGTAATTAAACACATAGGAAAAAGAAAAAGTTTAAAATGTGTGTACTCTGTATGTTACATTAAGTAAAGTGTTTCATAAAACCAATAGCTGTGTGAATCTCAGCGTGTCGTTTTACTGAAATGGAGTTTTGTTTGCTTTGTTTTTAAGTTAGTATAAAAATATGGGGAGGGAGGAGGGTGAGCTGTGACAAAGCGAGAGAGAGGCATGGACATATATACACTACCAAACGTAAGGTAGATAGCTAGTGGGAAGCAGCCGCATAGCATAGGGGGATCAGCTCGGTGCTTTGTGACCACCTATAGGGATGGGATAGGGAGGGTGGGAGGGAGACGCAAGAGGGAAGAGATATGGGAACATATGTATATGTATAACTGATTCACTTTGTTATAAAGCAGAAACTAATACACCACTGTAAAGCAATTATACCCCAATAAAGATGTTAAAAAAAAAATAGAAACTCCTCTTTCTTGTTTTCATGGTAAATATTTTAAATAAGTCATTATGCTTTTTTTCACACTGAACAAAGTTGGAACCTCAAAATTCTTCTAACTCAACAATTCAGGGAACTGGAAAACACCAGGGAAACACCAATCTATTAGACGCATAATGTGAATTTACCTCTATTATTCATTCCTGATCTTAAAGATTACTTAATTCAACAGATAAAGACAAATGGCCAAATCATTTGATGCATGTAGATAAAAACATATATATAGATTTATTTTTTAAGTGAAAATAATAATGAAAGTTTATTTTGATATTATGGAAAATTTAACACATAGTTTAAATATAAAGACTACTGAAAATACCAATATTAATTTAAATTTTGCAATTCTTATTATTTGAATAGAAACCTTCAAATGCCTTTTGTAATGTTTCAAGGGCAGTATTCAGGAATTAATGTGTGTTAAGAAACAATTCTTCATGGGTCTCCCAGTTTCTGTGTATCTTATCTTTTGTTCTGGGTGATCATGTCAAGGATGTTTGTACAGCAAACAACCTTGGAAGATAGAGATACTGCCTCACCCTAAAGTAGAAGACATTTATTTACTGACCAAAATCAGACAGACTTTGGCACAAAGAATGGACAGTTTGCTAGAAGCCCCTATAAAAGATTGAGGATTGCTAAACTCAGGTTTCCTCTGCTGTGATGTAGACCCAGCAGGGGCACATCATCCACCTTGGTGCCCCTCCTCACTGCACTCAAGGGGTGTGGGGGGCATGAGATAAATGAATACAAACATGAAACTCTGACAGCTTACTATGCTGTGAGTTATCAAGTCCTTGTCTCTAGCACAGGAGACTCCAGTCAGCATACATGAAACTAACTTGTAATCTTGCAAGTTTGGCAAGATCTCAAACCCCTCACAGAGCCTGACCAAGTGCTTTTAATGTTTAGTATAGGGGGGATAGGGATACTCAATGGGTGTGAGGCTTTCATTACACAAGATGAATAAATCCTAGAGGTCTACTGTGGAGTGCCTATAGCTAACAATACTGTATTGTATAATTTGAAAATTTGCTAAGAAGGGTTGATACTATATTAATGTTCTTATCACAAAAAAATAATAAAAAAGAAGGCAGGAAGAGAGTTTTGGAGAAGATGGATAGCCTTAAGGCATAGATTTCGGTGATGGTTTCACAGGTATATACTTATGTCCAAGTTCATCAAGTTGTACACATCAACTGTATACAGTTTTTTGTATGTCAAACAAAAACCAACCAAACAAAAACAAATAAATAACTTCATTAATAAAATAAAATTTAAAGATATAATTTACTATATATGATATTTCCTTTTCCTCTGTGATTCAGTGTTTTCTGTACAAATAAAATGTAAAACCATAAGCAATAATTGAGACAAGCGTAAAGTAGTTTACAATAGAAAGCTAGAAGAATGAAAACCAGTCAAGGTACTGTTCCTATACATTTTTTAAAATTTAGTGTGAAATACATTGTATACTCAGAAATATATAAAATATATGTATACACCTTAAGGAAAATGATAAAGTGAGTACACATGCAATCACAAATCAGTTAAGAAAATTAACAATTTACTTTAGAAATCTCTTTATCTCACTGCAAAAGCATCCCTTGTCTCTTTAAATAATTACTCTAACTATTGTAATAAGTTGATTGCTTTTATGTATAGGTTTAACTTCCATGCATGTATCTTTCTCAATTTGTTATACATATCAACTATTTTGAAAACTCCTATGCATAGAATTATTGAGCTTCTTCTTTCATGAATTGCTTTTCTTCATTTGCCATTACATGTGTAAAATGTATCCATGCAGATTATCTAATCCTCCTTAGAGTTTAGCTTTGTATATTTTTATATTTATTTATGGTCTATTTATACTATAATATATGTGCCCAATCTACTACTGAGAACCTTTTATATATTTTTTTTTAAGTTTTGCCCTTAAGAAAAATTCTGCAATAGATAATCTGGAACATATTTCATGGTGCCCAGATGAAGAGTTTTCTATATTAATTGTCTAAGAGGAAATATCGGGCAGAAATTTGAAGGGTACATCTGATAGAGCAAGGCTTCCCACCATGTTCTGCTTCAAGAGTATCTTGGCCATTCTTGGCCCTTTCCATGATGTATATAACATCTGCTTGTCAATTTACACACACTTCCGTGTACACACACATCCTCTCATATGCACAAAATTGACATCAGGGATGTAATAAATCTATCTAGTGAAAATAGGTCTCTTTACAACACTATATTCAGTGAGTGGAGAGGTTGTATCATGTGATTTACTTTAGACTTCTTTAATTTCTCTCAACATGTGATATATGAGAATTTTCTCCTTAAAAGCCATAAACATAGTCTGTTAAACTTATTCCTAAATACTTTAAATTTTTTGGTGCCTATCTAAAATGTAGTTTTAAAATAAGTTTTCATTTTCTAACATGTTCCTGTCATAATACTGATTTTTGTATGTTGATTTTGTATGTGCAAAATCTTCCTAAAGTTCTTATTAACTGCAATGATGTTTCTGTGGATATTTCCTTATTCATTTCTTTCCTATTTTTGTAACATTTACTTGCTTAACTATATTGTTAGATAATCCAATATAATTTTGAACTGGATTGATGATAATGGGCATATTTGTCTTATTCCTTATTCAAGGGAATGCATACTTTTGAATATTCACCTTTAAGTCCAATGTTTGCAGCATTTTTTACATACCCTTTACCAGATTAGAAAAGTTCAACGTTATTACTACTTTGCTAAGATTTTTCATAAGTAGATTTTAATTTATCAATTTTTTGCATCTTGTGGAAATAATCAAACCTTTATTTATTTTTTCTTTAATGTCTAAATGTGGTCAATTGAATTGATTTTCTAATTTTAAACCAGCCTTGAATTCACAAGATAACTCCTTACGTTGGACATGATGCATTATTTTGTTTTACGTGTAGTAAATTTATTTTCTAAAATATGGTTAGGCCCTGCTAGGGAATTAATTTGGGATTCGATAATGTTAGTGGCACCCAATATCCTCCATGTCTTGATTTCTTAACAATGGTATTGTTTGGAGGTGGTGATGTGCTTAGACCAAAAGATGTTACCTCCCATTCACTCCTGCAGCCAGGAGTGGCCCCGTGAGAGTGCTTTCTGGTCAATGAGACATCAGCAAACGGCTTGTATGGAAGTTCAAAGCAAGATGGGGAAAGGAAAGGAGAATGGGGGGTGGTAGGGGACTGTCATCCTTTTTTATTTCTGCTTTCTATGAGAGATATGATACGGAAGGATTCCAGAAGCTGCTATGGATCATGATGTACCCTTAAAATTTGAAGCCATACATATCCAAGCAGAAATATACAGGATATATGGGTCCCTTCATGAGTGGGAGGTATCTCTCCATATTTCTGTGCCTACCCATATTTATAACATCAACCCTAGGACATTTAGGAACTAGAATCAATTCAATACGGTGAACATTTTAATTCAATGCTTTGTGGAAATAAGCCTTAAAAATCAAACAAGTCCCGTCCTCTATGTCTGCATATAAGCATAAAGTGAGGGATAATGTTCCCTTGCAAGATCTAAAATTGTTGCAAATGCAGAGAAAATGAAGAACATTTAAGCTCATAGGCAGAAACCTGTTCACTTTCCAAAATTTTTTCAGTATTTCGGATTATAACAACAAGGAAAAGTAACATGACACTAACAATTGCCAATCTTCAAAAAGAGAATCAGAGCATTTTACAGCTAAGAGTAAGAACATTATGTTTATGGCTAACTTCCATTTATTACAAATTTCCCATTCATTACTGTGCAACTGTTTTAAATTAATCAAAAGGGAGTTATCTTACGGGGACAACAGTAGGTGTGTAACAGTAGAAACAGTAAGTATCCAGGGCACAAAACATTGAAGTTTGAGAAACTTAATCTCTAGAAAAGTTACACAGGCTTTTCATGAACAGTGCACAGACTAGCACAGGAATTCTAAGATTTTAGTTTAATTGTAATAAGTTATAATAAATAGAATAATATTTTAACAAAGAGAATAATTTTGTTGGGAGGCAGCATGGGAAGATATTGGAGAGACGTTTTCTAACCTGGGAGACTAGCTGGATGGTATAGAAATTTACATCATAGGAATATGGGAGGAGGAGGTTTAGGTGAGATGAGATAATTTGGTTTTGAGATGCTTTTAAGATTCATTTTGTGAAAACCTTCTCCAAAAAAAGATTTTCCTCTCACCTATCAGTTTCAAGATTTAAAACATGAAGGAAGAGCAAGGACAAATTGCACTCCCGTCCTACAGCCCCAGAAGGGTAGCACACCCTTCTCTGCACTGATTTTACCTGATCAGCCCTGGTTGGGATGAGATGCGAGCTTCCTGGCTGATGTCAGCAGCACCATCTAGATTTCATGCCCAAATGAAGCAATCAAAGGAACCCAGTCAGCACAAAGGAGGAAAGCGTGCCAGATATGAGGCTAATGGGAGAATGGCAGGGAACAGGTTGTGAAGCTGGAACAAGCTTGTTAAGCAGGGCTAAAAACCACACAGAGCAGCCTTCTAGAAGTTCTAATTCAAAAGCTATCTTTGTGTGTCTTCACTCAGGAGAAAGTATGTGATCAAAGCGCTCAAATATCATGTCTATAGAGGAATTCATTTCAGTAGGTTGAGTTATTAATAATAAAACATAACAGAATTTTGAAATGTTTTAACAATCTGTTTGAATTTTACCTTGGATTTTTAGCTGTAGAACATATGCACCTTTATTTGATCTTCTGAAGGGTTTTTTTCTTTTCTCATTAGTATCTTAAACCTACTGGAAAATTAGAAACTCTAATGGGAATGGCTGAAATAGACAGTAATATTATTATATTTTATTAAATTTCAATTAAAAATGCAAAAGTATATTGCTTTAACTTCCCTCAGTTTTCATATCAGTTCGTTTATGAAATACATCCTTTTACATTTAGATTATGTTCTGAAATGTATATTTCATTAGTGATAGCTGGCTTTTGTGGCATTCTCTACAAGGTATGCTACATAGAAGTCTTAATTTATCAAATACTTTTAAATTGTGTGTTCTATTTTTTATTTAGAAAATAAATAAATCAATAGGCAATTATTTTATTTGTCCATCTTATTTGTCAGGCTCCAAGTATTTGTAAGTGTGAGTAAGGATCAGCCTAAACTGATACTAACAGCTTGGGAGAACTCATAATTGGGACATCCACCCTTCTCAAAATGAAAATTAGGTAAGCTGTTTATTACTTTGTTTTTTCTTAAAATGTACTTAATTGAGTTCACTTAATTCAATATTTCTTGTCAGGATCATTGCTAGTGAATATATGGTTGTGAATAAAATAAACATGTTGCTCACTTTCCTGGTGCATATGAAATAGTAATTATGAAGTTGTTAAAAAAAAGTATGAGTATTCATATTATCCAGTCTACAAAGAAATGGAAAGGGTTTGTGGTAAATATTATAAATTGTAATAAAAATGACAGGAAAATTCTCATAATCAAAAATATTTTGTCATAAATATTTTATTTAAAATATTTTTCCATATATTTTGAAATAACTTTATGTCTTTCCTCTACCTCAGCCCTCACAACTTTTATACATATTTTTTGAGTTTCCTTTTGTGTCCCCTCCTGAGACATCTTTTCTTGACTACTCTAGGTAATATAGTGAGGGGAGTTGGCACGATATATGTTCTGTATGTACATTTATGCTTTATTTTTTCAGCTTCTGCAACTGCAGATTTATCTATATCTAAGGTAAAGCAACGTAGGGTTTGGGTTTAGAGCAGGTTTATGGAGCCAAACTGTGCTTAAATAACAATTCCACCACTAATGAGCTATTTGCCTCTGAGCAGGTAATATGATTTCTCTGCATCTCAGTGTTCTTATCTTTAAAATAGAGATTAGAAAAGCACCTACTCCACGAAGTTCTTATAAACATTGAATGGGAAAAATAGATATATGTATGATGTATGTGTATATGTTTATATGTTTGTGTTTGTGTGAGCTAAATGCTTAGAAAGGTACCTAGCAAAAGTAATCATTTATGTAATCATTAACTACTCCAATAATGTATCTTTCTAGATACCCAAATGTATTATATCCATCTGCATTATATAAATTATTCATTCTAATTTCCTTTCAGTGGACTGCTGGCAGGTGGGGAAGGTGATATAGACCTTGATATATCTTCACTCCTCCAAACATCAATAGAATTTGCATCAGACCACTGACAATCATTCGAGGAAGTGGCATTGAACAGTCATTTTTCGGCTGCTTCATACACAAGGGTCCACTAGCAATGTGCATCACACACCAAAAGTATATTGAGGTAAATATGTACACAAAATACGCTTTCATGGATATGACCAAATTTTTCCTTCTGAAATAACTATGACGTCCTACTCTGACTTCCCCAAAATATATAGCAATTTTCTGAGAGCATTTTTCCATGCTTTTAGACTAGAAAATTTTCTCATTTAATACAAATGATTAATGCCCTTGTTAGATAAAATCTACCTATGAAAAAAGAGAAGATGCACTGAAAGGAAGAATATTAGATTGTAAGGACTAATATATTCCTCATTAACAAGTATTTAATGCTTGCCCGCTCAGAATACACGCGTATTAATCAGAAATAAAAGAAAAGGGCTTCCCTGGTGGCACAGTGGCCGATGCAGGGGACATGGGTTCGTGCCCCGGTCCGGGAAGATCCCACATGCCACAGAGCAGCTGGGCCCGTGAGCCATGTCCTCTGGGCCTGCGCGTCCAGAGCCTGTGCTCCGCAACGGAAGAGGCCACAGCAGTGAGAGGCCCGTGTACCACAAACAAACAAAAAAAGAATACATAACAAGAAGGCGCCTAATTCTCTGGCAGGATTTTATTTTGGCCACTGTGCCTCCAAGGTCATGCATCCTGAGTTCAGTACATTCTGATTTCACTCTGGCTTTCACTTAGATGAGTGTCTGCTATGTGCCTTCCTTAACCCCAACCCCTTACTCAACTTGGTACTTCCTGGCATGAGGTCAAGGCATGTTTGAGGCATCAAATACATGTTTGTTGATTGAGAAAATAAATAAATGATCTGGTGATGAGATAGACGGGCTATGTATTGGAGTCACGTAAGATAGAATGAGTTTTATAGAAGTTCAATGATGATGCCATGTACTAACATGAAGAAAAATCTAAAAGAATATCATTGGCTAAGGCAGAGAGTCTCTCTCCTTTGTAGTGAACATTTTTGTAAACTTTGAGACATTACTTGAGAATACATATTTTTTATTTACAAATATAACTACAATAAGATTAGTTAGAATATATATCAGAGTATCTGTAAAATATACACTAATCTGATACTGTTATTCCTGACATCTCTTCTTATCTCCTCATTTATTTATTAATCGACACAAGTTTTACATGCATAGCCGTATAAATGTAAAATACTGAAAAGAATTGGGAATCAAAATGTGAGTAATACCCCCATTTTCTAAAGAAGATATTCTAAGTAATTAGTAAACTACCCCCATGAACCACCCAAAACTTTTATTTTGGCAAATACATAAAATTAATGTTCAGTGGATGACTTTTGCATTCAAGGTTTAATATATATTAAATATAGTTTTGCAACTTGAACTTAGATTATAAAAGCACAAAGTGAATGAATAATAGCCTATACTTTTCTATAGAATATATCTGTGAAATCACTGTGATATGATAAATCATATTGGTTACTGATTAACTTCTCCTATTTGGATATATAAAAATCACAAAGCTGAAATCAATCTCTCTAGTCATGCTTTACATCATTTAATTTGTGCAAGTTAATCTTACTAAACCTTATGCAAATACCTTGAAGTATGTTTTAAATGATCATGGAGGTATGAAATATAATTATGCCTGTCTTTAGAATATGTATTTTATATATTAAATGGGAAAATTTAATGGAAACATCCAAAATTAGAGTGGAAATAAATTAACATTGGAAGGATAATGGTGTGTATTTTAACTGTGAACAATGACACTTCATACCAGAAAAATAAATTTATATTTATTTCAAGTTATCTTCCTTTTTGTGAAGTCACTGCTCCATGCCATTCTTCTCTCCTTTTTATCCACCACGCCATATTGAAGCTGACATTTTGAAACTGGCATACACACAGACCATTTTTTAAGACTGCTATTTTTAATCTTGACATAATCAGAAAAAGAATTTCTCTGGCGCTTTCCTTTCTGTTCTATAACACATTAGTCAGTTTGGTGAAATGTACCTCTGAGTGTCAACTTGAAACTGAAGGGGAACAAGTGTTCAAAAGAATCCAGACTATTTTTTCCCTCTGTTCTTGATTTTATTTCCACCAATACAGCTTTCTCTCTTTCTTGGTATGCTACCAAGATAAGCAATACCATGCTTTTCTTTCTTTGGTGTAACTAATTTTAATAAACTAAAACATGAATTTGTCACACACATTTTTAAGTTCACCAATATGTAAAATGCCTTATTAATTATTGGGAAGATAATTATTGTTGACTCTAATATTGTTTATTTGTAACTCTGGGCTTCCTCTATAGAATTTATATTTTGTTATACATAATAAAATAATTTTTAAGAAATAAATGTAAGAATATATTCCTGTATACAGTAAATGACTCTGCTTTTACTTGTCTCTCTTACTGTTCTAATAAATAAATTGTAGTTTAACCCCAGTATACTTCTTAGGAAAATGCTGAGTTATAAATACATTTCTAGATATTTAATATATGTGGATTTCAAAATACATCCACACATATAAATTCAATTGCATTGGGATATTAACAAAGTTTGGTTTTATATTTCATTTACAAATGTAAATGTGTATTACAACTATTTACGTAGCATTATCCATGTTGTTTATAGATAGAATAATAGAGTTTGACAAAAGCATCTAACATACAAATGCAGATGGCTTTAGCCAAGAAAACTCCCTTCACATTCTTATATAATGTGCAAACACACTACCCACATATGCATAGATATAAACCCATCAAGTTTCTTCCTCTTAACTCACTATTAACATTGTTACTTGTATCACCTCACGTAGAAATAATCATCTTCTATAATCGATGATTGTTACAGAGTATGAGTATAATGACCACCAGAATCCTGAGTAGTTTGAGGACCAAATCAATAAAGTTTGTAAAGGACAGATATTCCAAGTGTAGAAAATTATTAACTTTGCCTAAAATATAGATTTTATGTATATTCCCCAACTATTGTAAAACTATTCAATGTTGACTAGTTTCATGCAATAAATTTTACATTTCTTGAAAATATGTTCTGAAATTTCATCTGCTATCCATGCCTAAAATAACTCCTCTCTCTATGCTCTTTTGAAGTAGGAAAGATGTATTGTGCTGGACTGAACCTGGGGAAGAATAGAATAATTTTTAGGTTGAGTGCACAGTAAAACATTTTTCAAAAATATGCAAAATCAGTGACACTATGTAATACTAAGTAACCTTCCTAGCTTCAGCCATCAGGGATTTGGATGTTTGATGTTTTTATGTTTACTTAGATGTGATCTACCTTTGAATGATATGCTTGGATTAAGAATCCTACTTATTCAGGTAGCAGTTGATGTAAGGAAAGAGGAATACACCTGAAATCAATCATCAGAGCCCTTCATGATAGTGAAGATAAGTGCAAGGTTTTCATTTATTTAAGATATTTTTTCTTTTGTCATTTTCAAAATAATGGGACATTTCTATTTCTGGCAATATTGAACATGAGGTATCTTGAAAAACAATGAAACGTGTACTACATAGCACACAGAAATATTAGGTAAAATAAAGCAAGCCCGTAAGAATAGATATAGAAACCAAAACTTGCAAAACTGTACTAAGACTTACAAAAAAACTACCCTGATATGCAAGACAAATACTTAAGCTCAAGCCCATTTAAGCAACACAGTCAGACCCATATTTCTGGAATAGTACAGGCAAACTGATCTAACTGCAACAGCCCCATGGATTCTACTTACTGTTCAAGCAACTCTCTTGGTTTGCAAACCGACCCACCCTGCCAAGACCAGTCAATGACTGACTAGTTCCCAAAATTTTTAAAGTACTTTGCCTTAATTTACTTCTTTCTGAGACACTCCCCAGTTGCTTTCTTATATGTTCTCTCTTGCTTCACTAAGCAAGACAAACTGTTTAAGTAGAGGGGTGTTTCTGTTGGCAAGGGGCTAGCGAGCTTCTAAAGGATGAAAGGTTATACTGGATTTGGCCAAGATCCTCATAGCTATGGACTTAGGTAGTGGAAGCCCTGACAGTTGACTTTTCTTTTTGTAATTCAAGTGCCCAACTTAAGCTTTGCCTGCCAATGTATACACTTCCAAGAGGCATACACTGCAACAAAGTGGATCTCCAATAAACACAAAACACACTGCCAACCACAGGACTAGATAAGGAGCCAGGACAACTGGGCATACATGACCTCCCTCCACCTCCCACCAGGGAATCTCCTTTGATTTAAAGATCCTGGTTGATTTAGATAACTGGCCACTTGTTCCCTTTCCTTCTTCCCTTCTTCTTCTCTCTCCCTATGCTTTTAATAACGGCTCTGATATTTTAAATTTGCTAATAAAGACTGAGCCTGGGAAACCCTAGACCCTCCCCCTCAACCCCAATAAAAGCAGATCCCCTGACCCAAGCTCACTCTTCCTCTCTCTACCTGTGACCTCACTGGGTGCCCCCTGGAGTACCTTGTATGCTCCAGTGCCTTGTATGCATACCTTGTATGCTCCAGTAAGTACTACAGTTTATTTTCCTTCAAAGTTTCCTTATGGCTATTACCGAGGGGCATCTTAAAATCATAAGAACCACAAGGGTCAGTCCAGTGGTAACATTGGCTTGGAAAAGGGAGATGTCTATGGGAAGTTCACCTGGGGCCCAGGTGAGAGACCTCAGGCATTTCTAGTCAATAACATTATAATCGATAGGCTGAGACTAGCACAAAGCAACTCAGTAATAGGGTTTATATCTAAGGGTCTCAAGCCACAGAAAGCTAACTTATCCATCACAGGTTCTATGCTGAATCAAAGCATTAAACAACAACAACAACAAAAAACAAGGTTTAAACCATTAGCCACTGTAGTTGCTCATCAATAATGCACCCTGGGAGGAAGTTAGGATGAAAAGCAGGATAAGGCACTCTGTGTTTGGAAAAACAGGCCCTTTAGATACTTAGAGATATCTCAGAAAAAATTGTGAACTCAGATTCTTGCATCTGCCCATTCACAGAAAAGCACTAAAATTTACAGAGATATCTGTGCTTTGTGACTGGCAAGTAATCTTTTACCAGGATGTATGCTTAACTGCACACATGCGCTAGCCAAAAATTCACATACAAACTGACTTCTCCCCTACCCCTCAGAGCAGTTCCCTTTGAGCTACTGAAAGACTGCATCCCTGGCTATAATCCTTAGTAGCGTCCCTGAATAAAATTTAAACTCACAACTCTTATATTGTACATTTTTCTTTAAGTCAACAAAAACTTTGGATATTTCATTGATATGTTCAGGGTTGAGTTTATTTATTTTATCCCAGGAATAAATTCCCCCATGGCTCTCTGGTTGTATAAACAGAATTGTACTTATTCTCTTTGCTGAATGTCTGTAGGAACATGGCTTTGCTACTAACTATTCTATCTGCGTGTCTACTGGCTAAATGGTGTATGTCTATTAAACTAAGTTCACAAGGTAGGAGACAGAGAGAAAACATATTGGTCTCCTGAATTCATCTCAAGCAATACCAAGTTAAGTTCCCCTCAGATTGGTATTATTAACATAAACTACCTGAGGGATCTTTTCAAAAGCTTCTAAAGATGTTTCTGCATCTTTACTGTATATGACTAACTGGCATTGAAAGAGAACTACTCTGCACATACTCTGCTTTCTGGAAGGATGCTGATTTCTGCACCAAGACATTCTCAAGTGATGCTTCACTTTTGACTGTCAGTCATTTCTTTATGAATTCATTGCTGACAAACTTGTACTTCCTCCTGAGTAGACATTGTAGTATTCTCATTCTTGTGTTTATCTTTCTAAATGGCATAACTTCAAGCACAATTATAAATTTCAGTTACCATTTGGGGAAAATTTTAACATGAGATTTTCTATAAGAAATTTTCTCAGAAAATACTAATATTTTAGTTCTGAGGCAAACTTTTCTGTAGAAGATCAACTCTGAAAAGAATGTCTTAACTGTGATTTAAGCTAATGGTCTTGATTATAAGATTTGGAGTAGGAAAGGGATTGGAACTCTTGGAGCATTTAAACAAGATTTTAAAAGTCTGTAAATACTTGATTTATAAATAGAGATATTTATAAGTTGAGTGAAAAAGTCCATGTAACATCTCCAAAAAGTATGACTTTGTACAAATTACATGGGCAAATAATATTTGTTTGCAAACAGCTTTCTTTCTACCTAATTCTACTATAGTTTAATAATACTCTCTTTATATATGCCTAGAATTTATTTCCTCATGTTTAAACTTTCTAGATCTCACTTTTTATAAATTAAGTGTCCACATATATTGTTTAAAATTAGAAATATATATATACCTATGTTTAACCAAATATAATAATTATCACAATGGATTTTTTCCCAAATGTCTGGTTTTGTAAATCTCTTAAAATGTTATAAAGAATTAGTATGTCACTGTAAACTGTAATCTCAACATCTTTAAAGTCCACAAATTACCACCACATTGAGTTAATTGATAATCTTCAATCCAAGCCTAAAATCATTGTAATACTTCTCCTTGTATTTAATACAGTATAAAGTAGCCATAAATTAACAGGTAAAAAGATGGGTAAGTGACTGCTTTTGCACTACGTGAATGTTCATGCTAGTTCTGAAGGAACTTAAAAGGGCGGCAGCATATATAGGTAAGGGTCACCAATGTGATTTTGTTTATAAAGAAAAAAGAGTATAATTTTGTCCTAAAATAAAAAGTGTTTACCTGTTCCAGAATAAAGGAGATTAAGACAGAAATTTGGAAATACAGCATAAGTATAGACTACTTGGTGGGAAATAAACTTTATTTTTGTAAGATTATACAATAATACCTACAAAAATGAGATGGAGAGAATCAAATTGGTTGAAATTTTGGACAAATTTGGCAAAATATAATGATAACATATAAAGTTATAAAATTCACCATGTATTATACAACAAATAAAAACTCAATCCTTTCTAATGTAGAAATACAAAGGTGGCAATTTCTGCTAGGCAGGGGAAAATCTAAATAGTATTAATAAAATTAGAAAAACAGAAGAACCCTGCTTCCTAGTTTGATGGGAACATTCCTAACTCATGGATAAAAGAGGAAAATCAAAATGGCAAGAAAATATATTTATTTGTGACATATTTTAGTTTATGTAAAAGCAATTTTTATTGCAACTCTCAAAAATATTCTCTTAGTTCATTTGTGAAAAGTTTTCATTGGGTTTTATATATATATATAAAATCAGATTATCTGAAGCAAACATTTTTTTTTCTCTTTGATCATTTATCTCACTGTTGGTTTTTTTTTGTGATACGCGGGTCTCTCTATTGTGGCCTCTCCCGTTGCGGAGCACAGGCTCCGGACGCGCAGGCTCAGTGGCCATGGCTCACGGGCCCAGCGGCTCCGCGGCATGTGGGACCTTCCCGGACCGGGGCACGAACCCGTGTCCCCTGCATCGGCAGGCGGACTCTCAACCACTGCGCCACCAGGGAAGCCCTATCTTACTGTTTTTAGTATTATTTTTACTTCTCTTGTTTTACTTGCTTATCTTCTTCATTAACTCCCTCAGAATGGTGCATAAAAAGAATATTTAGAGAATCTGTATGTCATAAATTATTTTTGTTACAGACTCTTGTATACTTTCTAGCTTACCTCAACAGTGTTTCTTAAACTCAGCACTATTGGTGTTTTGAGATGGATAATTTGTTTGGGGACCTGCCCTGTAGGATGGCTAATGCACCCCTATGTTCATAGCAGCACTATTCACAATAGGCAAGACATGGAAATAGCCTAAATGTCCATCCACAGATGAATGGATAAAGAAGATGTGGTACATATATACAATGGAATACTACTCAGCCATAAAAGAGAATGAAATAATGCCATTTGCAGCAACATGGATGGACTTAGAGATTATCATACTAAGTGAAGTAAGTCAGACAGAGAAAGACAAATACCATATGACATCACTTATATGTGGAATCTAAAATACAACACAAATGAACCTATCTAAAAAACAGAAAGAGACTCACAGACATAGAGAACAGATTTGTGGTTGCCAAGGGAGAGGAAGTGGGAGGTTGGGATTAGCAGATGCCAACCATTATATATAGAATGGATAAACAACGAGGTCCTACTGTATAGCATAGGAAACTATACTCAATATCCTGTGATAAACCATAATGGAAAAGAATTTTAAAAAGAAAAAAGCAAAACATCTCAGGCCTCTACTCATTAGGTACCAGAAGCTCTAACAAACTCAGTTGTGTGCAGATGTTGTGCAATGTTTCTTGGGGAAGCGTGAGCAGTATTTTTCCTGGTTATATAGAATTTCCTGCTCTGTGTAAGTAGCCAGTCTCCTAAAGGGCCTCCAAAGATTCCTGCCTCCTCCTGTTCACATCTTTGTTAGGTCACTTGCCCCATGTACTGGTGTTAGTCTTTGCAGCCAGTAGTATTCGGCAGAAATGATGGTATGCCACAACCAACATTAGGTTATAAAGAGACCACAGCTTCCACCTTGGGTTCTCTTTCTTGGATCACTTTCTCTGAGGGAAGCAAGCAGCCCTAAGGAGTGAGCTCACATGGTGGGGATCTGAAGCCTCTGAAAAATTCAGTGAGGAACTGAGGCCACCAACAACCAAGGGAGAAAAGTAAGAAGCAGATTCTTTAGCCCCAGTAGAGCCTTGATAAGCCTATAGACCCAGCAGCTAAACTCAACTCATGAAAGACCCTGAGGCAGAACCACCCAACCTAACTGTTACCGAATTTCTGATCCACAGAACCTGTAATATGTTCAACATTTGGTGTTTGAAGATGCTAAATAGTGGGGTAATTCATTACACATTAATTCATAATTTATAAAATCACTAATTCCTGAGAGGCATAGCTTTTTCAGCTGTGTCTTTACTCTGTCTATTGCTTTAATGCCTTATATTTTATTTCTGTCTACAGTTGCTCCAACTATTTTTATGACAAAGGTATAATGGCACCTTTTCTTTGAAGACTACACTGCAAGGAGAGCCTGTTTACATTTCTATTACATAACTTATTACAGTTATACTGTTTATGTACATTTGGTTGTTATTTTCATTAATACCTGCTTGTACATTGAGCCAAGTGGTGAGTACATAAGAATGAACAAATTGTCACAATGTGGAAAATTAAGTAAAGAAAAACATAGAGTAAACCCAAATCTAGGAAAGGAAAAATAAAACAAAAGACAACATACTGACTGGGAGAAAATATTTGCAAATGATGTGACTGACAAGGGCTTAATATCCAAAATATACAAACAGCTCATCCAACTCAAGAACAACAACAACAAAAACCATATAATCCAATCAAAAAATGGGCAGAAGACCTAAATAGACATTTCTTCAAAGAAGACATATAGATTGCCAACAGGCACATGAAAAGATGCTCACTCTCACCAATTATTAGAGAAATGCAAATCAAAACTACAATGAGGTACCACCTCACAACAGTCAGAATGGCCATCACTAAAATGTCTACAGATAACAAATGCTGGAGGGGGTGTGGAGAAAAGGGAAACTTCTTACACTGTTGGTGGGTATATAAATTGGTGCAGCCACTATGGAGAACAGTATGGAGGTTCCTCACAAAATTAAAAATAGAGTTGTCATATTATCCAACAAGCCCACTCCTGGGCATATATCCAGACAAAACTATAATTCAAAGAGATACATGAAACCTATGTTCATAGCAGTGCTATTTACAATAGCCAAGAAATGGAAACAACCTAAACGTCTACTGACAGATAAACTGATAAGAATATGTGGTATATATATATATATATACACATACATACATACATACATACACACAATGGAATATCACTCAGCCATAAAACAGAATGAAATAATGCCATTTGCAGTAACACAGATGGACCTAGAGATTATCCTACTAAGAGAAGTAAGTCAGACAGAGAAAGACAAATACCATATGACATCACTTATATGTGGAATCTAAAATATGCCACAAATAAACTTATCTATGAAACAGAAACAGACACGCAGACATCGAGAACAGATTTGTGGTTGCCAAGGAAGTGGGAAAGGGATGGATTAGGAGTCTGGGATTAGCAGATGCAAACTATTATGTACAGGATGGATAAACAACAAGGTCCTACTGTAGAGCACAGGGAACTATATTTAATATTCTGTGATAAACCATAATGGAAAAGAATATGAAAAAATGTATATGTATATATGTAGAACTGAATCACTTTGCTGTACAGCAGAAATTAACACAACATTGTAAATCACCTATACTTAAATAAATTAAAAAAAAAACTGAAAACAAAGCAATGGTTCTGTCAGATGATATAAATCTCTTCATAATCACAGCCATTCCATTTTAAAAATACATACAAGTTATAGCCAGTGGAAAGACCAGAGTATCAGTTCACAGATTCACAAGCCAGTAATGAACCTGCATTTTAATTTCAGCAAGCAGCTGTCTGTTAGGTGTGTGGGCTTGGAAAATGCATTTAGATTTTAGTGATAATAATAAATAACCCCAAGGTAACCTAAGATATAGTAGATACTCAATAAGTTCAGTTTGCTTTTCCTTCCTTTTTTCTATTGAATCATGTTATATACCATTTTTCGTAAAATATCCTCACATGGAACTTTTTTCCATGCTCCCTGGTTCTGCCTATTCATATCTAACGATTCACAGTGTTTCTAAGTATTAGCTTTTACAGTGATTTCACCCTGAATATAATCATTTATCCTCTGAAAGTCTAAGATCCTCATGGGTCCTTTAACATAACGTAATGCATGTTTTGTCTTGCTTTGTTCTCTTTCTCACATGCACTTTAATTTCTTCTCAAAACATGTTTTTCAATTCTTTGTTCTTATTCTCACCAAATAAAATATTGTTCAGCACAAAATATATAATCAATACATATATAAAAATTGAATGAGTTCTATTTTGTTTCAGTGGCTGTATCTCTACAAGGTAAGCAAGAAATGACAATGATAATATACTTTCCTTGGATCTAATATTTGATAACTCAAAATATGATGAGAATTTTTAACAAAAAAGTCATTGCACTGAAAGAGTAGCAATTGTGGTTCCTTTTAATTAACATGGCTTTTACTAGGTGTTCTACTGATGGCAATATATAAGCAAGGAACTAAATGTATAATTTTCTAACCATGGGAAATGGAACTTTATTTTCACTCTATGCTTCAAGATTAGAATGACATTTTGAGACATTCAAAAGTCAGATTCATTTGGTCACTGAGGTTATTTTCAACCATCTATAAGGGTGCCTCCTTTAAAATGTGTTCCCTTTGACCCTAATCACAATATGCAATATTTTTCCTTAAAGCAACTTCATTTGATATCACCAGGCATAGAGCCATTCACATTGCGAAGCACATTGTGGAGAGATTCAACAGAACCGAATGAGCTCAAACAGCTGTCAGAGCTTTTGTCAGAAAGCTATATTATTAATCTATTATACCATTTGATTACTATGCGTTTCAAAGAATGCAATTCACTTTCCTCACAAATAACACATTACATTACAAAGCCGTCCATATTCTCAAGCCCAGTCAGAAGCTACTTCTTCCACCTAATCTTCCCTGATTTCCCAGTTCAATAAGGAGCCATTTTGCCCCTGCCTGCCCCGCACAGTTATGCTAAAGATCTACACTTACCTTGAATAGAAGTTCGTCCCATCCATGTGTTACCATGTATTCTTTGGACTATCACTTATATAACTTTGTATATTTATATGTGTGTGTTTATATGTGAAAGGATGTTTTAATTATTTTAGAGGGGACAGTTTTGAAGAATGACTCTGCTTTATTACTGACAGTGGAAGAGTCATTAATACACTTAAAATCCTGTTCATTATATTATGAATGTTAAACCTAGAAGACACTTAAATGTGAAATAATTTAAACATGAAAATCTCTAGATAATATTCACACTGATAGAAAGTTTATTTATGTGTGTGCTTATATGTAAAAGGACATACACACTTGAAAAGGTCTAAATCATATTCACATTCATAAAAAGTGTACTTCCTTAAAAGTGGAAATTAACAAATAAAGACTTTGGATACAGATTCACTGGATTTAAAGGCAAATTTAAGCATATAATCTGTCCTCAGATGGTATAAAATAAAATTTTAAAATCTGGCAATTAAAAATTCCATGAGGTAGCATCCCAATATCTAATAACTCACTCTCATTGTTGAAAAATTACTATAATCCATAAGAACTTTCATTATTCCCTGGAGTTTATTTTATAATCCACGATAATCTAGAACTTTTTTCAATTGAAATGATATAAAATGATTACATCTCATTTTATTTTCTTACCTATCTAACTCTGTATTTTACTTATCCTTTCGCGTTTGTTTTTTTTTTTTTTTTTACCTCTCCTTTAAAAGTAAAAAGTTATTTGGGATTTTAATATTTATTTTCTTCTCTACTGCAAGTTCTATTTATTTATATTAAGGTGAGATATTTAGGAAGTCATGAGGCTAAAAGCGTTTTGATGAAACTCTAACAGAGAAATATGTTCTAAAAGAATATTGGAGAAACCACTCAAAAATGACATAATTATCTGGTGGGAGAGGAGGCAAAGGAAGAGGAAGAACTTGGATGGTAATTGTTAAAAGGAAGAGGAGTATTAAGCACCTACAGAGGGCTCCCACTGCAGCATTCTGGTTGTGGTCCTGCACCCATTCCTGTAGCCTTTGTGTTTTATTCAGAGGGTCTGCTAAGTCGACAGCAGCCCTTAAGTAGTGATAGATGAGGCAGAAAATTCAGAATGCAAGAGAGGAGACAAAAGAAGCACCGATGCTGGGAAGGTCTGCTACGTCAGTGGAGGCCGAGTCTAAAGGAAAATCCCCTCTGTTTCCAACATTCAAATTGTACCAACACGGACTTCAACAAGCACCGGGACACTTAATATGGAACTGAATACACAACACATCAGGCACTGACCATTTTAAGGAATAAAGCATGAGGCATTGCAGGTGCAAGGAATTCACTGCATAACTATGGTTCCTGAAGATTTCTATTTTTTAATGCAAACTTTCCACCTAAGATTTACATATGAGCAAAATAATAGTCCCGGTAATTAAATACGTTAATGTTATTCTGTGGCACAGATACCTGTTTGGCATTTTAGAGATCTGCACTAGCAGTGAGCTGGGGAACACTGTCGCTACTCCACAAATTACATTACCAAAGAAATTAATGATTAAAACGTGCATGTATTATGTGACAGTATGTTTGTTGTAATAACTGAATGAACAATATACTATGGTCAAAATTCTTGTTCTTATATTCCCTAATTTTACAATACATTCACAATTGTATATATTTTAAAAAATCTAGTCTCATCAAATATGGTTATAGAAATAGTAAGTGGCTAAGTAATAACTGAACCGGTAATTGAAGATGGCAATAATAATAACCAGAGCAGAGTGCCCAAGTTTGGTTTGTGGCTGCCAGCAGATTCTAAGGACATTTTGCTTTGTATTGTTTTGCTTTATTTATTTTAGGAAGCCAATTTTATATGCTGCTACTTGGCTGCAATTAAATTCTCTAGAAAGATTCCAAGGGGAGCAAAAGCATCAATGGTAAATTATCTTGGGAAAATAGACTATCTACTAATACTTCTGAGTTTTTATAATTTAAAAATAACAAACATATACAAAGAGTAAAAAAGAAAAAAATTAGTGAAAAGTAAATACATGAAATTTTAAGTTAGTATCAACTAGTAACATGACACATATGCTGTGTTTT
Source organism: Grampus griseus (assembly GCF_964374135.1). Lineage (NCBI taxonomy): Eukaryota > Metazoa > Chordata > Mammalia > Artiodactyla > Delphinidae > Grampus > Grampus griseus. The sequence goes on from NC_139017.1 coordinate 7,464,869, forward strand.
AATATTTAAATATTCCTAAATATTTTAGGAAGAAAATGAGCCATTGAGGAAACCAGGAAATCATGTGCTAACTTAGAAAAAAATTAGCATTTCTGTAATGCTGTGTTTTTGGAGATTTTGTTGCTTTCACAATATTTACAATACAAATATCTCCCTTGGGATCCTATAGGTTTAAAATGGAAGTGAAGTACTCTCAACTGATATTTAAATCTTTTTCTTTCTCCACCTCTCACACCCATACTCTTTCCCATAATTTTGTCCATAAAATTTCATAATCAAATACATAAAAGTGAACTGAATCTAAAAATGTTACAATCCAATAAAGTAAAGCCGAGAATCTTTGAAAATAATTGCTATTTAGTATATTTAGAGTGTTATGCTCACAAAAACTTTGGATTATGTGCCTGCTGTATTAAAAGCATATTGCTGATATAAAGAGAATTAATTAATATAGTAATGTGAAAATTATTATTCCTCATTAGTACATTTCTCACCGATTCTAAAATATATTACTTTTCTTCTGCTCCACTTCTTAACCACTCATATATTCTTTTATTTAAACAATAATTACACACATATATTGTGAATACATTTTAATACTCTCTACTAGAGAAGCTGTAAATAAATTACAGTTTCCAAACAATGTTAGACATAAGTAAAAATGGTGATAGTTGAAGGTATTTGCCCTAATGAAGCAGTTCCTGCAACGTTGCTCAGGAGAGGTAATTTTTACTATTCCTTTTGTTTGTTTTTAATACAAGACGCTCTATGTGCAAAAGAAAGAAAATGACTTCCTCTGACAGAGTCAGCTATCTGAGATTGGAAGTAGTCTTCATTCTCTCACTTTAAAGAAAACAAATGACTTAACCCAAGGACTTGACAACGGCAAGGTAATTGGGGGAACTTTGGCAAATTAAGTGTCTACGTAATGTAGATACCTATTCTGGATTATGCATAGAAGACTATGTTAAGCTATGCATTAATGATAACAGAAACATCTTTTTCATACAAATAAAAGTAAAGATAAAATACTAAGAAATCAGTAATTACCTTGATCTCTATGGTCATATAAAAATTTTAAAAGCTATGTAGAGATAAAACATTAAACTGTAATAGTATCATATAATTTTTCTGTATACTTCTTTGCATTTTCCTAATTTTTTTCACTTTGTTATGGATTACTTTTTTCAAAAGAAAATCTAACACATTATTCTTAAAAGTTTAAGTTGCCTAAGTGTCTTTTAAAATGAAAGTTACTAAAATAGCTTGAATATAAGAATACATTAAATGATGCAATATTTCAGTTATTTTATAAAGTGAAGGAAAGTCTCTAGTGAGAGTTGGCATTTTAAGACTAATGTGATCTTCTAGCTCTAAGTTTGTGTTTATTAACAAACAGGGTGAAAATGAAATGACTCACCTGAATTCTGAAGCAAAGCATCCTGAATCAGCATAGAAATTTAACTGCAGCAAAGACAGAATCTGAAATTAAAAATTTCACAATTTACCTTGTTTGTTCAACCACGATTCACCATTTTCTGCAATGAATTAAGATGGTTCAATATTTCAATATCATTATCTAGAAATTTATCTGTTTCTATTATATACAAAACTATTAATGATCTTAGTTATGAAAGGGTAAGATGTATAATGTTAAAGAATTTTTAAAAATTCTATCCTAACACCTTATAAAAGGAGTACATTCCTAGGTGTTTATTTACATGGGAATTCTTTATGGCTGTAGAATACCAGGGATGCTATGATATTTTAATTGAGATTCTAATGAGCTACCATGACTACTTATCATTGCCTGTTGTTAGAGAAATATTCTGAAAGAAATATATGCAAGAATTACTATTATTATTTTTAAGAATGAAGTATGATTTGCTAATGTATTTGGGCAATTAAAATGCTTCTCATAAAAATTCTGCCAGTTGTGTGTTTAAGCTTGGTGCATAATTATGACATATATGGAGTACAGTACAGTTTGTTTGGGTTTTTAAAACTATTTTTTCTGTAATGAATCTATATACCCAATCCATAGTGTTTATTATACCCTCCTTTACACAATTTGTTTAATCCAATATCAATGTATACATTGCATTTCCCTCATCCCCAAACTGTTTCAAATTTCTTTTAACCTGGCAGCAGATTATCTATATGTATCATTTAATTTCATTTGTACCATCTCTCTATCAATCACAAGAGCTGGCACAGAAGTCACCTGTTCCTGCTAGTGTGTTGGTCAACCTGGAAAATGACCTTCAATTAACTCTTCAATTAGTTCTTTCAAGAAAGCACTCAACAATGTCCTGAGGATGTCACCAATTACTTGTGCCTTGTGTGCAGGTGACTGGTGACTCCAGAGCAATGTGAGTGACCCCGAGAGCACAAAAATCCCTCTGAGGCCACAGATATCACAAGTAAATACTTATATTAAAAACAAAGGTAATAAATACTCGAAAATCATCACTTTCACATTATTTCACTGCATTTTACTATTATCTATGCGTGTCCTGATATAAGTGATACAGTTGAAATTTAATCTGTCCTCCAGTTTTACAACCATTACAATAAGCTCCTGGGCTGGTCTGAATTCTTGTGTTAATGCAAAAACGGAACCAGACAAACTTAGATAAGGAAGACTTAATTTAAGACTATTGCAGAAAGGGACAGTTGCCAGAACTGAGTCTGAACTCAACTCCCACGGAAATAAAAAGCAGAACATCATATAGGATGAACAAACAACAAGGTCCTACTGTATAGCACAGGGAACTATATTCAGTACCCTATCATAAACTGTAATGGAAAATAATATAAAAAAAAAGAATGCTTATATATTTATAACTGAGTCACTTTGCTGTACAGCAGAGACTGTCACAACATTGTAAATCAACTATACTTCAATAAAAAAAATAACATTTTTTTTAAAAAAGAAAACATGATAGGGTTTTAAGAGCTGGGAAGAGGAGGACACCTCACTCTGTGTTTGCTAATTGGCTTTACCCTGAAAAAAAAAAAAATCAATGTTCTCTTAACTTCATGATTAGAGGTAATTTTGCAGCTTGGAGCAAGGCACCCCTGACTAGAGAAGTTAGGCTTCTATCCTCCCACAGGAACTGGGGATAGAGGTGCCATCTTTTTTGATGACTACATTTCAAAGGGATGAATCCCAAGTCCTTGAGAAAGACATTACTGGGTTGTAAAACAGGCAAGAGACTTTTAAAAAGATTTACATCTAAAAGATGCAGAGAAAGGATTTACAGTGATAAGTTTTCTAAAGGAAACACTTTAAGAAAAGGGAGGTCCAGGGTCTAGAGTCAGGAAGAAGAAGCTTTTCTAAAATTAAGTCAAGCTGCAGAGAATGTTAAGGTCCTTTTGGTCAGGTACTTGTTCTAATTTTTTTTTTTTTATGTTCAACCAATCTATACAGGCAAAAGTTTACATATGTTTTCCTGTTCCTTCATGGTTGATTTTTTTATAATTTAACTCTTTAATACATCAGGAATTAACTTAGATTTAATAAGTGGAAGTGTCATTTTCTCATTCAAGTACTACTTGTATCACATACTACATTTTATATGTAATTGAGACTGCAGTTTTTATCTTTTCTTAATATGTCTGCCCATTTCTGCACCTATAAGAAATATTCTGTGATATTTTAAGACAAATTATTCTGTAGTATATTATCGATCAAAAAATTACACACAACCTAAAAGTTGAGAATTATGTTTTAATCGGGGCATGACTAAGGACTACAGCCCGGGATACAGCCTCTCAGATAGCTCTGAGGAACTGCTCTAAAGAGGTTAGGGAGGGGCTTCCCTGGTGGCGCAGTAGTTGAGAGTCCGCCTGCCGTTGCAGGGGACACGGGTTCGTGCCCCAGTCCGGGAAGATCCCACATGCCGCGGAGCAGCTGGGCCCGTGAGCCATGGCCACTGAGCCTGAGCATCCGGAGCCTGTGCTCCGCAACGGGAGAGGCCACAACAGTGAAAGGCCCGCGTACAGCAAAAAAAAAAAAAAAAAAAAAAAAAAGAGGTAAGGGAGGAGCCAGGATATATAGAGCTTTTGCTGAAAATAAAACATGTAACTGAACATCAAAATATTACTGCTAATCACCAATAACAGACAACTCAAGTTAATGATTTTAATGCTTTGCTATGTCTGGGAAGATGCAAGAGTCTGGGCTCACTAAAATTATTTCTTTGATGTGCATTTAACTATTTAGGGCCAGTATCCTGGTTTTCTCCATCCTAAGTTTCCCTCAGGGCACACCACTGGGGGCAGCTGCAGTGGCTGATGGCTTGATGGCTGCAACATTCTTTGTTTACTGAAATGGCAGGTGATATATTTTTGTCCACAATATTCTTTCTATATTCCAGATATTTCTAGACTCTTACTGCATTTTCCCCATACACATGAAAATTGGAATAACCCTAAAAACTTTTTATCATCTTCTCATGTAAATCATACTTGGTTTTTTATTCAAATTATTTTAATTGTATAAGTGTATTAAGGAAGAATTTAAGCCTTCCATTCAGGAATATGCTTGAGATACATATTTTCTTAAAATAGTTAAGATGTGTAGGTCCACTTTACATTCTTTGTAGAGTGTTACATAGTTATTCATATAGATTTTCACGTCATACATATTTCTATGTTGAAATACGTTTTTGTCTTTTGTATGCATTTACATCATACAACTTATACTATTTGGTTATTTGGTCATTGTATATATAATCCTAATTTAATAATATAATAGGTTATTCACCTAAGGTTAGTTTATCCTGCTTCTTTGAAAAGTAAACAAAAGAAGAATATGGGATGCTCAAACAAAACTGTCCATAAATTATAAACGCAATTTAGAATAAACACAAAAAACATCATTCAAGCTGTCAGCCAAACAGCTGCTGTACTAATTAGGAAAGGAGAATTTGATGTACAGTACATCTGTATTCCTTTTTCTGATCATAACTCATTAGAGATTTCATCTGTTGACACCAAAAGCTAGTTCTATAAACTATGATGGATGCAGTTAAAAAATAAAATACTAACATATAGTTGTCTAAAAGTAAAATGAAAGTGCTGTACAGGGTTTTATTTATACGTGGTAAGATGTGACATTTACTTTTTGATAGGCTTCGTAAAATGTGTTTAGTCCATTTGAAGTTACTTAATTATATAATAATAATTTTTATATTAGAAGTAATTATTCAGATGTTACATGTATTTGGTTAATTAGGTTTCCATTTGCTAATGCAGCATTATTATGCTTCTTTCATCAGAACTGGAAATATAGTTCATCTATTTTGTAATTACAGAAAATGACAAAAGTAATCACACTCTGATTTCAGAACGTTAAACAAGACATTAGTGTGGTTTGTTGGACAAGATTTCATGAAACAACGATCATGTTTCCAACAATCCCAGGTGTGTGTCTTTGAATAAAATGTTGTGCCCTGATATAGTTATCTCAAACTGAGTACTTTAAAGTCACCCAAGACTCTTCAGCTCAGTTATGCTTCTGTTCCGTTGAATACAGTTTACAAATAACAGTTAAGTGTGGTGAACAAGGAGATGTCCCAGAAACATCCTTCAAGATATTAAGTGCTCATGTGATAGGCTTTACTTTAATAAAATACCATATACTAGTGGCTTAAGCAACAGACATTTATTGCTCACAGTTCTGGAGGCTAAGAAGTCCGAGATCAGGGTACCAGCATAATTGGGTTCTGGTGAGAGCTCTCTTCCTGGCTTTCAGAGGGCTTCTTTCTTGCTATATCCTCACATGGTAGAGAGGGAAGCTCTGGTGCCTTTCTACTCTTATAGGGTCACTGACCTCATCACGGGAATTCTGCTTGTGTGACTTCATCTAGACCTAATTACTTCCCAAGGACACATTTCCTAATACCATCATTTTGGGGATTAGGGCTTCAGTATATGAATTGGGGGGTGGACACAAATATTCAGTCCATAACATAATCTATGTATTTTCTCTACATTTCTGCCATATTCTGCCCTCTCACTGATACCACATGGTCAGTATTTTATATCCCCTAACCTTTACCTAGATCAAAATAAGTAAAAGGTAATAAAATGTAATAAAGTCTCTATGTAATAAAAGTTAAATGAAATCAAGATTCAACATTCACCAAAATGAAATACAGAAAAATTTCCATAAGAACTGGAAGAATTTAATTTTATGGTTATTTTTGTTTTATTACTTTTTTCTTCTACTCAAAACCTACTTAGCTCAAAACTAAGTGTGACTAGAATTAGGCGAAGCTGAAGGAGAATTCCTGGAAAATAAAAAGTGGAGAGACAGGAGGCTTTGAAGAGAAATCAAGAAGACATTCAGTCTCCAAGATTCAAAAAACAAAATGGACATGACCTGGCACCTAAGTTGTCCTCCTGCGTGGCTACCTTATCATCCCATTCCCCATTAACTACCTACCATTCTCATTTGTAAGGAGTCAAGCTGTCCTCTCTTCTGTTTATTCAGTGGGGTTTGAAACAAACACTCTTATGGGTTGAATTATGTATCCCCAAAATTCATATGTTGAAATCATAATTCCAAGTATCTCAGAATGTGTCCTTCTAGGGTCATGCAGATGTAACTAGTTAAGATGAGGTCATCCTGGAATTGAATGCCGCCCTAATCCAAAATGACTAGTGTCCTTAGTAAAAGGAGACATCTGGACAAAGACACACATGGAGAGAATATCATGTAAAGATAAAGGCAGAAATCATGGTGATGGAGCAAAAGCCAAGGAATGCCAGTAAATGCCAGTAAACCCTAGAAGCTAGGAAAGAGGCAAGGAACAGACTCTTCCTCACAGCTTCCAGAAGGAACCAACGTGTTTAATATCTTGATCCCTAATGTCCAGCCTCCAAAACTTTGAGACAATAAATTTTTCTTATTTAAACTACCCAGTTTGTGGTACTTTCTTTGGGAACCCCAGCAAAGTAATACAAACACTATATTAAAGACTATTTAAGCAATTAGGAAATGAATTCACTTGTGGGATACTCAGACTTCCACAGGCCCATTTCAAAACGAAATCTATAGTATTTATATCATGTTATGAAAATATTTTAACAATGGACTGACACTGGGCTGATAACATCTTTACTTCTTTTACAACATTTATCAAGGAGTTTGGAAAACAGTCCCAATTCCAAGCTTGATCAGCAAGAATGAAAAAAAAAAATAATGATGAATACCTAATTGCATTCTTTCTAACACTTTCTCTGCCCAGAACTGATTATGCTGGTCTCTTAAGGTAAGCTACAATAGTTAGCTCAATATTGACCAAAACATCTTTATTATGTAGTGAGAAGAGAGATCCTTGGGAATATTTTATACTCACGTGTTATATTTTTATTCTGCACATGAAAACATTAGTCTATTATGCAAGAGTGATCTACAAGTAAATAAGTCATAATACTATGGCTTTTAACCAAGATTTAAAGACTACTCTGGTGTTGAAACTTTCCCTAAAGATCTTTAAAGGATACAACAGACCTTAGCAGGTTTGAGGTTACACATAAATTAAGACCTACTTTCTTTGTCAGATCTGTGGTTAGAAATATGATTTGAGTTTAACTTGCTGAAGTTCCAATGAAGTTGAAAATTAGTAACCAATATAAGTATTTTTAAGTCAATTTAAAATAAAAAGCTGCAAGGATTAATTTTCACTCAACATAACAACATGTATCACATGGTCTCTGGCAGTTTTTAAAATCTTGACCTTTTGACTTCATGAGCTTCCTATTTGACATTGTCTTTTAAGATTTTATGACATTTTTGAAGGCTGTTTTTATGACAGGCTTCTGAGTTGCTTTAAAGCAACAGTGTTAACACAAAAAAATTTGTTTGTCAAGGGCAATTTAGGATAGAAGAATATTTATGAAAATAAACTTGTAAACACAGAATCACCCTAAATCAGTTAGTATTTTTTTCTTTTTTTTTGCTTCAGCATTATATAAATCTTCTTTCTAGTGACTTCAAAGTGTTAAGGTAGCTTCCAAAAGATATTGATTTAGCCACTGTCTGTGTGCTCAATTTCCAAAAATGACATAAAATATACATGAGTTAGATCTTTTTACTTTATTATTGACATAAAGGAAACTATATCCTGAAATACTGTAGCAATTTTCACTGGTTTTAAAACTATAAAAAAAAGAAATTAAGAATATTTTAACTTCCCCCAATTTAGTCCTTGGTTCATGTGAATAAAGCCTAGTTCCTGATGAATTTCTATAAAATTGTATAACAATAGCAACAACAATGACAATAACAAAAATAACATGTGGGGATTTAAATTGGTAAAGGAGAACCAAGGAAAAATCAAGAAGAAACAAAGTCAATTCAATAGATTGGTCAGATTTCAGGATGGTATTCATATGACATAGGACATTAACTATTGACCTGATTAATTTGGGTAATTACTTTGACTACAAAAGGTGTCACTTTTGCCTTTATTCTCTGTGGAATTCATTCTCAAAATTGTATATACTGTTGAAGGAAAAAAAACCCATACAATTTCTACCGCAGGATCTTTTAGTAATGATTAAATGATTAATTGTCTTATTCTAATAGGTTCCCCCACCCTAATATATGGGACTATAAATATTATTTAGTTGGAGAGAAGAACAATTTAAATAGGAAAAACACTATATTTCTAATCTATGTTGTAGAACAAACTACTCCAACTCTTATGAGGCCAAAATACCCAACATCTTTTAGCTCAGTTTCTGTGGTACAGGAAACCAGTTACAGTTTAGCACTCTGGCTCATGGACTTGCAGGCAAGCTGTCAACCAAAGCTGTGGCCTTTTCTGAAGGCTCTACCAAGAGGGAGATTCTGCATCCCAGTTGCCATGTGGTTATTGGTAGGACATCGTTCCTCATCATGTGAACATCTCCTTGAGCTTTCCTAATGACACAGCAAATGGCTTCCCCAGGACAATGCAAGGCAAAGATGAGAGAACACCAAAGACCACTTTGGTGGCCACCAATTTTTATAACTTAATTTCACTGTGACGTCCCATAATTTCTGCCATAGTTCATTTGTTAGAGGTGCATCAGTAAGTCCAGCCTACACTAAGGGCAGGAGGGATTAACAACTGTGTCAGAAGGCAGGGATAACTGGGGGCAACCTCAGTGTCCACCTACCATGACCAGCAGAGCCCGTGTATATGTCCAATAAGTACTTCAGCAAAATAAGGGATACAGATGTATTTTAAAAATAAAATGTCATGTCTTTACCAATGAAAAGCAATGCATGCACACACATACACACATAGAGCATTATAAATGCATCTTATATTTTATGCATATTAAATTAGATAATATATTACATGTTAGCAGAAAAACTAAAATTGGGAACATAGTGCAGGCAAAGAAGACTGCTGCTCTGGGAACTGGAGATAGCAAGGCAGTGCAGTAATAGGCTTATTTGCATAAAAACCAAGGCCAGCTATGGAATTCATTTAAGACAGACTTAGGTACTAATGGGTTCCAAGAATTTGTGATCACAACAACAATAATTAGAGATGGCATTTGCTTTTTACCTTCAAGATGAAACCCCGTGAAAGTAGGAATTTACCATGAAGAAGCAGAGAGAGAGAATCTCTGGGATTCCAATTATCTTGTGTTACAAAATAACTTTATTTTCAGCATTAAATACTATTTCTTGAATTCCTTTAGCTAGGTCTATCATTATTTCAAATATATTTACAGAAGATGCTGTAAAAATAAAGGGTACATCTGACTCTCAGGAGAATAGCTATCAAAAGTAATTGCTGTAACTTTTACATTTACATCTGACAAGAGGAATTCTCCTTATTAGAGATTAAAAGTGTTGAAAGTAAAATAGTCAGAACAAAGTCATTCAGCATCCATGCACAGAAAAAGGATTATTAAAGAATTTAAAAAATGGAATACTTCAATACTTCACCTCCAAATATTCAACACTAGAATAGAATTGTATAGAACAGTTGGAGAAAAAGGCTTGTAATGCATGCTTTTAAACTCAGCCATGCGGCATCCATATGTGAAACAACAGATATATGTGATCACAGATACAATTATTGAGGAAATATCACACCCATGTATATTTCCCAAGGTAAAAATAATTAAAGATTTGATCCAACCATTTATAAATATAGGCAACAGTAAATAATTCTATAATGGAATACTATGATATAAAAGGACATAGTGTAGGCATTGAAAAGAAGTAAATATTGTAGTTTATCTGAATATATATTATTAATGTGGAGATAAAACAGAAAGAAGAACCATAAATAATTTGTAAGCAAACATATGTAAAAACAAAATAAAGATTTTAATACTAAAAGTCTGGTTATGAAGACTACATATTGCCAATAAATAAAAGAGTTTTGGAAGGATATAGGAAATTAAAGTATGTATGTTTTGAAAATTCATGGGTGATTACCAAGAGATATTCTTTTCTTTGCAATTAAAAATTATGTAAATACAGTTGTAATAATTTGAATTTTAAATATAAAAATTATGGTGAATACTTCCCAAATCATTAGATTAAAAATTGTCAATCATTGAATATATGTTATAAAGGAGAAAAACAAATAAAAATAAGAAAGCATAGAACAGTGCACAACAAAAATTGTGATGTACAAATTATATACACATTCTTTGCCAACAAATTAAAATGGATTTACATTTTCTATGAAAAGAAAGTTTAATTTAAATAAAAATTAAAAATAAAGCTCTGTGGCTTCAATAATAAAAGTGTCTTTAATATAATGATCTAGAATAGATAAAGGCAACAGTAGTACAGAAAACATTAAATTCTGCCTATAGCAGCCCACTCACCAATAAAAATAGAAAACCTTAAAAAAAATAAAAAGAATGCAATCCTGAAGCAAAGGACATTGAGATGAGGACAATAGTTGGTTTCATTCTATCAAAGTATTTACTAATTCTGAGATGACTGAGTGAGTGTAAGAAGTTGGGCAAAGTTTATCTGATCTCTACACATTTATGTGGACTCCAAAAATGGAGTTAAGGACTCACCAAAGAACAGGAACCTGGTAAGCACTGCAGGGCTCTTGACTGGACTTTAAAGGGCTACACACTGGATATGACTGAAAGCAAAATACAGTAACTTACCCTAAAACTAAAACTAAGTTTTGAAAAACCTCATTCTGATATTTTATTAAAGTATACCTGTCTCTACTCTCACTGTGTGCTAAAAGAAGAAAATATGACCTGGAAGAGGATAATCTCATCTGACTAAAGATGAGATTAATCTCATCTTTAAACTAAAGATTTTATATATCATATCAATCATGTTTCATCCTGCTTGCTTAATAAAAAATAATCAGACTTTTAAAAAGCATGAATTGATCAAAAATGGAAAAACGGCAATACAAACTCATATGAAATTTATATATCTAAGTTACATTCAGTGTTTAAAACAACTGTGATTAAATTGTACAAGAAAGTAAAGAATAAAATTGAGAACATGAGAAGAGACTTGGAAGTCATAAGAACCAAGTATAATAACTAAAGTTAAAAACCCAGTAGATTGAGATATCATCAGGTTAAACATAGTTAAAGAGAAATTTAACAAACTGGAAGATAGGTGAGATAAAAAGTAGACTGTCATGTACAAAGTAAAAAAAAAAAACAAACTGAAAATAGAGAAAAAAAGCATCGGGTCTATGTGGATATAATGATTCACAATTATGTGTGTTGTTAGGGTTCTAAAAGTATAGGAGAAAGAGAATAGGATAGGAACAATAGTACGAGGAAAGAAAACACCAGAAAACTTTTCAGAACTGATGTCATATTATAGTGCTTCTTAAAACCAAAAGTTCAAGTTAGTAGAGAAAAAAAAAATTTGAAAAAAGAATATATCCTTGTACATATCTATTAACAGAAAATAATGCAATATTAAGAAGTAAATAGAATATAGAAATAGAAAAGAAAGAGAAACTAGAAAATAAAAACTAGAATTATAGCAAATAGAAAACACAAAGGAATGTGAAATTGATCAATACATATTTATGTTTATATTGAATACAGAATATAAGTAGACTAAATAATCCAGTTAAAAGACAAAGATTTATCTCACTTAAATATGGAATCTAAAAAACAAAAACAAAAAACTGAACTCATAGGTACAGGGAACAGCTTGGTGGTTCCCAGAGGTTTGGGAGGGTGGGACGGGACACATGAAATGGGTGAAGGTGATTAAAAGGTACAAACTTCCAGTTATAAAATAAGTCTCAGGGATGTAATGGACAACATGGTGACTACAGTTAATAATGCTGTACTGGACATTTGAAAGTTGCTAAGACAGTAGATTTTAAAAATTCTCATCACAAGAAAAATATTCTAACTGTGTGGTGATGGATGTTACCTAGACTTACTGTGGTGATCATTTTGCAGTACGTACATATATTGAATCATGTTGTACAGCTGAAACATAATGATATATGTCAATTATACCTCAATAAAAAAAGAATAGGAAGAGACACCCAGAGGTGTCTCCCTTCATGCACACAGAGAGGAAAGGACATGTAAGGACACAGTGAGAAGGACCACCTGCAAGCCAGGAGGAGAAGTCTCACCAGAAACCAACCCTGGTGGCACTTTGATCTTGGACTTCCAGTTTCCTTCCTTCTCCAGAACACTGAGAAAATAAATGTCTGTTGTTTAAGCCATGCAAACTGTGTTATCTATTTTACAGCAGCCTGAGCTAACTACAGTGTCTAAGAAGAGATGCCAAATTGGCAGCTGGACATATGGGGCTGAAGTTCAGGAAAAAGGAGTAGGCTAGAGATGTAAATTTGTGCAACATCATCAGAGAGATGCTGTTTAGTCATGAGGCTAGATGAGATTGCCTATGGAGGTTGTGTGACAGAGATAAGAACATGACAAAGGACCAGACCCTATGACCACTTATGTTTAGAGGTTGAGGACATGAGGAGGAATCAGTAAAGAAGACTGAGAAGTGACCAGTGAGACAGGAGGAAAATCAGGAGAGTAAAGGGTCCTGGAAGCTGAATGAAGAAAGGATTTTAATGAAGAGAGAGTGGCCATCAATGTCCAGTGCTGTTGATGGGTTTAATAAATTGAGAACTGAGAACTGACCATTGGATTTAGCAGCATGGAGGTCACTGGTGACCTAGACAAGAGCATTTGATTTAGCTTTGGGTTCCCTGATGATAAAAGCAAAAGGGAAACCTAATGGATTCTGCAAGTATCATTATCTTTCAGAAAGAAATCTATCAAATTTTCAAGACACCCAACTTTTACCCAGAAATTTTCACATGAGTTCTTACAAAAGGGGAATTGGGTAATTAAAGAAAGAAAAAGCTTGTCAGATTGGATATAAAAATAAATTAAAACAACTATATGTTGCTTGTAGAATAAGTACTTTCAATATGAGAATACAGAAAGGCTGAAACTAAAGGAATAGAAGATACAATAAAAACACAAAACACAAGAAAGCTGTTACAACTATAATAATGTGAGAGAGTATCAACAATATGGCAAGGGCATCACTAGCAGTAAAGAAAAATGTTTTATAATAATAAAAAGGTCAATCCACTAAGGAGATAAAACACCTCTAAATTTGATGCACCCTATACCACAGTCTTAAATTTATATAAAATAATAATTTTAAAAAGGAGAAATTGACACATATTCATAAAGGATTATATTAAAAATCATCTATCACACTGTTGGTGGGAGTGTAAATTGGTGCAGCTACTGTGGAAAAACAGTATGGTGATTTATCAAAAAACTCAAAATAGAACTACCATATGACTCAGCAATTCCACTCCTGGGTATATAATCTGAAAAAACCAAAAACACTAATTTGAAAAGATACATGAATCCCATTGCTCATACCAGCATTATTTATAATTGCCAAGGTATGGAAGCAACCTAATTGTCAACAGATGAATGGATATATATACATAATGGAATATTACTTTGCCATAAAAAATGAAATTTTGCCATTTGTCCCTAAATGGATTGTCTTGAAGGACATTGTGCTAAATGAACTAAAGTAGACAAAGACAAGTATTGTATGATTTCACTTATATGTGGAACCTAAAAAATACAACAAATGAATGAATAAAACAATAAAGAAGCAGACTCACAGATATAGAGAACAAACTAATGGTTATCAGTGGGGAGACAGAGGGGGTAAGGCCAACATAGGGGTGGGGGAAAAAGGCTTATTAGAGGATTATATGAAATCATCCATGTGAAACTTTTGAAAACTGTAAAGCACTATAGAGTTTAAATAATCATTCATTCAATTACAAAAATTTAAAAATTAAAAAAAAATCATCTATTACAGTCACTCAAAAAACAAGTAGAAAAATAACAAAGGTCAAAGAAAATTAGAAAAACTTTCAACAATTTCTTCTAAATTACATAAAAAGAACACTACACCAAACAATCACAGACTGAACAAGATATTCATATCCTTAGGCAATATTTACAATTAACCAGATTATCTATCTTAGTACAAATTTCAATACATTTTAAAGAATTGAGATCATGTGGAGAAAGTTTTCGAAGCAGAATGAAATTGAACTAGAAATTAATTTTAAAAGAAAATTAGCAAAACTCCAAATGGGAAAATGAGCAATATATTCAAAATAGCCTAGGTACATTTTATTGAATGAACATATTCAAGAATGAATATTAAAACTGAAAAACATATTAAATATTTGAAAGTACAGCAAAAAGCATGCCTAGAGGAAATTCATATTCTTATAATACATATTATAGGAGAGGAGAAAAGCTGAAAATCACCGATCTAAGCATATAGGCTAAGAAATAAGAAAACAAATTTAAAATTAACCTGCAAAATATGAAAGAATTATTTTAAAGATGATAAAAATTAATAAAATAGAAAATAAATGTAAACCAAAGGATCAATAAAGCAAAAAGTAAAATTTTTGTAAAGATTATGAAAATGGTAAGTCAAATGAAAGATTGGGAAAAAAAGATTTAAGCATAACTAACCAATATAAATAATAAAAATTTTGTTATCTTTATGGATCCTACAGACAATAAAATTAATAAAAGTACATTATAAAGAACTTTATACATTTACATTTGAAAATTTAGATATAAAATATTAAAGCTGACACAAGAACTACAATATCTGAGTAGTTGTACATTTAAACTAAAAGAAATAAAATATACTTCCCGCACAGAAAACTAAAGACTCAGATGATTTTTATCTTTGAGCTATTCCAATTATTTACGGAAAAATAACTCCAATCTCATGTAGAATCTTCTGGAGATAATAGAAAAGGAGAGAAAAAATCTGAATAATTTTTTATTAAGTCAACATAACCTTGATCCCAAAATTGAAATAGTCATAATAAGAATAGTAATTCATAGAAGGGCTCCAATCAAGATGGCAGAATAGAAGAATGTGGAACTCA
Source organism: Grampus griseus (assembly GCF_964374135.1). Taxonomy (NCBI): domain Eukaryota; kingdom Metazoa; phylum Chordata; class Mammalia; order Artiodactyla; family Delphinidae; genus Grampus; species Grampus griseus. The sequence goes on from NC_139017.1 coordinate 7,480,333, forward strand.
CCTCTTCCCAAAAATACACCAAAAATACATGTACAAATGGAACAGTTCTTTCAGAATACCTACTGAACACTGGCAGAAGACTTCAAACACCTGAAAGGACAAGAAAGATCTCCACATAAACATGTAGGACAAAAGGAAAGGAAAAAAAAAAAAAGAGGAAGCAGGACAGCACCTGCACCCTTGAGGGAGCTGAAAAAGAGAAAAGGTTCCCACATTCTGGGAAGCCTCCTCACCAGCAGGAAGATCAGCTGGGAGAGAAAAGAGCTTCAGAAGCTCAGAGGAGAGCACAACAACTGGTTTGTGGCAGGCAGAACAGAGAGAGGCCTGCACACGGTCTGTGCCATCACCCTCTGTGCCCCAACTTGAGACACGTGTCCACTGGTATGAGCAGGGGCTGGGTGCTGGAACTCCAGGTTTAGAGGACAGACCTGGGGAGAAGACTGATGTTGGCTGATCAAAGACAGCCTGAAGGGACTGGACTGTGGTATGGCTGCAACCGGGGAGTGTTCACGGAAGAAGCCTGGGCCTGCCATAAAAGTGAAGCACCATTGTTAAGTGGCACATGAATGGAGGGATGGGACTGGCCTAGCAGTCTCTGTCTCCACACGCTTGTCCCAGCTTCTGTGGGCTCTGGGAGAGTGCACCCCAGATGCTAAATGGGGGGCTCCCAGCTCACCTGGCTTCCATGCCCCAGCCGCCACCTTGGTTGACCTGCACACCCACAGTCACCTTGGTGGGCTCCTGGAGCAGACACCAGTGGGTTACCCATGCATAGAGGCAGGGCTGAAACCAAGGCTGAGCCCCAGGGGCTGGATGACTTAGGAAGCAGGGTTGAAATCTTTCCCCACAGTTGTGTGAGCCATGAATTTACACCTCTGCTGGTGGCTTTGTAAACTCAGCTCTTGTGGGACATCCGAATGGACAAGAGGTGTTTCTGCAACTGGGTTGGGCCTCACCAGCTGTGGGCTTTGTGGGCCTGTGCATGCAGGGTCTGGGCTGAGCCAGGGTCTGAGCTCCCTTCATAGCTCCCACAGAGGGTCCAGGTTCATGACTACTACAGTTCTGGGACCTGACTTCTATGGATCTGCACTGGTGGCCTTGTGAACACAATGCCTAAGGGACACCAGGGCCTATGGCTGGCATTTGCAAAGTTGAGACAGGGCCAAAGGCAGTGCCAACAACAGTGTACTTTGTGAGCCTGCACAACGGGTAACAGGTGATACCACAGAGAACACTCACTGGTGAATAGCTCTGGTGGAGGAATACTCACTAGCTCCTCTCCCAGTAGGAATACTAAAATCCCACCTACTTTGTACCGCAGCTCAGAAACACAGTTCAGAAAGATCTGAGGGCTTCTACTCTAACATCTAGAGCAGACCCTATCCCTGACAGGGCAGTGACAACCACAGAGCAAAGAGGAGGACCCACTCAATATCCAGTGCAGGTGCTGGTCACCACACTAGTCACATCTCCTATTAAGGGGATAGCAACCAGCATACACTGAAGAAAGAGGAAATGCAGGCATTCATACTAAAAACAGCACTCGCACCAAAAAATATGAAACCCATGCAGGGTACACGGGGACATTCCCACATAAAAATAGCCCACCAAGACCACAGTAGATCATTGTTTCTCCTAAACCCACAGAGCAAGAGAAATAGAAGTAAAATGAAGAAGCAGAGGAACCACTCCCAATTAAAAGACCAAGAGAATTCCTCTGAAAGAACAAACAATGAAACTGACTTTTTCAATTTAAGAGACACCAAGTTCAAAAAGGAGATAATGAAAATACTGAAGAATTAAGGAGTATTGATAGATATGCAGGTTACTGTAAATAGGAGCTATTACTATAAAAAGGAACCAAGGAAATTTAGAGAACTCATTCACCAAGATGAAAGCTGAGCTAAAGGCAATGAATAGCATAATGAATAATGCAGAAGAACAAATAAGTGATCTGGAAGATAGAATAAAGGAAATCATGCAATCACAACAGCAGACAGAAAGCCAAATGAAAATATATGAGACCTATGGGATAATATAAAGCATGCCTATCTACGCATAATAGGCATCCCAGAAGGAGAAGAAAGAGAAAAGGGGATTGAAAATGTATTTGAAGAAATTATGGCTGAAAACTTCCAAAATGTAAAGAAGAAAACAGACATCCAAGTAGAGGAAACACAATGGGCTGCAAACAAGATGAACCAAAACAGACCTACACCAAGACATATTATAATCAAAATGGCAAAAGTTAAAGAGAGAACTCTAAACGCAGCAACAGAAAAACAGAGTTAATTACAAGGAACCCCCATAAGGCTATCAGCTGATTTCTCTACAGAAAAGTTACATGCCAGAAGGGAGTGGCATGATATATTCAAAGTCCTGAAAGGGAAAGATCTACAACCTATGATACCCTACCCAGCAAAATTATCATTTAGAATAGAAGAAGAGATAAAGAATTTCTCTAATAAGCAAAAACTAAAAGAATGCAGCAATACTAAACCTATCTTAAAGGAAATATTAAAAGGTCTTCTCTAAATAGAAAAGAAATAAGAATCTATAGGAAAGAGAAAATCACAATTGGAAAGTAAATTACTTAAATAAGCCAGTACACAGATTTAAAAATAGAAAAAATTCTGTGAAAGTGATGATAACCACAGTGAAAAGCAAAAGAATAAGCATGAAGATGAAAAAGAGGACATCAAAATTATAAAATGTGGGTGAGGAGAGTAAGAAAATGTAGATTCTTTTTTTTTTTATAATGGATTTGAGCTGATATGACTACCTGTCTAAAATAAGTAGATATAGGAAGGGGTTAACATACTTGTAAAACAGTGCAACCATAAAACAAAAACATATGATAGATTCACAAAAACCAAACAGAACATAACCATAATGCAAAAGAAAATTATCAAAGCACAAAAGGAAAAACAAAAAGAAAGGGACAAAGAAGAAATATAAAATCAATGGGAAAACTAGGTTTAAAATAGCAATAAATAGATATCAATAATTACCTTAAATGTCAATGGGATAAATGCTCCAATCAAAAGACAGAGTGACAAACTGAATTAAAAAAACAAGTGCCTACAATATGCTGTCTACAAGAGACCCACTTTAGGACAAAGGACACACATAGAACGCAAGTGAGGTGATGGAAAAATATTTCATGCAAACTGAAATGAGAAGAAATGGGGGTTGCCATATCAGACAAAATAGACTTTAAAACAAAAGCTGTAAAGAAAGAGAAAGAAGGACACTCTATATAATGACAAAAGGATCAATACAAGGAGAGGTTATTACACTTGTTAACATATATGCACCCAATACAGGAACACCCAAAAACATAAAACAAATACTAACAGACATAAAGGGAGATTTTTTTTTTCTTTTGCGGTACGCGGACCTCTCACTGTGGCCTCTCCCATTGCGGAGCACAGGCTCCGGATGTGCAGGCTCAGCAGCCATGGCTCACAGGCCTAGCCGCTCTGCGGCATGTGGGATCTTCCCGGACCAGGGCATGAACCCGTGTCCCCTGCATTGGCAGGCGGACTCTCAACCACTGTGCCACCAGGGAAGCCCTAAAGGGAGAATTTGATGGGAACAAACTAATAGTAGGAGACTTCAACACCCCATTTACATCAATGGACAGAACCTCAAGACAGAAAATCAATAAGGCAACAAAGATTCTAAATTATACAATAGAACAGTTAGACTTAATTGATATTTTCAAGACATTACATCCATAGAAGCAGAATACACATTCTTTTCTAGTGCACATGGAACATTCTCTAGGATTGACCTCATACTAGGGCACAAAATAAGCCTCAACAAATTTAAGAGTATATACGTTATTTCAAGCATCTTTTTTTTGACCACAGTGGCATGAAAATTGAAATCAACAACAGAAAAAGAAATGAGAAAAAAACAACTACATGGAGACTAAACAATATGCTACTAAAAAAGTAATGATTCAATGATGAAATTAAAGAATCAATTTAAAAAATACCTTGAGGCAAATGATAATGAAAACAACCATACATAATCTATGGGATGTAGCACAAGCTGTTCTTAGAGGGGAGTTCATAGTGATACAGGCCTTCTTTAATGAATAAGAAAAATCTCAAATAAACAACCTAACCTACCACCTAAAAGAATTAGAAAAAGAACAAACAAAACCTAAAATCAGCAGAAAGATAATAAAGATGAGAGAGGAAATAAATAAGATAACGATTAAAAAACAATGAAAAAAAATCAATAAAACAAAGAGCTAGTTATTTGAAAGGGTAAACAAAATTGGCAAACCTCTGGCCAGGCTCACCAAGAAGATAAAGAAGACCCAAATAAACAAAATAAGACATGAAAGAGGAGAAATCATAACTGATACCACAGAAATACAAAAAACATAACAGAATACTATGAAAATTTGTATGCCAACAAATCTGACAACCTAGAAGAAATGCACAAATTTCTAGAAACATACAGCCCACCAAAACTGAATCAAGAAGAAATAGATAACTTGAACAGACCTATCATTAGAAGTGAAATAGAATCTATTATATATATATATATATACACATATATATATATGTGTGTATATATATATATATACATATATATGTAATTCCCTGAAAACAAAAGTCCAGGACCAGATGGCTTCACAGGCAAATTCTACCAAACATAACAAAGAATAACTTATACTGGTACTCCTCAAACTCTTCTAAAACCTGAAGAGGAAGGAACACACTCAAAGACATTCTATGAAGCCACCATCACCCTAATACTAAAACCAGACAAAGACACTACCAAAAAAGAAAATTACAGGCCGATATTTTGATAAAGTTAGATGCAAAAATCCTCAACAAAATATTAGCAAACGAAATCCATAAACACATAAAAACGATCATACACCACAACCAAGTTGGATTCATCCCAGTGTCACAAGTGTGGTTCCACATACGCAAATCAAATCAATCTGATACACCACATCAACAAAAGATAAAAACCACAGGATCATCTCAATAGATGCAGAAAATGCATTTGATAAACTTCAACATCTATTCATGATAAAAACCTTTACAAGAGTGGGTATAGAGGAAATATATCTCAACATAATAAAAGCTATTTATGACAAACCCACAGCCAACATAATACTCAGTGGTGAAAAGCTGAAAGCCGTCCTGCTAAAATCTGTAAAAATACAAGGATGCCCACTCTCACCTCTTCTCTTCAACATAGTATTGGAAGTCCTTGCCATAGCAATCAGACAGGAAAAAGAAATAAAATGTATAAAAATTGGAAGAGAAGTAAAATTTTCATTATATGCAGATGATGTGATACTATATATAGAAAGCCTTAAAGACTCCACACAAAAACTACTAGAACTGATAAATGAATTCAGCAAGGTAGCAGGGTATATGATTAGCATACAGAAATCAGTTGCATTTCTTTACACTAACAATGAAATATGAGAACGGGAATGTAAACAAACAATACCTTTTAAAATTGCACCAAAAGAAAAAAATACATAAGAATAAACCTCACCAAGGAAGTGAAAGACTTATGTGCTGAGAACTACAAAACATTGATAAAGGAAATTAATGATGATTCAAGAAAATGGAAAAATATCCTATGCTCTTGGATTAGAAGAATTAATATTGTTAAAATGGCCATAGTATACAAAGCAATCTACAGATTTAACATGATCCCTATTAAATTACCCATGATATTTTCATATAAATAGAATAAATAATACTAAAATTTATATGGAGCTATAAAAAACCCAGAATTGCCAAAGCAATCCTGAGGGAAAAGAACAAAGCAGGAGGCATAACCCTCCCAGACTTCAGACAATACTACAAGGCTACAGTAATTGAAACAGTGATACTGGTACAAAAACAGACATATGGATCAATGGAACGGAAGAGAGAGCCCAGGAATAAATCCACACACCTATGGACAATTAATCTTTGAGAAAGGAGGCAAGAATACACAATGGGGAAAAGATAGTCTCTTCAGCAAGTGGTGTTAGGAAAGTTGGACAACCATATGTAAATCAATGAAGTTAGAACACACCCTCACACCATAATCAAAAACAAACTCAAAATGGTTTAAAGACCTAAACAGAAGATAAGACACCTTAAAACTCCTAGAAGAACATAAGAAAATCACTCTGACATAAATCTTACCAATGTTTTCTTAGGTCAGTCACCCAAGGCAATAGAAATAAAAGCAAAAATGAACAAAGGGTACCTAATCAGACCTATAAGCTTTTACACAGCAAAGGAAATCATAAACAAAATGAAAAGACAACCTATGGACTGGGAGAAAATATTTGCAACTGATGTGACTGACAGGGGCTTAATTTCCAAAACATACAAACAGCTCATACAATTTGATAACAAAATAAACAAAAAACCCAATGGAAAAATGGGCAGAAGACCTAAATAGACATTTCTCCAAAGATGACATACAGAGAGCCAACAGGCACATGAAAAGATGTTCATCATCACAAATTTTTGGAGAAATACAGATCAAAAGTACAATGAGGTACCACCTCACACCAGTCAGAATGGCCATCACTAAAAACTCTACATATAACAAATGCTGGAGCGGGTGTGGAGAAAAGGGAATGCTCTTACACTGTTGGTGGGAATGTAAATTGGTGCAGCTACTGTGGAAAAGAGTATGGATGTTTCTCAAAAAAATAAAAATAGAGTTGACATGTGATATAGCAATTCTACTCCTGGGCATATACCTAGACACAACTATAATTTGATAAGATACATGCACCCCTGTGTTTATAGCAGCACTCTTCACAATACCCAAGATATGGAAGCAACCTAAATGTCTATCAACAGATATATGATAAAGAAGATGTGATATACATATAAATACAATGGAATACTACTCAGGCATAAAAAAGAATGGAATATTGCCATTTGCAGCAACATGGATAGACTTTTAGATTATCATACTAAGTGGAGTAATTAAGAAAGAGAAAGACAAATATCCTATGATATCAGTTATATGTGGAATCTAATATATGACACAAATGAACTTATCTACTAAACAGAAACAGACTCGTAGACATAGAGAACAGACTTGTGGTTGCCAAGGGAAAGCGGGAGTGGGAGAGGGATGGATTGGGAGTTTGGGATTAGCAGATGCAAATTATTATTATATAGAGAAAGAATAAACAATGAGGTTCTACTGTATAGCACAGGGAAGTATATTCAATATCCTGTGATAAACCATAATAGAAAAGAATATGAAATAAATGTGTACACATACACACATATATATGTATAACTGAGTCACTTTGTTGTACAGTAGAAATTAACACAACATTGTAAATCAACTAAACTTCAATAAAATAAAAAAGAACAATAATTCATAGAAAACCTCTCATAAATATTGATGCAAACATCCTAAATACATATTAACAAAGCTGATTTATTAACATAGAAAAAGGTTTGAGCCATATTTGATGTATTACTGAAATGCACGTTTGGTAAAATTGTTAAAATTCAATCAAATAATTCATAACATCAAGAGATAAAAGGGGCGTGAAACATGATAATCCCCAAATATGAAGAAAAAAGGATGTGACAAAATGTAACACCTACTTATGTTACAAGACACGAGGGAAAAAGAAGTTCATAGCAAACTAGAAATAGAACATATTTAATGTAAGGTCACCTACAGAAACAATCTATAGAAAACATCATTCTTAATGGTTATATTTTGAAAGATTTCTCACAGCTATGGGTACAAAAATAAATATCCCCAAATCCTAGTCCTCTTAATATTGTATCAGAGGTCAGAGCCTATAAAATAATAATAGTACTGGTGATAATAACAAGTATAACTAGTATGTAATAGTAATCAGTATAGCAGGTTAAAAGGACTCAAAAGAAGAACCCTCCTAGGGGACAATACTGTGGAATGTCATCATGACCTTCCAGCATGCATACAACAGGACAAAGAATAAAAGAAAAGATAGATATTAGGAGGAGAAGAGATGTTTAATAAGCCTCTAGAAGTATCCCTCTCATACTTGGGAAGACAGAAGCAGATGGAGGTGCAAAGTGTGCAAAGTAGAATGGAGCAACATTCAGCTAAGAGTATTTCTACAGCTTAAGGTAGCAAAGAAAGAATCCAGTTTGCTTGCTGAACCCAAGAGAGGTTTGTGCTTGGGAGACAGTGGCTGGTAGAAAGAGACCTAGGACTTAAATGGAGGATTCTGGTAGTCAGAAGTCAGTATATGGTATAATCAACCTCTCACTACATTCTATCTCATCTCATAAATCTGGCTATCAGGGATTCATCTCCAAGCAAGAAATCCAGATGATTGTTTTCTAAAAAGAAAGAAGTGAATTAGGTCAAGCCAAGCAAACTAGACCGCGAGTCGGTTCCCCAAGACCAGTTGTTCTGTTTGCTGTCATCTTGAGATGAACTAGGGTGGTTTGCTCTCTTCCCAGAATACAGGAAGAGTGTCAGTTAAAAAAGCACAGGGCACTTACACAGAAGCTGTCACCTGGTCTTTGAAATCATCACCATTCTTACTGGTTTTAATTTCCTGTCTTCTCTGAAAACTTGCTGCTCTCCATGCCAAATGCTGCTACTTTGTAAAGGCTCATGTGAGTTTTTGTTAAATTCTATAATGCCATCTTCCTATTCAGCCTTTTGTCTCCCGTCTCTCTTACTTCTCACACTAATGTTAATTCCCTATTCTGTGAACTTTTGAACTCATGTGTCTGGTCACATCATTCTTTTAAAATCCTTTATGAGGGGTTTCCATGGTATTTAAATGCTATCTAAATAGTTCACATGGCCTAGAAAGCCCTGCATTATCTGGACACTGAGAACTTTTTACAATTACCACATGGAAATACTCCTCACTCCCTAGCTGCCACCTCACCCCCTAGCTGCCACCTCACCCTCCAAACCTCTCTCTATCCATACTGGCTTCCTCTAAGGTGTCTGACCATGCTTCCTAACTGTAGAGATTTGCAAAGTGGCTGAAACCGTAGCCTCCCTCTCAATTGCTTGCGCAGCTAAGCTCTACTCAATGTAAAGAGTAGGAGCAAGTCCTTAAAAAAGAGACTTTATTGGGGAAGATGTCTGTAAAGCATTCAGACTGGCTGGGTTCTCCGGCCACATGCTTTGTGGAACACTGAACATCATTGCAGCACTTGGCAAAGATTATCCAAGAGAATTACCATAGGCAGAAACCAATAAACAAATGAAAAGCAAGTATGACTGAAATGCTACCATAGCATTATGTTCCAAAAGGACAATTTCTCCAGATTCTGCACACCTATGTATCTAGCTAGTTACGTAACTCTAACATCTATCCAGAGGTAACCAAATCAATGTATATAAATTAAGTTCGTAAAGATTCTATCAAAAGAAGTAACAATATTATTAACACATATTCTAAGATTCTCATCAAGACTATATAATTTTAAGTTTTTCTATGAATAAAATTTCACTAGTTACATTCAGAAAGAACAGGCAACAATAACTGACCCTGGGAAAGGGAATAATGTGGTAGGTGACAAGGGTGTAAAGAGGATTCACTTTAAAGGTTTAGTCCTGGAACTTTTGAATTTTGACCCATGGCTATACTTTAGCTACTAAGAATAGTTTTTAATTATATTAACAAAAAGATACCAACATTTTTTAAAAAGTTATTGACTTTAAACTTTTTCTAATGGTCTGATAATTCATATTGCTAACATAGCTCCATTATATTTTAGAGCTTTGTCAGAAAATATGGCAAAATTTGGAGCAGTTTTGTATCTTGGAAATAGCATCAGGACATAGGAGTTAAATTATGTTTGAATCCCTAGTAAATTTGAGTCTCAGATATCAGCAGTATTTACTAGAGAAAAACATTTAATACCTAAGCCTGTTTGTTTGTATTTTTAATCTGTAAAGTGGAGTTAGTATATCTTTGCCTTTAGAATAATTAAATTCAGTGACAGAAATTTATATAAAGCATGTCACAGGGCTAAATACATGTTAGATGCTCACTGTGGCTAACAAGGAATATTAAATAAAACCAGTGTTTGTTTTTCTCACTGTGATAACTGGAGACTCATTATTATGGTAGTTTGATCAACAAAGTCAATATATATAATTATGAAAAAATTACTATAAAATATTGATAATTATCTAGAATGCTGCAAAGCCAAATGTGTTTATTATTTCCTTCCAAAACATATAATCAAATTATATTGCTTGGTTTTAAATGTTTTGTTAATTTTTTTTCAGTAGCTAACATTGTCAAACATATTAAGCAGAATTCTATTTATTTTTCGTATAAAACTCACAGTAATATATGCATACCTTCTGCTTTGTACTGAAGGGAAAATTGGGGTCTTTGACTTTTGTAAGAAACCCAATTATATAGCTAGAATTATGCTGCAATCACATGTCATAGATATTTGCAACAATAAATTTGCTCGATATTGCCATTTTTTTCACTCTCAATGAAAATCCAATTTCCATTTTAATGAAGTTTTCTGAAAATACTATATGCATATATATTTCAATATAAAAATCTATGTAAGTCTTACTCTGTTGGTAAAATAAGTATTTTTATTTGTGTTATATCAATTCTATCTGTATTTGATAGGTTATCCTTTGTATATAAAGATAACACTATTAACCAGCCATCAACTGGGAAAGCACATTTACTTGTTTTGTCAGTAACAGTGAAAGTTTTGCCCTGAGCAATCTTCATCCATGCATCTAACTCCTTTTGTGACAAATAGTATACTTTTGTGAGACCTGAATACTTGCAAGTCTATGACTAGAGAAAACAATCGTGCTGTTTGTGATTTAGCCAGGTCTTCATATCAGAATTGAAAATAACTTAAGACAATAATAAAATGCTTTATAACAACTGGATTACTTAATAGAAGTAAGGATGTTTTACACAGAATAACACTTAAGCTATCCATAAAATAAAATAAGTGAATAAACATAAAACTTTAACTTCCAATTATTAAAAAAACAAGTGTTGGCTATTTGAAACTGTTTTTGTTGTTTTAAAGAGTTTACTTCACAGAGTCCACACAAGACTCAGACACCAGTATTGTTAGTTCTTGTAGTTCCTGCTGTTCTACAGGACTGGAATCTTAGAATAGGAGTTACAATATGTATTCAATAACAAAGAAAAACTTTGATATGATGTTCCCTATATAAGAATTGTTTACTATATTTTATTTATCCATTCACCTAATTGAAAATTGAATCTTTATTAATTACAGATGAGGTAAATATGAATTAGATACAGAGTCATGGACACGGCGGGACTGAGAGTATAGAAAGAAAATTTGCACACCTATGTATCCACCTGGTTTCATAACTCTATCCATAGATATCTAACTCAATTCACATGTTACTAAAGATTCTATCAAAAGAAGTAACAATATTATCCAATAAAATTACCATAGGCAGAAACAAATACACAAACAAAAAGCAAGTATAACTGAAATGCTACCATAACAATTTATTCCAAAAGGACAATTTGTCCAGATACTGAAGATTTCTGCAGTCTGGCTACAAACACAGAATTTCTTAAAATAATCCAAGAGAGCACACAGATATGAGGAATGGTCAATATTATGTGAAAACAACAAAAAATTAATTTAAATAAATATGTAGTTTAGTTTAAATAGTAAATTCGTAAACACATCCAGTAATTGCTTATGTGTTTTGAGTTAAAATTCCTAGCAAGTTTTACTTAATAGGCAAATAGGATCAACTAACACAGCTGCTTGGAATCAAGAGTGAGAAAATTAAATTTATTCAATTATTTGTTTGACAATTTTATTAGGAATTCTCCTATATTTTCAGCACTCTTATAGAAAGTGGGATGGAATTATCTGAGTGAATAAAATGGACAAAGCCCCGGCCTCATGGAGTTTACCTTCTGATATAACACAATGTTAAAGTGAATAAGTAATATGACACCAGGAAGTGACCCACTGATACAGAGTAAAGAGGGAAAGAGATGATATTTAGATGTTTTTCTTAGATGTTTTGAAAATCAATTTTCCCATGCTATAATTAGTGCAGATACTTTAGAGAATTTGAGAAGATAATATGATCATTTGGGGGAGGATTATCAGTTGAACTCAAATGTGAATAAAGCTATTCCTTAGTGAAAATGAATATTTTATATAATATTTTCTTGGTATTTATTCATTAAATTATGAGATTATTATTTCCTGAATTGGTGTGTAAGACTAATATGTTGGGACAGGCAAATTTTGCAAAAAGTAGAGGACATACATTAGTATATAGTATCATTTGAGGTGAAGAAATAGAGAAAAGTTGATATACTTTTTATTTTTGGAAAGAGTACATATGTATACATAGTAGTAAACTACACATAGTATAAAATTAACCATATTTAATTGTACAGATTGGTGGCATTAATTATGTTTACATGGTTGTACAGCTATCACTACCATCCATCTCCACAACTTTCTCATCTTTCCAATCTGAATTATTATTAAATAATAACCTCTCCCATTCTACCCTCCCCTAGCCCCTGGAAACCACCATTCTACTTTCTGTTTCTATGAATTTGACTCCTTTAGGTACCTTATTTAAGTGGATTCATACAGTATTTGTTCTTTTGTGACCAGCTTATTTCACTTAGCATAATGTCTTCAAGATTCATATGCATATTGCAGCATATATCAGAATGTACTTCTTTTTAAGTCTGAATAATATTCCCCTGTATACATGAATATATCCATCTGTCTGTCACTGGACACTTGGGTTGTTTCCACATTTTGGCTATTGTGAATAATGCTACTATGAACATGGATGTACAATTATCTGTTAAAGTCCTTTCTTTCAATTTGTCTGGGTATATACCCAGAAGTGTAAATGATGGATCATACGATAATTCTATGTTTATTTTTCTGAGGAAATGCAAACTGTTTTCCACAGGGGTGACACCATTTTACATTCCCACCAGCAAAGCAGGAGGGTTTGATATTTTCCATGTCCTTGCCAACACTTGTTATTTTGTGGTTTTATATGTGAGTGTGCATATATGTTTTTTTTTAATGATAGCTATTCTGATGGGTGTGAAGTGGTATCTCATTGTGGTTCTGATATAAATTTATCTGCTGACTAATGACTTGGGCATCTTTTCATGTGCTTAATGATCATTAACAGCTAGGCTGGCTGAAAGCTCTAAAATGACCTCATTTACCTAGGGGGTCTGACTTTAGAGAATTGTGGAAACGATTAGTAGAACACAAATAACCCAAGGGCAAAATAAATGAGCAGTCAGCAGGGGTCTACTCAACCTGCACCGTCATTAGGAAGAATTATCAGAGGCCAGTTGCATTAGCAAAATTTAGGGATCTAGTAATCAAGGCCATGTCAGGACATCCCATCATAAATAAGAAAAATTGTTGCCATTTACATCTCCCACAACAAAGGAAGAAGGACAATGCTGGAGGTTTCTTGAAGTTCCAGAAACAGCATATTCTGTACATGGGAAATTTAGGATTTTATGAGTAACACAAAAGTGTTCTAATTGACAGTGGGGCCTGGAACTGGAAAGTATCTTCAAGTAGTGCAGGCTACTCTGCAACAGCCTTGCTGTTTGCGCCAGAAAACCCAGCAGACCCTATGATATTAAAGAAAATAAAAGAACCTAGCAGTATTTGTGCAAAACTGTTGCATGCATGGAAAGTCTCAATGGGAAAATTGTATCACAGGCCCCTAGCCTTCCGGAGAAGGTGATGCCATCAGCCACTTATAATGTTATACTTTTTTGAAAACAACTCATGCATTCTGACAAAACTAGATAAATATTCCAGATATGGGTTTACCTGCTTTATGTCAGACCTTACCCAGCACAACTACATGGGGTCTTACAGAGTGTTTGATCCACCGGCATGTAGTCCCACATAAAAGAGTTTCAGACCAAGGGATCTACTTTCTAGCAAAGGAGGTGTAAGAACAGCTAATGATCCTGGCCATATCATACTACATACACAGGCAGGACTGATAGAGGTGCAAGCTATTGGCAATACTAATGAGGGACAACTCACAGTTAATAACTGAATCAAAGTTCCTTATTTAGTGTTGGGTCACCAATTGGAAGTATATATGGTATCGTGTGCCAAGAGCAGGAGTGGTCCTCCCAAAGACCCACTTGGGGAATCTGTACTTCCTACTTCCAGAAGGGGAACTAGGTCACAATGCTGTTAACTGATGGCGGCAGAGAGAAACAGGTGGTAATACTGCTCAGTACTCCCTTACCCAATCCTAATAATACATTAAAAAAAGCAGCAGTCTCAGCCAGAGACACACATTGTGACCAGTGACTCAGAAGCCTCAGCAATAAGGATCTGATTTACCTCCAGCAGCTAAGACACCAAGACTAAAATCATCACTAGCTGAGGTTGAGAAAAATCTAGAATAAAAGTAGAAGAGGGAAAATATAATTATCAGTTATGTCCTAGGACCACCTGAGGCAGCAGGATCTGTAGTTCTTCTCACTAGTCCTAGTCTTTTTAGTTTTCCCCAGGAATAGAAGCCCATGTGGTTCCTGGCAGAGCTTCTTCCTTAATGCATATAAGGTAATGGATGCAGGCATCACACGTAGACTGTGATAGACATGGAGATGCAAGAAAGAACTTGTGGCACAATTTCTGGGAATGTTGTCAGTGGATGTTCCCTGCAGGGAACATCTCAGCTTCAAAGAGCTACCTGTCCCAAGCTCACACCTGATATGGCCCACATTCAATGACTGAGAAAAAGTAAAGGATTAGCCATTTTTACCCCAATATAGAACAATTCTAATAGGCTCCAAATAGCAACTCCTCTCTATAATCTCCTTCTCTACCATGTTATTTAACCAATGCCCTGTTGATGGAGATTCCTGTTGTTCCTATCTTTGGCACACAACAGACCTGACACATTTTCTCAATTATATGAATTTAGTTTATTTAAAAATGGGCAAAAAACTAGAATATTCATTTCACCAAGGAGACATACAAAAGGCCAACAGGTATATAAAAAGATGCTCAACATCACTATTCATCAGGAATATATCAATCGAAACTACAATGAGATATCACCTCACACCTGTTAAAATGCTGTTATCAAAAAGACAAGCAATATCAAGTGTTGGTAAAAATGTAGAGAAATTGGAATCCTTGTACACTACAGGTGGAAATTTAAAATGGTGCAGCCACTATGGAAAATAATATGGAGGTTCCCCCCAAAATTAAAAATAGAACTACCATATGATCCAGCCATCCTATTTTTGAGGATTTACCCACAAGAATTGAAATCCAAATCTTGAAGCAATATTTGTACTTTCATATTCATTGCAGCCTTAGTCACAATAGCCAAGATGTGGAAACAACCTAAAAAACCCTGGATGGATGAAGAAAATGTGGCATATGCAGATAATGAAATATTATTCAGCCTTAAAAAGAAGGAAATTCTGCAATGTGTGACAACAAGGATGAAACAGGAGAACATGCTCTCAACACAAGAAAAAAAGATCAAAAGCGACAATTATTTTATTTCTATATTTAAAAAATATTAAGAAAACAAACAAATAAAAAAAAACTCTTGGGCTTCCCTGGTGGCGCAGTGGTTAAGAGTCCGCCTGCTGATGCAGGGGACATGGGTTCGTGCCCCGGTCCGGGAAGATCCCACATGCCGCGGAGCGGCTGGGCCCGTGAGCCATGGCCACTGAGCCTGCGTGTCCGGAGCCTGTGCTCCGCAACGGGACAGGCCACAACAGTACCGCAAAAATAAAAATAAATAAATAAATAAATAAATAATCATGAAATAATAGAAAATTGAACAGAATGATAATGAGCAAGGAGATCGAATTAATACTTTGAAAATCTCCCAGCAAATACAAGCCCAGGAGTAGATGGCGTCACACGTGAAATCTACCAAACATTTAAAGAAGAATTAATACAAATCTCTCTCAAACTCTTACAAAAAATTCAAAAGGAAACAACACCTCTAAACTCATTTTATGAGGCCAGCATTATCCTGACACTAAAGCCAGTCAAGGACACTACAAGAAAAAAAATTACAGGTCAATATGTCTGATAATATAGGTGTAGACATTCTCAACAACTTACGAACAAACTGAATTCAAGAACACATTAAAAGGATCATACACCATGATCAAGTGAGACTTATTCCTGTAATATATAGTTGGTTTAAAATATGCAAATCAACAAATGTGATAAACCACATTAACAGAATGAAGGATAAAGATGATATGATTATTTCAATAGGTTCAGGAAAATCATTTGACAAAATTCAATATCCATTCATAATAAAAACTCTCAACAAATTAGTAATAGAAGGAACATTCCTCAGCATAATAAAGGTCATATATGACAAGACCATGCTCACTGGTGAAAAGTTACAAGCTTTTCCTTTAAAATCAGAAACAAAACAAAGATATCCATTCTTACCATTTCTATTCAACGTAGTATTAGATACCGCAGCCATAGTAATTAAACAACAAATAGAAGTAAAAGTCATCCATATCAGAAAGGAAGACATAATATTATCTGTTTTCAGATGATATGATTTTATACATAGATAACCCAAGAGCATTCACCAAAAAAACTGTTAGAACAAATGAAATAAAGTTGCAAGATATAAAATTAACACTCACAAATCAGTTGCATTTTATACACTAAAGAATTATGCTAAGGAGAAGTTAAGAAAGCAACCCCATTTACAATAGTATCAAAAAGCATAAAATACTTAGGAATAAATTTAACCAAGGAGGTAAAATACCTATACACTGAAAACCATAATATATTGATGAAAGGAATTTAAAAAGATACAAATAAATGTTAATCTATCCCATGTTCTTGGATTGAAAGACTGAATTAGTTTGTGAAAATGTCCAATGTATTCAAAGCAATCTAAAGATTCAATGTAATCCCTATCAAGGTTTCAATGGTACTTTTCACAGAAGTAGAAAAAAACCTATTCTAATATTTATGTGGAATCAAAAGGACCCTGAATAGCCAAATTAATTCTAAGGAAGAAAACAAATCTGCAGACATCACACTTTCTGATTCCAAATTATACCACAAATTATATTATTATTATATTCCAAATTTATAGTAATCAAAACAGTATAGTATGGGCATAAAAACAGGCACGCAGACCAATGAAACAAAATTCAGAGTGCAGATATAAGCCAACACATATGTGGTCAACTGATTTTTGACAAGGGCACAAGAAAATACAATGGAGAAAGAAATCTCTTCAATAAATGATGCTGGAAAAAATGGGTATCCACATGCAAAAGAATGAAGCTGGACCCCAGTCTTATGCCACTCACAAAGTTAAGTCAAAATGGATCAAAGATTCCAGTGTAATATCTGAAACTATAGAACTTCTATAGGCAACCATAGGGAAAAAGATCCTCGACATTGGTCTTGGCAGCGATTTCTTGGATAAGACACCAAAAGCAAAGGCAGCAAAAGCTAAAATAAGTGGGACTACATCAAACTAAAAATCCTCCTGCAAAGTAAACAATCAATGAATTGAAAAGGGAATCTACAGAATGAAGACAATACTCACAAATCATGTATTTGATAAGGGATTAATATCCAAAGTATATAAAGAACTTATACAACTCAAAAGCAAAAAAAAAAAAAAAAAACATACCAACCAAAAAAAAGCAATTTAAAAATGTGCAAAGAACCTGAGTTTTTGGTTCCAAAGAAGACATACAAATGGCCAATAGGTATATGAAAATGTACTCAACATCACTAATCATTAGGAAAATGCAAATCAAAACCACATAGAGATAATCACTTCACACCTGTTAGGATGGCTATTATCAAAAAGATAAGCAATAACAAATATTGGTGAGAATGTGGAGAAAAGGCAACTGTTATACACTGTTAGTAGGAATGTAAAACAGTACAGCCATTATAGATAACAATATGGCAGTTTCTCAAAAACTTAACGATTGAATTACACTATGATCCAGCAATCTCACGTCTGGGTATTTATCCAAAAGAAGTGAAATCAGTATCTTAAGAAGCTATCTCCACACCATGTTCATTGCAGCCTTGATCACAAGAGCCAAGATATGGAAACACGCTAAATGTCTTTTAATGGATGAATGGATAAAGACAATGTCTTATATGTGTGTGTGTGTGTGTGTGTGTATATATATATATATATATATAGTTTTATTATATTTACAGTATAATTGAATATTATTTATTCAGCCATAAAAAATAAGAAAAGCTTGGCACTTGCTACAACATGGATAATCTGAATCTGTAGGTCATCAGGCTAAGTGAAATAAGCCAGACATGGAAAGACAGATACCGTATGGTACCATTTATATGTAGAATTTAAAAAAAAAAAAAAAAGCCAATCATCACAGAAACAGAGATTAGAATGCTGACACTGATTGCCAAGGGTTTGGCGGGAGGGAGAAATGGGGTGGTGTAGGTCAAATGGTATAAATTTTCAGTTATAAAACAAAGAAATTCTGAGGATCTAATGTACAGCATGGTGACTATAGTTAATAATAAGGTATTGTATACTTGGAAGTTGCTGAGAGTAGATCTTAAACATTCTCATCTCACACACACAGTTAACTGTGAGGTGATGGATGTGTTAATTATTTTAATCTGGTAATCATTCTACAATGTATATGTATATCAGATCATCATGTTGTGCACTTGAAATATATACAGTTGTATTTGCCAAGTTTTCCTCAATAAAGTTTTAAAACTCAAACAACCAAAAAAGTAAAAAATGGGTACAGAATATTCACTACTTAACACTGCTTGGTTTAAGGAAGTACAATAATTATATAGAATTGTTTGTGAAAAGAGAGATTTTGAAAATCCAACTGCCAGGACTAAGATGCATTTTATATGAATAAATATGTATTTGAATAAATGTTTATGTTAATTGTTTTAATTCACCACTTTCTATACTAACAACTAAACAGCTTTTAAGATGTTCATTGAAGCTGTTTGAAAAGTGATTAGAAAATACCAAATGTTAATCATATCTCTGATTAGTTTTTACAGATTACCTCAAAATTAATTATGTGAATCTGTTTTAATATCACAGAAAATTGTTCTTCCGTCTCACTCTTTGTCAGTTTTAACTTATTTTGTCCATGAGACTTCATAATAGGTTGTAAAAACCTTAATGATCACTTATATGATCTTTCCCTCTTTCATTTTAGTTTTTTTCCTATGTATCTTAAGTCCTAAGTTCCCGACAGTACTTACTTTTGTACAACATTTTAAAAATATACTGTAAAGAAAAGCTACAGTGTTTTCCCATCAGAAGAAGCCTCATTACACTGTTTAGAAATGAATCTATTTAAATTGTCTTCAGTTATTTCTGATAAGGTAATCATTAATTCATGACCTAGCATTTATCAGAACATTTAAAAACTGTATAGAACAGCCCACCATATTCCAGACTTCTCAGAAAAGCATTATACTGTTACTAATTGACAGATAGTGTTCTGAATATATTCGACCATTTTATGGGTGCCAATGATTGAGATCTCTAAATAATCTCATAAGCTACTGCTATTCCATTTATCCTCACCATGGATCAACCATAAGTTCTATTTATCTCTATACTTTTAAGAAATATACTCTATACTTTTAAGAAATAGATATGTGGAACTATAAAATGCACCTATCTTCTTCTTACGCATTAGCAATCTTTACTTGTATCATGCCAGGGTCAGAGATTCCCTGTCCAGTGAATTTTTGTTTGCAGAGGTCCCATCTTTCTATCTAATACCTTCTATGAAAAAACAACCAAGGCCATTACTTTCTTTCATAATAATTCATAATATGGTATTCTAAAGCACAGTCCTAATAAGAGGAAATCTAATATTTTATTTGCCACCTCTGAACACTCAAGTCTCAATATACCAATACAAAAGAAACAAACTCTTTTTGTTAATTCATATTACATTCTTATGGCAAAGAATTTGTTAAACTTTGAAATATCAAGAAATATCTGATTGTATGGATGAAAACAATATATCTGTAATCATATTTGTGTTATCAGATATTGAAATTTTTTTCTATTACTTATTTTGATTCATTTATATGGACTTCATATGTATTTGAACATTTACTTCACATTTAACAAATTTATTAATATAAACTGTTTTCTTTATAATGTTTTTATAGTATTAGAATATTTACTAAAAATCTTTGGTAAATTGTCTAAAACAAGGCTACTTATACTCTTTTTTCCTTCTTTAGTAGGTTTTGAAGAATCTTTTTTTTTTTTTGCGGTACGTGGGCCTCACCCTGATGTGACCTCTCCCGTTGCGGAGCACAGGCTCCGGACGCGCAGGCCTAGCGGCCATGGCTCACGGACCCAGTCGCTCCGCGGCATGTGGGATCCCCCCGGACCGGGGCACGAACCCGTGTCCCCTGCATCGGCAGGCGGACTCTCAACCACTGCGCCACCAGGGAAGCCCGAAGAATCTTTTTTATAACATATATTTTATGTATCAAGATGGTATTTAGACTATGAACCATATATTTATATTTGAAATATGTGCAGGTCTACAAATAATAAAAAATCATATAAACCAAGTAACATATGTGTCCATATGTAAAAAATCTGTAATATATGTGTTATCTGTATGTGAGTATATCTATTATGTCTATCTATTATGCTCAGACAACCACTTATGGAAAAATAAAATCTCTCAGAAAGCTAACTGGGAGGAAAGTTTATGATGCTATGATTTGAAAGAGGCTCCTGAATGTTCAAGAACAAAAATATAAAGTGTTAGAAAGGTCCAAGTGATTATGACTCACCAAGCTCCATCTCTTTCCTCCAATAATGTGGGTAAAATCTTCATGTAGAGAAGAGCCTTAGTTCAAGGTTAGCAAAGTATCAGGGGGCTCACGTGTGATCTGTGGATTGCTGGAAAAAAAGGAAACAAGGCTATCATAGTTTGAAAAATATGGATTTGGGCCCAAATCTTAGAAGAGGAAATATAATTCAGCAGGGTTGAATCTGAGAGTTTTCTTGCCTTTCTCAAAGACTCAGGGTCTAGATTTGGGATGTTAAAAGGAAAAAAAAAACCTCATTAATGAAAAGTTCATGTAATTCTTATCAGAAAACGTCGGCAAAAAGTAGATGAACTCAAATTCACACACCAGGAGTCTTTGCTCCTTTTCCTCTATCACCTCCCTAACACTGGAGACAGCGTATTGTAACGTCCTTCACTTTTTTGGCCCTTCCTCTGGTAGTGACAGTTAGTGTCATGTTGCTAGCTGTTGGGATGGGCACCATTCGTGGGTTTCTTTTTTTTTTTTCCCCCTAAGATTTGCCTTTTCTTTTAACCTACAAGATAGTTACGCAAAAATGGAATCTCTCATGGGTAAAAATCTTGTGCATACTATTAAATTGGAACCCTATCTTTTTATTGAGACTATTTTTTATTTTCATTTTTATATTATTTTTTAATATCTTTATTGGAGTATAATTGCTTTACAATGGTGTGTTAGTTTCTGCTTTATAACAAAGTGAATCAGTTATACATATACATAGGTTCCCATATCTCTTCCCTCTTGCATCTCCCACCCTCCCACCCTCCCTATCCCACCCCTCTAGGTGGTCACAAAGCACGGAGCTGATCTCCCTGTGCTATGCGGCTGCTTCCCACTAGCTATCTATTTTATGTTTGGTAGTGTATATATGTCCATGACTCTCTCTCACTTTGTCACAGCTTACCCTTCCCTCTCCCCATATCCTCAAGTCCATTTTTTAAAACAGAGCATATATCACAAGATACATTTGAGCCTGATTTCTGTTCTCTGAAAGTCTTTATCATACATTTGTATTTCCTTAAGGACTGATTCTTTTTCTTCAAGAGGGAAGACAAATCTCATCAACATGAACCGACCACTGACACTTGCAGTGAAAAATTTACTGTCTCCAAAAAGCACTCCATACCCCCTGAGTTAGAGAGTCAGGGTTGTCCCCAAACACAAGGCAAGGCATTTTTCAGGAGTACAACCCTGAACCTCCATGACCTCATCCTATGGAATATTTACAACTATCCGTGTATGATTCTGGCAGAAAAGATTATCTATATTCTTGTTGACGACCCTTGCTATGCAGTCAATATTGAAATTTGTGTGGCCTTTTGTAAAGCCAACATCACCTTCTTTCACTGAGTTTGGTGTTAGGGTGCATGCAGATGAGTTACTGTCTCTCCACACTTCACAAAATGCTCCTTGAAAAATATGGGCACTTTTAAGGTTAAAATCTAGAATTTCTTAATAGTTCATGGGTCTAATACTCATACAGAATCGTATTCTTCATCGTACTGTACTATAGATCCTAGGATAGCAAAGCTGGCATCTATGTGGCTCATGAAGGGCTTAGCATGGTGAGAGACGCCTAAGACAATATCTCGCGGTCCATTAGGGATCTGAGGATTGTAGTAAAGCTTCCTGCAAATAGTCACTCACTCTTAAGAGGCCTGAACCTTCTACACTGCTGTTCCCTACATTGCTTGATATCCATGATCTTAGTTTGGCAATGCCGTGTCGGGGCAACAGTCACTTAAAAAAATCTTGAATAACCCTTAACAAGGCTCTCACAGAAAGTACTCAGCTCCTAATCTGTTTTTTATCCTACAATGAAGATGAAGGATCAGTTGGGAGATTTTGGACTTTCTCATTAAATAGTCAAATAGCTCAAGGAATAATAGTTGGGTTCTTTCAGAATCTACCAAAGAAAGAAAAAAAAAAAAAAAAGAATAAGAAGAAATTAAATAAATTAGCACACTTAGGTAATTTATATCTTCAACTAACTTCATCAATTACTAATATTAGTGGGAAATATTGAAATATTTTAGGGCATTTTTTCACATTGAGATATAGTTTTCACTACTTTGGGGTCCATTACAGTGATAAAATCCTGATGGAAATACTAGGGGAATACTTGCTCTGGCAAAAGAAAGATTTTCACTAGATTGGATTCTACTTTCTGGGGGAACTCTCTTTTCCATTGTTCTCTGGGGGTGGGGGTTCCTCCCTATCCAATAACCTCCTTGACCACACCTGATGGGGGCAATATACAGGAGGTTCATCTTAAGGTATGCTCAGTTTTACAACCTACGTAATGCTGGCAATAACTTTTGGCATCCAGGTGTTGGGTGTGTGTGCAAGTCTGTCTCCCCAAGAACGCTTGAGGGAAACGCTTAACAGAGTTCCTGGGATAAAAAGGCAATCAATGATTGTTTCCTTATCCTCAGTTTTAGATGAGAACCATTATTCCTAAGAAGTTGAAAGTAGAATGATGAACTCTTTTCAACCTCTTATCATGTATTATCTATCAAAATTCTGTAATAATATTTTTTTGTTTCAAGCCAGAAAAACCTCCAATTAAACATATAGAAGTTGTAGTACAGCTGTAATATGAACTGTAACATAAAACAATGAATGTATGAAAAGAGGTTAAGCAGTGCCACTTTAAAAAATCCTAATTTGAATTCTATAATTATAGGTGTCACAGAAATTTTGTCGCCCTTTTGCAACTTTTGTTAAGTAGAGAATATAAAGAGGTTTGCACTTACAGCAAGAAGATATGAAATTGTAAAGGGCAAAAATCTACAGAAATTTACTAGATAATACTGAGTAAAAAGAGAACATGTTATTGTAATGAAAAAAATAAAACTAAGCTGTAAAATGAGACATATAATTCTCATTTTTAAAATGTGGCATCCTGTTGTATTTTTAAAATAGATGTGTAAATCCTAGAAAACACTTGTGTGGTGTTTATAAAATTAGGTGTGTGTAAAATACATTAGGATTCTAATGTATTTGCTCTGTTTTCAATTGCTCATGTGTTCCTTTGTGGTTTTCCACTGTAGCCCTATTGCCATTCAAGCAGCTAATTAACATCTATTATTAGGTGCTTTCTCCACAAAAATACCCTCTGCTTTATATTTAATTACCTTTTCCAAATCCCAGAGCCAGGAGGCTTATAAGATGATAAGGGCAAATGACTATCTGTGGAGTGGAAAGCATATATTTTAGATGGAGCAAGTGCACATTTATCACTAAGAAAGTATTTATTAAAAATAAATAATAATAAAAGCAGCTAAATTAAGATCACATTTAGCATTAGGTATCCTTCTTATAAAAATGTCTAGAAAGATGAGCTACTTAGTATATATCTAAAAATATTTATGTTCTGTCAAGTCTTCATGAATTCTAAGAGTACTTTCAGTATAAAATATTTAATTTCAAGCAAAATGGTAATGCATATTAATTTCATTTTTATCAAATGATTATTTATGATACTGTAAAAATAGTTAAAATTGTTTTAAAAACACAGTCACTTAAAATACATAGAAACCCAGTATATGTATGTGCTTGTATACAACAAATTATTTTGATACTAATTTTGGTTCAGTAGTGAATAATTTAGTAGCCTACTACATCTCTCTATTAAGGAGAATGTTTTGATACATAAAGCTGTGCATATAACTGTAAGACAGGCATCACTGTATTTCCTAAAATAGAATCAATATGTTGCTTCACAGTATGAAAGTTATATGACTTACTTGTAATAACGGTACATTTGTAATAATGCATTTGAAATTTATGTTAATAGACACTTATGGAAGAAAGTTACATAATAGGTAACAGTTACATAATAGTTAGGTATTTTATTATTTTTTTCTTAAAAGAATTACTTGGACTACAGTGTGGAAAATTATTTTTAGCGTAACAGGTGGAACAGTGTGAGTAGAAAGGAAACACTTGCGGTAGTCAGTAGTGAGGGTGGATTAGCGTGTTAGTGGTGGAGATATACAAACATAAATGTCAGATGTACAAAATATTTCGGAGGTAAAACTGATTTCATTATGTATCTGATACAGGAGATGAAAGAGGGAAAGTATGGTGAATGATTTCCAGGCTGGATTGTGTAACTAGATGGAAGACAGTGGTCTCTCTCTTGGAGGAGCTACTGAAAAAAGAATAAGTTATATTAGAAGGACATGAGTTTGGTTGGCAGGATGAATCTGAAGAGTTTCTATGGCTATGTATCCCAGCTCTGGCTCAACATGATCATCAAATGAGAAGCTTTAAAAAAAAAAAAACTCTAAATATTCTGATTTAATTTTTTCTGAAATATATCCCACATGTCGATTTTTAAAAGCCCATAAGTGATTTCATTGTTAGTCCCCTTGGAGAATCATAGACTAGGGCAGTCAAATGTAAATAAGTAGATGTTGTATGAATGTAAACTTTCATACATACAGTTTTAAGTATTAAATTCTGTAGAAAAAACATTTGAATATTAAAATATGGAAAAAGAGATTCTGAAAGATTTATGGTAATAAAAACCCTTTTTCTAATAAGGAACCATAATATTTACCTGGAATTTAAATCAATATATTCATTTTTTTGCCCTAAAATATCTCAGTATTAGTATTTCAAAATATTTTTCTCCATTACTAATATTGAATATTGTGATTCATTTTACATAAATATCTGAGCATAGAAATGTTATTCTCTTCTGGCTTTAATGTTTT
The DNA here is from genome assembly GCF_964374135.1 of Grampus griseus. Classification (NCBI taxonomy): domain Eukaryota; kingdom Metazoa; phylum Chordata; class Mammalia; order Artiodactyla; family Delphinidae; genus Grampus; species Grampus griseus. The sequence continues at coordinate 7,505,951 of NC_139017.1, forward strand.
CTGTTTTAACTCCCAAAACTTTTTTCTTAGATTTTTCTTAGTATCTTTGTACTCTTCCTTTTCTTTCTTCATTAATGCTTTGAATAATTTAAAAATATTTCTTAGAGCCCTATCATTTCCTATAATGTTATTAGTAGATTCATAAATAAGCTATTGTTTCATAAATGAATTTTATATCAGTTACTGTTTTTGGAAATGCTTAACTTTATTCAGAATGACTTTTGTCGTATATTCTGTATTCAAAGAATGCCATAATATTTGCTATCAATGATAGTTGAAAACTAGTTTCCACATTTAATAAAATAAATCTAATAGTTCTCATGCTTTGGATAAAATAATGTATCTTGCCAATGGAGTTAAATAACTTCATTTTGTTTTATCCATAAGTTCACCAATTATTTAATTAAATTAATAAATAAGTTAATATTATATCAGTTGGAAACCATAACAATCCCATTAAATAATAATCAGGACTTTATGACTTTATGACGAATGAATTGCTACGAGATTGTAACTTTTGATTATATCTATATGATATATATACATATTGTACATATTGCACACATTATAATTCTTTACAACTTTATATATAATATATATAACTATATATATATAATATTTTAGAACATTATAAATGTATATGTATGTATACACATACATATTTATTAATAAGTAGGAGAAAACAGATTGCTTAGAATGCTATTTATTGAACATAATGCATATAGATCTGTTTTATAAACTAACAAATGATTATGAAGGCAAAGATGAGAGGCTGTATCATTGTCACCTGTGCATCTCTAGTGAAGAGTGCACAGAACAAAGGAGGTACAGAGTAAATACCCTCTCTATTATACAAGGGTTGAGGACTAACTTACCAGTAGAATTTTATACTAATATGATATCATCAACATGAGTTTCAAATACAATTAATTCTTATTTTTTCCATTCAAAACTGACCCAAATTTTGGCATAAAAGTAAGTATCTACTAAAAAATGAGTTTCTTTTCTACAGTGTGTACCTGTAATGATTTACCTGCCTTTATGGATCACAAAATATAATACTGCTATCATGAATACTTCACATGCCAATACCTTATGGATCAAAATGTAACTCAACTGACATAATTTCTGAAATGCCCATATATTTTTTTCATGCTTCTCATTAGTACATTGTGATGCTAAGTCATTGGCAATGCAAATTCTTCATCATAAAATGAAAGAAAGATTAAATCAAATAAAAATGCAGTGTTAACTTTTAAAACCCATGTTTTAAAAATAAACATTCCACTGACATTTATGAGGCACCAAATAAAATAGTCTCAGGAAGATCATCATAAATGCGAACGCACAGGAGTTAAAGTCATAAATTCCTTTCCAAACATTTATGAGTCAAAAAAAATAGAAGGTAGTATTTGAGAAGGCTGGAAATTTTTGTGTGACAAGAATTTCTGATTTTTCTTTTTTCAATATACTCCATTATAAAGAAATAACAAGTTGAATTTTTACCTCAAACAGAAACAAAACTCCTATCAATATGAAGACATGTTTATTATGCTGCATTCAAATAATTTAACTGAACATAGTTCCACAATAGGAAGCTTTCTCAACATCAAACAGTATTTTCAAAGCTTCTTGTTTCTCTATGCTGGTCATTTAATATTGACCAACACCAATATGTGAATACCAGTCGGTCTTCTCCATTCATTCAGCATTTTCTAACAATGGCCAATGAAGGTTCATGAATGCCTAGGACAGTATCTTAGATCAGCCTTAGGCACTCTGTGAAAGGTCATTCCGAAATTTTTAAAGCCTTGATCATTATGTATATGACTTTTCAGTGAAATGTAATGGGTTTTGATGGCTCTCAACAAATTGGCATTTAATCTTACCGACTGCTTATTAAAAACATGCATTTTCCAAAAATAGAATTGTTATGCCTGTAGCTTCATAGGATTAGGACCTAAAAATTAGGACCTAAAAATCAAATGTATTTTTATCAATTCTTACTTTAAGATATAGCATCATGATTTCAATTTTGTTAGGAAAGCCTATCCACATTATTATACTTTTAAAAGAATACTTTTCATCTATTCTGTGTGTTTATTCACCCAAATGAATTCTATTATCATTTTATCAATTTACATTGAAAAATTACATTAACTTTGACATATTAATTTGTTAAGGATGAAATCTTCAGAAGTTCAGAGCTTCAAGTTTAGAAAGATACATTATTTCTCCATTGATTTAGGTCTTATTTTATGGCTCCATTAATATTTTAACATTACCTTAATATAATTCCTAGATATTTGTTTTTAATTTATTCCTAAATATTGTTAATTGTGTTATTTTAACAAAGTATTTTCTCATTATACTTTGTCATGAGATTTTTCAGTTATGAAAAATAAAACTGATTTATATGCATTTACCTAGTTTCTTTTATCAGGTCACAATATTATTTTTAGTTTTATTAGTTTTCTTTTTGGTTTCTTTGTTTTTGGATTTTCTAGGTAAAAATGCCATAACTTCTGAAAGCAATGATAAGTTTATTTTTAAACTCATATCTTCTCTGTCTTTCACTCTCTCTCTACACACACACACACATATATATATATATGTATATATATTACCTTTTCTGATTTTTAAATAAGAGAACAGTATCCAATAAGATTTAAAAACACTGTCATTTGCAGCAACATGGATGGACCTGGAGATTATTATACTAAGTGAAGTAAGTCAGACAGAGAAAGACAAGTGTCATATGATATGGCTTATATGCGGAATCTAAAATAAACTGATACAAATTAACTTATTAAAAAAAAAGTGAAAAAAAAAACTTATTTACAAAACAGAAACACTCACAGACTTAGAGACTGAACTTGTGTTTACCAGGAGGAAAGGGTGGGGAGGAGGGATAGATTGGGAGTTTGGAGTTGACATGTACACACTGCTATATTTAAAACAGATAACCAACAAGGACCTACTGTATAGCTCAGGGAACTCTGCTCAACATTCTGTGATAACCTAAATGGGAAAATAATTTGAAAAATAATAGATACTCATATATGTATAACTGAATCACTTTGCTGTACACCTGAAACTAACACAACGTTGTTAATCTACTCCATAATAAAATATTAAAAAAAAAAGAAACTTAAGAGACATATCAAAAAATAAAAATCCTGTCATTCCTGACTATAATTTTGTTCTGTTTATTTATTGCTCCATAACTAATCACCCCAAAAGTTAGTGGCTTAAACCTTAAAAAAATCATCTAATTACTTCTCACAATCTCTACGGGTTGGTAATTCAAGAAGGCCTTGGCTAGGTATTTCTCGCTTGGGGTCTCCAGTGTAGCTGTAGTCAGATGTTGGCTGGCAGGAACTGGATGGCGGTGGGAGGGGGATCAGTTAGATGGGGGCTGGCCAGTTTTCACTATCTTTTCTTATAGCCCTCCTTGTCATCTCTGACAAGGCTGGTTTGGGCTTCCTCTAGGTATCATGTCCTCAGAGCCCTTAGCTTGCTTACTTGACACTTAAAGCTTCAAGAGTGAATATTCCAGACAGCAAGGTAGAAACTTTATTACCTTTCATGACCTAGCCATGAAACCAGAGTTCATCATTTCCAAAGTACTCTATTTGCTGACCAATCAAAAGCTCATTTAGGGCTTCCCGGGTGGCGCAGTGGTTGAGAGTCCGCCTGCCGATGCAGGGAACACGGGTTCGTGCCCCCGTCTGGGAAAATCCCACATGCCGCGGAGCGGCTGGGCCCGTGAGCCATGGCCGCTGAGCCTGCGCGTCCGGAGCCTGTGCTCCACAACGGGACAGGCCACAACAGTGAGAGGCCCGCATACCGCAACAATAAATAAGCTCATTTATATTCAAGGGAAGGAAGATAGATTCCACCTCAATGGGGTGGTTGTCATAACCGGGAGCCACACTCAAAAAATATAACTTCTAGCATTTTATAAGATTTTTTGCTCTTTTCTTTGAATACTCTTTATAATACTGAGGAAATTTTATTCTGTTTTTAGTTTATTTGAATATTTCATTTCTTTTAATTAGAATGTATATTTTTAAAATTTTTATCAGCATCTATCTATGTGATAAATGTTTATTTCATTCCAAGAAAATATTATGTTTGCCTTATGCCAGGCTCCATGATGGATCCTGGGTATATAGAGATGAATCAGGCAAGATCTGTTGCACCTCAGTTGATCTCATCTCAATTGTCTATATAACCACAAACCTACTGTCGGCCAGAGTCCTGCCTGACTATCTACACTGTGCTGAGTGTTTTCTCATACCTAGTCTACTCCCACCTTCTCTTCTCAAAACCTCAAGACTCCCAGTCCCAACCCTCAGTTAAAAATCTTGGTTCACCTACATTGTTGCATTTATCAGCAATTCTTTTCTCTTTATTGCTGAGTAGTATTCCGTTGTTCCACAGTTTATTTCTCTAGTCTCCTGGGCTAGGCCGTTTTTTTTTTTTGCTATTATTCATAAAACTGCTATGAACAACAAAAAAAATCTTGGCTTCTACTTCACTGAAAAACAAAACTTTTTATTATTTGTCAGTAGGCGTACACAGTATCATTTTATCATCAAATATTCCCATATAAGCCCTACTCCCCATATTCTGTTTTCCCTCCAGTAACAATGGGTGAATTCTGTCTGCTGCTCACTTTTCTTCTTTATTTCTCTACTAGATTCCATCCCCCAACCTACTCAAAAAATTATGATCCTCCAATTAATTCCACTCTTTCCTGCATTATGCAACCCAGGAGTTGATTCTCTTTCACATGGAAAGTCAGAACTTGTAATGAAAGCATCTGCCACATCAGAAAGATTAAGAAAGGTCCTCTGGTCTTATTCTGCTGGTGATATCCATTCTCTCCATGCCAAGCTCAGAGCTCAGGCATGCAGTTATTTGTCATATCTTCCAAGGTCATGTCACATTGGATTCAGCCTCCAGTCTTCACGGAGCCTCTGGTTTAGAATACTGATGAGTAACCTGGTACTTTGGCTGCTGGCAGCCAGTGAGAGCTCAGCGACTGACTTGTAACACCAGATACTGCAGTACTGCCGACAGACACCAGTGGGAAGAAGAGAATACGAGCTCTATAGGTAGGCCAGTTTGACTGAGCCCTTTCCTTTTGTGTCTTCTCCTTTCTGCTCAGTCCAGTTTCATTTTGCTCATAGGGTGCCATGTACGGAGGTCTTGCCCCCGTCTTCAAAGCAAAGATCCTTGAGCGAAAAGCTATGCCCGATACCTCAGCTCACAGAAGTGCTGTGGAGACACTGCAATTCAACATGGTGGGGCCATGTCACCTTGACTGTTTTACATGAATATTCTTTATTACTCTATTTCCTCTGTTGGAAAATTAGCTACCCCTTTTGCATCATTTTTCCCCTACTAGGTGTTAGGATATTCATCCCTAATTTAGTCTACTTTAGAGTTAATTTTTACCCCGTAATTTGAAATATAAGTACCTCATGAAAGTCTATTCCCATTTACCTTCTGATACTTTGTGCTATTTTTGTCATACATGTCATATCTACGTCTATTTAATATAAATATATAAAGATATTATAATGTATATTACAGACACTAAGTTTTTCAGGGCAGGTAATCATGATTTAAAACTATTAAATTTTATTAGGAAAAAAAAACAAATTAGAAAAAAGAAGGAACTAATTTACCCATAAGAAACAATGTTTAGATGCTCTTCACAATATAAATTCCGATAATTCTGTGGTTAATATTTACAATTTATCTATATACGGAACATAACATAATTAAAGCTCCACCAAATAACGAAAATGTTTACAACTTAGATACTATAAATATAGTGTTAAATTTGACAGAAGGTTGAAGTGAGAAGGATGGGAAAAAGTGGTGTGTTATATTGGGATGTTAACACATAGCACAGGGAAATCAGCTGGGTGCTTTGTGACCACCTGGAGGGGTGGGATAGGGAGGGTGGGAGGGAGGCTCAAGAGGGAGGGGATATGGGGATATATGTATATGTATAGCTGACTCACTTTGTTTTACAGCAGAAACTAACACCATTGTAAAGCAATTGTACTCCAATAAAGATTAGAAAAAAGAAGTGATTAGTGATACTTATTGAATTTAATGTGGTAAGACATAAATCCAAACAAAGAATGAATTATCAAGCTTTTTGTTTCTCAGAAGAGATCATGGAAGCTGGAGGCAAGTGTTTATCTTTCAATCCTTATCATTTTTAGTGAGAGATTGATAGATATTGCCTCAATTAAGCAAATCAGGAAATAGAAGCATAAGGACAATATTTACACCTTTGAAAATGAACACCAGGGCTTCCCTGGTGGCGTAGTGGTTGAGAGTCCGCCTGCCGATGCAGGGGACGCGGGTTTGTGCCCCGGTCCGGGAGGATCCCACGTGCCGCGGAGCGGCTGGGCCCGTGGGCCATGGCCGCTGAGCCTGCGCGTCCGGAGCCTGTGCTCCGCAGCGGGAGAGGCCACAGCAGTGAGAGGCCCGCGTACCGCAAAAAAAAAAAAAAAAAAAAAAGAAAAAGAAAAAGAAAAAGAAATACCAGAAAATGAACACCAGTAACACTAAAGAGAAAACTGATTACAAATGAGTTACCTCTAGTAGTAGAGCTGGAAATAGGGAAACACTGGGGAGGAGACTGTTGATTCTCATGGCTTATTACTGATTTTTCAAAAGCTCTTGCCACGTATTTGCATTGGTTTTCTATCACTACTGTAACAAATTACCACAAATTTAGGGACCTGAAACAACACAAACTTCTTACCTTCTACTTCTGTGGTTTAGAAGTCCACCACACATCCCAGGGGACTAAAATTAAGATGCTGGCAGGGTTGTAATCCTCCTGGAGGTTCTAGGGAAGGATCCCGTTTCCTTGCCTTTTCCAGCTTCTACAGGCCACCCACCTTCCTTGACTCACGGCCCCCTTCCTACATCTTCAAAGCCAACCATGTTGTATCCCTCCAAACATCCTTCTGCGGCTGTAATTCCTTCTAACTCTCCCATCCGGCCTCCCTCTTCCACTTTTAAGGGCCCTTGTGATACATTGGCTCCACCTGGGTAATCCGGGATACTGTTCTCATTTTAAAGTCAGGTGGTTAGCAGCCTTTATTAGCCCTTTCCATGTAAACTAACATACTCACAAGGGGACAGGATGTGAGCATCTTTCAGCAGGCCACTATTTTGCCTACCATGGTTTTAGTACTTCAGGTGAATTTAAAAATAATGATATGAAAATAATTTGCTTCATTAATAATAAATTCACACATAGCTGTTCTTAGCTTATTGCAGTATTTCTTAAACTATGGTCTGCATGATGCAAATCACCTGCATCAAAAATCAGCTGTAGTGTATCACGCTCCTGGGGCCACACCCAACTTTAACGGATGGGACCTTGGAGGATGGGTTCCAGTATTCTGGATTTTAACAAGAATCTTACATAATTTTAACACACAGCACATCAAAGTTTGAAGTGTACGGGTTCAGCCCACTGAAAAAGAGTTAAGGAAATGGCATCAGCTGAGGGATGTAAGAGGTAATGGGGCACAAACTAACTTGAACTATTTGTCCTTAAACAGGCAGCTTAGAATAGAAGAGCTTAACATTTAACCAGTACCAAGATACTATTTCCTGGAAGAATACAGTGAATAATAAAGAGATTCAAACAGAAAGGACATGCAATGTCCTACACATAATACATTATTTCTAAAATGTTTAATAAATGAATCTTGAATGATGAACTAACCATTTAAAAAGCAAAAATAAAACAAACAAAATGTATGCTGGGGAAGCCTGAAGATTCAAGAGAGAGAAATCTGAATAACTAGAGAAAAAAATTGATCCCAGTATAAATTAGTAACAAGGTATATAATTTGTTCTGAAAATTATTTGCTACTTTTTAACTTTATAATATACATTTTATGTAGTATATGTAGAAACGCTAAATAATTTGTGTCACATATAGAATATATATATGTTTTAATTTATTAAAAGGAGCTGGTGAACATTTTAAATAGTAATATTCCTGTTTCCTCCCTTCTTGTTTATGCATGAAAGGCCTAGCCACAGTAACTATACTTAATGAACAATCATTAATCACCTACTGGCAGATGCTAGCAATAAAAGCAGAGTATATGGGAGGAATTTCACAGTGACACTGGAATAGTACTGAAACTTCAAGTTCTTTGAAGTGATGGAAAAGTGCAGAAAGACATTGAACGCAGAGAAGTAAAAATGCAACTTTAAAATGCTACCAAGTCATAAAGGAAACGTGTTTCTTCATTTATCCTTCTGGCTCTCTTAAGCTCTTACTCTAATAAGAGCTTAAGAGAGCCTCTGCATCTCTGTTGCAGAATTTGTAATGGCTTTAAATTAGTGCCTCTGTGACCAACTCTAAGTTTCCCCCCTGAACTGTTATATGCTTAAGGGCAGAGATTATATCATGTATTTTGTCTGTGTGTTTGCGTGTTTGTGTGTGTGACTCTAGTGCCCAGCAGAGAACCCAGCATTTAATGGATGTTGAAGAAAGGTCTGTAGCATGTTCCAGAGACACAAAAAGAAAGGGCAGAAAGGCTAATTTTTAAAAGCTCTTTCTAAAATGACTTTCTTTTTCAAGAATAGATTTCATGTACTTAACCAAGGCAGCTGTACGTTCTCATTTGTTGGTTTGTTTAGTTGTTACTATTTCCCACCACAAATATTGCAAATTAATTGAAGTCATATATTAATAATTGCATAAGTGCAAGAGAAATATTTTTCTCAGTTTTTTTCTTATAAGGCTTACAAAGCATTGAGAATTTTACTTCAACAAGCTCATTAAATTAATAGATTATTTTAATGGTATAGACTCATATTAAAGAAGCCAATATATTACTAAGTAGGATTACCCGAAAGAAGCCTAATACTGCAAATACGTTTCCAGGGAGGCAAAAAATCATAATGCTAGAATTTTAGAAAGAGATTATTAGGAGTTCATGGTCCTAATAGTCTGCAGATAATATGATTTTCTTGAAATCTATGTATTACAATGCATTGATTGAAAATAATATTTTCTTATATTTAAGTTTACACAATACTTTGAAAAATAATCAGATGTGCGGATAGCACAAGGAACTCTACTCATAACTACCCTTTGAATGTACAAAGTTAGCTCAGTCTCAGCAAACTTCAAGTTTTCTTATGATTTTTCCCACCAAACCTACCTTCCAATATTCAACATCTCTGGAAATGGCCCATCACTCCACCATTCTGCAGACCAGAAACCAAGACTTGTTCTTGACCTCATGCTTCACACCCAATCTGTCCCTGAACCCATCAGTTGTACCTCCAAAATACTCTCTCAGACTTACAGTTATTCTCTATTTTTATTACCACTATTATCCTAATTCAATTTTTAAATAACTTTGACCTGAACTACTTTACTTCCTCATAAACTGGTCTTTCTCCCTCTACATTGATCCCTACTAATCCATTTTCCAGACCACAGCCAGAATAATCTCACCAAAACACTCATCTAGTCTAGTCTGTGGCGATCCTCCTAGATCTCTTCTCCTAGGGTAAAGCAATTGTTTATTTTTCTATGCATTTGCATGTTAAAATAATTAAAATAATATGATGGATATGCATATAGACTATCAGCCTTTGTTTGTATTTACATAGTATTCTGTGTTGAACATTTTGAGGACATTATAATTTTTACAAAAAGCTATTAGTAATGGCAATGTTGATTATAATATTTGCTAACTTTAAATGAATGGCTTACATGCGCTAATGCAAATAATACTCCCAAAAAACCCATGAATGAAGAACTATTATGATCTACACGTATAGATGAGAAAAGCAAGAAAAATACAGACATTCAGTGCTTTCCCAGAGTTAATGAAGAGGCCAGGATGTGAACCCAGTCCAGAGCCTGAACTATAGTACTTGTTCAGTTTATATGTGTGTAATAATGAATAAAGACTTCTTGGGGGAAAAGAAAAAACTTACCATGTGAAGTTATTTTGTAAATATTTTTATTATTCAATTTTAAAACTCATCTTTTTATTAGTAGTAGTTATTTAATTATAAATGACTCTGAAAGACTGTGACCCCTTGCAAGTCCTTCCCTTACAAACTGAAACGTTCTTATTCATAAAATGCTTATTTCCAAGCTATTAAAGTCAATCAAAAAATATATTTTCCTATCCTGGAAGTAGAATAATGGAAATAGGCTTAACACCTCAGGGCAGGCTGTGGTTACAACTACATTAATCAATCTGCACAAAAGTACATCCAACTCTTGGTCTGATAAATCCTATTCCAGAGACACTTGCCACCTGCGAAGAAAGGTGAACATTGTCCCCTACCTTGTGCTGTTGTCACAGTGATGGAGACAAGGGGTCAGGTTGCATTATAAGGTACTGCTGAGCTGGCATTTGGCATGCTGTAGAGGCCACTCTTGGCTCTGTTCTGGAACAGTGATATCTGAGACACAGGTATATATCACTAAATCACCCAAAATATAACTTGCATTTTTTAGCATCACTGTTATTATATGTCTTCTCGCTCCAGTTTTATCACAAATATAGAGGAAGATGTCTCACAATTACCATCTTCCTTTTCTTCTATGCTTTGTTGTACATCTAGCTGACTTCATGAAGTCTTGCTCCAAAATAATGTGTTTTCTTTCTGGATATTCTACATTCTGCTGTTTTCAAATTATTTCAACTGAAAGTTGGTGAGGAAAGAGGTTACAGGACATTCTGCTCAGACCAGGTATAATCCATGAAGGTGACGCAATCTTGAATTGCAGAGACAGTGTTTCTTCATTTTGCTGATACTTGATACAATTTATTCTCTGCATATGCATATGTTTTCTCAGCTTTTTCTATTTGCTGGGAGCTAAACCCACAACTGTGCAGGAAATATGATATTCCTGCTAGAGATTCATTACTACTACCTTAGGTGGATCACTTGAGCTATTCATGGCTTCTTTCCTTCTCGCAGGGTCCAGGTATCAAGTGGGAAATTTAACCTTCTTTCTCAGGCTGGGAGGAAATTGTGTACTTAAGAGTTGCCAGTCTCTTCATTTCTATGCAAGCTATTTTCCAAAAAGGAAATACATAGGACCACTTCCTGAGATATACATTCTGTTGCCAGTACATCAAGCAGAACTTTTGGTTGTCAGGCTCCCCACTGACTCAACAAATTTACTTTGTTGATTTCAGAGGGAGAGGCTGAAAACTGATGAATCCAATATGTAAAAAAATATATTTTTAAAGTTACCAGGATGATACTTTTTGTCTGTCTCTTTAAAATCATTATCTTCAGTTTTTGTTTGTTTTGTTTTAAGAGAGGGAGAGGACACATCTATTCTCCCTCATTTTTGATAGTTATGTAAAATTAAAGGAGGGACAAAATTTGTTCCGTCTATGTTTTAACTTGGCAAAATGAATCTGCCTTGTCTGGGATTTGATATAGCATTGGCTAAAAGAGAGCCACTCTAAATTTAAATTAAAGTTCAGAGAGTGAAATTCAGGAGTTTAGATTCTTAGATCCTAGTCCTTGAAGACACATCACTTCACAAAAGGCAATTTTTCCGTATTTGTAATGAGAGATTCATCATTTTTCGTGAGACAACTTTTCAGTGAAGATGATATGAACATTATTTAAGTCAGAATATTGGCTACAATAATGCAGTGTACAAGCTAGAAAATGACAGAAATTATAAACAGACTAAACTTGCTCTGATTTACTACTGACAGGAAGATTCAAACACCCCTGTAATGGGACTTTTCAATCTGAGAATAGCAATTCGTTAGACAGGACAGTTGGGTACAGAATGAAAATTTGTAATGCTAAGGAGAGGAAAGTAGGGGAATTGAAAGTCATTCATCATTGTAACACTTCCCTGTAGACTAAGCAGAGATAAAGGACTCTGTTCACATAAGAATTTCCAGTTTTTGAAAAGCTAAGTTGTTTCTCTTCTATAATATTATATTGGAACTCATGAAGTGTTTGCAGATAAAAGTGACAGAGTTTAGGAGTTTATGAAAAATAGTTCCTGTGATTACCCACAATTGAAGTCTGTATTGTAAAAATGAATAATATGAGGAAATAGTTTCTTACAATGTCAACAAATATTTATCTCACAAGTGATCCACGTGACCACAGAAAACTGTCAAGATATGAAATAATGTTAGCCCACGTAGCAAATTTATGAAGTACACATCATTTATGTAGTAAACTGTGGGTTCCCTTTGCCATTCCATGAATATAAGTTTCCTTGTTTTATATTTTTAAGTTGTGTTTCTGTTTCCCACTGAACAGGGTTCTCTGTATTAATTTAGACTCAGAAGTCAAGAGGTCAAATTTTAAATTTTCTTTTTGTCCAATATATGTTTACCTTGTGCAACCATACTCACATTTGCTGTTCATGCTTTGGCATAAGCAGTCTATGATTGATGAACTTTTAATTTTTGAGCAACCCATCTGTGGAAATGAACTGTGAGGGTCATAGATATCCTAGAATCCTTAACTGAAATTCTGTGCAATTTAAAATTCTTTGCAAGTCATTAAATTAGAGAAGCCTTCAAATTCACACACATACGCACGCACACACACACACACACACACACACAGGCCAAAATTCAACTAGTTCACAAAAAGAAACACTAGACAAGAAAGACTGATTATCTGGATTCTGATTTCTTTTTAGCTTAAAGTGCACATCTCACTGCTGATTTATAGCAAAGGCAGTTTCACAATCTCATTACATCGACACATCTTTTACAGTAAATAAGTAAGTATAAAATTTAAGTTGGCCTTGCTGTCAAAGAATGATAATGTTTATATCTGTTATATACTGGAGTTTTGTTCCTAAAATCAGTATGGCTAGTTGACAGATAGAGATCTTAGACTGAAACACTTGATTTTGATTTTCAACTCCATCTCAGAAGAGACAAGAGAGAAGTGTTGGCAAGGATGTGAACAAAAGAGAATTTCTGTACATTGTTGGTGGGAGTGTAAATTGCTATAGTATGTTCACTACAGCATCACTCACAATAGCTAAGATGTGGAAACAATCTAAATGTCTGTCAATGGATGAATGGATAAAGAAAATATTTTTATATATAGTATGCTATATAATGCTACATTAAATTAAATATATATGTATATAATATTATTTAGTCTTAAAAAAGAAGGCTATCCTGCCATTTGTGACAACACAGATGGTCCTGAGGAAATTATGCTAAGTAAAATAAGCCAGATATAGAAAGAAAAAACTGCATGATCTCACTTATATGTGGAATCAAAAAAGGCAAATACACAGAATCAGAGAGTAGAATGGTGGTTACCAGGAGCAGGGAGGTTGGGGAAATGAGGAAAGGGTCAAAGGGTACAAGCACAGTTATTTAGGATAAATAAGTCTAGAGATCTAATGTACAACATAGTGATTATTGTTACTAATACTATATTGAATACTGGAAGTTTGCTAAGAGAGTAGATTTTGGGTGTTCTTATCACACATAAACACACACAAAAATGGTAACTGCGGTGAGGAGATAGTATGTTAGTTTGACTGTAGTAATTGTTTTACTATGTGTGTGTGTGTATATATATATATATATATATCAAATTATCATGTTGTACACCTAAAGTACACACAGTTTTTATTAAAAAATAAAATTAAAAAAATAAGGCAAGCCTTTCCACTCCAACCATTCAAAAACATCCCTGTGATTTCCCTGGCATGATTTTTTTCTCTAAGTTTGAACCACATTCCTAAATTACTTTCTTCCTGTTTTCTTCTTCAACCTTAGATGGCTGATCACTCTATTCTCACTCTATTCTTAACTGATTTCAGTCCAATGTTTAAATGATTCTTTCAAATTCAAAACAGCTATAAGTATTTGTATATTTAACCATTTCAGGAATGCTAGGACATATTAAGAGAGCATTTGTAACACACATCTGCTTATAAAAACAAAACATATGAGGAACTGTCATTTTATTTTGTACATTACAAGGTGTTTCTCATAACCCTACAAGATAAAAGACAGTCAAACTGATACTTAGACAAGTGGGAGGAGCACAACATTCATTTTGGTGCCCCAAATTACTAACCACCATTTAAATGATAAACTGTAATCTGCGGCAGAACATAAAAAGTTTAAGGTACTTAATATGCAATGCAATGTGAGATACAGAACGCAGAACCACGATCTTGTATTCAGGCTTTTAAATGTTCAGATTTGCTTGATAATGCATACTTAGTCTTTAGATTCCTTATTTATTCAACTAATATTTATTCAGTGCTTGTCACAGAAGAGACACTGCCCAGGGTTAGAGACAGAACAATGAACAAGAGGTAGAAAGTTTTTGGCTTCAATAAGTTTATACACCAGAAAAGGAAATGAACCGATAAATAGGTAATTCATATAAGGCATCGTGAGAGTTGTGACAAAAGTGGTAGAGATTGCCCTGGAAGTGCACAATCAGGGGTGCGGGGGGGGGAGGACACCCCGATTTGTGGAGTAAAGAAGGCCTCTGATTGGAAGTGCTCTTAAAAGACAGGTTGAGAATGAGCCAAGACTAGCCAAATAAACTGTCCTAGTGTAAAGGAGGTAAGAAGGCCTGCAAGGGGACACGGGTTTGTGCCCTGGTCCGGGGGGATCCCGCGTGCTGCGGAGCGGCTGGGCCCGTGAGCCATGGCTGCTGGGCCTGTGTGTCCGAGCCTGTGCTCTGCAACGGGAGAGGCCACAACAGTGAGAGGCCCACGTACCGCAAAAAAAAAAAAAAAAAAAAGAAGGCCTGCAAGTGAAAAGATAAACACTTCTTTAAGGAACCAAAAATATTTAGGACTACACATTAACGTTCATGTGAACAAATTAAGTTTTGTGAGTTTTTTCTTTTGTATGTACTGGCCAGTATCTGTATCGGCTGTGTGATGCTAGGCCAGAGTTTTTGCATTGATTTCTTACCTTTAAATAAACTAATGCATAAATAAATATATACATTAAAAAAATAGCAAAATGGGCTTCCCTGATGGCACAGTGGTTGAGAGTCCGCCTGCCGATGCAGGGGACATGGGTTTGTGCCCCGGTCCGGGAAGATCCCACATGCCGTGGAGCGGCTGGGCCCGTGAGCCATGGCCACTGAGCCTGCGCGTCTGGAGCCTGTGCTCCGCAGCGGGAGAGGCCACAGCAGTGAGAGGCCCGCATACCGTAAAAAAAAAAAAAAAAAAAAAAAAGCAAAATGAAGACAACACGAGTATAACAGCAATACATATTTCATAGGAATATTCTGAGTAATAAATGTGTTACTATACATAATTCACTTAGAACCTGCTATGTGATACTTGATATATAAATATTAGATATTGTTTCCTTATTTAGTATTTTAATATTACTACTATTAAGTATTACTATGATTGGTGGGGGGAGTAACTACAAGATAGAGGAGTGACAATATTAGATGTGAATATTACTAAAATCAGTGAGTCTGTAGTGTGAAAAATAAATCAGAGGATAATGGTAAGGAGTTTCTCATAACCTTGACATGGGTGGATGGTGACCTGGAGTGGAACAGCAGTGATTTGACAAAGAAAATGAAAAAATTTAATAATTCTTCATAATAAGAATTATATGCAGATTTTGGTGACTGAACGTGATATAAACTGTCATCTTTGGGTGCTTAACTGAAGATGGGGCAGTGACAGCTATTAAAAATGGAGAGGACTGGCAGAGGACGACATTTGTAATGAGCAGATGATTGTTTTAGACCACTGAGCCTGCTGAAACAAAATACCATAGACTGGGTGGCTTATAAACAGCTGAAATTTATTGCTCATAATTCTGGAGGCTGGAAGTCCAAGATCAGGATGCAGCCTAACTGGGTTCTAGTGAGAGCCCTCCCTGGTTGAAGATGACTTCTGGCTGTGTCCTCCCATGGTGGAAGAGGGAGGGCGCTTTCAGGGGTCTCTTTCATAAAAACACTAATACAATTCATGAGGGCTCTACCCTCAAGACCCAAGTACCTCCCAAAGAGGCTCCACCTCCTAATAGCATTACACTGGGCATTAGGATTTCACATATGAGTTTGGAGGGGGGCATAAACATTCAAACCATATCAGTGATGAAGTCAGTTTTGATATAGACATTTGTACAAACTATGAAGCAGATATATATATATATATATTTATATATATATAAATATTTATATATATGTGTATGAGAGACTATTTCAAGAATGATGTATTATCCAAATACATAAGAATGTATTTATAATATTATATATAATGTATTTATAATATTTATATAATGTATTTATAATATTTATATATGTATTTATAATATTTATATATGTATTTTTAATATTTATATATTTATATATATATATGTGTATGAGAGACTATTTCAAGAATGATGTATTATCCAAAACAGTCAAATTAGAAAAGTCAAGCAAATTAGAATTAGAAAAACCTTTGGATTCAGCAAGCATAGTTTCACTGTGTGATTTCTAGACTTAATGAATTTAGAGATGAATTTCTCCTTGGTTCTAAAGCAGAAATAAGAGAAATTTCCACAACTAGGGTGGCATATGGAAGAAAAGACAAGGTCTTCATACAAAATGGGATAACTTCATGTATATTTAAATGCCAATGAGTAGAATAAAATGAAAGACACATACTGAATATCAGAGAACAAGGAATAACCAAAGGTATAGTGCTAACAGGTGGAAATTCATGCATAGACAGGGAGATGTACCTTTATTGGGAGAATGGGCACTACTTTCATTGTAACATGAGGGAAGCAGAAAGGGATGGTGCAGAAAACAACAAAGTTTTCTTGGCTAGAAGATTGTCTTTCTGTCTGCTATAAAAACTATCTTATCCGTATTGCTTGGGTGACCATCACAGCTCCTATACAATATCCATGAGAGAGAAAGAAAAAGTGTTGGACAATTGAAACCATAATATTTTGAAATTAAAATAGATGGATTAGAAACAAAGATGTTCGGTTCATCATTCTACATTAATCAGGTAGGATTTAGAGGCAGGATTAGTGATAAATTGTGGAAGGGCTTAGCAACCTGACAATTACACCTTTAGGGCCTAATGAACTAAAAAGAGCGTACAGTTCCTGCTGGTTTTATCTGGCTACTCCACTCCTGCAACACCCAAGATTTATTCAGGCCCGAAATGAAGAGAGTCTAAGGTATTCAGCATCCATTAGTTCATGATCAAGACTCATAATATTGATAATCTTGTGGTTTGCTTGCATTTTTCCCCCTCCATGTTGTAACAGGAGAGGAGTTGCAAACATATCTTTAATAGTATTGTATATCTTATACAAGTTTTGGATTTATATGTGAGAGATAAGCCTCACTGATTAATTTTAAATAGACTATATATATATATATGTATATACATATATATATATATATAGTCTATTTATTTGCACTTTTGGCAAATTTATTAACTATTTTGGCCATATAATTTGAGAACCAAGCTTAAGAAATGCTGGGGAAATTCCTGGTCTCTTTCTGTCAGCCTCATCCTTATGAGTCTTCATGGCCAGGAGTGAGATCTGGAAATCCCATTCAGAACGAATAGAAGGAAAAACCACTTCTGATAAACTAAACTTGCTCTTTACCTGAGAATATATATATATATATATATATATATATATATATATATATATATATATGACAAATGGAAACAATCAAGGGAAAAGTACATGGATTTGACAAGGAAAGAATTATTGTGGATCAAACCAAGGAAGTGAAAATGAAAATGAAGAAGAGGGGGTGAAATTAAAGGATATTTATAAGAAGGCATCGACACAATGAGGTTTCTGATTCATTGCGATAGCAGTGATATAGACAAAGAAAATACTCTTGTCAGTATATCCACAATTTCATGTAATACCTGTGGAAAAGTGCTCATTGCTAATTGTAAAAGAATAGGTTTAACATAATCTTCAAAGAAATCAGGTACTTTCCTCATCTAGAACATGATAATGTGATTTAGTTCTTGCTTGATCTTATGTGGTCTACCTACAGTTCATCATAAAATAATATACTGTCAGGGTTACTCAGTATGAGTGCTATGGTGTCTTCAATTTGTAATTAACAACATGAAAGAGAACACTATATATTTTGTGACTCTTACAAAGACTTGAATAATAAAAAATTAACAGAAGGGCAGTACACATAAAATCCTTAAAATAGATCCTGTGCCCATATATTATGGGAAAATTAATTGTTCACCTTATAACATAAATATCTTTTACACTATCTAAACCTTACTTATAAGATAATGACACTCTAGGGAAGATATTCTGCCTCACTGCCCTTTGTGAAGAAAATGGCTTATTTGAATTTCAATAGAAGATACTTTTTTAAAACTTTTATTCTGTTGGAATACATCTTTACAGTATAAATTAATCTAATTGTTCTCCTGTCATTCATCAACTACTTACGTTGAAGTCATATAGTTTATGATGTCAGCAGAAATTAAATTATACCCTTGTGTTCAGTTGGGAATTATTTTTTAAAAAAATAATCTGACATCAGAAAGTAAAAATCTTTTTCTAATATATGATAATAGTAGTTCATTATGAAAATGGAACAAACTGCTAACATTCCCATTTCAGAAAAAAAAGAACAGTATGTGAGAGCTCAACTGATTTATTAAAATAATGAGTTTGAAAGGAGAAATTACCATAAACTTGCTATAAAATCTCCAGTAAAATCATAAATAATCAAGTCAAAGTAGTTTATAGAGTTTGACCCGTTACTATTGTCAGAAACACTCCAATCCATAAAACAATCTCAAAATATTATTATATTTTTTTGAAAATTTGTAAAGAGTATTCTGTCTTGCTGTAGACAAAGTACTTCAAAGCTTAATTGATGAGTCCAATATTAAGCAAATTTAACCCAAACGCCCACTTTTTCATTTTAAAATCAGTGTTTGCTCATTTTCCTTCAGTGATCCCAAAGGAGCAATCAACCAGTTGCCATTAAAGCTGAATGAATTTACAGCCTGCTCTTGCAAATAGCTGAAGACATTTACAATCATGCTATTTTGTCAGTGGGGATATGATTTGTACTTAACTGTCACTCATACAGAAGATGCTATGTTGGCAATATATATAACATGATAAATATGTAGATATTTATCAACAAAATCATTATAGACCAAAACATCATGCTGTCCAAAAAGGAAGTACATTTCTCTTTGTGAAATATAAGATATGTTTTGATTACAAATTAATGCCTCTTATATTTTTCCCATTTTTTTTCTTGTTGTTCTGGCTTCCAACAGCATTTGACCTCAACTACAGGCTCCCAAACACCAACTTCCAGTCTCTCTCTTGGATAGCAATCAGGTGTTTTCTTTTGAAATGCTCGTCCTCCCCCATCCAACCGGAGAGAGTACTTTTGGCAAATATATCAACTATCTTGGCCATATAATTTGAGAACCAAGCTTAAGAAGTGCTGGGGAAATTCCTGGTCTCTTTCTGTCAGCCTCATCCTTATGACTCTTCAAGGTCAGGAGTGGACTATAAGATCTGGAAATCCCATTCAGAACCAATAAAAGGAAAAACCACTTCTGATAAACTAGACTTGCTCTTTACCTGAGAGAACAGAATATTTTTGTAAGTTTTGTCTTAGGTCAGAACTATCCAACCTTTTTCTACCTTTTAAAAATTATTATTCAATGTATTCAACTTAAAAACAAAAATAATTAACCCATTCCTTCCACTCCCCACACCTTGCCTCTGGCAACCACCAATCTGTTCTCTGTATCTATGAGCTTGTGTTTTTTTAAAAATATATATATTCACATATAAGAGAAATCATATGGTATTCATCTTTGTCTGACTTATTTCACTTAGCATAATGCCCTCAAGTTCTATGTTGTCCCAAATGGCAAGATTTCATTCTTTTTTTGGCTGAATTATATACATTCCACAATTTCTTTACCCATTTATCTATTGATAAAAACTTAAGTTGTTTTCATATCTTGGCTGTCATAAATACTGCTGTAAATGAACATGGGTGTGCATATATCTTTTCAAATCAGTGTTTTGTGTGTATGTGTGTGTTCCTGTGTGTATTTTTTCAGATCGATGCCTAGAAGTTGACTTGCTGAATCAAATGGTAGCTCTATATCTATATCAAATAATTGCATCAAAAAGAATAAAATACCTAGGAATAACTTTAACCAAGGAGGTAAAAGACATGCATATTGAAAATGACAAGACATTAATAAAATAAATTGAAAATGACATAAATAAATGAAAATATATGAATTGGAAGAATTAATGTTGCTAAAATGTCTATATTACCCAAAGCAATACATAGATCCAATGCAATCTCTATCAGAATTAATGGCATTTGTCACATGGGTAGAACAAACAATCCTAAAATGTGTATGGAAAAAATCAATAGACACACTTGGGTTGCTTCCATATTTTGACTATTGTGAATAATGCTGCCATGAATACAGGTGCACAAATATCTCTTTAAAACTCCATTTACAACTATAGTATTTTGAGTATATTCCCAGAAATGAAATTGTTGTATCATAAGGTGATTCCATTTTTAATTATTTAAGGAGTTACCATGTTGTTTTCCATAGGTTCTCTACCATTTCACATTCGCACCAACAGTGCACAAGAGTTCTACTTTTTCCACATCCTCAAAAACACTTGTTATTTCTGCTTTTTAAAAATAGTAGCTATCCTAAAAAGTATGAAGTAGTATATCATTGTAGTTTTGATTTGCATTTCCCGAATGACTAGTGATTGTTGAGTATCTTTTCATGTGCTTATTGGTCATTTGTACATCTCCTCTGGAGAACTGTCTATTTAAGTCCTTTGCCTATTCTTGAATTGGGTTGTTTCTATCTTTGTTGTTGAATTTTAGGTGTTATCTGTACATTTCATATACTAACCACTTATCAGATATATGATTTGCAATATTTTCTGCCATTCTGTGTGTTCCCTTTTTAACTCTGTCGATAGTATCATTTGATGCACAATTATTAAAAATAATTTTATGAAGTCTATTTTTTTTGCCTAATGCCTTTGATATCATAGTCAAGAAATCATTGCCAATTCCAATCCTGGGAAGTTTCATTCCTTGTTTTAAAGCTTTAGCTTTTATATTTAGATCTTTGATCCAGTTTGAATTTTTTGTATATGGTATTAGGTAAACATCCAACTTTATTCTTTTTGCATGTCCAATTTTCCTAGCACCATCTGTTGCAAAGACTGTCCTCTCTCCATTGAATGGTCTAGCATCCTTATCAAAAATTGTTTGAACATATATGTTAGGGTCCATTTCTGCGTTCCTTGTTATAATCCACTGGTCTATAGTTCTGTCTTTATGTCAGTACCACACTGTTTGGATTACTATAGTTTTGTAGTAAGTTTTGAAATTAGAAAGTGTCAGTCCACCAGCTTTGTTCTTTTTCAAGCTTGTTTTGGCTATTCTGGTTTCCTTCAGATTCTATATACATTTTAGGATGGGTTTTTCTATTTCCATAAAAAAATATCATTAGGATTTTGATATGCATTGCACTGAATCTATAGAATGCTTTGGGTAGTACTGACTTCTTAATATTTAGTCTTCCAATGCATGAACATAGGCTGTGTTTCCATTTATTTATATCTAATTTCTTTCAGCAGTTTTTCGTACTTTTCATTGTACTTGCTGTATACCTCTGTGGTTAAGTTTATTATTCACCTCCTTGACTAAGTATTCAATATTTTATTCTATTTGATTCTGTTAAAATTAGAATTGTTTTCTTAATTTTCTTTTTACACTGTTCATTGTTATTATTTAGAAATGAAATGCAACTGATGTCATTGTGTGTTGACTTTGTATTCTGCTACTTTGCTGAATTTATTAGTTCTAATAGTTTTTGTGTGGGGGATCTTTAGGTTTTCTACATTAAGATCATATTGTCTATGAACAGATATAATTAATTTTACTTCTTTTTAAATTTAGAGGTCTTTTATTTCTTTTTCTTTTTTTAATTAATTATTTTTTTGGCTGCATTGGGTCTTTGTTGCTGCATGCAGGCTTTCTTTAGCTGTGGCAAGCGGTAGCTACTTTTCATTGCAGTGCACATGCTTCACACTGTGATGGCTTTTCTTGTTGCAGAGCACGGGGCTCTAGGCGTGTGGGCTTCAGTAGTTGTGACTTGTGGGCTTTAGAGCACAGGCTCATTAGTTGTGGTTCACAGGCTTAGTTTCTCTGCAGCATGTGGGATCTTCCTGGCCCAGGGTTCGAACACTTGTCCTCTGAATTGGCAGGTGGATTCTTAACCACTGTGCCACCAGCGAAGTCCCTTATTTCTTTTTCTTCCTTAATTGCTTTGGCTAGAACTTTCAGGACTATATTGAATAGAGGTGGTGACAGTGGACATTCTTCCTTTGTTGCCAGTGTTAGAGGAAGAGCTCTCAGACTTTCACTGTTGAATGTGGCTCACTGTGAATTTTTCATAGATAGCTTTTATTATGTTGAGGTAACTTCATTCTGTTCCTACTTTGTTGTGTATTTTTATTATGAAAGAATGTTGAATTTTGTCAAACGTTTTTTCTACAACAATTGAGAGGATCATGTAGATCCTTTCCCTTTATTCTGTAAATATGGTATATTACATTAATAGATTTTTGTATGTTGAGATATCTTTGCATTCCAGAAATAAATCCCACCTGGGCATGGTGGTTTGCTACAGGTGCAGCTACATGCCACATACCTCTTCAGCCTGGATCCAGATTGAAGAAACCCGGTACTGGGGACATGTCATTCCTGTGCCAGAGAGAAAAAATAAGAGTGTGAAACTTTTCAATGACTCTTACAGCTTCTTTTGGGAACTGGCTCCCCTTGTACTACTGATTCATCATCTGTCTGAGGATATTCACAACCAAACCAAATGTCAATGGCAGAGGGAAGCACAGCAACCCACATATCAGAAGGCAGGAATATATAATCTTTTATGGAAACAGCAGTGAATAATTGGGAAAATAGTACATGCTACCACACTTACTTTATCTTTAAGCTGTTCAACAATTCTTACCACTATGAACAAACTATAAAATTATGTGCTAGCTGCAGGACTAATTAATCATTAGCATTATATACTTTATCTTCTATGAAATATGTAGAAAAATTCTGAACCTGAGATCCTATTTTTATTGAGATACTGATTGGTATTCCCAAAAGTTAAAAAGATATTAACAGATACCTACACATTTACTGAAGAAAACCACACCTTATGCACGTTGCTTTATTGAACAACTTTATCTTTATATCACACTGCCTTATTACAAATGAAGGGAAACAACATACTGATTTATACTTTGATTTTATAATTTATTATAAAAATGGATACATTGTATTATATTTGCATGTTAATTACTTCTCTGATGTCCCCCTAAAAATCTCTTTTTTCCTGTGGCTTCCCTAAGAATCCCTCACACTACAGGCCATATCTGCACTCTCACCTACATAAACTGAACCACGGTGAGGTCTACCTCATTTAATCATCCATTACTTATGCCATGTTATTTGTCTGGTATTCTATTAGTAATAAGCCTGTATAACTGTTGTTCTTATGGGCATGGATACACAATCTTTCTTTCTCCCACTTTCTATCACTCTGTAGTTTTAAGAGAACACTTCTCACTATTTCCCTAGGGAGCTTATAACAGTTTCTTCTTTGCTGATCCAAATGCATAATATCTTAGTTTAGGCTCCCCAGAAGTGGACTCTGAGACAAGGATTCTATTGAAAGCAGTTTGTGTTTGTAGGAAAGAATCACCAATAGGGGAGTATGGAAGAAATCCAGGTTAGGTAAACATTCAATAAGGATATGTATATGTGTGTGTGTATATATATATATATATATATATACACATTTAGACAGTTTCTATAGGAGGTGACTGGACTTTAATCCTGATGAAATCTTATCAAAGACCACTAGAACCACCTGTAATTGGACAAAATGACATTTAAGTGGCTCCATCCCATACAGGAGGGAACTTGAGAGGAAACAAGGAGAATTGCTCAAGAAGAGAGAAGGAAAGTCTATTTTGCAGGGTTTGGGTTCCAGAGAAGAACGCTGAGGAGAGTTTAAGAGAAGCAGAGATCAGTTCAGGATTGTTTGCTGTTTCTGCGGCAGGATTGGGAGAAGCAGGGATTAAGTAGAGACTGCAGATAGAGAACAAGGGGTGTTGGTGCATCACTGGTTGGAAGCAAGTAGTCACTTCAAGAGGTCGTTTTTTCAATAAATGCTGGAGAGGGTGTGGAGAAAAGGGAACCCTCCTGCACTGTTGGTGGGAATGTAAATTGATACAGCCACTGTGGAGAACAGTATGGAGGTTCCTTAAAAAGCTAAAAATAGAGGTACCATATGACCCAGCAATCCCACTACTGGGCATATACCCTGAGAAAACCATAATTCAAAAAGAAACATGTACCACAATGTTCATTGCAGCACTATTTACAATAGCCAGGACATGGAAGCAACCTAAATGTCCATCGACAGATGAATGGATAAAAATGTGGCACAGATATACAATGGAATATTACTCAGCCAAAAAAAGGAATGAAATTGAGTTATTTGTAATGAGGTGGATGGACCTAGAGTGTGTCATACAGAGTGAAGTAAGTCAGAGAGAGAAAAACAAATACTCTATGCTAAAACACATATATGGAATCTAAATAAACGGTACTAATGAACCTAGTGGCAGGGCAAGGATAAAGATGCAGATGTAGAGAATGGACTTGAGGACACAGAGGGGGAAGGGGACACTGGGACGAAGTGAGAGAGTAGCAATGACATATATACACTACCAAATGTAAAATGGATAGCTAGTGGGAAACTGCTGCATAGCACAGGAAGATCAGCTCAATACTTTGTGATGACCTAGAGGGGTGGGATAGGGAGGGTGGAAGGGAATCTCAAGAGGGAGGGGATATAGGGATATATGTATACATATAGCTGATTCGCTTTGTTGTACCACAGAAACTAATACAACATTGTAAAGCAATTATAGTCTAATAAAGGTATTAAATTTTTAAAAAAAGAGGTCCTTTTTTCATCTCAGAGAGGTTTTTCCCTCTTTAAATTTAGTGGAGAAACTCTGAGAAATAGTGTAACACACTTCTCAGAATTACTTTCTCTAAGAGGGTTATGAGCTGGAGTTACAGACCAACTCCCTTGAGCTATTAGTTGAAGGGTGGTGGAGTAATAATACCTGTATGTCCTTCAACTATCCATCCTTATTTTCACATTTTAAAAGGCTTCAGGCTTAAAAATGTGGATACTGGCAATTTAAAGTCTGTAAGATCACACCGAAGATGTCAGTGAAATACTGAAAGCATGTGTGTGGTGTGCATATATACACGCGTGTGTTGAGACTATATATTGGTACAATGGGTTGGAAAGTTGTCAAGTTCAAAATTGAATATATGTGTACTCAGTGATCCATCAATTCTAATCCTAGTTATAGGGATCAAGAAATGCATACATGCATATGTGTCCAAACGAATGTTCAAAAATATGCATAACAGCATGATTTCAATATCATGAGTTGAAAACAAGCATAGAGTTGATTTCAACATATACTGGCATAAACATATATGGGAACACTATACTGCAATGCAAATAAGTGAACCACTGAAACACCCAACAACATGTATGAATCTTACAAAGAAAATATTGTGTAAAAACAGCCAGACAAAAAATAGCACATACTGAATGATTTTATTACTATAAAATTCAAAAACAGGCAGAAATTATCAACAAGAATGAAACTCAGGATTGGGGGAGTAGGTAGTGATCAGAAGGAGACATGAGGTAGAGAATTTATGGGGTGATTTTCATCTTCTATTTCTAGACCTGGTTGTGCTCACTTGGTGATAATTTATCAAGCTATGCACTGTGGTTTGGACACATTTCTGTACAAATGTTATACATATATAATGTGTATATATATATATATATATATATACACACACACAGACATATACATATATATGTTTTATATATACATAAAATTTTCTCCAATATTGGTACACCTTCTTCATTTGAGTGCATCTCATTTAAAGTCCATAAAGACTGAATTTATTTTTTTCCTTTTCTAAACTTTCCAGTAACAGGCTGCAATCAAAAGGAAGTATGTCTGCTGTGTGAAGCAAACCATTCCCTCCAAATATTTGTATCAAGGTCTCAAATAGCAGGAGAGGGTATTTATTTGCACTCAAACTATTCTCCAACTTAACTTTCATCCGTATTCATGCTAATTTTGAATTCTATGTACTTAACTTCTCTCTTGAAATCTTTACTGTTTCTGAACTTGAATGGGAAGGATTTTCCTTTAGGCCAAGTCAGTCTCATTGTAGCATGCCAGTAATTCTTCCAAATTATCTTCAACCTCTTTTGGGGAAACTGGGTTCTTGCTGGTAGGCCTGCAATGAACACAACTCCTTTCTCTGGTATTGGCTTATCGTAGGCCATGTTCCCTACCTTCATTTGTGTCAGATCCCCAATGTATCACTGAACACATACCTGCTTAAAAGGAAAATGTGCTTTGCTTGCTAGAATTAAACCTTTTTATCTTTCGATGAAAATGGGCATAAGGTTAAATCACTGCCAGTGTGTTATAAGTAACAGATTTATGTGCGCTCTCAGGAAAGCACCTTTTACGAGGGTAGAATTGAGACTCCTCTTTCTCCAGCTGACTGGAGTATATATTGGGTTCGCCAAAAAGTTCTTTTGGGTTTTTCCATAACATCTTATGGGAAAACGCAAACGAATACCAACTCAGTACGTAACAGAGGGAACTACACCAGCCATAGTTAAGGACACCGCAGGCTGCAGATAAAAGGATGACTTAACAAGGTCCCCATGCCAGGCATGGACTCCCCACTCTAGTATTTTCTTTCAAGAGAGAATAAACTCTTTCAAGGTTAAAAAATGCTAGCCAAATATCTGTTACCCATAACTGAGGGCATTCTGTAATTTATACACTTCTGAATGACTGTTGGTTCCTAGACTTTCTATATTACTAGCAATTAATAGGATTATCTGGGTTTATACCATGATAAAAATGTAGTTAATTTTGGTACAAAGTTAAAATAGGGAATAAACTATATGAAGAGAAGAAAAAAATATAATAAATCATCTAACAATTTTTTTCTCCTTACTCTTTGTTGATCAAATTCTCTAACTTCTTTTCAGGTTTAAATCACATATTACTGAATCCATTATCCTTTATTCTCATTGAATATCCCTAACATTTGTACTTTTGTCTGAATACAAGCAGCAATTTTTGATTCATCCAATTATATTCGAAATGTTTCTATTTAATATTATCAATTAAATTGTAAACAACTTAATGATATGAATTTTTTACTACTTTAAGTACCCCTACAGTCATATGCGCAAGTGTTCCATTAAAAAAAGAAACAGGGACTGTATTTTTCAACTGAAATTTAAACATGGAAAATCTTATCATAAAAATCAAGAAATTTGTACAATACAGCTATTTCTATGTTGAATTGCTCTAAAAGGGAATATTTTAAATTGAGACACTTCAGGAAGACACATAGAACACATCTACACAAACACACAATACGGTAATTTGTTAAGAATGACTGAACTTCTCTTTGTTGTTGAAGGAATTGATTACAATGTATTAAATATCCTTATGTACAACAGTGTAAAGAATCTGTGATGGCAGTGATGTAGGACTCTAGTTCTTCAGCAAAGGAATGTCAAAGACATTTAACCAGTGTGAAAATGCAAGTTTCTGCGTCCTTGACTGGTTTAACTTCTGTCTACATTGGTTTTGTTCCACACAATTTTCCAGTTCTGAAACCCTTAGTTGTGTGCTGTGCTTTATAGCTTTGTTTTCTGAGTTCTTCAAAATACAGTTTGAGTGGGCTTCCCTGGTGGCGCAGTGGTTGGGAGTCCGCCTGCCGATGCAGGGGATATGGGTTCGGGCCCCGGTCCGGGAGGATCCCACGTGCCGTGGAGCGGCTGGGCCCATGAGCCATGGCCGCTGAGCCTGCGCATCCGGAGCCTGTGCTCCGCGACGGGAGAGGCCACAGCAGTGAGAGGCCCGCGTGTTGCAAAAAAACAAAACAAAACAAAAAACAACAACAGCAAAATACAGTTTGAGTAACAGATCTTTATCATCTGATTTAGTCAGAATCCTACGCTTCTGATATGTGATGCCAAATACTGTCTATGGCTGTGTGATGAGTCTCACAAAATCAAATCTTCCAAATCTGTGTTATTTTGATCCTTTATTAAGGCAGCTGCATTTTCTCTATGGAGTCACTGTCCTCTTTATTATATGTTGTAGGTATGGAGGTTCAAAACCTTTTAAAATGGAGAGTAAACAAAAAACAGACTTTTCCAGGCTGAGGAATTCCTGTGCCACACCATTGCATGCCTCCTAGAAGCAGTGGCTCAGGAATAGCTCAGGTCTTGTTCACATACTGCATGCCTGTAATTGTATGTATCATATTGTGTGTGTTATCTCAATTAAAGGCCTGTGGATTCTGACCTAGATGAGCGGAATCATAAATCAAAGGCCATTAAAATGACTTAAAATTGTATGCAAGACTTTCTGTTTATCTGAAAAAGATAAATCCAGCTTGCTCATTGTGGTTTTGGGGTATTATCTACTTTGATAACAAGTTAACACGATTCTGATTTACTTTCTCCAACTTTGACTTATTCAATTTTAATGCCAATAATGGATGTAGAAAAATTTTGTAAGTGTTAACTCCTGACAATATTTTCTCATCATAATAAAACTTATTTAGTAGTAAAACTATAGCATGTAATATATGAGCCTATCATTTTACTGCTAAAAGCTATATTATATAATTTGTAACTATGATAAGAATGATTATATTTCGTACCATGTCTTATAGTTCAATGAGTATATTATTTTAATATTGATCTGCAAACAAAAAAAAATAACCAGCAGCTTTCTGCATAGTTATATGACTAAAAATAACAGTCTTGGAAGAATCATATTATAATTTAGGCACACAACTCATATAAAACATTATCACATAAGGTTCTGAGTACTAGAAATCCAGTTGGTTTCAACTGAAAAACACTATGTGAAATATATTTTAATATTCTTTACATAAGTTGTCTTATTCAAGGAAGACAATATTTGCTGAAATAAAGTCTATTCTTGTTTTTAAACAAAAATGCAATTCCACTTAGCATAAAGCAAACAAAAAAAAGAAGGAATAATATCTAAGTTCCAATTTATGAATATCTAATGTTCTCACTAAAGTAAAAATTTAAAACCTGTCTTAAATCTTTATTACAATATCAATATTAATTAAGAAAACTGCTGACATTTCATTCAAACCTCACGATAATGAAGTAATAAATGGACCCTCATTAGACGCTCTCGTGAGAATTTTACACATTTCTGCTTTTTGAGAAGCTGTGGTATCCCTTTGTTCTAAAGCTGCCACTTCTCTCTGATTTCAAGGACAAGTGAAAGTATTCAACGTGTAGAAATCTCTGAGGGGCTCAGTGATTTCCAGCACTGACTTGTCAGGATAATTACTAAACTGTTTGTGCACACTCACACCTAAACACAGTGCCTCACAAAGAATATAATTTTATTTCTCGCTAATGGAGCCAATCACTGTGGATGGGCAGTCTCTGTGAACAAAGATCCAGGAACCCAGGCTACCAGAGCAGCTCAGCCTTACACACGTACAAGGAAGATCGTTTCCATCACAGCCAGATGCATCCAGGGAGACAAAAATGGAAGAGTATGTGCCATGCAAATGTTGTTTTTAAAACATAGTTTAGATGTCACTGAGCTCACTTCTCTTCATGTCCCCATGGTGGGCAAATACTCCCATGGCCACATCTAAGCAAAAGCTAAGAGAACTAAGCACCACAAAACCTGCTTTACAACAAATGCTAAAGGAACTTCTCTAGGCAGGGAACAAAACAGAAGGAAATGACCTACAATAATAAACCCAAAACAATTAAGAAAATGGTAATAGTAACATAAATATCCATAATTACCTTAAATGTAAATGGATTAAATGCTCCAACCAAAAGACATAGACTGGCTGAATGGATACAAAAACAAGACCTGTATATATGCTGTCTACAAGAGACCCACTTCACACCTATGGACACATACAGACTGAAGGTGAGAGGATGGGAAAAGATATGCCATGCAAATGGAAATCAAAAGAAAGCTGGAGTAGCAATACTCAAATCAGACAAAATACACTTTAAAATGAAGTCTATTACAAGAGACAAAAAAGGACACTATGTAATGATCAAGGGATCAATTCTAGAAGAAGATATAACAACTGTAAATATTTATGCACCCAACATAGGAGCACCTCAATACAAAAGGCAAATGCTAACAGCTATAAAAGGGGAAATTGACAGTAATACAATAATAGTAGGGGCCTTTAACACCCCACTTTCACCAATGGACAGATCATCCGAAATGAAAATAAATAAGGAAACACAGGCTTTGAAATGACACATTAAACAAGATGGACTTAATTGATACTTATAGGACATTCCATCCAAAAACAAGAAAACACACTTTCTTCTGAAGTGCTCATCGAACATTCTTCAGGATAGATCCTATGTTGGGTTCCAAATCAAGCCTAGGTAAATTTAAGAAAATTGAAATCGTATCAAGTATCTTTTCTGACCACAATGCTATGAGACTAGATATCAATTAGAGGAAAAGAGCTGTAAAAAATACAAACACATGGAGGCTAAACAATACACTACTTAATAACCAAGTGATCACTGAAGAAATCAAAGAGGAAATAAAAAATACCTAGCAACAAATGACAATGGAGACACAATGACCCAAAACCTATGGGATACGGCAAAAGCAGTTCTAAGAGGAAAGTTTATAGCAATAAAATCCTACCTTAAGAAACAGGAAACATCTCGAATAAACAACCTAACCAAGCACCTAAAGCAATTAGAGAAAGAAGAACAAAAAAACCCCAAAGTTAGCAGAGGAAAGAAATCATAAAAATCAGATCATAAATAAATGAAAAACAATTGAAGGAAACAATAGCAAAGATCAATAAAATTAAAAGCTGGTTTTTTGAGAAGATAAAAAAAATTATAAACCATTAGCCAGACTCATCAAGAAAAACAGAGAGAAGATCAAATCAATAGAATTAGAAATGAAAAAGGAGAAGTAACAAGTGACACTGCAGAAATACAAAGGATCATGAGAGATTACTACAAGCAGCTCTATGCCAATAAAATGGACAATCTAGAAGGAAGGGACAAATTCTTACAAATTCACAACTTTCTGACACTGAACCAGGAAGAAACAGAAAATAGGAACAGACCAATCACAAGCACTGAAATTGAAACTGTGATTAAAAATCTTCCAACAAACAAAAGCCCAGGACCAGACGGCTTCACAGGCGAATTCTATCAAACATTTAGAGAAAAGCTAACACATATCCTTCTCAAACTCTTCCATAATATAGCAGAGGGAGGAACACTCCCAGACTCATTCTACCAGACCACGATCACCCTGATACCACAACCAGACAAAGATGTCACAAAGAAAGAAAACTACAGGCTAATATCACTGATGAATATAGATGGAAAAATCCTCAACAAAATACTAGGAAACAGAATCCAACAGCACATTAAAAGGATCATACACCATGAACACGTGGTGTTTATCCCAGGAATGCAAGGATTCTTCAATATATGCAAATCAATCAATGTGATACACCATATTAACAAATTGAAGGAGAAAAAACATATCATCTCAATAGATCAGAGAAAGATTTTGACAAAATTCAACACCCATTTACGATAAACACCCTCCATAAAGTAGGCATAGAGGGAACTTACCTCAACATAATAAAGACCATATATGACAAACCCACAGACAATATCATCCTCAATGGTTAAAAAGTGATACCATTTCCACTAAGATCAGAAACAAGACAAGGCTGCCCACTCTCACCACTATTATTCAACATAGTTTTGGAAGTTTTAGCCACAGCAATCAGAGAAGAAAAAGAAATAAAAAGAATCCAAATCAGAAAAGAGGAAGTAAAGCTGTCACTGTTTGCAGATGACATGATTCTATACATAGAGAATCCTGTAGATGCTACCAGAAAACTACTAGAGCTAATCAATGAATTTGGTACAGTAGCAACAAAATTAATGCACAGAAATCTCTTGCATTCCTATACACTAATGATGAAAAATTTGACACTGAAATTAAGAAAACACTCCGATTTACCATTGCAACAAAAATTAAAATACTTAGGTATAAACCTACCTAAGGAGACAAAAGTCCTGTATGTAGAAAATTATAAACCACTGATAAAAGAAATTAAAGATGATACAAATAGATGGAGAGATATACCATGTTCTTTGATTGGAAGAATCAACATTGTGAAAATGATTCTACTACCCAAAGCAATCTACAGATTCAATGCAATACCTATCAAACTACCACTGGCATTTTTCACAGAACAAGAACAAAATATTTCACAATTTGTATGGAAACACAAAAGATCCCGAATAGCCAAAGCCATCTTGAGAAAGAAATATGGAGCTGGAGGACTCAGGCTCCTGGACTTCAGACTATACTACAAAGCTACAGTAATCAAGACAGTATGGTACTGGCACAAAAACAGAAATAAAGATCAATGGAACAGGATAGAAAGCCCAGAGATAAACCCACACACATATGGTCACCTTATCTTTGATAAAGAAGGCAAGAATATAAATGGATAAAAGATAGCCTCTTCAATAAGTGGTGCTGGGAAAACTGGACAGCTACATGTAAAAGTATGAAATTAGAAGACTCCCTAACACCATACACAAAAATAAACTTAGAATGGATTAAAGACCTAAATGTAAGGTCAGACACTATCAAACTCTTAGAGGAAAACATAGGCAGAACACTCTATGACATAAATCACAGCAAGATCCTTTTTAACCCACCTCCTAGAGAAATGGAAATAAAAACAAAAATAATCAAATGGGACCTAATGAAACTTAACAGCTTTGCACAGCAAAGGAAACCATAAACAAGACAGAAAGACAAACCTCAGTATGGGACAAAATATTTGCAAATGAGGCAACTGACAAAGGATTAATCTCCAAAATTTACAAGCAGCTCATGCAACTCAATATCAAAAAAACAAACAACCCAATCCAAAAATGGGCAGAAGACCTAAAGAGACATTTCTCCAAAGAAGATATACAGATTGCTAACAAACACATGAAAATATGCTCAACGTCATTAATCATTAGAGAAATGCAAATCAAAACTACAATGAGATATCATCTCACGCTGGTCAGAATGGCCATCATCAAAAAATCTACAAACAATAAATGCTGGAGAGGGTGTGGAGAAAGGGAACCCTCTTGCACTGTTGGTGGGAATGTAAATTCATACAGCCACTATGGAGAACATATGGAAGTTCCTTAAAAACTAAAAATAGAACTACCATATGACCCAGCAATCCCACTACTGGGCATATTCCCTGAGAAAAGCATAATTCAAAGAGAGTCATGTACCAAAACGTTCATTGCAGCTCTATTTACAATAGCCAGGACATGGAAGCAAGTGTCCATCAAGAGATGAATGGATAAAGAAGGTGTGGCACATATATATAATGGAATATTAGTTAGCCATAAAAAGAAACAAAATTGAGTTATTTGTAGTGAGGTGAATGGACCTAGAGTCTGTCATACAGAGTGAAGTAAGTCAGAAAGAGAAAAACATACACCATATGCTAACACATATATATGGAATTAAAAAAAAAAGTCATGAATAACCTGGGGACAAGAGGGGAATAAAAATGCAGACCTACTATAGAATGGACTTGAGGACACGGGGAGGGGGAAGGGTAAGCTGGGACGAAGTAAGAGAGTGGCATGGACATATATACGCTACCAAATGTAAAACCAATAGCTAGTGGGAAGCAGCCGCATAGCACAGGGAGATCAGCTTGGAGCTTTGTGACTACCTGGGGGGGGGGGGGGTTGGATAGAGAGGGAGGGAGACACAGAGGGAAGAGATATGGGGATATGTATATGTATAACTGATTCACTTTGTTATAAAGCAGAAACTAACACACCATTGTAAAGCAACTATATTCCAATGAAGATCTCAAATAATAAAAATATAAAGTGTGTATGTAACATAAAGATGAACAACGAAGACAAATATCAAATAACATTTTCTAATATTTCTTTTATGACTTATACCTCTCTAAAGTTTAATATATTTCCTTTTGATATAAAGATGATATGGACTTTATTTCCGTGTATATATTTTAAATTGGCTCATATTTGTACCCTTGTAATTTAAGTGATATCATCTAAATCATTAAAAAAGTCTTTCAGAACTTTCAGTTATTCCTGTAAATGACATAATAATAGTAAAAAGCAACTGGACAGCTACATGTAAAATAATGAAATTAGAACATTTTCTGACACCATTACAAAAATAAACATAAAATGGATTAAATACCTAAACGCAAGACTTGAAACTATAAAACTCCTACAAGAGAACATAGGCAGAACACTTTTTGTCATAAATCTTAGCAATATTTTTTGAAACTGTCTCTTAGGGCAAAAAACAAAAGAAATGCAAACATAAACAAATGGGACTAATTAAACTTAAAATCTTCTGCACAACAAAGGAAACAATTGAGAAAATGAAAAGATAACTTATGGAATGGGAGAAAATATTTGTAGATGATATAATATGACCAATAAGGGGTTAATACCCAAAATATATAAACAGCTCATACAACTCAACATCAAAAAGATACAAGTAACCTGATTAAAAAATGGGCAGAGGACATGAGTAGACATTTTTTTTCAAAAATGCAGACGGCTAACCGGCACATGAAAAGATGCTCAACATTGCTAATCATCAGGGAAATGCAAATGAAAACCACAGTAAGATATAACCTTATGCCTGTCAGAATGGCTATCATCAAAATGTCAACAAATAGCACGTGTTGGTGAGGATGTGGAGAAAAGGGAACCCTAGTGTACTGTTGGTGGGATTGTAAATTGGTGCAGCCATTATGGAAAAAAACATGGAGGTTCCTCAAAAAAACTGAAAAGAGAACTAACATATGACCCAGCAATTTGACTCCTGGGTATATCTCTGAAGAAAATGAAAAAAATATTTCAAAAGATACATGAACCCCAATGTTCAAAGCAACATTATTTATAATAGCCAAGATACAGAAGAGACTTATGTGTCTATCAACAGGTGAATGGATAAAGAAGATGTGGTATCTATATATACTCAGCCATAAGAAAAGAATGAAATTCTGCCATTTGCAACAACGTGTATGGACGTAGAGGATATTATGCTAAGTGAAATAAGTCAGACGGGGAGAGACAAATACTGCATGATATCCCTTATATGTGGAATCTAAAAAAAGAAAAAATGATGAATGTATATAACAAAGTAGAAACAGACTCACAGATATAGAAAACAAACTAGTGTTTACCAGTGGGGGTAGGAAAGCAGGGAGGGACAAGATAGGGGTATGGGGTTAAGAGATACAAACTACTACATATAAAATAAATAATCATCAAAGATATATTGTAAGGCACAGGGAAATATAGCCTTTATTTGGTAATAACTTTAAATAGAGTATAATCTATAAAAAATATTGAATCACTATGTTGTACACCTGAAACTAGTATCACATAGTGAATCAAGTGTACTTCAAAAATTTTTTAAAGGAAGAGTCAAAATCACAAAATAAGTAGTAAATATTTCTGCATATTTTTTTAACTTTCTAAAATAATCTAGGTATATTGTCATATGTTCAATGCTACACAACTAGCTATGTGAAATGTTTAATATATTCTTTGTTACTCTAATTTGATGGCTGTTGATACATTTTTTAAAATAAATGATATTTATTTTTACTGTATAACTGAGGTCCTAATTACAATCTTTCATAGAAATACCTTTAAAAGCCAGATATGTTCTCAAAAATGTTTAAATTTTGCATGCAAAGGTAAGTCCAAATGTCTATAAAAAAGAGCCTATTTGCAAATTGGCAAAGAGCAATGAACAGAGCTGCAGAATGCATTCATTTTCTAACTGCCATTGTGTGTGAAGAGTTTGTGTGCTTTCCAAAACTTTTCTGACTTGCCAGCCCTATCAGATATGCTTGCTGGAGCTTGGAAAGGAAGCCTACCACATTCTCCATTCTTGGCATAGACATCAAGAAAGTTTTAAGAAATACAATTTCGTCTACTGCTATACATTTCAAGTTTTAGCAATAGCATGTTCAAGGAGAAACTTAATTTTAGGTTAAATTAATTGATATTTTATATTTATTTGCACTTCAGTATCATTTCAAGAAATTGTATTTCCTCTTTTTGAAAGCATACTTGATAGTTAATATTATTTAGTAACATTACTGTTTTGTCTTCAAATCATATACTGAATCACATTTCCTCTGTTCAAATACTGCACTTTAAAAAAGCAGGTTGCATGGTAGATATGGCATGCAAAAGCATCTCTTATGCTGAAATTACTAATGAATTACATTATTAATGGATAAAATACAAGTAATTTTAATGTTTCATAATAACATGTGCTTATTATTCCCGAAGTGACCCAGTGATTCTGAAAAAATTCAGAAAATTCAAATGGCTATTAATAAAATAATATTCAATTAAATTAATCACATAAAATGTTAGATTAAAATCATAGATAATATATACAATTAAAATTATAGAACTAATTAACCACTCAATGCCTGTTTGGGATGCTACAAAGTAAAATATGTAGACAACAGAAATCTATGAATTTTGAGTGTCAAAAATTGCCTAACATTCTTCTTTCATTAAAAATAAAATGAATTGCATAAAGGAGCTCTGGAGAAGGTCAAAATCATACATTTTGAGGAACTAAAACTAATTTTAACTTAGAGTGATATTATCACCAGCTGGATATTCAAATCTGTATTTCACATAGACATTTAGATTTTCATTTCTACTTAAGCTTAGATATCAGTCCATTACCTTTAGTAGGAAGGGTCAAAATCCATTAACTTGTCCAACTCACATAGAACCATCACATAAAAACTACCATGATAAAATTTTTCTGTATCTTAAAAATTTTAATGCACTAAATGTATAATATAGCCAACTAAGGAATAATCTAGGCCTTTCTGTTTTATCAATAAGTATGAATTTTTGTAATATATGTTTTATTGCTTAAAATAGAGTGATAGCTAGATTCAATACTAATTTACTAAGAATCTATCTTTTTTCTATCTACCATCTATCCTTATATTTTCTAGCTTATATGAGTATTGCTGTCAGATAATTTTTAACTGTCAGCAACTTTCAGAATTGCCTCTTTTGAAAAGACTATCTTCACTCAAGACATGCCCCGTTCTCAGGGTGGCCTGCATCCAATGACTGATCTCTGTGAGGCAGAAATTCCTTGCCTCCTTTCCCCAATTTGGGACAACTTTGTATTGTCCCAAATACAGAGGATGATCCCCATTTCAGAGTTCCTTATAGAGGCCTCCATTGGAAATTCTATCTCACAGATCCCAGGAAATCCAACCTGTAACAGGGGCCAAAACTCTTCCTTGTAGAGCCAAACCTAGACCGTAATAATCCTAGTGCATAATAGTAGGTTCTCAATGCTGTTCACAAGTGATTAGTTAAGAGTTCTACCTACACACCTGAAAGCAAACACACGATGCATGATTTCTATTAGTTTTTTTTTTTTTTTTTGCATGATGTTGGATATACATTGAAAAGCCACCTAAACAGTTAAAGAGACCAAACCAGATTGTTAGGCAATACTGCATAGAGTGACACTGTATTTTTTCCTGAATAGCAGTGAAATTACTGCCATAAAATGGAAGACACCTTGATGTTTTGATTAATTTTCTTATAAAAATGTGAGTGCATAGATTGTTTTTAGCACATGCTAAAAACCATGTTGATTGATCCTTTTAGAAAGCACTTGAAAATGGCATCGTGACAGGCCAGCGTGCTTTAGAGAAAAAGGCAAATTTATATTTTAGCAACTTTATTTTGTGACATTTCTCTGAGCACTCAAAATACTGTTTAGCTGAGTCATTAAAGTGGTGGCAAGTTTTGATTATTCTGAAAAGAAGCTCTTCTTTCCAGCGATGTACAGAATTTGCAAACTAAAATACACACGCACTTACAAACTCCAGAGAATTCTAATGAGTACTTAAGAATGCCTCTGACTAGATAATTTCAAATTTTGTACTACAAGTGCTGCAGATATTATTATTGGCTAACATGAACCCAACTTATTTTGAACTAGATAAATATAGGTTTTACATAAATAATAAATATGTTCTTAAACTCTATGAAACATACGTAGGACCTTAATGTTTTCCATGTCATACTAGATGCTAGGAATGTAAAAATGAATAGGAGGTAGGACCTGCCTTTAAGAATCTCATCAATCCAGTAGGTGAAATTTAACCAACCAGCATATTGAGACTGGGAGGGACATTCTGCTTCCTATTTCTTCCTTCTCTAGAGTCAAGCACAGGTCAGATTACAGTCAGGTATAGATACTCTTTTAGCATAAATGTCATACTAAAGATGATCAGAGGGCTGTTAAACTGGGTGATATAAAAAGCCTCATTATCTTCATGATAACACACCTAAAGGGCAAATGTATAAGAAGACCCACTTTCCTCTCCCCTCTTTTACTCCAAAGGACTGAAAGAGGGTTGACTTTAAAAGGACACAGCCGGGCTTCCCTGGTGGCGCAGTGGTTGAGAATCTGCCTGCTAATGCAAGGGACACGGGTTTGAGCCCTGGTCTGGGAGGATCCCACATGCCGTGGAGCAACTAGGCCCGTGAGCCACAACTACTGAGCCTGCGCGTCTGGAGCCTGTGCTCTGCAACGAGAGGCCGCGATAGTGAGAGGCCCGCGCACCGCGATGAAGAGTGGCCCCTGCTTGCCACAACTAGAGAAAGCCCTCGCACAGAAACGAAGACCCAACACAGCAAAAAAAAAAAAATTAATTAATTAATTAATTAACTCCTACCCCCAACATCTTTTAAAAAAATAAAAATAATAAAAGGACACAGCCAATATAAGAAAAGGTAAGGTGCCTGAGGCCAGGGTCCAACGGAGATTAATGACCCTAGGAGAGAGGAAAAACAGATGGATGGTCCAAGAAGAAGAATATGCTCAGGGATTCTCCATGGTGTGTTCATAGGAAAAGGTACAGAACTGAGGTCCTCACCAGGGAGGAATACTGGCGGTAATGATGATAATAGAAAAAGGCAGACAAATCACTGTTGATTATTTCAGTGTTCTCATCGTCTCTTTAATGGATTTTAATACATATCTCAAATTTAAACTAATTTTTTTTTTTACAGTGTTCCAGATTCTGTGGATTTACTTAAAGAAATTCTATCTGGGGCATTAAATGCACTCATCACATGCATAATGGTTTAATTGTGGGTATCATAAAGCAATTCTATACATTTTATCTAACTGGCTACTATGAGGTGATAAGAGAACACATTAGAAATCAATACATTCAGCTTGAAGATTTTAACCAGGACACTAGAAAGGAAGAAAAACTAGAGCTGGGTTTTCAAAGGGGACTCACTATTTTCTAACTGAACAAGGTAATAAAAGTATATCTCAGGCAGAAGCTCAAGCGTAAACAAGAGAGGTCAGAGAGTGTTTTTCAGAAACACCAACTGTCAGGACTGTAAGGAAAACTTAGTATTCTAGGATATGTAAAGAAGAATTTACATAATTTAGATAATTTACATAATTTAGATAATACTTAACAACAGAATGCCTTTGTAACCCCAGGAAATTACCAGGGAAAAATACATTTTTTAGCTGTTTTGCTCTTGGTTATAATACCTTTCATGTTTCTATTTCTTAACTGGATGTGAAAAACAAAACCAAAATCGAATTAAACTGATAACAGAGGTAGTAAAATTTAGTAGGTAGTATATTAGTTTCTTATTGATACCTGTGAAATAATAGAAAAATATATATTGGTATTTGCCTCCATTTCCTGACAGAGCTCCTAAAACCCTTGTAAATAGGGATGCTAGGAGAACCTTTGTTCTAATATTTAGTCTTTGACCCTGGTTCTTGACACAGAGATCCCAAGACCTTTGTAGTTGTCGCAGTGACAGGAACATCTATTGTTCTAGTAAGATAACTCTTGGTGCATTTCTGAGTGGGGGCTGGTCACCAGAAAGACCAAGCTATGATCAGAAGTTTTCAGCCCCACCTCCCATTCTCCAGAGAGCGGCTGGAAATGGAGTCAATAACCAGTTATATGTACATGATGAAGTCTCCATAAAAGTCCCAATAGTGTGGGGTTTGGAACTTCCATGTAGTTGAACACATCCAGGAAGGATGCCAGAAGGATGGCACAGCCCAGCTCCATGAGAACAGAAGCTCTTGCACTCTGGGCATTTCCAGACCTAGCCCTATGTATTTATTCATCCAGATGTTCACCTGTATCTTTTATCGTACCTTCCATTACATAATAAACTGGTAAACATAAGCGTTTCCTTGAGCTCTGTGAGCTTTTCTAGCAAATGATTGAGTCCAAGGAAGGAGTTATGAGAACTTCTGATTTGTAGCTGAGTTGGGACAGAAGTTATGGATTACCTGGGACCTACCACATGCGATTGGCATCTGAAGCAGGGGACAGTCTTATGGGACTGAGCCCTTAACCCCTGAGATCTGTGCTAACTCTGGTAAGTGTCAGAATTGAACTGAATTGTAGTACCCCCAGCTGGTGTCACAGAAAATTGCTTGGAGTGGGGAAAAAACCCACACATCTGGTGTAAGAAATATTGTGTGTAGGAGGAAAGGAGAAACACAGAGTGATTTTCCCTAGAGACTCTCTTAACAAATTGCCACAAACTTAGTGGCTGACAACAACACAATTCATCTTACAGTTCTAGGTCTCACTGGGCTAAAATCAAAGTGTCAGCAGGACTGAGTTTCTTAGGAAAGAACCTGTTTTCCTGCCTTCCCACCTTTTAGAAACCACCTGTGCTTTGCAGCTTTTACCTCCTTCTTTGAAGCCACCAATGGCCAATATCAGCCTGACTCTGACCCTTCTACCTCCCTCTTCCATTTTAAAGGATCTTTGTTTTTACACTGGTCCTACTCCTATAATCTAGAATAGTCTCCCTATTTTAAGGTCAGTTGACTGCGGTCTCAATTCTATTTGCTATCTTCATTCTCCTTTGCCGTATTATATAACATAGTCGAGGGCCCCAAAGATTAGGATGTGGACAGCTTTGGTAGTGAGTAGTGGGCGGGGTCGTTGTGTGGATTATTCTGCATGCCACAGTATTCATCTGCATAGCTTATTTCAAGCTCAGATTGCTATTTCATTAAGATAAAATTTTTTTGCAACTTATAAACACAATAAGGCTGGTAAACGTAGCATATTGAATATTTTACCCAGCCCTTCCCTAAATCTCATGAAATAACAGTGAGACAAAAAAAAAAAAACAAAACAATAAACAACAACAACAGTGACAACAGAAGGTTTAAAGCTGGAAAAAAAACTACAGTTGGTAGATAACTGATTTGGCATACAGAACAAGATAAAACCTGAAGATATAGGAGAAATAACATGTGGAAAATAACATTTGTGTCACAGAACTGAACAAAGTCTCAGGAGTTAGAAGCAACAAATATTGTTGAAAGAAATTTTTCATTCAGTTAAGTTCAATAATATATAATATTAAAATTCCAAAATAATATTACTAAATCAAGATAAAATCTTATTTCTCTTTTATGAAAAAAATAATGGAGGTAGGCAGTTCAGAGCTTATGTGGTGCTGTTACACATTCTGATTCCAACTTTCTTGTTCACCATTCCATGTCCTGCTTCCATCCTCAGGTTTCCATCATGAGCTAAGATGATTGTAGGCATCCCAGTCATCACAACCTCATAGCAGGTGAGAAGACAAAGCAGCAAAAACACGGCAAAAAGACTAGTAGAGTCAGCAATTTTAAAGCAAATGTCTTGAAAATGTCGCATATGTCCATCTGCCTCTCACTGGTAAGACTATAGATAGATAACATTTTTTAAGGGAAAAAATTAGCTTTTCAAGGAAAACTAGAAAATGCAATCTTTAGTCCCAAAATCAATAAGTCCAGTTTATGGCTATGTAGTAGGGAATTAGTAGTCACTGACACAGAGATATGGGATAGAAACATAAAACTGAAGGGTTAAAACTGTGAATAAGAACCACCTGAACTGAAGATTCCTTCCATTACCTTGTGTACCATACAACTGCCCCTTCTTCCTATGATAGGACTTGAAAATTTTATTCCATGAAGAGTTTGAAAATCAAATTTTCTATACATAATGTAGACACTTCTCATCTTTTTCTCGGAGATGAGAAGCACTGTGTGCTGTCATGCTAAAACCAGCAGGATTAGGTGAAAGCCTGCAAGTAGGATAGTAAGACCTTTTCCCTGACTCAGTCTCCTTTCCAGGAGAAATGGAAAGCTCTCAAAGAACACCTTCAGATCCTGACATTAAAGTTTGCTCCCCAAAGAGATTCGCCTCTCCCCAGCCGCATTATCCACTCGTCACAACAAACGACTAAGAAGCCCCTTCCAAATATCCAGAGTTTGGAATGAGTTTTTAGATCCTAATATTATCTGACAGCCAAGGATCATCATCCATCAGGACAAAACCTCTAACAAGAGAGAGAAACAAACAAAATAAAATCCTCAAACTAGTATGAGGCAATAAAAGACATAGTTGAAAAGTTCATGAAACTGTGAATAGTGTGCTTAAAATAGTAGAAGACATTACACCAATGAAATGTGAAGTTAATATGGGTGTGTTCAGAAAAAAGCAAATGCAAAAGAAATATATATATATAATTTTTGTGTTAGTGACATTTATTGAATCTTTATTCGCCATCTCTTTCCCCATAAGCGCAATATACTAATACTAATACATCATTTATTCAGTGCCCTATCGAATCATGTGGCTAATATCCTACTCCAAATCCACCAGAATCTCTTGACTGGACAACTCCGATAAAATTGAAGCAAATATACTTCCTTTTGGGAGTGGGGAAGAAATTACAGGGTGGAATATTTGAACAAAATCTCATGAATAAAATAACACAATTGTTTAGAAAATATATATTTTTAATCTTTAATGAAAAATGAGAAAGTGACAAGATATTAAGGAATTACCAGGTCATAATTTGTGTGAAAGTAAGAACTGAAAAAACACGCCATGCATAGAATTTACATTTGCTGTACAGCGTTTTCTGTTCTGATAGAATCTTGGGACCAGAATGACAACTATGAAATCCCCGGGCTTCAGTAGAGAGTATAATAGGAGAGCCAACTTTAACTCAAAAAATATACAACCTCAGTGTAAGTGTGAACTAGAGATCACTCTTAGGGTACAGTAAATAAATTTTCCTTGATATTATGTTGGGGGAGAGGAGATGAATGATAATATATGATATAACAATTCATTGGTTAAAAAAATCATAATGGAAATTAGAAAATAATTTCAATTGATTGATAATAACCTACATATTATATTTTGAGAGACACACATAAACGGTCAAAAGAAAGATCAAAAAATAGTAAAACATGACACTCAAGAAATTAGAAGAATAGTGATTTCTTTTAAGTTAGGAAATAATACAAATCAGAGCCTTTAGAAAAGTGAAGCATATTTTCTGATATATCAGAAATGTAGTTCATTTCAGAAACAAAGTTTTGTTTTGTTAACTCAGTTTATGTAAAACATATGGCGAGACAGCTGTTTTACAAACTCCTTTTTCCTGGAAGACTGAATAAAAGTAGAAAATAATGCACTTTGGGGCAAGAGCAAATCCAACAGGGACCATTTTAAAATATGGCCACACGACTAAAAGCACATCAGGATAAATCATGTGGAGTTGGGCCAGTGTAGGAGCCTTTTATTTTTTTCCTCCTATTACCCACCCATAAAATATGAACCCAGTACTTCAAGTAGCATAATTACATGTAAGTGACTTGTAAATGACTAAATTTTATACCTGAGGCCAGAGCACTGGGGTGGGTGAGGGAAACAGAGTGATAGGCTAGAGGATAAGGAGAGAGGAAAGACAGAGAAATTGTAAAGTGCAAGGCTGCTGCACCCTCCAGAAATGAGGAGTAGTCAGGCCACATAGTGTAGACCCATAGTCAAGATTAAAGATTATTCTACCATTAGGTTAGTTTATGTGAGCTGAATAAAGGAGAGGGACGCTCTCAAATTCCAACCCATTGACACTAAGTGGGTTGTACTAGGAAACT
The DNA here is from genome assembly GCF_964374135.1 of Grampus griseus. Classification (NCBI taxonomy): domain Eukaryota; kingdom Metazoa; phylum Chordata; class Mammalia; order Artiodactyla; family Delphinidae; genus Grampus; species Grampus griseus. Next base: position 7,550,386 of record NC_139017.1, read on the forward strand.
TAAGCCAGAAAGAACTATTTATGCACTCTGACTAAAAGTGACTTGCTAGCACTATGAACACTTTTTGCTTTATAATGGACTTTACTATACATTTCTTCCACAATTAAAGGAGTAGAATTTACACACATAAACCAGTTCTTATTTTCTTATTACAATGCAATCACCGTTAATTCAGGTAGGATTTTACTTAGAATGTCTAAATAATAAGACAGCTCTCTCTGTAAGAAGACTGACTGCTGGAGTGGATTAAAAGCTTTCAGAGAAATCCTCTACTCATTTATATTAGAGTGGGAGAATCTGATTTTCCTTCCAACAGAAATTGCTATTTTATCCGGTTTGTGTTTCTAAAGGGCATCCTAAAATATCCTTGATTTAATGCTATTCCACTGTTATGAAACATTTATCCAGCTTAATTTTATAGGTTACTTTCTGATCTTCTCAAATATTATTTTCCATTTCAAATTATAACAAAAATTCTTTCAGTAAAATTTTATTATCAGATGATAGTCTATAAACAATGGTATTTTATACAGTTAAACTATGCATCTATTAATTTTCTTTTTCTTTTAAAAATATTTCTATTTAGAAACTGATTTCATAAAATTATAAAGTCACTTCATGTTTATTCCTCTTCAAAATTCTTATCTTGTAATTATTTGAGTGTATTAAATATACTAAAGTCAAGTAATATTAACACCTATGTCATTATTATTATCAGATTTTCTTCTCCAAACCTTCAAACTTAGAAAGAAAGAAAAGTTTGGACATAGGTCCAGACATAGGACTGCATCAAAGAGTTTTACCTGAAGACAATTCATAAGTAAATTGAGATGCCAAATAACTCTAAAATGGACATGCAGATAATGATAGTTTCTGGCTGTCTTCTGTGTTCTATACTTTTAAATAATGCAATATGATGTTTTTAATATAACTAAGATTATTTTCCTTTCCTCTGTTTTGAAGTAGGGGTGGGGTGCGGGGAGCTGGGAACTAAAGAGAATGTAAACACAGCTGACATGCTGAAGGATCTATGAGGAAAAGCCCTGTGCTTCACATCCTAAAATTGAATCCCAGGAGGACGAGGTAAACCCATCATAAACTCCATCAGAATCCCTGCTGCACTTGGGGAGAGTCCTAGAGCAGGTGGTCCGGGCAGCCCAGGGTGTTCAGGCCTGACAGTGATTTTGTCCTTTGCTTCCACACAGTTTCCCCTTTCGGGGGCAGTAACCCAGTATTCCCAGTCCTAAATTCTTAGTAAATATCCATCAACTGGATGTGTAATGTCTTCATTTTAGACACTCTGAAAGACAGTGGGCCTTGTTGAATTATTATTGTAAGCAGATGCTAACCTTGACAAAAACTGTTCTTCCACATGTGCTATTCTTACTTGAGTATTTATAGAGCCCCCAGCAGGCCCTATGAAACTCTTAATATGGCCATTGCTTTAGAAATCTGCCCCAATGTGCAGAGAAAGCAGCTGGGGCAACAGTAACCTGTGACCACCCTGCTTCAGGTTTATATCAGTTCTTCAACATCGGCTACAATTTATTCTGCAGGAACGTGGATTATCTCACTCTCCTAAAGACCAACACACTGGTCCAGTACCTTGATGGAATCATCCTCATTTTCCTGACAGAAACTCAGACAAGGAAATGACTCATATTTGGTAGATCGTTTAGTAAGATGTATTTGTTAGAGACGGAAAACAGACTCTAGTGGAGACTGTATGTCTGATCATGAATTGAAACGTGACAATAGGACCCCAGCTTTCCACTATGAATTGTGAATAATCTGATCAACAAAGCCATAAATTAGGGCATTCTTAGCATCATTTCCTCATCAAATAGATGTCCTTTATAGAGACCTAGGATAAGCATGTGCCAAAGTCCAAGAAAGTTATATAAACTGCTGCTCACCTTTCCAAAATGGCCATATTTGCCATCCTGTCATCCTTCCCTCAACCTACAGTTAGGGTTTCTTGGGAGGGTGTGTTCACTATGATGGTTTAAGATGCAATGTGGGCTTTTTAAAAAAAATTGTGATCCACTATAGCCAGTTAGGTTCAAAGGCTCTGTGAAAGGTAATGTTTTCTCTTGGGCTTGTGGAAAGTCTAGAAAGAAAAGTTATAGAGGAGACCACTACAGTTTTGAAGCAAAGACATGTATTCTCAACAAATTACATGTAGCAAGTGTTTTCGCTTAACATACATTTTCCCCTCACTGAAGCTGCCCTGTCTACTACCACTAATGAGTACCCAATATTCTAGAAGCAACAACTAAAACTGATCCTTACCTTAGTTAAAGAAATAAGGGACATGTCTACTGCCTGAAGTAATAGATGAGATGCACAATTAGCAACATGGATGGATCCTAAAAAAAGAAAGTTCTTACTGAAAGAAGTATAAGATATTTAACAAAAAAATTTTATAGAAATAACAAAAATATCACCCAAAATAGTAGATCCCCTTTTGCAAGAACATATTGTAATAAAAATACATGAGAATGGTTATTTTTATATGGGGAGAGGATAGTAAGTGATGACTATAAAATTGAATGAATAGAATGAATGAATGCTTGAGTTAATGATTAAAAATCAATCATGGGCTTTGTATAAACTCCGGTGATTAAAAGGTGCTATGAACTTGGACATTCTTCTTAATCTGTGCATCTGATACCTAAGGGAAAAAAATAAGACACATCTTTTTTAATTTGAGAAAAGAGAAGAAGGCCTAGTGTAGCAATAAAATAGTAAATAAGAGGAAAGAGGTAGGATATGGCCTTAGGGAGGATGGTAATGTCCTACTCACGTAGGTCACGGAAACAAATTTGACTTTTATTTTCTGATCTGAATTTCACTGTGATCTACTGGAAGATTTTAAGCATGGGAGGAACATTATCAGACTAAACCTACTGTAAAACACTCTGGTTACTGTGTAAAAATAGACTGCAGGGAAATGAAATTTTAAAAAGACAACAGGTAGGAAGCTTTTAATTCCTCTGATGAGACTGTCATGGTTGGTAACAGGGCTGGAGAACATAGTGTGAAGAGGGTAAAAGTGATCATGTCACGTAACAGACTAAAATATGCCAATTACATCCAATATGCAGTTTTCTGATTAAAGTCCAGAAACTTTGAATGCTATCCTTAGCACTTCAGGGTTTGACTATGCCTACCACATTCCTTCACTTTCTGAAATATTATCCTTCCTGGAAGAGGTGTTGCTTTGCTCATATCTTCATGCCTTTTCACATGCTGCTTCTCTAGCTTGGGAAAAATCTTCCCCCTGTTTTCTTGACTGGGCTGTCTCAGAATCAACGGAATTCGCTTCCTTTGAGATTTCCTTTTAAACTATCTCCATACCATGAGCAGTTTAGATTAGCTTCTGGTCTTAGTACTCCATTGTTAGTACGTGATTTCCTTTATAGTAGCACTTTTGTATTAATGTGGCTTTCATTGTGTGTAATTTTCACTTGTCTGATTTTCTAACTAGACTTTATAATCAGGAAAGATATATTTATATCTTTACAGAGCACCTTAAATATGAAAGCCTTCTAATGAATGTTTGATGATGAATGAATATTCAATCAAAAATAATTACCAAAGACTATTGCCATTTTTCTTTCTTTTTTGTGTGTGTTTTGCTTTAAATCTACATGTTTGTTTTGGGTTTTTTTCTATAAAGTAGGACAATGTAAATGTGTAAATAAATATGTTCAGATTGTTATGTGATACTTGTCACAAAAATGGAATATATCAACATGGTCAGCTAAAGAAGAAATATATGCAGGTATTTATTCATTTAGTCTATAAGAATAATACTCATTTACCAGCAGCTATACACATCACACTGCTAAGCACCATACAAGATAAAAAAAATTTCTATCCTTACAAAATGGGACAACACTTTGGGATAAATGCAGAATATGAGACACATAACTTAAAACAAAACCACAGTGAACATAGAATTATAATAAAACTATAAAAAGATTCCCATGAAAAAGTAGAAATTGAGAAAGAATGCCATGTTTCCTTTTTTTAACTTGTCAATTACCATGTCCTTTATTTTATCATAAAACAATGAAAAATATAAAGTGCTATATACTAGTTAGGAGAGCACAAGCTGCGATAATAGATATACACTGAGTTTCAGTGATTTAATTCAGGGGATTGTTACTTCTCATTAACCTCAATTCTAATTGGTCCTGAGTGTGAGTGATGGAGTGGGAGTGGGGGTCAGACAGTTCTACCCCATATAGACTAAGACCAGATCATCAAATGCTCTGATATTGTCCAGCCACTAGATAGGGGATGAGATCAAGTGATGGATGGGGTGGGAGGTTTTTAGAGTCAGATCTAGAAGCAGTATGCATATTATCCAAGTCATAGGATGATGGGATTAATGAATTATTCAGTCGCTGCCACAAATATACATTGAGGTGCACTTAATAAAAGTAACTTTAATAAAATGTAGATAAATGAAGGATTTAGTGAATAGTAAAATTCTGGAACAATTTGGGTTTTACCCAACTTACAAAAAATAAGAGAAAGCAATTCTATGAATCAAATATGATGAACCACAAGGAAAATCCTGTCCAAATACATATGAAAACATGCATGAACAAAAATACACAATAAATAATTGTTAAAGGAAATTACCTCAAATGTTTCATTATATCTGTAATAAAGGATTTTTAAAAATATGATTTGATACGTTTCTGTCTCTGCAGATTTTTTTCTAGTTCTGTCAAATTTGGTGGTGCTCAAACCAAAATTTAAAAGAGATTATAAATTGTTAGTAAACTTCAAATGTCAATTCCATTATATCTACAGTTCCACTTCATCACTCTGATGATACTACAGCATTATATAAAAACGTAACAAAAAGGGATGAAATGATAAATGCAATAATAATTATGAGACACTACTTGAGTTAAGCTATTCAATGTTAAACTGGTCAATGGGCAAATCTCAGATGCTCTGTTCTGTGTTTTCCCCCTTTTTTATCTATTCTATTCCATTTTGAGCAAAGATTATTAACTTGCCTTCTAGGTTACTGATTTCTTTTCCTTTGCGGTATCTCGTCTGTTGTTTACACACTAAATGAAAGTTTTTTTCCAATTACCATATATTTTCTAGCTTTTCTATTTAGTTTTTTTAAATTAATTTTAATTTCTGCTAAAATGATCTATTTGTTCATGCATGCTGTCTCTATTTTCCATTGTCTCCTTCAACACTTTTGAATAGTTATTCAAAGTCCCTGTCATATAATTCCAAATCATCAGTTTTTCTGTATTTGTTTCTATTGATCATTTCCACTCCTCCATGGGTTTACTTGCTTCTCTGCATTTCTTATATTACTTGTACTGTATAGTGCACATTGTGTGTGAAAGATCAGTTGAAGTGGAAGTAAATGCTATTTATGCCTAGAATGTTGCGCATTGGGTCACTACGGCTGCGTCTGATCTGTAGCTCTGAGGTGTCTCGAGTTTCTTGCAGTTTTAGATAGGTTCAGTTGACCACTTGTTTCAGATGTTGGCAGGGTGAGGTGACTTTTCCTTCAGCAGAACACAGAATGTGAACACTGCTGAGACCCAGCTCTCTTTATGATTACAGTCTACCCAACAGCTTTCCAACTCTTGGGATATTTATTCTATCTTACAGTTTGCTTTCACATTTTTGTGTTCTGGGGGGTTCTCTTGCTCTGAAATCTTGCCCCTTAGGAGACCACTCTCACCCTGGCTTCTTTGACTCCAGCCTTTGGAGGGCTAGTGCAGTGCCCTCAGTGATGCCTGGACCACTGGAGGTTCCCTGTCATACATGTGGGGAAGCCCTGAGGTGCTCTTCAGCAAGCTGCTGTGTTGCACTTGGGAAAACCATTTGCAAACCAGGAAGGTGTAACTCAGCCCTCCTGCCCTGCTTCCAGCTTCTGTTTTGTCTCCCTGGGCACTTGGTGTAAGCCCATGAGACTGTGGGTGGGTGACAGCAAGCTCACTTGGGGCTGAGGATACTTATTTGTCATTTCAGCATGGATATGCATGTGCTATCATCGGTTTATTAAAAGATCACTTTATTTTTCCTTATTTCTCTCTGGTGTGTTTTTCCTTCTAGCATTCAACCAAAGATGAACACAGCCATGGGTCTATTTGTCTTTAATAAGGGATTATAACTACCTGGAACTCTGTACATGAGATCTTTGGATCCTCAGCACTCTGATGATTTTTAAATACTATAATTTTGTAGCTTATCCTGCTTGTTACATACCCTAAATGGAAGTGGTAGTCCATAGAAGAAGGTTTTTAAGTTTACTTATTCATTATTTATTTCTATTTAAACAAATTGAAGATATCTACAGACATTTAAAAAAAATCTCAGTCAGAACTTTCCTAAATTAAATGACCTGAAGATATGAAGTTAGCTAAACAGGCCATAAGAACAAAAATGAGAAAAGGATAAACCTCATGAATTTATAGATTTAAAAATTTTTACCCATTTACTTTTAAACTACAAAACCAAACTTACATTTTATCTATCCCTTCATCGTCTACTCAAAAGTGGCTATTAGATTGTCTTATTTTGTGAAATATTTGAAATTATCATCTATTCATGGTCAGAAAAAATGTTTATTATACTAGATGACTGGAATTTAAACCTCTATCACCATGCTGATTATGATTACATCATAAATACAAGATTTAAAATGCAGACTAATAAAGTTTTTAGATCTAAGTAACCAATTTTCTATTTCAGGATAAGAGCCTACCCTTCTAAAATTAACATTAAAATATAATTTTATTCATGTTAATTGATGTGCCAATAATCACATCTATTGCTTCATCTTTTCCCCAAGCCCTGTCATATAAATTAGAACATACACTATAATTTAAAGGAAATGGTGATAGATAATCACCTTAAGTCCTTAGGGTCCAATAGCATTTAATAGCATCCTTTTAAGTTTTTTAAGAGAATGTCAGTCTCAGGTTTATAAAAAATATATAGTAATCTACATTATCATTCTCCAGAATAGACATAAAGAGGAGACCTCTCACCTTAGGGACTGGTTTAAATGAAGCTTAAATCACACCAATGGACTTGAATATTCCCCAGAACATCATGTCTATTCATATGCAGAATCAGTTAGATTCAGTCCAAGTGTCAGCAGACACAAAAGTGATTTTAAACTAGTTTTTTTTTTTTTTTAATTTAGGTGGGGAGGATATCAAGGACATGACACTCTTGTGTCATATCACAGGTCATTTGCATAGAATAAATGTGCTTAGATAGGACTGTTCAACCCCAAGATACATCACAGCTCTCTTCACAGGGCTACTCCAACAACTGAGGAAAGGAAAGTTCCCTTAAAAACATAACTGCCAAGTTTAAAAAAAATAAAACTGCAGTAGGGAATTAGCATTCCTAGTGAAAATCAGGGCTTCAGTATAGAACTTACAGACTCAAATATTTATTTTATTTTTTAAACTAAAGATTCTGAAGGAGCATTGAAATATCTGAACATTAACTTCAAAATCTACAACCTCAAAAGGAAAAGAAAGTGAAAAATTACCCAGGAAAAGCTTAGCTTCTTCATAGTTCCTATAAAAGTTATATAGCATGATAGAAAATGTTTATAAAAATTATACACAATTATTTTAGAAATTTGAAAAATAACAGAGAAGAGCATTCAGGATTAAAAGTGAAAGTTATGTTTATCTTCATTTCTAAGATAACATCATTGTTTATATTTTATTTTCTTATAGAGTTTTCTATGTAAAATTTAAATTAATATGATCATATATATCTATATACCTATATTTCTCTCTTTACATACATATTTGATATATATGTATGTACATAATTTTGTATACTTCTTCTTACATAATATAATCTTATGAATATGATTCTATGTCATTATTTTTCCACAAAGGATTTTATTTGCTACATAATATTTATTCAGTTAATTATACTTTTATTTACTTTTTTCTATTTTGGGATAATTAGGTTATTTACAATTTGTTGATTATTATCTAAATAATAAAAATGCATACTTTGTAAATCTAGTTCACATAAAACAACTGTTTTGTAAAAGGTTTGGTTCTATCTTTATTCTTTTCTTGAGAAATAGTACTGAAAGTAAAGTTATTGAGTCAAAGTCAAACATTATAGATATTTTAACATGTATGTTACCCATTTACAAATGCTTTTCCAGAAAGATGATAGCAATTTACGATCTGATGCAATATGAGGGTGTCTGACTCATTATATTTTAGCATTTTTGTCATCACTTTTTAATACTCACTAGTTTGGTTGTTTAAAAAAAAAGGATATCTCATAAGTTCTTTATTATTATCATTATAATGACGATGGTGATATTTAACGATTTATTTTCATTTCTTAATACTACCTACCTTTTTTGTTTGCATGTGCTTCACATGCCCCTAAACTGCTCAAGCAAAAAAAAAATAACAACACTAAAGTATTAAACTTCTAAGCCCTTCACTACTGAAACCTCATTAAAAACCCTATCTGCTTAGTATTCTCTTTTCTCATGTTCTTGGTCTTTAATAGATTACAGTTGGTTTATGTGATAAATGAGTATACATTAATAAAATAAGAAATATACAAGCGCACCTTTGCAACCTGAAAGAAGGGGCCAGGCACCACAAGGATGTCATGCTGGTGCATCTGTCAGAAGAGCTGGGTGTGTGTCCTGCCTGTCCCTGAACGCTTCCTGGCTTGGGCTTAGTGTAATTTCGTGAGTCTCTGTTTCCTTATAAATGAAATGGTTATATACAATCTATTTTTGTAAGAAGAAAATTGCAATGACTTAGTAAGACCCAAATGTAACAGTTTTTAACAAGTAAAAAGAAAAAAAATCTACCAGTGAATTTTATTTTAGTTACCAGGATCTCTTTGCATTTGTATTCCTCTGTACCTGTAAACCCCTAAACAGTATACAAATGGATGATTCCAATAGTGATTAATGTAGGTCTTTAGAGAGAGCATATTTTGTAGACACTGCCCTCAAATCATAGCACTGAAATAGCTCAAAGATATATATCCTATTGGTTCTGTTTCTCTGGAGAACCCTAATACATAAACAATATATGTACATATGTGAAAGTATGTTTAATGTAGAAATTCAATATTAAGTCACCTTTTGTTCTAATATTATCTGTTATACATCTTAGATAAATCACATAATATTACTTTACCCTAATAATGATGTTTACTGATTTAGAAATTATTGTTGGATTTAGCTTCCATTAAAATCACATTTATCATTTCCATGCAATGACATAAAACAATTTCAGTCATTGCTAAGTACAATTCTCTTTCTGATGATATAATCATAATAGTTACTAATCATTAAAACCACCACTGGGTCTAAAATAAAACACAATGTTTAAATCATGAGAATTTGAATGTTCTGTTTTATAGAATTCATGCCATGCATATTTTCGAAGATGAACCATAACTAAAATTAGGAAATGATCTTTCATTTATCTTATTCACCTATTTATGTGAATATACTATTAAATGGCTTCTCAGTTGTGATTTCATTGTTATTCTCTATTTATCTGAATGACTTTTGCTTAGGTGACTAAAGAATACTAGAAACTTGATCTTCCATTATAGGCTTCCATTCACAAACCAAGTTCCTAAAATTTATAGATAAGATTAAAAATATGGGAATACAAAGAATGTAACTAGAAAATATGAGGATCCTAGGAAGATAAAACTCAGACACGATCTTACTGAAGAATGTGACACTCAAATTCCATTTAGGATGTTTTGCTGCAGAAGTGGGATGTGGCCAGAAGGGTAATCTACTTCCAGACACAGAGACTCTGGGTCCCCTGAGACAACAGGAACATCAACCTCCAGAGAGGGGCCTCATAACCTATATCCGGGGTCTAGAGCAGCAATACTCCAGGATACGGCAATGTCTAAGATGGACGGGGAGCACCGACAATGTAAACTCTTTCATGACACAGCCAAGCCCTCCATTCTTAACAAAACATCAACTAAAATGCAAATGGTAGAAGTGTTGGCTTTTCCTATTCATATTAAAAATATGTAAAGCAGAAGTTCACAGACTAAAAAAAAATTGTTAATGGCCATATACTTTTGGAAATTAAAGAAAAAACATGCATATGCGTAAGAAATATTACTATGTTAAATAAATGTAAGTATTATAAGCTGAGGATAATGCAATTTATTACATTAATAAAACTTGAATAGATACATGAAAAAATCAGAGATCTATATTTTATATATTTATTATATGTATATAAATTATATATAAATATGTATATATGTATTTAGTAATGATTAGAATGGACAAAGATATAGAGCAAATCACTAAACTGTTACTAAGCTTGAAAGATAATGCCAACAGTTTTTCCCAAGATGTAGCGGGTAGAAGGCTTGAGGTGGAGAGATTATAAGAAAATTTACCATGTTAGATATTAACAATATAGTTACAGGATCTATACGGCAAGTATCTCAGAGGAACAGAAAAGAGAGCATTCACAGAGGTAATATTTTAAATGAATTAATAAAATAAAATAAATTGATGAGACTTTTCTAGAATTGAAGATAAACAGAAAGAGATTAAATACAAAGTGAGCTAAGCAGTTTTTTTAAAATTAATAAAAGTATAAACATTGTTTGTAGATTTTTTGATGATGGCCATTCTGACTGGTGTGAAGTGATACCTCATTGCAGTTTTGATTTGCGTTATTCTAAAGATTAGTGACGTTCAGCATCCTTTCATGTATTTGTTGGCAATCTGTATATCTTTGGAGAAATGTCTATTTAGGTCTTTTGCCCATTTTTGGATTAGGTTGTTTTTTTGATATTGAGCCGCATGAGCTGCTTATAAATTTTGGAGATTAATCCTTTGTCAGTTGCTTCATTTGCAAATATTGTCTCCCATTCTGAGGGTTGTCTTTTTGTCTTGTTTATATTTTCCTTTGCTGTGCAAAAGTTTTTAAGTTTCATTAGTCCCATTTGTTTATTTTTGTTTTTATTTCCATTTCTCTAGGAGGTGGGTCAAAAAGGATCTTGCTGTGATTTATGTCATAGAGTGTTCTGCTTATGTTTTCCTCTAAGAGTTTGATAATGTCTGGCCTTACATTTAGGTCTTTAATCCATCTGGAGTTTATTTTTGTGTATGGTGTTAGGGAGTGTTCTAATTTCATTCTTTTACAAAAATCTACAAACAATAAATGCTGGAGAGGGTGTGGAGAAAAGGGAACTCTACTGAACTGTTGGTGGGAATGTAAATTGATACAGCCACTATGGATAACAGCATGGATGTTCCTTAAAAAACTAAAAATAGAACTACCATACGACCCAGGAATCCCACTACTGGGCATATACCCTGAGAAAACCATAATTCAAAAGGAGTCACGTACCACAATGTTCATTGCAGCTCTATTTATAATAGCCAGGACACAGAAGCAACCTAAGTGTTCATCAACAGATGAATGGATAAAGAAGATGTGGCACATATATACAATGGAATATTAACTCAGCCATAAAAAGAAATGATACCGAGTTATCTGTAGTGAGGTGGATGGACCTAGAGTCTGTCATACAAAGTGAAGTAAGTCAGAAAGAGAAAAACAAATACTGTATGCTAACACAGATATATGGAATCTAAGAAAAAAAATTATTCTGAAGAACCTAGGGGCAGGACAGGAATAAAGACTCAGACATAGATAATGGACTTGAGGACATAGGGAGGGGAAAGGATAAGCTGGGATGAAGTGAGAGAGTGGTATGGACATATATACACTACCAGATGTAAAAAAGATAGCTAGTGGGAAGCAGCCACATAGCACAGGGAGATCAGCTTGGTGCTTTGTGACCACCTTGAGGGGTGGGATAGGGAGGGTGGGAGTGACACGCAAGAGGGAGGAGATATGAGGATATATACATATATGTATGTATATGTATATATGTATGTACATATATGTATGTATGTATGTATGTATGTATATGCATATATGTATAGCTCATTCACTTTGTTATAAAGCAGAAATTAACACACCATTGTAAAGCAATTATACTCCAATAAAGATGTTTAAAAAAGTATAAACATAAAAAACCTTGCAAAAATTGAAATAGAAATTGTTAACTTTTAAAAAGATAAAGTTATAGGAAAAAAATTCCCAAACCCTAAGCAGAGAGGAGAAATAGAGATATAAATAAGAATCAGAATTATATCAGAGGTCTCATTTGAACACAGAATGAAACAAAGATCAACACAGTAAATATCTTCAAAGTTATGTTTTAAAAAAAGCAAACAAAAAACATTACACTTACAACACTTTTTTTGACCAGACTAACATTCAAGTGTGAAGATAAAAATGACAGGTTAAGACTCAAAAAGTTTATAAATTCCAAACATTTCCTGAAATAATACATTCCAGCAAAAAAAAAAAATATATTTCTAAGTGAAATAGAAAATGGAGTAGCAGAATATATATAAACTTAGTAAAATTACAATTCTAAATTTAAATTTTGTTAGAAATATAATAATAAGAAAAAGATTTTTTAAATGATGATGATCTCCCATGATCTCTCATCATGGAAGATGAACTTTTGCAGAAGATACAAAGGAAGTTCTTAAAGCCATCTAAGTTATTGTGTTATTTGGTTGTAAAATATATATATATTAACACTAATTATTTTTAGGAAACTTAAAACTTTTAGGTAGTTACTAGAATTATATAAATCAAATGCATACCTTTTAAAATATTAGATGAAAAATAGAACAAAGACAATATGATCAATGTCACAAATGATAGGAAAGGGAAAAAACATCAATAAAACAAGACAGAGAAAAAACACTAACTATAATAGCATGCATGTGTCAAATATATATTCATAAACACAATGTCTCTAAAGGCATGCTTAACAGTTTCAATGATGATAATAATAATGAAGGATGAAGTTCACTCTTGGTTTAGTGTGCTACTCATTTGCCTTCCAAATTATTAAAAGAGCACTATGTCCATCAAATATTGATTATCTGGTCACAAAAATGGTGGCCCTAAGAGACTCTTTGTAAACTGTCATACAGCTTCCAAGCCTGTGTCTTTCTAAACACCCCGTTAGAGATCCTGGTGTTCTTTCAGATGCTCTAATTTTAATCTCGTGGACGTAAAGCACTTTCTTTTCAGATAATATATCAACCTTAGCAGTAGACATTGGTTGAATTAGTACTAGGAACACTCTAGGAATATGATTACATATATTTGTTTTGTTTCTTCCAGAGATTGTGCAGTTATGTCATGGATAAGTTCATCATGCATATTTTGTTTATTTTTTTAAGATGAAGTATGCAAAATGTAAAGAGAGCCTATTGTCTTTTTTACCCTTTTGAGTTTTTAGTTACTTTTGGAATCAAAACGAGCAATGTGTTGAAAAGAGACAGGGAGGGAATATCAAGGGAATATATCCTGGTAATTACTAACCTCTCAAATCCTCTGTCATAAGAATAATGGTCTGAGTGCCAAAGACAGAGATTTTTGCCTCTGCAGTTATAGCTATCTCTTTTCTTTCATTTTAAAAAAATTGCATATAACTTATTTTATTACTTTTCTTTTTTGAGTAAGTGGCTCAGATATTATTGGCTAGTAAGTCCTGAAAAAATATGTTTCCTTCTCTAAAACACTATCCAAATACCTGCCTGCACACTTTGGGCTGCCAGAGCTAGCAGAGGTCTGGGGATGCTTCAGTGTAAAACCCTTTAGGTCAATTTCATAGACTGACTTCTACATGTCACTCATCATGGTGTTTAACAAATTTTCTTTACATGTGAGTCTCTGTGTTAATAGTAGCTTCTATGAGGGACAAGATATGTTTGTGTTTTTTTTTTTAATTTTCTTCTTATTTTATTTTATTTATTTAACTTTTTATTTTGTATTGGAGTATAGTTGATTACCAATGTGTTAGTTTCAGGTGTACAGCAAAGTGATTCAGTTATACATATGCATGTATCTATTCTTTTTTTTTTTTTTTTTTTTACTAAAGGTGTCAGCAGGGCTGTATCCCTTTCTGGTAGCTCTGGGGAAGAATACATTTCCTTGCCTTTTTCATAAGCCCTGCCTTCCCTGGCTCTTAGCCTCATTCTCTCATCTTCAAAGGCACCAATGTTGCATCTCTCTGTGCCTTTATTCAGTAGTCAGGACTTCCTCTGACCACAGCCGGGAAATGTTCTCTCTGACTTTTTTTAATTAATTAATTTATTTATTTATTTTGGGCTGTGTTGGGTCTTCATTTCTGTGCGAGGGCTTTCTCTGTTTGTGGCAAGTGGGGGCCGCTCTTCATCGCAGTGTGAGGGCCTCTCACTATCGCAGCCTCTCTTGTTGAGGAGCACAGGCTCCAGACGCGCAGGCTCAGTAGTTGTGGCTCACGGGCTTAGTTGCTCCGCAGTATGTGGGATCCTCCCAGACCAGGGCTCGAACCTGTGTCCCCTGCATTAGCAGGCAGATTCTCAACCACTGCGCCACCAGGGAAACCCCATGTATCTATTCTTTTTCAAACTATTTTCCCATTTAGGTTGTTACATAATATTGAACGGAGTTTCCTATGCTATACGGTAGGTCCTTGTGGGTTATCCATTTTAAATATAGCAGTGTGTACATGTCAGTATGCTTTAATATTTTTTTTGCCGACATCCTGGGATGTAACAGGCATTTAACATATGGAAGATACTCATATAACATCACCAAATTCATTAATTCAAATGCACTTCTCTCAAAGGCTTATTTTAGCTTTTCTTGATTGGAATGTCTGTACTGTTCACCAAAGAATTCTGGGTGGGAAAGGCCCTCTAATCTAGAACTCCCATTTCAGAGGTAAGTAGACTAAAACCCACAGGTAAGTATAGGTTAGTTTCTTGTGGCTGCAAATTACCACAAACTTGGGGGCTTAAAATATCAGAAATTTATTATTTTATGGTTCTAGAGCCCAGAAGTTTGAAATCAGGATACCTGGGCTGGAATCAAGGTGTTGAGAGAGCCACTCTCCCAGAGGCTCAAGATGAGTATCGCTTCTTGTTTCTTCAGCTTTGATGGCTGCTGGCTATCTTTTAGCTAATGGCCAGGTCACTCCAATTCATGCCTTCTTGGTCACACTGCTTTCTTTTCTAGTTTTCAACATGTTCCCAAAATCCTTCTGAGCCCTTACCATAAACACCTTTATTGCTCATATTTCTACCAACAGTCCATGGAAGGCAATCTAGGATTTTTCTATCATGCACCTCCAAATTTTCCAGCTCGTACCCATTACCTAATTCCAAAGCCACTTCCACATTTTTAGGTATTTGTTATAGCAGCATCCCATTTTCTAGTACCATATTTCCTTGCAAAAATATGTTTTACAAAGAATGGTGCATTACCTCAGGAAATGTCTTTGCTGCACAACTACATATCTTCTGTAAGAAAAAGGGACAGAATTAAAGTGAATTTTCCTTACCCTGTATGTTGTTCTAAATTTTTAAGATTATTACTTCCTGGAAGTTACATTGGAAAAAAAACTATAATTGAGGACATGGACTAAAAAATGTTGCATATTTGTAAATAATATATGAATATTTCAATTTTTAAAAAAACTTAAATTTTACCAGGATGTATTTTCTCATGAGTTAAATGGAGAGTTACCATTTCTATCTATGAGAGGCTGACTTTGTTGGGCTAAGATTAGATGTGAGTATAGAGGGAAAATATATACATTGAGTGATTAGTAAAAACAAATTTAAGACATAAAGAAGAATTATGTTGAGTTTATTACCTCAATGTGTCTATTTTGTTTTCATTTTCAACTATTAATTTAAGCCACATATGGTAAAAAGGCATATTTGAAGTATGAAAGAAATTCACATTTCCACCAAGGACCACTTGAGGAAATTGGACAAAAGACTGATATTAGTTGGTTAGTTGCTTTAAGAAGAGAAGCAGTAGAAAAGGGCTGATGGGAGTAAGCTATTTTCAGTAACAAGTCCCACCACATCTTTGTTTTTAATATAAATGTACTCTTACATATTTAATATTCATTCCTATTCAAATAAAAGCTAAGTTTGATATTGTGGCACTTCCTATGTATAAGAAAGTTGTATATATAGGAAACATCCCAAACAAATTGATAAAGAAAGCACTTTCAGAATGGGGGTATGAGTAGCTCTGTAGACCCCCTTCCCAGCGAAACAACCATAACATGAAAATTATTGTAAAAACGACCATTTGAAGTCTCTGGAAATTGTTTTCAGGGCATAATGCAAGTGTAGAAACATTTACTCAAGAAAATCTATTAAATATCCCTAAGAACAGTGAGAGTCAGTGACACTGAAACCAAACCAGCTCCTTCCACCACCTCTCCCACTCAGCTCTGTGTGTCAGAAGCTCTACTACAGGTGAATATAACCAAGAGAAGAGGGGACCCCTCTTACCTAACCTTCTAGTTTAAGGCTATTCCAGGAGGAGCAGGCTACCAGCATTTCTCATCTACCCCAACTCCATGTGGCAAAAATGCTGTTTTAGGCAAGAGGAGGC
The DNA here is from genome assembly GCF_964374135.1 of Grampus griseus. Classification (NCBI taxonomy): domain Eukaryota; kingdom Metazoa; phylum Chordata; class Mammalia; order Artiodactyla; family Delphinidae; genus Grampus; species Grampus griseus. The sequence continues at coordinate 7,566,948 of NC_139017.1, forward strand.
AAGAGGTCTAGGGACAGTTCTTCCATCCAGCACTCACTTGTAGTGTGGAGGCTCTGCCCAGACACCGAAGACTGAGAATACTGAGCACCAACCATCCTTACCCAGATGACCTTTACATCAGATGTTCCACACTGGAAGAGAAATGGCAAAAAGCCCAGAGACTACAAAACTGCCCAGATCTCTGTTCATAAAGCAGGAGTGACACTCTGAGAGAAGCAGATTGCTGTCCTCACACCCATTTCCAAAACCGTGGCACAGAGGTCCTGCCAGGACCAGAGACAGTTTTTAAAAACAGAGACTTCTGTAGCTCTATAGCAAGTAGCTGAAAATTAGTGGAGCCTAATAGCTGTGTGTGAAACCACAGGAAGAAGGAAGATTAACAGAGAGGTCAGGGACAGAGATAGTCAAAGAGAACCCTGTTAAAAACACCATCATCCCTGGGATTCAGGGTAATTGATGCATGCCCAAGGCTGCACTCTTTGGAAATCAACATTAGAGACTTCAAGTCTGCATGGGAAATAGACTTCACTGGAAGGGTCTAGATAAGTTACTAAGCAGATAAACGAGAAAACAAGCAAAAAACAAGTAGTCATGGGGTAGGAGGGATCAGAACACAGTACTGCTTCAAGACATTAGCTGATGTGTCTTGTTTTCAACAATAACAACAAATGTGAGACATGCAAAGGAACAGGGAAAGAAACATTAAATGGGATTCATTTACAGGAAGAAAAGCAGGCAATAGAAATTACCTGTAAGGGGCTTCCCTGGTGGCACAGTGGTTGAGAGTCCGCCTGCCGATGCAGGGGACGTGGTTTCGTGCCCCGGTCTGGGAAGATTCCACATGCTGCGAAGCGGCTGGGCCCGTGAACCATGGCCGCTGAGCCTGCGCAACTGGAGCCTGTGCTCCGCAACAGGAGAGGCCACAACAGTGAGAGGCCCGCGTACTGCAAAAAAGAAAAAGAAATTGCCTGTAAGAAGGCTCAGATTTCAGAGTTAGCAACTATCCAAATATATTCAAAAAATATAAAGTCATAAAGAAAGGAAAGCAAGATATGATAATCATATCTCACTGAATAGAGAATATGAAGATAAAAAAATTAAGTATATCTCCAAATGGAAATTGGGGCAATGAAAAGTGTAGTAACTGAAATGAAAATTTCACTAGAGAGGCTCAAATATAGACTTAACCTGCAGAGAAAGAATCAGTGACCTTGAAAATAGATTGACAGTAATTACTCAATCTGAGGAATGAACAGGAATCAGAAAAAAGAAAAGAATCCGAGAAAAGTGGTACACCATAAAATGTATAAATTTACACGTAATGTGAGAACCTGAAGGAGAGAGACAAAAAGGCATAGAAAAATGTGCAAATACATGATTGCTTAAACTTCTCCTATTTGATGAAAAAATTAATTTACTCATTCAAGAAACTTGATGAACTCAAGAGATGATAAATTAAAAGATGCACATTCTGACACCTCATAGTCAAAATACTGAAAGCCAGAAACAAAAGGAAAATCTTTAAAGGACCAAGAGCAAAATGACTCATCATCTGTGAGGAAACTCCAAGAAAGTTAACAGTTAACTTTTTATAATACAGTGGAGGTAAGAAGGCAGTAAGACGGCATATTCAAAGTACTGACAGAAAAAACAAACAAACAATTCTTAACTGAAAATCTAATATCTAGCAAAAATTCTTTCAAAAATGAAAGTGAAATAAAAACATTCACATATCAACAAAAACTGAGAGAAAGTGTTGCTGGTAAACCTACATTACAACAAAATGTTCAAGGAAATTCTTCAAGCTGAAAGTCTGTGAAACCAGAGAGTAATTCTAAGATACATTAAAACAAAAAGAACCAAGAAATTAATTATGCAAGTATTGACAAAAGACAGTATGATTGCATATTTCTTTCTCTTCCTAACTTAATACCTATTGCAAAAAAACCCAGTATGTGTACAATTGTTAGTGATATAAAATATAAATTTGCAATGTATTTGACAATAATAAGACAAAAGAGGTAGGTAGGAATAAGCTGTATTGGAGTAGTCAAATAACACCAGATGGTAACTTGGATCAACAGGAAGAAATGGAAAAAACAAAACAAAACAGAACAGAAAAGATAGCTAAGAAATGGTAAACATAACATTCTATAAATATATACTAATATATATTAGTATATATGGCATGTAATATATATATACTGCTATCTTCTTTCAAGTTCTTTAAGTGAATTAAAATCCTATAAAGTAACATTTATAACAATGTATGTTAGGGAATATAACATATATAGATTTATATGTATAACAATAGTAGCATGTAAAAGAAAGAGGGGGTAAAGCTATATAACCAAAACCTTTCTATAGTTCACTGGAATTAAATTACTGTAAATCTCAAGTGGATTTTGATATGATTTATATTGTGAGCTGTAGGATAATCATTAAAAAAACACTCAAAGTATATAGATAAAAATCATTAAAGGATGAAAATGTTACACTAGAAAGTATCTACTTAGTGCAAAAGAAAGCAGTTAAAGAGTCACAGAGGAATAAAAAAAATGTAAGATATAGAAAACAAAACAATGTGGCTGACATGAATTCAACTATACCAATAAAAATACTAAATGTAACTTCACTGGACAATTCAAATTTATCTAAAGATCTAATGCAATATCTGTCAAAATACCAGCTACTTCTTTTCCAGAAATTGATAAACTGATTCTAAAATTCATATGGAAATAGAAAGTCACACTATGAATAGCCTAAACAATCACAGCAAAGAACAAATGTAGGAGGATTTACACTGACCAATTTAAAAACTTACAAAGCAATAGCAATCAATATAGTAAGATAATAGCAAGAAAATAGAAAAACAGATCAATGGAATAGCATTGAGAGTCCAGATATAAACTTTTATATTTATGGTTAATTAATTTTTGACAAGGGTACCAAGATAGTTCTATGGGGAAAAATAGTTTTGTCAACAATTGGTGCTGGAACAACTAGATTTTCATAGGCAAAAGAAAGAAGTTGGACCCCCTTCCTCACCATAAATAAACATTAACTCAAAAGGAATTGTATATCTAAGTGTATAAACTAAAATTATAAATCTCTTAGAAGAAAACATAAGATTAAATCTTGTGAATTTGATTTAGGCAAAAATCTTCTTAGATAGGACACCAAAAGCACAATCGATTGAAAAAAAAAATCAGACTTAATCATATTTTATCACTTTTGAGCTTAAAGAATACCTCAAGAAAGGGCAAAGGTCGGAGGGATACCTTCAAGATGGCGGAGGAGTGAGAAGTGGAGATGGCCTTCCTCCCCACACATACATCAGAAATACATCTACATGTGGAACAACTCCTACAAACACCTACTGAATACTGGCAGAAGAACTCAGACATCTCAGAAGGCAAGAAACTCCCCACGTACCTGGGTAGAGCAAAAGAAAAAAGGAAAAACACAAAGAATAGGGACGGGACTTGCACCAGCGGGAGGGAGCTGTGAAAGAGGAAAGGTTTCCACACACTGGAAGCCCCTTCGCGGGCGGAGACTGCGGGTGGCGGAGGGGGGAGCTTCAGAGCCACGGAGGAGAGCACAGCAACAGGGGTGCGGAGGGCAAAGCGGAGAGATTCCCACACAGAGGATCAGGGTCGACTGGCACTCACCAGCCCGAGAGGCTTGTCTGCTCACCCGCCGGGGCGGGCGGGGCTGGGAGCTGAGGCTCTGGCTTCGGTCGGAGTGCAGGGAGAGGACTGGGGTTGGCGGCGTGAACACAGCCTGCAGTGGTTAGTGCGCCACGGCTAGCCGGGAGGGAGTCCGGGGAAAACTCTGGACCTGCCGAAGAGGCAAGAGACCATGGTTCCGGGGTGCGGGAGGAGAAGGGATTAAGAGCACTGACTAAACAAGCTCCAGAGATGGGCCCGAGCCACCGCTATGAGCGCCGACCCCAGAGACAGGCATGAGATGCTAAGGCTGCTGCTGCCGCCACCAAGAAGCCTGTGTGTGAGCACAGGTCACTATCCACACCATCCCACCCGGCAGGCTGTGCAGCCCGCCACTGCCTGGGTACCGTGATCCAGGGACAATTTCCCTGGGAGAATGCACAGCGCGCCTCGGGCTGTTGCAAAGTTCCACTGGCCTCTACCGCTGCAGGCTTGTCCCGCATTCCGTACCCCTCCCTCCCCTCGGCCTGAGTGAGCCAGAGCCCCCTAATCAGCTGCTAATTTAACCCCGTCCTGTCTGGGAGGGGAAGAGATGCACTCAGGTGACCTACACGCAGAGGCGGGGAAAAATCCAAAGGTGAACCCCAAGAGCTGTGCAAACAAAGAAGAGGAAGGGAAATCTCTCCCAGCAGCCTCAGAGTAGCGGATTAAATCTCCACAATCAACTTGATGTACCTGCATCTGTGGAATACCTGAATAGACAACGAATTATCCCAAAATTGAGGCGGTGGACTTTGGGAGCAACGATATATATACTTTTTTCCTTTTTCTCCTTTTGTGAGGATGTATGTGCATGCTTCTTTCTGTGACTTAGTCTGTATAGCTTTGCTTTTATCATTTGTCTTAGGGTTCTGTCTGCCCTTTTTTTTTCTTTTTAGTATAGTTTTTAGCATTTGTTATCATTGGCAGATTTGTTTCTTGCTTCGTTTTCTCTCTTTCTTTTTTATTACTTGTTAATTTTTTATTTTAATAATTATTTTTTATTTTAATAAGCTTATTATTTTATTTATTTTTCTTTCTTTTTTTTCTCCATTTTCTTCTGAGCAGTGTGGCTGACAGGGTCTTAGTGCTCCGGCTGGGTATCAGGCCTGTGCCTCTGAGGTGGGAGAGCCGAGATCAGGACATTGGTCCACCAGAGCCCTCCCAGCTCCACGCAACATCAAACAACAAAAGCTCTCCCAGAGATCCCCATCTCAACACGCTAAGACCCAACTCCACTCAATGAACAGCAAGCTACAGTGCTGGACACCTTATGCCAAACAAATAGCAAGGACAGGAAAACAACCCCACCCATTAGCAGAGAGGCTGCCTAGTATCATAATAAGGTCACAGACACCCCAAAAAACAACAGCAGACGTGGTCCTCCCCACCAGAAAGACAACATACAGCCTCATCCCCCAGAACACAGTCACTAGTCCCCTCCAACAAAAAGCCTACACAACCCACTGAACCAACCTTAGCCACTGGGGGCAGACACCAAAAACAGCGGGAACTACGAACATGCAGCCTGTGAAAAGGAGACACCAAATACAGTAAGTTAAGCAAAATGAGAAGACAGACAAACACATAGCATATGAAGGAGCAAGGCAAAAACCCAACAGACCTAACAAATGAAGAGGAAATAATCAGTTTACGTGAAAAAGAATTCAGAGTAAGGATAGTAAAGATGATCCAAAATCTTGGAAATAGAATGGAGGAAATACACAAACGTTTAATAAGGACCTAGAAGAACTAAAGAGCAAACAAACAATGATGAACAACACAATAAATGAAATTAAAATTCTCTAGAAGGAATCAATAGCAGTATAACTGAGGAAAAGAACGGATAAGTGACCTGTAAGACAAAATAGTGAAATAACTACTGCAGAGCAGAATAAAGAAAAAAGAATGAAAAGAATTGAGGACAGTCTCAGAGACCTCTGGGAAAACATTAAACCTACCAACATTCGAATTATAGGGGTCCCAGAAGAAGAAGAGAAAAAGTAGGCTCTGAGAAAATATTTGAATAGATTATAGTTGAAAACTTCCCTAATATGGGAAAGGAAATAATCAAATCCAGGAAGCAGAGAGAGTCCCATACAGGATAAACCCAAGAATAAACACACCAAGACACATATTAATCAAACTATCAAAAATTAAATACAAAGCAAAATTATTAAAAGCAGTAAGGGAAAAACAACAAATAACATACAAGGGAATCCCCATAAGGTTAACAGCTGATCTTTCAGCAGAAACACTGCAAGCCAGAAGGGAGGACATATTTAAAGTGATGAGAAGGAAAAACCTACAACCAAGATTACTCTACCCAGCAAGGATCTCATTCAGATTTGATGGAGAAATTAAAACCTTTACAGACAAGCAAAAGCTAAGAGAATTCAGCACCACCAAACCAGCTTTACAACAAATGCTAAAGGAACTTCTCTAGGCAGGAAACACAAGAGAAGGAAACGACTTACAATAACAAACCCAAAACAGTTAAGAAAATAGTAATAGGAATGGACAAATTGATAATTACCTTAAATGTAAACGGATTAAATGCTCTGGCCAAAAGACATAGACTGGATGAATGGACACAAAAACAAGACCCGTATATATGCTGTCTACAGGAGACCCACTTCAGACCTAGGGACACATACAGACTGAGAGTGAGGGGATGGAAAAAGATATTCTATGCAAATGAAAATCAAAAAAAGCTGGAGTACCAATTCTCATATCAGACAAAATAGACTGTAAAATAAAGACTATTACAAGAGACAAAGAAGGACACTATATAATGATCAAGGGATCAATCCAAGAAGAAGATGTAACAATTGTAAATATTTATGCACCCAACATAGGAGCACCTCAATGCATAACGCAAATGCTAACAGCCATACTAGGGGAAATCGACAGTAACACAATCATAGTTGGGGACTTTAACACCCCACTTTCACCAATGGACAGATCATCCAAAATGAAAATAAATAGGAAACAAAAGCTTTAAATGTTACATTAAACAAGATGGACTTCCTTGATATTTATAGGACATTCCATCCAAAAACAACAGAATACACTTTCTACTCAAGTGCTCATGCAACATTCTCCAGGATAGATCACATGTTGGGTCACAAATCAAGCCTTGGTAAATTTAAGAAAATTGAAATCATATCAAGTATCTTTTCCGATCACAATGCTATGAGACTAGATATCAATTACCGGAAAAAATCTGTAAAAAATGCAAACACATGGAAGCTAAACAATACACTACTTAGTAATCAAGAGATCACTGAAGAAATCAAAGACAAAATCAAAAAATACCTAGAAACAATTGACAATGAAAACACAGTGACCCAAAACTATGGGATGCATCAAAAGCAGTTATAAGAGGGAAGATTATAGCAATACAATCCTACCTCAAGAAACAGGAAACATCTCAAATAAACAACCTAACCTTACATCTCAAGCATTAGATAATGAAGAACAAAAAAAAAAAAAACCCAAAGTTAATAGAAGGAAAGAAATCATAAAGATCAGATTCGAAAAAAATGAAAAAGAAATGAAGGAAACAATAACAAAGATCAATAAAACTAAAAGCTGTTTCTTGGAGGAGATAAAAAAAAGTGATAAACAATTAGCCAGACTCTCATCAAGAAAAAAGAGAGAAGGCTCAAGTCAATAGAATTAGAAATGAAAAAGGAAAGGTAACAACTGACACTGCATAAATACAAAGGATTATGACAGAGTACTACAAGCATCTTTATGCCAATAAAATGGACAACCTGGAAGAAATGGACAAATTCTTAGAAAAGCACAGCCTTCTGAGACTGAATCAGGAAGAAATAGAAAGTAGAAACAGACCAATAACAAGCACTGAAATTGAGACCTTGAATAAAAATCTTCCAACAAACAAAAGCCCAGGACCAGATGGTTTCACAGGAGAATTCTAACAAACATTTAGAGAAGAGCTAACACCCATCCTTCTCAAACTCTTCTACAATATAGCAGAGGGAGGAACACTCCCAAACTCATTCTATGAGGCCACCATCACAATGATACCAAAACCAGACAAGGATGTCACAAAGAAAGAAAAGTACAGGCCAATATTACTGACGAACATAGATGCAAAAATCCTCAACAAAATACTAGGAAACAGAATCCAACAGTACATTAAAAGGATCATACACCATGATCAAGTGGGATTTATTCCAGGAATGCAAGGATTCTTCAATATGTGCAAATCAATCAATGTGATATACAATGTTAACAAATTGAGGGAGAAAAACCATATGATCATCTCAGTAGTTGCAGAAAGAGCTTTTGACAAAGTTCAACAGCATGTATGATAAAAATCCTTCAGAAAGTAGGCATAGAGGGAACTTACCTCAACATAATAAAGGCCATATATGACAAACACACAGCCAACATCATGCTCAATGGTGAAAAACTGAAACCATTTCCTCTAAGATCAGGAAAAAGACAAAGTTGTCCATTCTCACCACTATTATTCAACCTAGTTTTGGAAGTTTTAGCCACAGCAATCAGAGAAGAAAAAGAAATAAAAGGAATCCAAATCAGAAAAGAGGAAGTAAACTGTCACTGTTTGCAGATGACATGATACTATACATAGAGAATCATAAACATGCTACCAGAAAATGACTAGAGCTAATCAATGAATTTGGCAACATAGCAGGATAAAAAAATAATGCACAGAAATCTCTTCAATTCCTATACACTAATGATGAACAATCTGAAAGATAAATTAAGGAAACACTCCCATTTACCACTACAACAAAAAGAATAAAATTCCTAGGAATAAACCTACCTAAGGAGACAAAAACCTGTATGCAGAAAACTATAAGACACTGATTAAAGAAATTAAAGATGATACAAACAGATGGAGAGATATACCATGTTCTTGGATTGGAAGAATCAACATTGTGAAAATGACTATACTACCCAAAGCAATCTACAGTTTCAATGCAATTCCTATCAAACTACCAAATAGCATTTTTCACAGACCTAGAACGAAAAATTTCACAATTTGTATGGAAACACAAAGGACCCTGAATAGCCAAAGCAATCTTGAGAAAGAAAAATGGAGCTGGAGGAATCAGGCTCCCTGACTTCAGACTATACTACAAAGCTACAGTAATCAAGACAGTATGGTACTGGCACAAAAACAGAAATAAAGATCAATGGAACAGGATAGACAACACAGAGAAAAACCCACGAACATATGGTCACCTTATTTTTGATAAAGGAGGAAAGAATATACAATGGAGAAAAGACAGCCTCTTCAATAAGTGGTCCTGGTAAAACTGGACAGCTACGTGTAAAAGAATGAAATTAGAACACTCCTTAACACCATACACAAAAATAAACTCCAAATGGATTAAAGACCTAAATGTAAGGCCAGACACTGTCAAACTCTTAGAGGAAAACAGAGGCAGAACACTCTATGACATATATCACAGCAAGATCCTTTTTGACTCACCTCTTAGAGAAATGGAAAGAAAAACAAAATAAACAAATGGGACTAATGAAACTTAAAAGATTTTGCACAGCAAAGGAAAACATAAACAAGACGAAAAGACAACCCTCAGAATGGGAGAAAATATTTGCAAATGAAGCAGCTAACAAAGAATTAATCTCCAAAATATACAAGCAGCTCATACAGCTCAATATCAAAAAAACAAACAACCCAATCCAAAAATGAGCAGAAGACCTAAATAGACACTTATCCATAGAAGATATACAGATTGTCATCAAACACATGAACGGATGCTCAACATCACTAATCATTAGAGAAATGCAAATCAAAACTACAATGAGATATCACCTCACACCAGTCAGAATGGGCATCATCAAAAAACCTACAAACAGTAAATGCTGGCGAGGGTGTAGAGAAAAGGGATCCCTCTTGCACTGTCTTTGGGAATGTAAATTGATACAGCCACTATGGAGAACAGTATGGACGTTCCTTAAAAAACTAAAAATAGAACCACCATACAACCCAGCAATCCCACTACTGGGCATATACCCAGAAAACCATAATTTAAAAAAAGTCATGTACCACAATGTACATTGCAGCTCTATTTACAATAGACAGGACATGGAAGCAACCTAAGTGTCCCTTGACAAATGAATGGATAAAGAAGATGTGGCACATATACACAATGGAATATTACTCAGCCATAAAATATAATGAAATTGAATTATTTATAGTGAGGTGGATGGACCTAGAGTCTGTCATACAGAGTGAAGTAAGTCAGAAAGATAAAAACAAATACTGTATGCTAACACATATATATGGAGTCTAAAAAGGAAAAGTTTACGAAGAACCTAGGGCCAGGACAGGAATAAAGACGCAGTAGAGAATGGACCTGAGGACACAGGGAGGAGGAAGGGTATGCTGGGATGAAGTGAGAGAGTGGCATGGACATATATATACAACCAAATGTAAAATAGATAGCTAGGGAAGCAGCCGCATAGCACAAGGGAGATCAGCTCCGTGCTTTGTGACCACGTAGAGTGGTTGGATAGGGAGGGTGGGAAGGAGATGCAAGAGGGAGGAGATATGGGGATAAATATATATGTATAGCTGATTCACTTTGTTATAAAGCAGAAACTAACACACCGTTTTAAAATAATTATACTCCAATAATGTTGTTTAAAAAAAAAAGGGCAAAGGTTACCCATAAAATGGAAGAGTGTATCTGAAAATCATCTGACTAGGGAACTATGTTCAGAAAAAATAAAGAACTCTTAACAATTCAACAAAAAGACAACTCAACTTAAATGAGCAAAGAATATGAATAGACATTTCTGTAAAGCTATTATACAAATGGCCAAAAGTATGCTTGACATTAGTCAATGTCAAAGTGCAAATCAAAACCATAATTAAATACCACTCCACCACCTCCCCACTAGAATGACTATAATCAAAAGCATAAAATAACCAGCGTTTGTGAGGATGTGGAGAAATTTGAACTCCCATACATTGCTGGTGGAGAAGTAAAATGGCGGAGTCTCTTGTGGAAAACAGTTGGGACTGCCTCCGACAGTCAAACTTTAAGTTCCCATATACCCCAGCAATTCCACTCCAAGGTAAATATCCAAGATAGACAAAAACATGGAAGGTAAACGAAAGCAAACATAAACTCAAAAAATTGTACATAAGTGTTCTTATCAATATTATTCATAACACTCAAAATTGGAAACAATTCAAATATCCATTAACTGATGCATGGATAAATAAAAAGTGATATGCCCATACAATAGAATATTATGCAGAGATAAAAATTAATGAAGTATGGGACATAGATAAACCTTAAAAATATTAAGCTTAGGTGAAAAATAAAGTCACAGAATTTCAAATGTTGTAGGATTCCATGTACATTAAAAGTCCAAGGGCTTCCCTGGTGGCGCAGTGGTTGAGAGTCGGCCAGCCGATGCAGGGGACACGGATTCGTGCCCCGGTCCGGTAAGATCCCACATGCCGGGGAGCGGCTGGGCCCGTGAGCCATGGCCGCTGAGCCTGCGCGTCCGGAGCCTGTGCTCCGCAACGGGAGAGGCCACAACAGTGAGAGGCCCGTGTACCGCCAACAAACAAACAAACAAACAAACAAACAAACAAGTCCAAATTAGGCAAATCTGTAAAGAAAGTAGATTAGTGGTTGCCTAAAGCACTGATGGTGGGGAGGACAGGGAATGTCTGATGATTATGAGCTTCCTTTTGGGGATGATGTTTGTATACTCTGTGAATATACTAAACATTTTCCTATTATACACTTGAATTGTATGTTGTATTATATATATCTAATAAAACGTCTAAAAATTGTTAGAAAACCAAATTTGTTAAGGAAAAATATCAAATTTTTTTCACCAGTGTGAAGGTTCTTAGAAAAATATATTTTTAATTCATTGTCATAATAGAGCAAATAGATTACAAATATATACATCACAGTTCTGTCAGATATTTTTCAGACTGCTGCACTTCAAGGCATTGGATGTAATGTATACATTCCCTTACAAAAATGAGGTTACCTAGATTCATTTTTTTCTTCATTCATAGTCAATAATGTTTGAGATCTTCAAAAGTTTCTTTCTACACACGTAAAAACCCATGACTTAAAATGTGTAATTTTTGTTGGTAAATGGGACATTTAGAGATAGAAGATTACCAAATTGGTACCATTATCTAACACAGCCTCAGAGAAAGAGGAGAATATATAAGCAAAATTATTTTTCTACTCATTGGATTTTGACTGTAATAAAGAGAAAAATCCTCTGTTTGCTTATGCCAAAATGAATATTTCACTGGGCTTGGATTTAGTAGAAAGGAGATTGAGCTGAGGCACCCTGCTGGGTACCCCATGAGTAACCAGCAGTAATTTAACCCTTCAGCTATTGATTAGTAGGAAGGATGACTGAAATATTCACACAAGAAAGTATATGCGTTTTTCTCTGGCTTTCTCTAGGAGAGCAAATATTTTCTTACTTACTAGTTAATGCATAAACATTCCAAAGAGCATTACATAATGAAATGAAAATTTTTGCAGGAAAAAAAACCCTGACTTATGAAGTAGTTACTCTTGTATTTAACTTTCAGAATGCAGTCGTTGGCATGCTTCTAACGCTTATCATTTGGGTCACATATGCTGTTCCCACATGAATAGACCTAACTATGATTGTGCCAACTCTAGCATCACAATTCTCTTTTATACAGTTTTCCTTGGCTTTTGTAGATTTGCTTAAGGCTTTTTACATGGAAGGGATAAATTTTTCAAAAGAGAGGACCTGCCAGAGCATTTTGTACATTGCCAATGACAGCTGCAGGCTTCTGATTTCTAAAGTACCACATTTTAACTCTGTCATAGGAGTGACATGAAACTACTGCACTGAAAAGGAGAAATGGTAAATATAATTTTAAAATATGATATATTTGTAAACAAAACAATTTGCTCAAGCATTGTAAACAGCCAATGCCATTTCATTGGTAAAGAGGTAATTATACGTATATCAATGGCAAAAGGAATGAGAGTATTAATACAAATTGTATTTTAATATCTTGTTTCCCATCCTAATCACTTAAAGAAACTTAGAAATAGAAGAATTGCTTTCATTTTTAAAAACTATTACAATTTATATATGGGCTAACAGTTTAATATACAGAGTTGAGAATCAATTGTTTCATAACTGAATTACCAGATTCATGAAGTTCTTCTCAGTGAATACATATACACTGGAGAATTAGTGCTTAAAGGCAAAAAATTATGTAGTTGTTTAAAGTATCACTCTCTAACTATAATAAACTGAACATATTTAATTTGATAATATGTTATTTCCAAATACAATATTATTATTCAGACTTTTTTTCTTAAAGAAAAAATAGTGAAATCTCTTTAGAATGATGTGTCTACTGATAAAATGAAGTTCATATGTAAAGCAATTGTCCAAGGGATAATGGCAAAACAATTTGAAGAAAAGATGCCTGCATTACTCAGATTCTCTCTTTTTCTATTTTTGTCTCTCCATATGTGTATGTATATGCATATATATCTGTGTGTATAAACCTTTATATATTTACACATAATGATCATAAATATAATATGCATATAATATGACAGAATTCAAGATATTATAAATATATATGTACATGGTATTTTATATAATAGAAATTACATAAAATATACTCAAATGTATTATTTTATTAAATATTTTACTTTATGAATATTTATCAGTTATTAGAGTGTGCCTTCTCTATTTTGTTTCTTCTATATAGATCAGGTATACAGATGGCTCTCAAGGGAGACATTAAAGACCTGAGTATCGTATACAAATAATCCTTGTATATATATATGCACACTTTTTCTAAGTAAAGTTCTATAAATTTCACCAGATTCTTAAAGGTTACACAAAATATATTGAATCATTAGACATAGACTTAGTCTATGGGACTTGGTGAAAATATTACTGGATTTTTGTTTAACAGCATAGGTGTAACAAAGTGGTTGCAAAGGGAAATTTATATATAGTTTCCTGGATGCCAGTCTATGCAGGTGCTAAAAAGATGCCAGTTGGATATTTTTCATGTTATTTTGCTCTAGCACTATCTTTAGATTTGTTGAACATAACAACACATGAAGGCAGATTGTTTCACTATGTATTGGTACCTCCAGCCAAACTCAATAATAGTGACTGTATCTTACCCCCAACAGCAAGTAATCTCAAGACCCTGCTGTTAAAAATTTTATCAATATACTTACTATGTAAGGTGCAGGAACTTTAAGTCATGAGGGAAGGAGGGAGGGGCACAGCAAGAGTGAGGAAGAAGTGGAATCATCAAAACCCAAAAATGGCTGTAAGTCTGCATGTTAAAATGTTTTTGACAATGATTATTATACTACCTGGTTTTCATCAAAAACACATAAAATAATTAAATAATGCTATAGAATAATGCTGATTAACTATCAGTCATATGTAATATGTATGTATATCTATCTAACATTATTTATATGTATTATATACTATAAATAAATCTATTCATCACCTTAACTTATGAGGTAGGTACTATTATCATTTTTACTTTACAGATGAAGGGAGTGGGGTTTAGAGAGGTTAGGTGATTTGTTCAAGGCCATACAGTGTTTCTGGCCTTTCACCTTAGACTGTATGACTAAAACATCTCCACTTGTAACATCTGTGTCATTACTGACTCTCAATATTAAACTATCTCAAATTAAAATACTGAACCAGAGTAACAATGTGTATATACTCCATTGCTACTGCAACTCTGTAATTATGACAACCAATTGTTACAGCTATCTGTTCAAAAACTAATAAATATTTCAGCTCTAGAAGAATTAGAGTCAGGAAATGAAATCAGTCCCAGATTCTTTTCTTCTTCATTGAACAAACTTGCACAATGGTTTTGAATTTCACCAACACACACCATTCTGTTTCAGATAGAACTGAAAAGGAAATTAAGCACTCACTGACCTGATCTCCTTTCGTACATAAACACAGGTAAAACAAAATATATTTGTCATTTCTTAAGGTAGTAAAGATTTCCATCAGAATCTTATGTTTCAAAAACTACAGTTAATTTATGTAAATTTGAACACACAACATCGTTCTGTTCTTACTCTGGTGGAATGAAAGTCAATATAATGACCATGAGCTCAACTGCGGGAACATTAAAGAACCTGTTTGACTGTAACCTTCAGTCATATGACTGGTGTTTTTTTTTGGTGACAGCATTGGAATTAAAACCTTCAGTCAGTTTTCTGAGTGTCCTCAAATAGATGACACGGAGCTCATCTATCTGGAGATGATAGCCAATTTCAATGGCTTACTCTGACATGGATATGCAGGTTCCTGGACCAACACTGCTCTAGTTTTTCAGTGTCTCTGTTCTACACAATAACTGAACTTTGAAAAAAACAAGGAATCTATCCAAATATCTCAAACATATAAGGTTACTCCAAAAATACTGTTTTGGGAATGAAAAGTTTGGAAAATGAGATTTTATAGATTTATTAATAACAGATATGCTAAAATGGACTTCTAGGTGTCGTCTGTTTCCTGCAACATACCCATGCATGTACACACATGCTCCCCACTGCTCTTTTTATCCCCTGGGAGCCTATTCCATTTGAATTCTATCCTTGTGCTCCAATGTCTTTTGGTTTCTGTTAGGTTTCACCGGTGGGAAGATCCCACAGGAGATTGGAGGTTTGTGGACAGTGCAGTAGGGGTATTTGCTAAATTGTGTCCTTCCCTGTCAGGTCACCATGGGTTAGCTGCATCCCTTGATTGAATCATTCTCTTACTATCCTGGTTTCAGTACTGTTTTTTTTTTTTTTTTCCTTTATCCTTCAGATTCTCTGCAGTTAATAGTTCTTGGAAGCTACCTATGAATGCATTTCCTTGCCTTCTAACCACTTTGAATAAGAAGAAGCCAATGATACAAGTTGAGATGTTTCAAAATTTGTATCATGTTGAATGAGTTTCAGTTAGCAATAGACATAACTTTTCAGTTTATGCGTATTAAAAATTTAATGGAATGATGAATAATTAAATATGCCAGGCATAGTAGTAGATGATGGGAAATGCAAATTATATATTATGTTTGTATTTTAAGAGCTCACAACCCTTAGACTCTCTTATTACACTGATACTATAAAAGTATAGGACATTAAACACTGTGAAACATAAAGGATCTCAGAGATCATTTAGTCCAATACTGTCCTTTTCTGGATAAGAAAACTAATACCCAGAAAGTTAAATTCCAAGTGAATATTGGTGCTCTTTCCGGTATATAATGTAATATCTACTTTTTTCCCTAGACAATCTCAGTAATTCATGAACCTACAGATCTATATATTTTGTTTCCATTTTCATAATTGCATTGGAATATTCCTTAACAATTCACAAAAATGAAGCTATAATATCCATAAAAGGAACCAAATAAAATGTAGACTATTTCCTTACCCTTCACTATGTAGTCTTTCTCAGAAAAATATAATAATACAGTTGTAATAATACCACCATAAAGACTGATTGATTTTTCAGCAAAAGTATAATGTACATGTAGCAAATATAGATATGTATGTACCAAATATCAATATTTAAAGTAAAAGTAATGAAATAAAGTGGGAAAATAATATGTGTAACACATGCATTAGGCAATGTCCTAAGGTATAAAATAATAAAGAATCCGTTAAATGAAACACAATAGCAGCCGGTTGAACAGCCTACTGAATTCACAATGACTTCCAGAACTTATAACAACTAGTGTTGAAGAGGATTTCTCAAAAGAAGATATCTTATATGCTGTTGAAGAGCGAGAGAAACAGACACACTTTGTTTATAGCATATTCATATTGCTTTTACTTAGGTTCCAGTAAATGTAAATATTTTAAGACTAGGTGGACATTGCTGCAGAGTTTTGTTTATATTCATAACAAAATTGGTAAGCCATGGCCAAGTAAAGTTTTATTGAAAAAAATAAATTTTATGCATTATCTAAAAACCTCAATATTGGATTCTATAATGTCAAGAAAAGAAAATTTGTAATATTCTTCAACAGTTTGAAACTCACAAAACTGTTTAATATGTGAAGAAAAGGTCTGCAATTTTAAATGTCAGCTTTCTCCAGTAAAGAAATTCCCACATTAAAACCCACTGACCTTCTAAATTTTATTATACTGTACTTTTAATGCTTCTTAATTTAGTTCAATCTAAATCCATGTTTTAAGGTCTCAAATAGAAAAAAAAAACCCTATGTGATATCTTTAATATTAAAAAAAGAATTTATTAGAGGAGGAGTTGTGATGAGAATAGAGGACTTCAAGTCAGGTATTAAAGCAACAAAAAGAGGAAAATCACACCAAATTGTCATTATTTGGATCACTATTTGTTTTTGCCTCATTGCTATAAAAAGACTGCCTTTCAATTTCTGGCATTTCCAATCAAAAGAGTCACTTTTTTCCTTAAAAATGCTTATTATATAAAACTTAATGGTTCATAGTTCTAACTTTAGCTCAAATTTGGAAGAAATAGAAAATAAAGACCATTCTAGAAGTACACAGTTCCAATACACAAGTCTTAAATATGCAGTGAAATGAAATTCAAAGAAATGTACACATGTTATGTAACCACTAGCTAGAACAACTGAGAACTTTAGCAGCATCCCAGCAATCTCTCCACTGCCTCTTCTTAGTCATTACCTTCCAAAGGTAAGCACTACTTGACCTCTAATCAACACAGATTAATTTTAATGTTTTTGAATCTCATGTGAACAGCATTATGCTATCAATGCTATTTTACATCTGGCTTCTTTCCCTCAGCATTATTTATGTGAGAGGCTTCCATACCACTGCTTATAGCAACATCCTGTATATTTTCAATGCTTTACAATACTATATTGTATGAATACACAAAGATGCACTTATCCATCCTACAACTGATGGACATTTGGATTGCTTCCAGTTTGGGGAAACATGGATAATCTTGCTATGAAAATTGATGTACAGCTTTCGGTGAAAATTTTATGCATTTTTTTGCTGGATCTATTACTACAAATGGAATTTATATATCTTAGGTTGAGAAATTCAGCTTTATTAGTGACTTTCAAGCAACTTTCCAAGTGGTTGTACTAAGTAGGACTCCTACCTATCAGCACCATTTCAGAGGTCAAGTTCTTTTAAATCTTCTTGAATACATTTTAAAATATATTTTTAAAATTTTAGCCATTACGGACTATCTCGTTTTTTAGATCATTTGTATTTCCCTAATGAGTAATGGAGTTCATAAAATTACCTTATGTTTGTGGCCATTTGGATATCATCTTTCATAAAGTATCTTCTGAAGGTTTTTACCCATTTATAAAAGTAATATATGGTATTTCTATTAAAATATAGGCTTTATTTTTATTCTTGGATATATGCTTTTTATATAAGTTTTATTGAGATATAATTCACGTACTTATAAAACACACATTTAAACTGTACAATTCAACGATTATTAGTATATTAGAAGAATTGTGCAAACATGACTGCAATCAATTTTAGAACATATTTATCATCCTAAAGAGAACTCCAAAGCAGTCACCCCTCCCACTTTCTCTCAATGCCCACTCCTCAGACCTCCACGACAACTAATCTAGTTTATGTCTCTACAGATTTGCCTATTCTGGGTATTTCTTACATGCAAATTCATATATATTCTTTTGTAATGAATTCCTACCATATATGGTCTTTTGTGATCTCTCTTGTGCCTTCTTTCACTTAGCACGTTCAAGTCCATTCAGGTTGCAGCTTGTCTCGGTACTTGATTGTTTTTGATTGCTAAATAATATTCCACTGTATGAATATATCACTTTTTATTTATACATTTATTAGTTGACTGATCTTTATGTTGACTGATCTTTATGTATGTTCAAAGTTTTGACTTTTATGAATATTGCTGCTATAAACATTCTTGTAAAATTTTTTTGTATATGTTTATTTTCATTTATGTTGGTTATATACGTAGGATAGCAATGGCTGGATCAGATGGTAACACTGTTCAGCATTTGAGAAACTGCCTGTTTCCCAGAGGCTACACCATTTACATTCCCACCAGCAGTGCATGAGTGTTTCAGTGTATCCACTCTACCTGTCTTTTCACTACCTGTCTTCTTCATTTATTGATGTCCTAGTTATGTGAGTGGTGTTTCCTTGTAGTTTTGCAATTCCCTAAATAGCTAATGAAGGTGAGCATATTTTTATGTGATTATCATCCGTTTGTATGTCTTCTTTGGAAAAATGTCTAGTTAGATCCTTTGTCCATTTTTAAATCTTTTTTTAATTGAGTAGTAAGAGTTCTTTATATATTTTAGATAAAAGTCCCCTATCAAATATATGATTGCAAATATTTTTTCTTATTCTGTGTGTTGTGCCCCTCTAGTGAATTTTTCATTTCAGTTATTGTATATTTCAATCCCAGAATTTCCATTTGATTCTTTTTTATAATTTCTACTTTTTAGTGATATTCTTTATTTGATGGGTTGTTATCATACATACTTTTTAAATTCTTTAAGCATGATTTCATTGTTTCTTTAAAGATATTTACAATGGCTACTTTGAAGACTTTCTCTGGTAAGTGTATATCTTGTTTATCTTGCAGACAATTTCTACTGTCTGTTTTTTCCCCCGTGATGTGTCACACTTTTCATACTTTTTTATTTTTCAGTTCTCATAGTTTTTTGTTGAAAACTGAACACTTTAGATGACATAATTTTAACAAGTCTGCAAACTCATTGCATCTTCCCTTCTGGGGCTTGTCATTGTTGCTTGGTTATTGGTTGTTGCTTGTTACTGGTTGTTTATCTGTTTACTGACTCAGCTTGACTATTTTTGCAGCGTGCAGGTTCTGATATTGCTCCTCAGAGGTATCAGCCATGGGTGCATGTACATCACCACATGACAATAGCGGTTTTGGCCAGGCTCTCTTTCATCATTGCTTCCCCTGATCTCTCTGTTAAACCGTTGACCTCTGTCACTATCATGCCAAGATGTTAGATTACACGAACCATCAGTCAATCACTCTATTGGGGCATACATTTCTCCATAGTTTAATCCAATTAAATATGGGTCTCTTTGAATGGGCAGTTTTTGAGGCCATGTTGTGAAAGTTCTTTTTAGCTGTCTCATTCTTTGATATTCCTTGGTAAACTACCTGACCCATGGATCTCTGTTCTTTGGCTTGCCTACCTCCTGACCACAATATCTGAATCACTGCTCTAGAGCACAGGAGTGGTTAACTGCTCTCAGAGGGATTCTCCTGCTTTATGAGGAGAGAGGTGGGTGCGGGCAGGAGCATCTGGTTTTCTGAGCTTGCCTCTCCTGGAATGGAGACTTTGACTACTAGCAAGTTTGGTTAAGGTAATCACAGACTCACTGTTCTCAGTCTGCCATGTCTGGTGTAGAGCTCCCTTCTTTTAAGTGGGGGTTGAGTGGAGGATAGGAGCTCTCCCCCTCACAACCTCATTTACCTGGATATTTGTCTCTGCAATACAGACCTGGCTGAATGAGAAATTCTCTATCTCCTGACTAGGAACAGAGAGAGAAGAAGACTCATCTTGGCCACAGCTGTGTGGAGTGGAAAGTCCAATGTAGATATTATATTCTAATCTTTGATGAGAGAAATTCTCAAGTGAAACTTTGAAAGAAGGTGATTTACTACCATATGCATTTGATGAAAAATAACACCAAGTTATATATACAAGTTACTTCTTCATACTGATCATTTAAAGAGTTAAATTGATTTGTTTACTGAATCTATGTTCTGTAGTGTTAACTTTATCATACTTACTTCTCTATCAGTTTAACTACAACACAAAGAAGCTATCTAAAAGGACTTCTTCAAATCGAAGTGCTAATATATCCACAAGAAATGGTGATTGCTGAAACTGAGAGATGTCTTTAAAATGGCAGGGGAAAAAAAGTAAAAGAACAGAAAATTATAAAATGGAGCAAAGGAATTCCCAAAGTATAAGAGATTAGGTACTTTAAGTAGGTCTAGCAGCTGTTCTTGTGTCAAGAGATCTCAGAAAGTTGGGTTATTTTCTCAAGTTTCCAGTTCTGTTTACCTCTCACCATTGTATCACTTCCCCACCCCACCCCAAGCTTCCCTTGACACATTCTCATTATCCTTATCTGCTCACACTGGTGGTCACAGATAAATGACTGAAAATTCCTATTTGTATTACGGAAGTATGGTCAGCATTTTTTTCTGCATACATTTGAAAAATTAAATTCTTACTCATAATTTTACAATGTTTGAACTCCTTCAGCAGTGAACTTTCTGATTTTGTCTTTACTGTTAGAAAAAGGTATTTCACACCTAGCATGAAAATTAAAAAAAAAAAAAAAAGAAAATAAAAAAATAATGGGAGCCACATACCCCATTGGCACTTTTTTTTTAAAAATTTATTTAATTTATTGTAATTTTGGCTGCGTTGGGTCTTCGTTGCTGCACACAGGCTCTCTCTAGCTGCGGCAAGCAGGGGTCACTCCTTGTTCCAGTGCACGGGCCTTTCATTGTGGTGGCTCCTCTTGTTGTGGAGCACGGGTTCTAGGAGTGTGGTCTTCAGTAGTTGTGGCTTATGGGCTCTAGAGCGCAGGCTCAGTAGTTGTGGTGCACAGGCTTAGCTGCTCCGTGGCACGAAGGATCCTCCTGGACAAGGGCTCGAGCCCATATTCCCTTCAGTTGCAGGTGGATTCTTAACCTCTGTGCCACCAGGGAAGCCCCCACTGGCACTTTTATCAGTCATCACTTTGAAGTTGTACAACACCAAGAAAATATTATGCTCTTGCAACATCTATGTAGTTGAAACTGTGGATTTCTCTCTAGTCTCAGATCACTCAGCTGCAATTTCAAAATTCCTAAGAGCTATCACAGTATTTGCTTCAGAACCTTACCTTTTCGTTCAAATAAACAGACAACTCCAGACTATGTCTCACATATAATATTTATATAGATAAATGAAACAGACAACTATGCTATTATCTGTTACAGAGTAGTTTCTTTTCCCCAAGTGTCCTGGGTTTCATTTCATAGGTTTAAATCCATCCCATGAAAATAAGAAAAAGAAAAAAGAAAACTCAAAAGGAGAGGCAGGTCATTCTGGGTCAGGCCAAATTGGAGGACATATCCAATATAAAAATATATGAGTCACTGGCAAGCTGCAGAGTTAATTAAGGGAAAGGATCGAGAGATACATAATAATGTGAATTCAAAAGATGATTCTAAACAAATGAGTGGGCAAGGAGGATGGAGAACCATTAGAAAAGATCTAGGCCATCAAAGAGATGGGACCAGGAGGAGTTGAGGGAATTCAAAGAGCTGCTGGTCTTGATCTTAGTCACCTGTGAGACAAGAACATCCACATGCATGTAAAGTGGCTGAAAGAAGATGAAGGCTTTGAGAGGAGTTAAAAAAAAAAACCTGAAACTGTAGAAAATGGGAACAGAAGCCAATTAGGGCTAAATAAGATTGCTGAGTAGGGCTGAATACCTAGCTAAGGTTAGAAATCATAAATTTTGATGAGGCAATTAATGCTGTTATGCCACTTCTCTCTGTTAGGCTCTGGCTGTCCACGGGTGTGGGGAGATATAACCTGATGCAGGAGCATTCAGTGGGAATGAAGGCATACAAAGAGAGAGGGATTGAGAGATTATTTTAAGGACAGGGTGTTTTTAGTGTCTTAAGTCATTCTTCAGCTGATTCAGAGGGTCCTTAGACCAATACTAATAACCATGAATTTTTCCAAGTGTCTACTATATGCTAAGCTTGTGTTCCACATTTCACACTATCTCCTTTATCTCGCAAGGAGTCTGTGGAGGGGCTTACAACCCCTTTTAGAAATGGCTACACTGAGGTTTGAAAGGTTACTCAGCATTCCAATGTTACCCAGTCACTAAGTGGCACATCCTGATTCAAACACACGCTTGCTTAGTGCCACATTCCATGATGGAATAATTCTCTTCTCCTGCTCTTCTAGAGGTTTTATGCATTGACAATTTCAAGACGTGGCTTTAAAATTAAGAACCTACAATGGATTGAGAGGATGCTGTTTGTACATGTGTGTTCAGTTTGTGAAAATCCAGCTAGTTTATACAATTCTGATATGTGGATCTGTCTGAATGTAGTTTGTACTTCATTACAAGGTATTAAAAAATGAATGAGAACTTTGAGGCTGACTGAATGTGTCTAAGAGGTTCTGAGAGAAACCAGAAGGTCATTTTTAGCGGCAAATGTGATTCATAATAATTTCTGCCTGTATTCTGAAAGTCTTCTCCAGAATTCTACTTCTTACTAGATATATTATTTTGGGTGACATAGTTCACCTCTGTACTCTCATATTATCTCATCTATAAAATGAAGAGTTTAGAATTCTTGAGTTATAAAGAGTCTTTGAGCTGTATAAGACATCTATGCATCTTTTTTTTTCCTCCCTCAAATTTGATTTTTGTGTTTGGACTGTTTGGATGAAAGAATATTTGAGCTCTCATGAAATGTGCAGGATGATTAAAGTTTTATTACATGCATAATTCTTGGAAATGTATACTCCTTCTATCATATATATTAGCAAATAGTCATCCAGCCCTCCAAAAATAGAATTTACATTTTAAGAGACACTTGAGTCAAGATGCCATAATTTATACATTTACGTTAAACAGAAACAATAAGAGAACTGTCAAATAAACAAAAGCGAAAGCAAAATAAATCTGGACTGAGTAAGAAAAGACTTTATTCGAAAGGATTGTTAGTAAGAAAAGACTTTATTCAAAAGGGTTGTCGTCGTGGGGGAAAGACCTACAGAAGGAGGAGGATTACTGCAATAGGGGGCATTCTCTGATCCTACAATCATCAAGTGTCTCAAGGGTTATGAAAAAAGGGGTTTTCTTTTATAGAGAGAAGTCAACAATGCTGAAAGGAATTGCGTGTGTGGAAACAGAATGAAAGGTGTGAGAAGTGGGAAGAGAGGATGGTATGAGCAGAAAGCAGATCCGAGAATGTTTTATCCTAAAGCCAGCCTATGTCCCAGGAGGACCTATTGAGGATGGATTGTCTGCTGGCTCAGGATGAGAGTGGGCCAGATGTCCCAGAGTCTGGGGGAAGGAGATTATCCTAACCAGAGTTTGATTAATAAACATTTTATTCCAATTAATCAACGAGGACAAGCAGTTCAGCTAAACATTTATGAACCAGAGAGTGGAAATTTGGAGGGGTGATTTTCGTCTTGTCCTAGGTAAACAAAGAGGGTATCTAGGAGTATTTATTTGAGACATATGGGGAAATATGGTTGTTTAGAATAAGTGGTTTTCCAGAGCATAAGTGGAATTTATTTTTCTTTTTTTTAAAATAAATTTATTTATTTGTTTTTATTTTTGGCTCTGTTGGGTCTTCGTTGCTGTGTGCAGGCTTTCTCTAATTGTGGTGAGTGGGGGCTACTCTTTGTTGAGGTGCGCGGGCTTCTCATTGTCCTGTCTTCTCTTGTTGCAGAGCACAGGCTCTAGGTGCACAGGCTTCGGTAGTTGTGGCACGTAGGCTCAGTAGGTGTGGCTTGTGGGCTCTAGAGCGCAGGCTCAGTAGTTTTAGTCCATAGGCTTAGTGGCTCCACAGCATGTGGGATCTTCCCAGGCCAGGGCTCAAACCCGTGTCCCTTGCATTGGCAGGCAGATTCTTAACCACCGTGCCACCACCAGGGAAGCCCAAGTGGAATTTCTTAATCTTTGCTGTTTGTCAGGATAACAAGACAGGTAAAATTTACATGGTCAGAGCTATAAAATAATTAGTACATAGGCAAAGCCTTATTGGAGGAATATAATGGCAATAGATAGGGATATTTTACGAATACACTGTATTATATAATCCTTATCTTGTACTGACTCTGAAAAAGAAATGCAGATTCAGCAATTTTTACATAATGACTACAAGGATATGAAATGGAATAATGCCTTAGTGTGCCCAAGGAGAAGCCAGTATATGTACCAGGATTGTACATTGAACATAAAATAAGCTTCATACTCAGCAGAGAAATAGAATACAATCAGAATCCAATTTTTTGTCTGTTCATGTTAAGAATAAACTGTATTTAGAAATAATTAAGAAAAAATGAGCATCGCACAATCTAAAATGGAATTTCTACCTATAATTTAAAGTAGTAAAGTAAAGCAGAATAACTGATTTGTACACATATTCTTTTAAGATAAATATTTAAGCTTGCATTATTTATCCAAATAACTGTGTTGTAAAATGTCTACCAACCTAGCACCTCTTTATACCTCTTCCCAAAATAAAGCAGATTAAAGGTTTTTATCCAGATATTCTTTGTTGTTATTGTCAAACTGAAGCATGACAGAAATATAAATTGGTGATAGAAAGTCTCCCCTAAATATAAGCCAAAACAACCTTGAGAAAGAAGAACAGAGCTGAGGAATCATGCTCCCTGACTTCAGACTATACTACAAAGCTACAGTAATCAAAACAGTATGATACTGGCACAAAAACAGACATATAGATCAATGGAACAGGAAAGAGAGCCCAGAAACAAACCCACACACTATGGTCAATTAATCTATTACAACAAAGGAGACAAGAATATAAAATGGAGAAAAGACAGTCTCTCAAATAAGTGGTGCTGGGAAAACTGGACAGCTACATGGAAAAGAATGAGATTAGAACATTCTCTAACACCATGTACAAAAATAAACTGAAAATGAATTAAAGACCTAAATGTAAGACCTAAATGTGAGATGCTATAAAACTCTTAGAAGAAAACATAGACAGAACATTCTTTGACAAAAATCGCAGAAATATTTGTTTGGATCCACCTCCTACAGCGATGAAAATAAAAACAAAAATAAACACATGGTACCTAATCAAACTTAAAAGCTTTTGCATAGTAAAGGAAACCATAAACAAACAAACAAAAAAACCTATGGACTGGGAGAAAATATTTGCAAACGATGCTACCGACAAGGGATTAATTTCCAAAATATACAGACAGCTCATACAGCTTAATATCAAAAAAACCAAACAACCCAATCAAAAAATGGACAAAAGATCAAAAGAGAAATTTCTACAAATAAGACATACAGATGGCTAATAGGCACATGAAAAGATGCTCAATATCACTAATTACTACAGAAATGCAAATCAAAACCGCAATGAGGTATCACCTCACACCAGTCAGAATAACCATCATTAAAAAGTCTATAAATAAACAATGCTGGAGAGAGTGTGGAGAAAAAGGAACCCTCCTACACTGTTCATGAGAATGTAAACTGGTGCAGCCACTATGGAGAACAGTATGGAGTTTCCTCCAAAACACTAAAAATAGAGTTAACTTATGATCCTGCAATCCCACTCCTGGGCATATATCAGGAGAAAACTCTAATTCTAAAGCATACATGCACCCCAATGTTCATTGCAGCACAATCTACAATAGTCAAGACATGGAAGGAACCTAAATGTCCATATACAAATGAATGGATAAAGAAGATGTGGCATATACTTACATATATATGTATATATATATATGTGTATATATATAATGAAATACTACTCAACAATAAAGAATGAAATAATGCTATTTGCAGCAACATAGATTGACTTAAATATTATCATACCAAGTGAAATAAGTCAGATAGAGAAAGACAAATATATGATATCACTTATATGTGGAATCTAATTAAAAAATGATACAAAAGAACTTTATTACAAAATAGAAACAGACTCTCAGATCTTGAAATCAAATTTATGGTTACTAAAGGGGAAACATGGGGGGAAGTGATAAATTAGGAGATTGGGATTAACATATATACACTACTATGTATAAAATAGATAACAAGGACCTACAGTATGGCACAGGGAACTATATTCAATATTCTGTTAAAAAAAAAGAAAGTATCTTCATACTCATATTCTATATTTCTCATCTGTTTTTATTTTGCTTTTGTAGCTCTGGAATTCTTAGTAAATTAACATTTACTTCTGCATTTATAAAGCAATTTCTGGTTCTGCTCATTCTGTTAAATGGGGCCAATGCACGAATGACCTATTCAGCAAAATTACTGTCACAACTCTACCTTGTGAAACACGATTCTGTGACTTTTCTGGGTCTATCTCCTCAAGATTTTCAAAACAACAGAGGATTAACGATATGTATACACTGTGTGATGTCAACTGAAAGAAAAACACTGACAGGCAACTTGACTGTCAAGCAGAGTAACAGCAGCTCTTTAAAGGGTTTGCAAACTGGGGAGACATGGTCTGGTTGAATACCACATGGTGTGCCCACCATTGAGGCAAACAGGCAGAGTCTACAAAGGTAAAAACCACAAACAAGGTATGAAAGTCATTCGGTCCTGACTGTTTGGTGGGGAACTATAATAGTTCTTTTGGTTCAGTACTTTCCAAATGTCAATCCCAAGCAGAGGAGGACTGTTATCAGTCATCATGGTGTTTCTCATGCTAACCCTGGCCTCTTTTCTTTTTTTCCTATTGTCAGTGAATTTATTCATTCTACATTTAATCTCTTTGAGTTTATGAGTCTATGTTATTAACTTTCATAGTAAAGCAAAATGTGTTTATACAATCAGGAAAACTTAATGTCCATAAATGATAATATCAAAGGGAGATAAGGGAGATTAACATTGCATCACGTTTGTTAAGCGCCTACAGTGTGTTTTTAACTGTAACAGAAGGAATTCTTCAATTTTAAATATCTTTTACAAGCCAAACACTGCCATATATTTGACCTTAAGAAATCCTTGCATTTATGGAACAAATGTATTTAAAAAAAGAAAGAAATTCTCATAAGAACCCTATGGAATTGGAATTATTAATCTCATTTAAACATGGGAGTATTGAGGGTGCAAGGGACTGATTAAATTTAATGACATCACATACTCTGGAAGTCAGAGCAGAAACTCAAATCTAGAGCTCTTCCCCTACATGAGCCATGCCTTTTTTGCCACCCTTTTATTTTCTATAGATCATAATTTCAAATAGACATTGATGTTCTATATGTCAATAAAGTTCCTAATAGCCACAATATGTATCATATTGAACATTTACTACAGGTAGTACTGTTTAAGTGCAACACAACTATTGTCCCATTCAACCCTCACAGCTGTCCTAGGTTTTTGGTATTTTTCTCCTCCATTTTGCAGATGAAGGAAGCAAAGCAATGGAATTTCAATCTACACAGCTAGTGAGCATTGTAAGTAACTAGGTGAGATTTAAACCCAAGAAGTTTGACTTCAGAGCCCATATGCAATCATCATTTAATAAAATGACACTACATAGAATAAAAAATAATGACCAGGGTAATTGTACAAATACATGTTGCATTCAGTTAATAATATGGGAATGACAAACGTAGAGCAATGATGGAGGAAGCCATGGTGATCTAGACTGAACTGAGAATGTGTCTTCCTATTTCATCCAACCGTTTACAAATCTTTTGCCCTCAACATCCTGGTATATATTTTGGTGCATATATGTAGGCATCTGTGCTTAGTATATACCTAAGAGTAGGATTGTTAAACTACGAGTATGCATACTTTGGTTTTAGTGTATTTATAAAATGATGTCACAACATTATTATTTGGCAGATTGAAGGTGGCTAAGGTTTTCTGATTGACACATTTACAATTAAGCTATTTATTTACCATTTCTGTATAGCGACTTGACTGAGTTAGAATGCGAATAGACATCAGCATCTGAATAGCAACTGAAATATTTTCCCAAAATGATCATGTTGTTGGTATTCTGTTAATAGAAAACTCATTTTTTTCAACAATGTAAATATAGCAACCTCACTTTATGTATCAGAATCATAATTGAAGTTGTGTAGCTGTCACCATTGTGAATTTTAGGTTTAACACAAAATATCACTGTGTTAACCCATTTTTATAAACACATTCTATGTCCCTAAAACTATCCCAAAAGCAGGAGATACAAGAGTGAACAAAACAGACCTACCACTGCTGTCCAGGAACCTGAAGTTCAGTGAGGCAGACAGACATTGTTATTAAATACACTATTTCTATTTATGTAGATAATTACATTAACCATTAAAAGAATACAAAGAGTTTTTGAAGGAGAAATGTGGGCGCAGTGGAACGAACAACTAACCTGGGGAAAGAATTCACTGGGAAAATTTATTCTGTTTTTCCATAAAATGTCTCTTTGATCTTGAACAAGGGCTTAAAACTGAGTTTCTAGATATCATCCAATAGAACCCCTTATGTATAGAGAAATAAAGCAAAGTGCAGTAAAACCACCATATCATACATTTCTTGTATGTGTCTTTATTTGAGGGAGTGAACAATAGATATGAAACCCAAAGTCCTCCATTAATTTAATCATTTCCAGCTTTCTAGTGTGTTTATTTTAGAGATACCTGCAAGGCCCATAGAAGTATGTTGGAATATCTGTCCCTAGACTAAATGGTTCCAGATTCCTGTTTTATCAGATTTCCTGGGTTTGCTTTTTCAGGTACTCTCCCTTTTCTCTTGCTGTTGACTCCTTCATTTTATTTTCTTTTCTCACGGCTTATTTGATACTTGTCTGTAGAACAACAAACTCCACTTCTATTTTCTAATTCTAAACTATCAGAGCCTGGACTCCACACCAGAGATTCATTTATTTGTTCCTTCATTTTACAAACAAGTATTGAGCACTTTCCTCTGTTAGGTACTATGCCCAGTGCTTCAGAGTCAGAAATGAAAATACTTGATCACCGCTGAAGAAAATCATGGAATCCAAGCCACAATTATCAACACTACTAAAACTACATGAAATATAGATGGGGAACTTTGGGCAGATGGATAAACAGGCATTATTGAAAATATTAACAGATTTTAAAAGTATAATATTGTTTAATAAAGTATGTATTAGAAAGCACCACAAATCATAGCTGTATTGCTGAGTGAATTTTCCCATAGTGAACATAGCCATGTAACCAAAAGCCAGACGAATTACAGGACATTAACAATAGGCCAGAAAGAAAACCCCTCAACCCTGCTCCAATCATCATCACATCCTTATAACACCTTAGATTAGTATTACCTCTTTTTGAAATTTATATCAATGGAATTATACAATCTGTATCTTTTTACTTCTGTTGCATGTAATAATAGTTTATTTTTCTATTGCTACAATCATTCATGCACATATTTTTTGGTGCACACCTGTATACATTTCCTTTGAGGCATGGGTATGCACATACTCAGCTTTAGTATGTTTATGGAAAATGTTATTATAATATAAATAATTTGGCAGACTGACAATGACTAAGGGTTTTTAATCAACTCTTCTCTATGTAAAAAAAAAAAAAAATCATGTCCATGCATTACAGGGTCTCACAATTCTCATAGTTAAGGAGCCTCTATATGCTTAAGAAAATTACTTAAAACCTCGTCTAAGAAGCATTCACATGAACACTTTATAATTCATTCAACTATATGCCTCCCTGGTGTTTTAAGTATCATATACATACATACGTATTTGATCCTTTTGTTGAAGCTGTATTTAACTTTATGTTTTGTGTTAACAGCATGTCCCTTTATTAGAGCTACTGCCTGGAGGCAGAGAGGGATAACAAAAGGAAAATATTACATGCACAATAGCACTTTTTACTTTATTTTTTTTTTTTTCAAAATATGTAGCAATTAAATTATATAGCATTCCCAGAATCAGAGAAGGGAAGTAAAGAATCCATCCCCTTCTCCTCAGAGCCTCACCTCTCTCTGGAGGGTAAAACGATTTGCTGCCTCCCATTATGTGTGAGAACCCTGCACTGTAGTTTAGCATAGAAATAGAGGAGGATGACAGCTGTGCTAGGAGCTGGCAAGAAACTGTAAGGAAGCAGAAACGCAATTACCCAACTTGGAATCTGACCAGGAGAATGGAAGTCATTCTGGGTTTTTTTTTCACTTAAGTTTTAGACACTTTTAATGAACAATTGCTCTTTGTACTTTAGTTTTCCTCTTCTTGCAAAAACAAAACCAAAATACAACCAACACTTTTATACATTTAGTTCTCAAAAAGAGTCTTTCTTTGATTTAAAATTGAAAAAGTGTCTGTCTGTAAAACAACATACTAGAATTATTCTGGCAGATTTTGGCAAGTAGTATATTGAGTGATTGCATATTTCCTAAAAGGACATAAAACAACAAAAAAAAAACAATTTTCAAATGAAAACGATCCACACAATTCTTCTACATAAAAATCTAAAATGCAGGGATTGAATTAAGAGCCTCAGATGTTCCTTTATGTACCTCATTCTTGGATTATGATACGGTCTAATACTTTACTGTTTTTGTTTAACTAATAATAAAGAATTTATGAATTATAAACCCATAAGGACCATGGAAAAATCTCAAAAGTATTTTTATTGAGCAGGCTCTAAGCCATAATAGACTGGCTGCTATATACTGTTGCTAAATGTAAGGGGAAATATTTTGGTTGTAATTTCTCTGTTGTCAAAAAAAGACTTAATTTGGTAGCAAACTGGTTTGAAGAACATTATTATCTACAGTATCATTATCTTTAATTTTTTTAAAAAATATTTGAATTTTATTGTTGGTATTGTAGGATATTAAGGCAAGGGAGTCTGAGTTTTATCCTGGCTCAGCCACTTACTGGTTGAGTAATTTTAAAAAAGCTCGCTCTATAGGTGCTAAATATTTTTACAAATTTATGCAAGTCACTAGGAAAATGAAGTTGATTTTCCCAGCAAGACTGTTTCGTAGGCAGAGATGTCAATATTTATAACTTGTGAGATGGCGTGCTATTCACTACTTCATTTGCTGGCACTGAGTGTGACCAAATCAGTAAGAGAAATACTCAGATCTATCAATTTGTGCCCTCCTCTCTTTAGCAAAAATTCCATACTTATCTCCAAATCTTTGCATGAGGTTTTGCACCCTTAATTACTAGCTATTTTAAGCGTAATATTTCTTCCTCAGCATTAAATCATGACTACAACTCTGATGGCTCCATGCAGGGGAATTCACACTGGCACAAGCTTAGTCTGTGTCTTATGCAAACCCTAGCTATGTACTTATCTCCTATCCCTACAGTAGCCAAAGGAAGGCAAACAATCTCATACTTTGGTTAACATTATATCCTTGTTTGACCTTTTTCTCCGTAAGATCTCACCAGGCCACTTTTTAAGCCTATTAAACTTTACTGTTTTTATAGCTACACACTAACTTTGATGCATTTTTCTTTGCTCATAAAATAGAACTCCTGTCTGCATTCCATTTTGTATAATTATTGCCCACTCCACAGGTTGGGTAAGAAAAGAAATATCATGCTTATTAGAGATATATATTAGAACTAGTGGGAAAAATTATATAGCTATCCAATAGAGAGCCATCCCTTTTGGGGGGTGGGAGGGCACTTTTATGGCCTTTCTAAATGGAACTATGCACCCACCTGTTCATGCCACGTTCTCCCCTTCACCTCTCACCGCTAATCAATCAACAAGTCCTAGCTCAACTTCCGCCATACTTCTCAGAAGTTATTCATACGGATCATCTCTGTCAATCTTCTAACCTAAATGTAAATCACATCTCACCTGAATCACTGCAGAAGCTACGTAACAGGTCTGCTCATACCATTTCTCATCCCACTCTGCGCACTCCTTCTCCTTAGGAACTGTTCTAAAAGCAGCCCAGAGGGGATTCCTGCGTGTGAAGTCCCCCACCATGGCTGATCTCAAGCCAACAATGTGAACATGGGATTGGGAAGAGAGGTGTGGATAGATGTGCCCCATCTGTGAGCCAGTTCTCACCCAGGCCAATTCCAGGCACCTGGGCAAGTCTAATGTCTGGGACCGGCTTAAATCTCCTCTATGGTTTGTCTGTGTGGCTCTCAGTGAACTGGACCTCGTCCATCTCCCCCTTTACCTCTCCTTGCTTGCTAATCTCCACAGAGAGTGGAGATACTTCCATCCTTACATTGTACTGTCCTTCCTCCCAGATTTCCCACATGGGATATTCCGTTTGAAGGAACAACTCTCCCACCTACTATTCTAATCCTGTCTAATAATTTCAGGTCACAAATTGAAATTTATTTCCCTGGAAGTCTTTTACCTTTAAGACTAGGTCATACATCTTTTCTATGTTCCTATACCATCTTGCAACTCATTATAATGCTTATCAAAAAGTGATGTTTTGTGTGTATTCTCTTTATTTTTGTATATATTTTTTTGCTATATGATAGTAGCAGGTCCTCTCATATTGACTGTCATTACTTCTTTGCCAAGTAGTGTAGCTCTTTCTTAGTAGGTAATCAAGAAATATCCATTACATTATATGATTATATATTTCCCAAAGTAGATGTTAAAAACTTCAAGAATAACTAAAAATGGACTAATTCTAGTCTTACCCAGAGGAAATGGTTTGGAGAAGGAAGAGGTTCTCATGACTTGGGTTCCTGTTAAACATTTCCTACTTTGTACTTGTGCCTTGGACAAATCCTCTCAAAACGTCTCAGTCACAGTCTTATGCCAGCTTTATTATTACAATTAAGAAAATATATGTGAATACGTTATGTTAGCTATAAAGTCTATGTATGCTGTCTCATTGTCATCATTCTTATCTCAAATTTAAGCATAAAGCACAGACAGTAGAATCAAAAACTAACATGACAGAAACAAGTATTATAAAATTAAATTAATATATCACATTTTATAATATTCAAATAGTTTCATCATTATTATGTATTTTATTTTTGTGGAAGTTTAGGTACAATCAAGACTTTCGTGTGTGGATGCTACTTTTTCCTCATCATTATTATATTTTGTAACCTATTAGTAGAAGTTCATTTTAAAGACCTATTATTTTAACATAGATTGTTAAGGTCAGTTCAGTGCCAAAACCAGAAACCACTTACAGCCATCAGCCCTTCATCTCCCAGGAGAGCTACAGTTTCACTTTATCCTTCTCTGACCTAAATCCAATACAAGGAGGAAAAAAGCGCCTACGTTTCCAACATGCTGTTACACCACCACAGCGTGGTCATTAATTTGGCTTTAGCCTTTGCAAGCTGACCCTCTGCAGTTCCAACCTTCCAGATTTTATGTATTCAGTTTGAAAAAGGCCAATTTTTTCAAAAGCAGCTAGCTATTAACAGAAAGAAGAGAAAAACAAGATTTATCTTATCCCACTCCATCCAAAACAAGGCGCTGTGCTTTCTGTGACTTCAATTTGACAAGTAAAGCCCTGAGCAGACATGTAGCATCACTGCTTGTCACTATAAGGCAACAGAGTGGAAAAGATAGTGTAGGAATAAGCAAGTGTAGCAGGTAACTAATTAAGATTAGGAGTCAACAGTGAAAAAGTTTCTATATCCAAGACACCCAATCCTGTCATATCTACCATAATACAAAAGATATATAACTGTCTTGCAACAAACTCATTTGGAAAATATAAAAATTTTTTTCTTCAAATTTTTAAAGCAAAAATGGGAGATGAAATGAAAATCTGAAAGTGAAGCAAAAAAAAAATGTGATAACTCGACTTTATTTTACAAGTTTGTCACATTCAGAAATCAAATTTCTTCCAAATGAGATCAAACATTTCTATTCCCAATATTTAAAATAATAATCTCCCTCTCTCTCTCTCCCCCGCCTCTCTCTCTCCCTGTTCCTGTCAGCATATAAAACTACCTTCATCTTAACATATTTAATATATGAAAGCCAATATATTACATGGAATCACATGTACTCCAGGTCCTTCACTGTGAATTTTCCCATTTCTTTCGCTATAGCATTTTCCCTGATTTTTTTCCCCAGAGTTGTTTCTACCAAATTCTTTCCTTCTTTTTATTTTTTTTTCTTTTCTTCCTGTTTCTATCCATTAGTCTAAAATTATTGGGGAAGCTTGTTTTCTGTACCAGGCTCTGTTTGTACTGAATACATTGTGTGTGAAAGTGACATGCAGGAGTAATTACATGCAATTATAACTTTGAAATCAACTATTAAAATTGTGTTGAGAGATACAGACAAGGAGACATCCAATAGAGCTCCTTTTTTGTTCTATCCCTCCTTACACTTTCTCACATGTTTGAATTTATTCCCGAATCTAGTCATTTCCCAA
The DNA here is from genome assembly GCF_964374135.1 of Grampus griseus. Lineage (NCBI taxonomy): Eukaryota > Metazoa > Chordata > Mammalia > Artiodactyla > Delphinidae > Grampus > Grampus griseus. Next base: position 7,601,827 of record NC_139017.1, read on the forward strand.
CTTCTAGCCCTAATCTTTCATTATGGAAATTGACAAATGTTGAAAAAGTAAGTCTTCTAGGTTACTTGTACTTCCACTTTTTCAGTGAAGTATAAACTCATTATTATGGGCCAGCTGACAATGTGCTTAGAAATGAAGATAATATTTTTAAAAAGTCATGATTTCTGTCCTTCAGGAAATAATGAGTAAGAAAAAACTCCCAACTTCTTTAATACGTTCCTTTTTACTTTCTTATAGGTTACCCATCGTATTCCCATGAACTTCCTGGCCAGGCTGCTGAGAATCTGAGGTAAAGTTATGCTCATGTCATTTCCAACAATGGAAGTTCAGTGCCAAGATACAGGAGGTTGAAAAGGAATTAGCAGAGCAGCAGCGGTTCTGTTTAAGAATTCTTCCCACACTGGCATATATACAATAACCTCCTAACCAAGGAGAGCAATTCTGAGCAGAGGTTCATACTCATTTTCTTCGTTCTGAAATTATACTTCCAAGTGTAGAATGCTGACTGATTTATGCTGGCGCTGGCATTCACAATGTCTTCACTGTATTTCCATATAGAGTTACCTTAAGTTTATGGTGGGGTCCCTATTGCAACTCGCAAGTTGTGTCTAGTTCAGGAACTTATAGATGTTTAGCCACCCGAAGCGACTTTTCAAGTCCAGAGTACTTTATCACATGGTACTGTCAACTTATGTCCATTTTTCATAGTGATCCCATTACTTTGATTATATCTTGCCAGTTTGCAACCCGTGGACTAGCTGGTGACCATCTGTTAAAGTATTTTTGTAATTTTTTTCAGTTCCAGTATTCTTACATTTTGTTCTATGCATCAAATGGTAAAGGCTTTAAAGCACAATGAATACTGATCAGGAAGGGTATAAACTGGTGGTAAATATTTCTTGTAATTTCTAAATACCTACTCACTAGTAACAGAAAGAAAACTAACGTGAAATTTATACCTACAACCAAATTTTTCACAGTGCCAGCATCTTATTACTTCCCTCCTCTGTTACCACCTCCAGGTGTCTCTTGCCTTTGACTGGATTTTCAAGTATGTCAACTCCCCTTGCCTAGTGGAGAAAACTTAGTCTCCACCTTCATAGATTCTGAGCATCCTATTATGCACATAACCAAAAATGCTCTTCCATTAATTCTTACTATTGGAACTGCAGCAAATCGAGGAAATGGAGGCTGTTGGTCTCTACACATAAATCCTGTGAACTCAAACTGTACTGTATCTCTCTTTTATTTCTAGTCTTCTAATGACATGAGAAGCCTGAAACATCCAGCGGACAGGATTCCCACCATAAAACCTCATGAGTCTTAGGATAAAGCAACTCATTTTAAAAGTGACTCACTGTATGTGATTGTCAGTAACTCCAACCCTTCATAATCAGATGTGTAGTCAGAATATAACAGAACAAATTTAAGAGTGCCATTGGTCAATCAGAGCATATGTTCTTCAAAGAAATGCCTGTGATTAAAATATAAACAAATAAAAAGAAACTGGACCCTCTGTCACATCAGCGACATCTGGATGGCAGAAGATACCATTTCAAGATATAATCTTTACACTAGCATGCTTTTTCTCCCCAGGACCTTCTAGCATATTCCCTAAGGCCACAGCTATTCAACTCCAACTAGTGTCACTGCAGCATGTGAAACCACACAGAAAGTGAGATCAACTATTCTTATCCACACTCAGTAGGTCAGAGAATTAAAAATATTCTCAAATATATTCGAGTGTGTTAGAAAATTGAGGAATCTGATCATGGATCTTACTTGTACCTTCGGAGACTCCTACAGCTTGTTTGTTTACAAATCATCTATGTTTAATAAGATTGGATTTTTACCAGAAAGTAGAAATACATTCTCACTTTTAGGATCATGACCTTACACCAAAATTAACAAACAAACTGGATTACTGACTAACGACATCTTCTGTTAGAATCTGTTGTAATTCTTCACCACCTTCAACCAGTCTATTTCACACATTTCAATAATGGTCATTTATGAGGTAAGAGAAACTGAGTCATCGGGAACCTGAATTTGTTAAAAGTATGTCCCTGACTATGGATTCTTTTAAAAGTGAGCAATTTTTCTAGGCACATGGTAAATGGCCCAGATAAATACACTGCCTCCATAATTAAAAGAGCACCACAGGACATGAACTTCTTCCTTAGTGATATCTGGTGAGTACCAAACTTACTCCCAATCAGTAAAATCCCAGAATGTCAGGTCTCTGTCTGCAATGATTGCTTCCAAGTGTCTTCCATGTGTGTGTCCTTTCACGGGGTCTGAGGAGTGCTTCCAAACTACCAGTGGTAAAGGGTCAGCTTATTACTGTTAGTATTATATTTCGTATATTTATTTATTAAAATATTTATTATGATATTAATAATATATTTTATATTATGCTCTCTAATTTATATGGAACAATATTTTGTATATAATATAATAAAATGAGTTACCAGAAGAATGCCAAAGACATACAGGATATGAGCCCTGATTTTCATCAGTAGATTCAACAAACATTGTCATTCTACAGTTGTAACTTGAGTTATGAGTAAAACGTCAATTCCCCATATTAACTGCCAATGCACACACCCTGAACAGAAATAGCATTCCTACACTTGGTATTGTTTTTTGGTTCTAGCGGGAGTGTGTGGAGTGGTGCCTCACAATGGTTTTAATTTTAAATTTATACTGTGCCATGTGTTTAGGGTAGCATATAATTAAGAAAGGTATATGCTTTGGCTAAATAGTAGGCATGTACAGAAGTAACACTAATAAAATAGGGACAGATGGATTTTCTAATATAAAAATAAATTAGTTTTATGTTCCAAAGTGCTCTAACAACTCGTTTTCAAAAACAGCATTAGCTCTTCCATTTGCCAAGGTGGGAAATTGTACAATGCATCCATGCATCTGCCCCGTACATAATTTACAGATTACATCTATAAATTACAATTCATAGATTATAGGCATTGCTCACATAATTATTATAAATAAAATCATACTTTAATTTCAGTTGATAATCTAATAAAGATGTTCACTCCAATTTTACAGTGTTAGTAAGTTTCTCCAGTCTGTTCTAGGTATTGTGAGAAATAGAAGGAAATGAAGGCCGTCCTTGCTACTCTCCATGAGCTGCATGTTAATAGAGGATCCATAAACAGTTCAATTAGTAACGTGTAAGGCACGTTGTGATAAAGCAAGAACCAGATTCTGTAGGAGGTTAGGGAGAGATGACTGTCGGATGACATAATCTTTCTAGAGCGCAGTGCTGACAGACAGGTTTATTTATATTCAGATATGGGTGCAGGAAGGAAATTAAGGAAAAATCAAAGTTCTATGATCTTATTCTCACACTTCTCCAGCCTGAAATCCCCTGTGTTCACAGAATGGGGAAGAGAACTATGTGCCATAAACATAGGATAGGCAGGCAAGATTTAGGAGATAAGATCTGAGGTTCTACTGTGAAAGATTTTAAGCACTGAATTTTGTGTGTGTGTTTAAATTTATTCTGTACACAACGTGGGACCGTAAGTATAAGCCTAATAGAGCTTGAACCAATGGAGCGGACTCGGGGAAAGAGGAGAACGATTATAAAATAGATGCAAAATAATTGAACAACTTAAAATGTTGGTTGGAGAGAACACTTTAATAACTCAACTGGGATGAGGCATGCTGACAAGGATCGTGAAGGAAACGTGGCCTAGGGGGACAGAGGCAGGTGAAAACGTATGGACGTGCTGGGCTGCTGAGAAACAAGAGAAAACAGCTAGTGGGAAGTGAGAAAAGAAGAAGTGGTCTTGAGAAGAGGGGTCTTGACTGGATAAATGGGAGAATAAGATCATAGAAATGTTAGTTGAAATTATGAAAATAAATTAGAGATTTGAGGGAATGAAATACATGTAATAAAGAAAGAGATTCTGAGAGTGGTACTTTGTGCTATTTAAGTGGTTGAATAAGGGCAGATGACTCATTCAAAGAAAGAGGGAAAAATCAAAAGCTTAGGCACATTCCTAGATTTAAATGTTATGGAAGCCAGGTGATTCAAAGGAAAGAGGAAAGAAAATAACATCTATTTAACCTATTTTTTACAACAAAGTTATGATTTAGTGATTAATATTACCAATTTATAGAAGACTACTGAGAAGCAAAGACACTAAAGATCTTTCTAAGCATAAATGAATAATAAAACTGGGATTTTACTCAAATCAAATAACCCCCCCCCCAAAAAAAAAGTCCTTGGATAGAGTAAATGATGGATCATTGGTATAATAGGGTAAATTACGTTTGCTGCACTAACAAATTAACCCTGCAACCTCAATAGCTTAATATCACAAAGATTTGGGTGGTTTTCCCTAACTGCTTGTCCAGCATGAGTCAGCGATGGGGTTTGGGATGGTGGGCCCTGATGCACACAATCACTTTCAATTCAGATGTAGGCTGTACCATAGGGAATGGCACCACTGATGACAGGGAGAAATTCTGGTGCAAACTTCACTGCCTCTTCGCTGCACTGGCCCAGAGGAGACACATGTCATGTTGGTACATAACCTATTCTGTAGTGATGAACTGAAAGCAGGTTGGGAAATTTGGTCAAGCAAAGGTTATGTATGAGGGGTCCCATGGCTTACCTAGATTGCAAGGAAATGATGAGGAAAAAATGAGAGTAAGTGACCAATTAGGATCAAAGGATAGTTGAGATTTACTATGCTTACAAACTCAGGGAGAATAATCGAAAGATTATAATCACACACAAAAAGATATATTGATGAATCAAAGTCCCAAATAAGACTCCCTTTTTTGTGTGTGTATGAAAAAGAAATCAATGCTTTGAGTTGTAATATTCAGTCTCTATAAAGTATGCTGAACCTAAAATTTCAGATGTCAAGAGTATCCCTAGCCTATAATAGATACTCAATCATTGTTTTTTCAAATAAGTGAATGAATAATCTAGTTAAGTTAAAAAGAGATTTAATAACATATTTCCTAGTATGGCTGAACACAAAATCAGAACATCTTCAGAGCTTGAAAAAAATTTTCAAAGCTTGTCAAGAAAAAAGATTTATATGAATTATCATTTATTCAAATGTGTCTTAATCATGTTATTTTAGAAACAAGTTAAGATATTTAGTGAAATAGGGATTTCTACAATATCATATACAGTGACATATTTGGTTGGCCAAAAAGTTCATTAGGGTTTTTCCATAATATCTTACAGAAAAACCTGAACAAACTTTTTGGCCAGCCCAATATGCACTAAAATTTTATATTCTTTTGAACGCAGAGGGAATATTTATTTACTCATTTTTTAAACATCTTTATTGGGGTATAATTGCTTTACAACGTTGTGTTAGTTTCTTCTGTACAGCGAAGTGGAGTTCCCTGTGCTATACATCAGGTTCTCATTAGTTAACTATTTTATACATATTAGTGTATATATGTCAATCCTAATCTCCCAATTCATCCCCCACCACCTTCCCCCCTTGGTGTCCATACGTTTGTTCTCTACATCTGTGTCTCTATCTCTGCTTGCAAACCACTTCATCTGTACCATTTCTCTAGATTCCATATATTTGTGTTAATATACGATACTTGTTTTTCTCTTTCTGACTTACTTCACTCTGTATGACTGTCTCTAGGTCCATCCATGTCTCTACAAATGACCCAATTCCATTCCTTTTTATGGCTGAGTAATATTCCATCGTATATATTTTTATTTCTATGTTTATGGTATAGTATAGGTAGCTACACTACTAATAGTATCACCATCTATAAAATTATTTGAAAATCATAAATTTCTATATAGTAAGTATAAAAAAAGATAGACAAGAAAATCTCTATTAGAATTAATTCAATAATTAGCTAGTACATCACTTTTTTATTTGAAAAATAAGCAATATTGCCTATCAAAATACTCACAGTCTATTGTAGTTCTTTGTAGTTGTATACATCCTCCTTTTTTGAGTGAACTCATCAAAAGGTAAACTTTTAAAAGCAATTACTTCCAGTGTCAAGATTCACAGTGCTGTCCAATGTAATTGTGTGCCACGATGGGAATGTTCTATTTCTGCATTGTTCAATGTTGTACCCACTAGCCACATGTAGTTACTGAATGCTTGAAATGTGACTACAGTAAGTGAGGAGCAGAATATTTAACTTTATTAAATTTGATTGGTTTAAACTTAAATTCAAATAGGCATATGTATCTGTGGCTACAATACTGGGAAGTGCAGGTCTAGAACATTTCTTAGTATATATGTTCTCAATAAATATTTGCATCATGAGTTTTGAAAAAAACACAGATTTTCCCCACTACATTGACCAATTACCCATATTTTTTAAAGTATAATAATTAGGATATTTATTATGATAAGGGAAAATAACAATTTCCCAATAATCTTCTTGACTAGAAATACAGGTAATGATCTGTGGAAAATTTTAAACTGCTGATTTCACCTAGTTTTTCACATTTTGATCATTTAAGGAAAAAAAATCAACAACCCAAGCAAGACCAGTTAGTTTTGGAAAATCAATGGAGAAAATATGCAAAAGTTATCAAAGAACGTAAAGGAATAGCACAAGTAGAGTTTCAATGGCTAAACCAGAAAATTAGAAAGTCTGATAGCCTTTAATATTCACTTAGCATTTTTAAAGGATCACTTTCTGGCTGTAGACCCCTTAAAAATACTGTATTTTTTCTTCAGACATATTCTATTTAAGCATAAGGATAAAGAACAGATTGGTCCTCATTATGGCTGTAACAAAAGAACATGCTTGAATGACAAAATAAAATTATAAACATGAGGATATATTTTTTTTCCCACAGATGAATATCCACATGGGATTTAGCATTCATCATTTGAACAGATGTGGGCTCTTTTACAGGATGTCAAAGAGTGACCTAATATCTCAAGGGCAAAATTATCTGTCTTAGGAAGACAAAATTCACTGTGAACAGGAGGAGTGATAATTGAATAAAAATATGAAAGTGGAGTTTTATTAAAGAATTTTATATTTAGAAATAGCATGAAAGTTTGAAATCAGAAGCAGGTCAAAATTTTTGATTACTCATATATTTTCTTTTAAATGTTTTTCTTATCTGCAAACACAATTAAATATATTGTGGTTACAGAATGGAAGTAAGAGTAGTAACAAAACTTTGGTACTTCAGGAATCTATGCATAACTTGAGGGCATAAAATAGACAGATGATTATTAAATATTAGCTATTTTTCAAGAATTATTACATGCTAACTTGTATGCTTTAAAAATAAAACAAGGTTTAATGAAAAGAATATGAAAAAGAATATATATATGTATAATTGAATCACTTTGCTGTACAGAAATTAACACAACATTGTAAATCAACTATACTTCAATAGAATAATTTTTAAAAAAGAAACAGTGTTTACAAACAAAATCATCACTAACTATATATATATGAAGGAAAACTGTTAAAGAATGTCAATGCTATTGTGACTGGAATTAAGGCTAAATGATCAAGCCACTATTTTGTCAAATAAGTAGCAGTAGCTCAGAAAATTACTTTCAATAAAATAAACACAATTTTACTATTGATTGACTAAAATTTCCAATGAGGTCTTACATATAAATGTCTGAAAGAAGACTGTAAACTTACATGGTTCAGTTCTAAAACTTGAGACTTTCCATTAAACTGCACTGGCTTCTAAATGCTATGAATGCAACATTCACAGCATTTGTGAAAATTTTCATAATGTTAAAGAACTATAGAAACACACAGAAATATATATGTAACATTTATAATCTATGAACAGAGGGAGCACCATAAAAAGAAAGTAAGCATATAGAAACAAAAAATAAATAGAAAATATGGAAGACTATTAAAAGTTATTACCTTTGAAAAGCAAACAATAGTAACAAGAGAGACCTAAATGTCAGAATAGTGATGACCTATGGTCCAGAATAAAAGACTACTAAAATAGGCAGTATTATTATAATTCACCTCCATGTAGCTGATAAGTGCCACAATAATAACAAAATATTTTTGAAGTGAATAAGCGTGTCATTAAATGGCAATTATTGCTTAAATTAAGTTGGTAAGTCTCAATTCTTAGTCTTCCAAAGTAAGTCTAGGGCCTGTGTCACTGTTGACTACAACTTACCTTTTAAAGTACCTAAACAAGCCAATCACGCCCATCTACATCTTTAGTAATGTTAGTATCTGCCTGTACCCCCTTTTGTATCCAAACCCTATCAAATTTCTGGGTCTAATTTTTATCCCACTTCATCCATAATCTCTCACAATTACTCTACTAAATATTGCACTTACTTGCACATTATATTTACTATTATACATTTTTGCCAATTTTTAAATATTTTCTTACTTCCTCAATTGTGCCATATGTCACTGAAAAAAACGCATCACAATTATCAGAAGAATTAGATTGCAGTTCTAATCCTGTAATTTATCAACTCTGTATTCTCAGCAAATAAAATTCTCCATTTCTCGCTCAAAAGGTAAAGATTTATGTCTAGATAATTTACTCAATGGACATGACTCTAACGTTCGAAGTTTCTCATTTCTTTTATATACTCCAAACTTCTGCAAAATGAAGAAATGGAGTTTCAGATGTGGAAGGGACATTACAGTTCACCTAATTCAACCCCTTTTGGCTATAGCGATAGCAGAACTAAAAGCTGGATTCACATTACTTATTCATTTGTCCATGAAACACTTATTGAATACTTTCTATACCTGACATTGTGCTAAGTGTCAGGAAAATCAAGATGAATAAGTCTTTCAGGAAATGTGCGGCAATGTGAAAGAAATGAAAAATAAGTATATACTTATTATACAATTATTAAAGACACAAATAAAGCTATGAATAGGGAATTGTTGAAATACAAAAGGTAGCCTGAAGGAATAAGAGCAATATTTCTAGAAATGTTTATGCTTGAACTGAATGATTAAATATTTGTCAGAGGTGGAAAAGTGAAATCCAAATTTTTGAGACCCCATTCTACAATATTTATGGACTCATGTTAGGGAAAAGGGGGCTTTAAGCAATCATTAATTCAATAGAAAATAAGACCCCCAAAGACTGAGTAGTTGTTGGATTCCTAAACAACATGTTTAGATAGAACTCTGAAAAGATAAACATCAGGAAAAAAATCTCCAAAGAGAATGTGAAATTCTAAAATTAGAATGGGTAAATTCTTTTGGAAACATGTCATGCTGTTCTTTGGGCTAAGAAAGATTAAAGAAGACCAGCAGAGTAATGCACATTGTGGAGAAGGACTCGGAAACAGTAGCATTTTAACTAGTCAATAAATCAAATCCTGGGCAAGTGCAATACAAAGAATGCAAGTGTTGAGATCCAGGTAGTCAAACAGGTGGGTCTAGAGTCCTGATCTGATCAAGGTCGATGGGGTCTTGCAAAGATTAAGTCAGGACTTTCAAATTAGAACAAGTAGCTAAAGTCTATTTCATTAGACTTAAAGCCCTCAATGTTGAAATATGGGTCAAAATCAGAGAAGAGCAATGTTAACAAAAAGGCTTTAACCTCTTGTCTTAGCGCAGAGGCTCCTTCCTTTTAGATTTGATTCTCTTTGCTCTGATGGATGTGGATAATTAAAAATCATAAAGGTCTGCATCTCTGAAGGTCAGAGCCCTAGGATGTCAATGGAAGCATTGTAGCTGGGTCTGGTACATCAGTGCTGACAGGATCATACAGAGAAACCCAGAAATGTATTCCACTTAGATTACAGATTCAAGAACTATCACTGACCTTCTAGCTTCACAAATAAATTGTATGCTGAATATGAACATTGTTGATTCATTTATTACTACTTTCTCTTTTCCTCCACTGACAAAGCAAGATTAGTGAAAAATAAAGCCTAAGAGCTCTTTTCCAGCCAAGAAAAACTAAACACCATGCAGCTTGTGATTCCATCTGTGCCTCCTGCTTTCTATCCAAAACTATCAGATTTCCCAAAAAAAAACAAAGAGAGGTAGGAAGTTCAAGAGTGACTCAGAGTCTGGGAGGAGAAGAGGGGCCATAGTGGCACTGAGATGATTGTGGAACTCTTTTGCCTGCGAATACAACCAGAATGTCTTCTATGTGACAGGTATATTTGTTCTATAGAAAGGCAGTCAGATAAAGTGGAATAAGCACTGGATTAAAAGTTAGGAGACTTGGGAATTCCCTGGTGGTCCAGTGGTTAGAAATTGGCGCTTTCACTGCGGAGGCCTGGATTCAATCCCTGGTCAGGGAACTAAGATCCCACAAGCCACGTGGTGTGGCCAAAAAAAAAAAAAAAAAAAAGTTAGGAGACTTGCCTTCTAGGTCCAGCTCTGCTACTAAGTTCTAGGACTCAATTTTCTAATCTATAAAATAGTGTTTCAACTAAATTACCACTAAGCCTCCATTTAGTTTTATATTTAACGGAACAGAATTTTTGCTTAAAGACAGTGGAATAGTCTTCTTACTTATTTCCCTCTTTTGTACCTCACAAAACACAGCAACAACAATAAAACATATAGAAAGATGGAGAACTACCTCAATGTCAGACTGTGACAGAGCAAGGCCAGTGCTCTGACGGCTAACCCAGGCTGAGAGGTGGCGGGGCTGTCTCTGGCCATAAGCAGTTCAGCAAGATATATAGATCATCCAATGATAAGAGATACCAATACAAAATAATTTTGATTAAAGTACAAAGTTTTGGGCAAAAACTAATTTTTTTTCAAAATTGAAAAATAATCACAAGTGAACAGTAGAAATTTGTCTTAAGACATTAAAAAGAAAGTGGAGAAAAAGACAAAATTAAGAGGCAGATAATGGAAACCTCACAAGAGTCCTCATTCAAAGAAAGAAAGAAGGGTTCATCAAAATATGAAAGGGATTATAAATTACATAAACTATCTTCTAAAACCTCAAATGAGAATTAGAACAGTTTAAAGAAAAATACGTATCATTAAAAGTATCAGACTGACATCCTAGGAAAGAAATGTAAGAGAAATTCAATGTTAAACAGCATTGAAAGCCTTATGATAAGTATCAAACTAAAAATTAAAGCAACTGAGACAGTAATGTGATGTCAGGCTTGAGGAAAGCACAAGATATAGAAAGGAGAAGAATGAATATATGAGAATGGTTATTGATTAGTTAATTATATAAATCAAATAAATAAGATTTAGCAGGGTATAACTGGTATTACTATAGAATAAACAAAAATAAAAGAAAAATATTCATGGGTCTAAGAGAAAAAAATTTCCTTTACTTAAATAAAGATTCTGTTATAGCGAATGCCTTACTCTGTATCAGAAAGGGAAAAAGAATGATCCAACGGAATGCAGTGAGTTTAATCATAAAGAAGAAACCAAACGTGGGTCTAGGTAGAAGTAAATAATAATACGTCACCGACGTGTGGAAAATCAGATCTCAGAATTTCTGCAGCCATACTCTACTCATATACAGATGACAACAGAGTAATTCCAACAAAAATCTGAGAAAAAGAATGAACCAAGCATGTCATAAATATCCAAATGATCTTTTAGGTTTGATGGTAAAAGATAGACATTTGTATCATACCCATACCAGAATTCAGAAAATTGAATAGATATAAAAAATTATTGAAATTTTATATGAAGATCAATTCTTGGGACAGGATATGATTCAAAATAAAGCAGAATGAAGAAAATGGTAAAGAAAATGGTAAAAGGATTTTTGGTAAGCATTAAATATATTTAGAAAGGAAAAAACAAAATCTCTGAAAAAACAGAACATAAATGTTATGAACCTTTGTGTTTTAAAGTTAACACTATAACACTATAACAAATCAGAAGACAGAAGATTGGAATGAAGTTAAAATATATACTAATCTTCTCATTTTTCTATAGCAAGAACTTGCTTTACAGAGTCTAATTTAAAATACAAATTTGTAAATGAGGTTAATATCTTATTTATTTTATTTTCTTTGTTGGTTTGTGAAGAATATTTGTCAATTAACACCTCTTATGATAAAGAATCAATTACTAAAAATCCCTTAAGATATACTTTTTTTTTAATTTGGTCAAAATCAACTTAGATATAATAATTTGCAGATGTTAAACCAATTTCTTTTTGTTCTTACTTTTTCTTTATAACTAACCATATTCCTTGAGAGACATCTAAAGTGATTTCAGCAAATATTAGTAATGTTTTTCTAGGTATTGGCATTGTTGGTGATTACTCATTTAAAACAAAATTAGTCTTATATAGCTGTTTTTTGAAATCTTATGTTTTATATTTAGCAAGTATTATTTTTAAAAGGTGTAACTCCTTATAAAAATAAAATAAAACAGCATTGTAAGACATGATATCCCAAACTGATTATATAGGATTTTTGGTATCACATTTACCTCCTATGTAGATGTGTTTCTCCCAGTAAGCATTTGGAGCTTATGAATATAGCATATCTCTTACTATTAGTAAGTGAAACTTTATTATGACTTGACAAAAATTTCACTTAAGAAACTGGAAAAAAAACTAAATTATTAAACATATTTAACTATGTAGATAACTGTAGTTAGTGGTAGTTAGTTAACTACATCACTATAGTTTCACTTCAATTGGAGTCATAGAAGAATGCTAAACCTTAACCTTTCCCCTCAGTCATTCCTGTATGTCGATATGCTTGAAAAGCAGGAAAGCTTTTCACTGTCATCTACTGCAATTCACACACACACACACACACACACACCCCTTCTTTCCTTGGAAACATATGGACTAGTGTAAGTGTGGGAAAAAATAAACAAATAGCTATGATAGTATGACACATGAAAAACAGTTGTACAGATCAATTATGAACAATCACTTAAAAGAAATATCTACTACAGTTGCATTGGGACAGAGAAGACTGTTTTTTTTCTCTCTCCAGAAACTCTTGGCATGCTTTCCTTAGCCATATTAAATCTTTTTGTATTTTAAGCCTTTTCCCGAAGAAATAAATAAGGTGATGGAGTTGCATTACACAGCATAGTTTGAGCCCAACATGGCTCATATCACGAGCATCTGATGAAACCGCACAGCTGATAACGGGAGGTTGTGTTTTCCAATGAATGTCAGGAGCTGTGTTCCAATAAAGAGGAAAACTGATGCTGGGCAACAGTAAGTCTTCCAACTTTATTTGAGGGACTAGCAATGAAATAGAACACAACATCAGCTCCCTCGGCACTTAGTGCTCTCATTGAATCAAAGTGAGAAAACTAGTACTTTTTCCTTGTGTATGTAATTCTCCTTGTTCCTGGGGAAGGGTTAGCCAAGAGGGGCATCCTTTAGAAACCAAGTAATAGAGAAGTCATTTATCATTTGATCTGCTTCTAAGAAAAACAGAAAGTGTGAATTGAGAAGCTTTTAACTGCTAATATAAAAATCCTAGTATCACTAATATTTCTCATAACAATTATAGAAATATAATTTATCTTCAGTCCATAACATTTGACTTGCTTCATTCTGTCCTCTACTCACTGTCTTCTGGATAATCTTTCAAAGAAGCAAATCTTGCAATATTTGTTTCTTGCCTAAATCCCTTTGGTGTTTTTCAAACTCACTAGTCTTAGACAAGCCAAATCTCCTTAGCAAGATGTTAGTCATTTTGACATATAATCGATTAAGACCTGAGACATCATATTTTCAACCAGTCACCTACTGCCAACTTAAATTCACAGAGATAGGCAAAGGGTGTTTCATGTAAAAACAATGCTCCTTAATACTTGTTAAAACTTTTGACTAAAACAAGAATCCACATGCCAGCTAGTTTGAACCACTTGAGTTGACAAGGATTTACGTTGTTAGCAACAGTCAGTTCCTAAGACAACACAAACCAGTGCAGCCAGTGTCTAATGTGGGCGGCTCCCTCGCTTTCGGGTTACAGCCAAACTGCCCCACTGTGAGATATTATTTCTCTGTTCTTAAGGAATGGCAAATGTGAAAACAAAGTTTACCGAGGTAAAGAAAGGGGGCATTGCCTCAATGTGTAGAGCAGATCTGACTCTAAGCTACCATTCCAGTCCTCCCCAGAAAGAGTATCCTCTTGCTAAACTGTAGATACCGGGACTCCTTTATGTTATTGACCACTTAACACATCAAGATCCCTTACTTCTATAAACTGACTACAATTCAGACCTATTTTGACATAAGTTTTAGGGTAAAGGGAAGAGAGTAAGGTGCTTTGGTTTCACCACTAACAGGATATTTGCTCTGTGTTATCATTAACATTTTATTATTTCTCTCTAGCTCTCTGCATTCTGTATTCAGCCATCATACGTTATTTGCAACTTATGTTTGTGACTCATTTGTAACTCATGTTATTTGTAACTACCTCTGCATTTTTTATGTCCCTTGGAATCCCACTACCCTCACTTTGTCTGAATTAGGAGGTCAAGCTCTAAATTCCCAGAAAGATAGAGGTTACCTGCATTGTACTTAAGTGTATCTATTTTTGTGAGACCAAGTGGCCCTTGAAGTGAGTTATCATATCCCTGAGGTCAAACATAGTGACTGAAGCAGTGCATGTCCTGTATTTATGTATAAATACATAATAAAATTTTGTCACTTAAACGTATTTCTGAAGTTAATAAGTTACAATCCATGAGTATAAAAGACTTTTAAAATATTGAATACAGACATATTCATTCTATATGATGACCTATAGAAAGTTCTGGTTTTGACCACAGCAGCTAATCACAGCTAATACTAAATGAAACTAGTTTACAATACTAAATGAAGCTAATTTAATGTTTCCTACTATAAGGGAGGACAACTATTTTTTCCCTTTACTCTTCGGAGTTCTTAGTTGAAACCCCTATAATAAAAGACAGATTAACAAGAGAAAAACATACAGAAGTTTATTAACATGCATACTTTATGAATACTTGGGAAATACCCAGGGGAAAAAACTATTTCAAAGAGTGGTTTAGAACTCTAGCTAAATACTACCATCACCTAAAGACAAAAGAAAGATGTAGGGGGTGAGGGGAGACAGTTATGGAGAGGTTACCAGGAAAAGCATGGTAAACAAGGGTTAAGTTGTTATACAGATTTAAGTCTGTGCTTTCTCCATTGATATGGGTCTAAAGTTTTCTCTAGGGAACAAAAAACTAAGTCTTTACAGATAAAAATAATAGGAGTACTTCTTCCAGCAATGTCAAATTATCCTGTATCCTACAAATCTTCCAAACCCAAACTAGAAAACCCAGATAAGTTCTTTTAAACAGTTACTTCAAGGCTGCCAAGATCTGACGGAACAGGATCCTGGACAGAAGGGAAGCAGAGAGGTTGCCCTGGATTTCCTGAGGGCATCTCCCTCTAGGCATTTAACAATCCAGCTGTGGTTCTTTAGAAGCCAAGATGCTGGACAACGATTTTTGCAATCTCTCAAAGGTGGGATAATAGAAATTGAATGTAACATCCATCAAGGAGCTGAGTACTCATAGATAGTTTAGCTTTTCATTTATAAGACACAGAGGAATAAGCTGCAAATGTAACGGCAGCCTATAAACAGATGAGCTCTCACAAAGACTGAAATCACACCAAAGATGAGCCCAATCACTGAATGAATTATGGTAATTTGCCTATAACCGACAACAAGCCCCAGAGATTGGAAACTGAAGATAGCTATCAGTAATCTTACTAAACATGGAAGAAATATTGGCATTCAGGGCTTGCAGAGGTGGAACACTTTTTTGTTTTTTCCTTCGGTACCCAGGCCTCTCACTGTTGTGGCCTCTCCCGTTGTGGAGCACAGGCTCCGGATGCATAGGCTCAGCAGCCATGGCTCATGGGCCCAGCCGCTCCGCGGCATGTGGGATCCTTCCAGACCGGGGCACGAACCCGCGTCCCCTGCATCGGCAGGCAGACTCTCAACCACTGCGCCACCAGGGAAACCCAGAGGTGGAGCATTTTTGATGAATACACTAGGCTTTCAGTTGCCCTGGGACTAAATGTCAGTGAGATGTCATCAGCTCTCCAAAAGACTGGTATCCAGCTTTAAATAAGCTGAATTTCATTTTGCTTAATATGGACCTCATTGAATTGCCTGTGAGAAACAAAAGAAAACCTCTATGAAGGAAGATAATCCAATATGTTATATTATTTCTAGAAATTTTCTTCTACAATGTCCACAGTTCAATTTAAAAAATGGCATAAGAAGAGATAAAAATCAATAGAATGATCATGATGATAATAAAGATGACAATTGAAAAAGAAACAGACAAAAAAATTAGTTCCAGAGGAAAGCTAGATTTGGAATTTTGAGACCTAGACTTTAAGATAAGTTAAATTAGTATTTAAAAATAATAGAGATGTTGGAAATTTTTATCAGGGAATTGGATTCTATAAATGATTTTAAGAAGTTTAAGAATGGAAAACATGTTATAGGTGAAATTAACAATTAAAAAGCTAGATTGGAAAACAGATGAGACACAGCTAAATACAGGTTTGGGTATCTGAATAATAAGACAAATGAAAATATCCAGAGAGAGGAATACAGAAAAAAAGAGATACAATGAACAAGTCTAATATATGTGTAATTGGAGTCCTTGTAGAAGTAAACAGAATGAGATAGAAAAATTATTTGAAAATAATAGTTGATGATTTCCAAAACTAATCGATTACATCAAGTCAAAGATTTAAGGAGTTTTTCAAACCTCAAATAGAATATATAAAATGGAAATAACACATATTTATTAAAACGTCTAAAATGTCAAAAAGAAAGAGAAAATACTATAAACAACCAGATATTTTAAAAATAATAATAAGATAACAACTGAACTGGCAACATAAATGAGAGAAAAAAGACGATGGGATGATTTTTTTTTTTTCACGTAGCAACAGAAACCAGCCAACAAAGAATTCTACAAGCAGTAAAAAAAAAAAAAAAAAAAAAAAAAAAAACCCTGCAAAAATGAAGGCAAAATAGACATAAGTTTTAGGCAAACAAACACTGAGACTCTTCATCAGCAGCAGATTTTCAGCAAAAATAAAAAATACAAAAGAAGTTTTGCAAGTAAAAGTGTATTACCACTGATGAACAGGACTTTATTAAAATTAAGAACTTCTGCTCTGAGTCAGATAATGTCAAGAGACTGCCACAGACTAGGGGAAAATATTTGCAAAGGTCCTATCTTCTAAAGGACCCCTAACCCAAATATACAAAGAACTCCTGAGACCCCCCCAAAAAAAGGCCAAAAACCTGATTAAAAAATGGGTGAAAGACCTGAACAGAGATCTCACTGAAGAAGATAGACAGATGGCAAATAAGCATATGAAAATATGGTCTCATCATATGTCATTAGGGAAATTAAAATTTAAAAAATAATGAGATATTACTACATATCTATTACAACAGCCCAAAACAGAGAACAGGGACAGGGCCAAATGCTGGCAAGGATGTGGAGCAATAGGAACTCTCATTCATTCCTGGTGGGAACGCAGAATAGTATGACCATACTGGCAGACAGTTTGGTGGTTTCTCACAGAAGTAGACATACTCTTACAATGTGATTCAGCAATCACAATTCTTGGTATTTACCCAAAGCTGAAAACTTAGGTCCACAACACAACCTGCACATGGTTGTGTATAGCAGCTTTATTCATAATTGTGAAAACTTGGAATCAACCAAGATGACCTTTGGTAGGTGAATAAACTGTGGTACATCCAGACAATGATATATTATTCAGCACCAAAAAGCAAGCAATGAAAGAAAAATAATAATAATAAAGCAAGCAATGACCTGTCAAGCCATGAAAAGACATGAAAAAACCTTAAATGCATATTATTAAATGAAAGAAGCCAGATTGAAAGACCACATACTGTGTAATTTCAAGTAGATGACATTCAGTAAAAAGATCAAGGTCTCCAGAGAGAGTGGGGAGAATGTATAGGCAGAATCTTTAGGACAATGAAAACACTTAATGTGAGACCATAATGACGGATACATGTCATTACACATTTGTCCAAGCTCATAGAACGTACAACAGCAAAAGTGAACAATAATGTAAATTATGAACTTTGGATGATTACAATGTGTCAGCGTAGGTTCATCAGTTTTAACAAATGCACCACTGTGGTGGGGGGTGTTGAGAATGGGGGAGGCTATAGACACATGGCAAAATGAGAAAAAACTCAAAACATAACAAATAAGGTGTGTGTGTGTGTGTGTGTGTGTGTGTGTGTGTGTGTGTATGTAGACAGAGAGAAAATGAGAGAGGCAGACAGTCAGAGAGAGATACAGGAAGACAGAGAATGATTTTAAGGAACTGGCTCATGAAATTGTACAGATGCAAGTCCAAAATCTGCAGGGTAGGCCTGCAGGCTGGAGATGCAGGGAAGAGTTGTTTAGGTCCATATGCAGCCTTATAGCCAAATTCTCTCTTCTTCAGGAAGGTCAATCATTTTAAGATCTTTCATGATTATACGAGGCCCACCACATTATGAAGGGCAATCTGCTTTACTAAATGTGTACTGATTTAAATGTTAACTCTATTCCCAAAAAACAAAAACCAAACAAAAAAAAAACCCCACAAAACCTTCAGCAAAATATCTAGAGTAATAGTTGACCCAATATCTGAGTACCATGGCTCAGCCAGGTTGACACATAAAATTAAACATCACACCCTATTTCCCAAAATACAATTTTCTTGTTTGTCCTCCTTAATCATCCTGTAATTTCCCCATTATGGTATCTGACACATCCAAATGGTCATCTTCACTGCTAGAGTATAATCTGCATAAGAGAGTCTATCTCATCTATTTCATTGTTGCTGCTTCAGTGACCAGAAAGCCCAAAGCACTTGGCAGATACTTAATACTTATATGTAAGTGAAAAAATAAAAGGTTGTATATTACAGATACTATGAAAAAAAAATGTGAGAAAATTTGGTCACTGAGACAGGTGGTAGAAAAGGTATAAAAATTATTTCCAGTTATCAGGTCATGTGACTGTGGGTACTAATAATAGCAGTATAAAAAGCTGACTGAAGAGCAGACATGTAGAAACTGAGGTCTTAGCAGGATACCATGGAGGAATAAATCCAGGAGATATGAAAGTATGAAAGGTGATTACTGAGAAGAGAATGGGACAAGATATGCAAGGGTAATTGTAAAGGTTACAAAAGAGGTTGAATTTCCAAGAGAGCTATACAAAGAAAAATAAAATGCTACCCAATAAATCATTCAGTTGTAGAAAGTGTACATTGTGCTTATTTTGATTTTTATCATTTTCATTAATAATGCAGTTGATAGGCTCTAAGTCAGAGTGATAGAAGCAGAGATACAGCAGGAAGTGAAAGAGGAATTGGAAATCCTGAGGGTGTAAGTAATTTATTCCAGTTCACACAGCGAATAAGTGACAGAGTAGGAACAGCCAGGTGCTTTGGCTTCAGCATCTGTACTCCTAGCCTGCTGTCTCTTTTGACTTATTGGAAATTGAAGAGATGGAGAGAGGATGGACAGAACCCAGGCAAATGCTCACACTGAGGGGATGAATTCAGAGAAGAAGCACTTAAAGAGACTGAGAAATTATAGCATAGCCAGCCAGGATAATATATTGATAATATTACAGAAAAGATAGAGTTTTCAATGAAAGATAGCAATGCCACAGAAGTATGAGAAAGAGGAAGATTGAGTAAGAAACTGTGGGGTTCCCTTTAATTTTTAACATCTGCAGTTTAACGAAAAGCTGACATAAATCAGATACCTTAAATTTAGAAAAGGTGTCCTCTAAGGTATTAATTATTTTTCCCTCTGTTTTCTGAACTGAAATAATTAATATTCACTAGCCTTTCTGCTGTTTGGCATTTTGACTTTTAGATCTCAATGGCACCACCAACTTGGTTGTTCTTTCAAATATCTATTATAATGGTAACTGTCAGCATTTTGGGGCTCTTTTAATGACATAATACTCTTTGCTGCCAATCAATTATAATAAACAAGAATGAAATTCTATTTGTTTCCAGGCTGCCAGAATGATTTTATTCTAAAATTTGGCATTTATATTATCCAGAAAAAAAGAAATGAAGCATGCCCTAATCATTCTGAGATCTTTTGTTAACCTGATAGGTGTACTTGAATGTGTTCATATACTCCAATAAAGATCTATTAAAAAATTTTTTAAATTAAAAAAAAGATATAGAAAGTCAAATTTTGTGTTTATCTCAGGATCTCAGAGACAGTTGCAGGCAATATCAGACAGCATATGTCAAGTTTTTATTTGGGGTCATTTAAAGTCTCAAGTACTCATAGGCTCAATGCAAGAAAAAGATTGCATGGAGTTGGATTGGTTTCTATCCATTGGTTCCCACTTAAGAAATAGATCAGCTGAAGGTCAGCTGAAAGTGTGAAAAGAAGCAATAAAATGAAGTACTCCACAGATCAGGGGTCAACAATTCTCAGTGTCTGAATGACTGACCTTCACTGGCCAATATAAATTGCCCATAAAATATATAATATAAATGACACAGGGGGAGTGAAACCCTATTAAATGACATAGGAGTAAGGACATACTAAATTAAGGAGGAAATCTGAAAATCTTTTCTGTTACCCAAATTAACTCTCCTGGTGGAGAACAGAAAATTGTATAAAATACTCAAACTGGAAGTAGTCTATGGTTTCACAATATTTTTTTTCCTCTGTTTACACCTATACCTAAATACCTAAAGCCTGATATTCATCCAAACAATTAAGACAGTACTTTCTCTCAAAGTTCTTCATGCCCATCTTCATTTCTAATTCCTCTGACCTGTTCTCAGTCATCACTGACCTGTTAAACCTTCTGAAGTATTTAACTCCTTTGACCACACCCTACATGTGTTTTTTTTTCTTTTCTTTCACATCGTTATTCTAGAAATCTTTTCTCATTTGTCTTGCCTAGTAATGCACTAGTCCTATATCTGCAATCATTATCTGTAAGCCCACTTTACTGGCTCTTCTTTGTCTTCAGATTAAAAAATAATAAGCAAATAAAGGAAAAGCAAAGCAAACCTCCAGGCACTATTTTCAGTCCCTTTTTCTTGCTTTACATGGTCACTTGGACTATTTAAGTCACAAGACAGCTTTGCAGACCAACTCTCTGACATGACTCTTAAGTCTTCAACACTTAACACATGAACCACTCACTGAATCTCTTTCCATGACTCCTTTTAGAGGAGCTTGTGATTCTCTCTAGGTTGTTCACTCTAATAGCTGTTCCCTTTTCCATATCGAATTCTACTCTTTCAAAACACAGCACAAAATGCACATACTCTTTGAAGGCTTCTGCTACTTCACAGGAAAAAAGTAGTATTTTCAGTTCCTCTGATCGTAGAATGTATTACAATGTCTAGCACCCAGTACCCACTATTTTGATTTTTTCTTTAAATTTGTCTACCGCATTACACTGTGAACTGAGAGAAGGATACAAGTCTTACACATCTTTACCTTTTCCATTGGATTTAGCCTTGCACACTTTCAACATGGAGGGCCCTTAATAAATGCTAGTTGTTTTTCTTTGACAATGGCATTTTAAATCTCCCTAAAACCTTATGAGAAACTACAAATAAACTGCCATGATGTAGTGTCTCTAAATAGGGAAGTGCAAGAATAAACTAGCTTTACTTTTTTTTTTCTTTTTTTGCAAGATGGGTATAGTTTTAAACATACTAGAATAATTTCTTATGTGGGCCTATATTGAAGATGTATCATTAATCTTAATATCTTCAAATATGTGCTTGGTATATTGGATCTTTTGTTTGTATTTTGTTTAATTAGAGCATGTATAAACTTTTCTTTTTAATACACATATTTTATATGCATTCTTTCAGTACTACTCCAAAGGCTCTCTCATCATCTTTTCCAGAAAATAGATGTTACAATGTGTGTACGTTTTTTTGTATGAGTTTTTCCAAAGCCCCTTCCTCATTCTTGTCTTTGGCATGGAGTTGATTCTAAATAAACATTTATTGGAAAGAACTGACACTTTTCTGAATACATTCCTATTGTTCCCCACTGTTTCCCTTTTATTATAAGAATTTCAGCTTTATAAACCCTGCATGTATTTTAAGAAGAAAACAAATTTGACATTTCCTCCATGAAATGTGTCTAGTTTTTTACCTTCTGTTCTCAAAAGTCAGTTAATTGAGAGCATGATATGTTCCAAGATTCGGTACACAATGATAATTTAATAAGTTCTGGTCTCGACATTCAAAGACCTTGAAATTTAATGGAAATTTTATTGTATTCACAGTCAATATCTCAACATTCTTTGGTGCTCAGATACGTAATTTTTTATTATTTCTTTAATGCTTCTTTTTTCCAGTTTGATTTGAAGCTTTGTGAGAAAAATAAAATTATCTTTCACTACCTTGCAGATCAATATGAGTATATTCGTTTGATTCTTTTCTTAAATGTCGGGTGAGATCCACATAATTGGTCAAAACTCTAGATGAATTATCCTTGGTCTTTCTGTTTCTCTCACATTTCACATGCAATCTACCACAGAATCATTTTGGCTTTGCTTTCAAAATATATCTACAATCTGACCTCTTTTCTTCATCTCCACTGCTACAGCCTTATCTCACCATCATCTCACACCTGGAATACTGGAGAAACATTCAAAGAGGATTCTAGCTTCTACCTTTCATCCATGAACCATTCCCAACACCACCACTGGAATAATCCCCTTAAAGCACCAGTGAGAAAGGTCAGTCTCATGCTCAGTGCCTTATTTCACTTAGAATAGAGCCTACCATCTTCATAGATGCTTACATGGCCCTGTATGACCGCCAACACTCCCACCTCTTTTCCACTCTACCGGATCTCCTATTACTCTTTCTTCCCTCTCTCTGCTCCATTCACACTGGCCCCCTTGCTGACGTTAAACATGGGAACCCACCAGGCCTTTGCTCTACCTCTTATCTCTGCTACACAATACAAACACTCACTTGCACTCCCAAACAATTTCTTTAGAAAAGATCACATTATTTTTGGATGTTTAATATCTTCACAACCACATTCATTGCTGCTTGTCATCACATCATGTAAAAACCTAGAGCAAGAGTCAATAATTACGTCTTCTTATATCCAGAGTAATGGAGATGTCAGTATGTTAAACACACTCATAAGGTTACAACCTTCCTTATACCCCAAAACACATACGACAGTTAATTTAATATCTTGCATGATGGAGAACTCTAGCAAATCTAGCGACTCCCTAATGGCGACTTGCTGCAGCTGCTTGATGGGGGAAGACAGTGTATCAAATTTTTACTCCTATTTAAGCTAGAGAAATGGACTTGTTTATTTATGGCAAAACAAAACTGTATCAATAGCACTTAAAATATATTGCCTGCCATTTATAATATTTATTATGTCATAAGTGACTGACAAGAACAGTAAGGAATACAATTTTAAAGACAGAAAGAGATACAGCTTTGCCAAATTGCTTCTCAGACTCAGGTTAAGAAGGCTACCAGTGACAGCTACTTTGAAAGAAGAAACATTATTTAATTAAATTTCCAATGATGAAAAATAATGTGATAACAGATAAAGGAAAACTACCACTTACTGGCTGTCAGACTATAAATTCAAATTGTCATGTAGATAACATAATCACTTATCTTTCTATGACATATATGTGACTAGAAAGATTGAAAGGTAAATAATCAAGAAAATGCAAAGGTCTACCCTTATGACAGAATATACGAAAACGTCAAGAAGCAATTCCAGAAAAGGGATTCCAAGCGAGGAGTGTGTGCATTGAAGTTCCCTCTCTTTCCTTGGAGAAGATCCTCATACATGAATTTCATTCCAACTTGCCATTACTTCCACTCATATTTCTAAGTTGTTTTTTTTTTTTTCCCCTTGAAATCACTTCCTATATTTTTCTTCAGTAGAAAAACTAAAAAAAGTAATCTGACCTAGTAAAAAACCTAAACAAACATCTATATTTTGAAACATTTTAGTCTATATTTGGAAAAAAGAAAAATAATTTCTGGCTTTAAAATGCACTTTGTTATTACTATTTTGTTTAATTCCATAAAATTAAAAAAACAAAACAAATTTGAGAGGAAGGGCCAAAGAACACTGGTTTTAAAAGCTGGATAAATGAGTAAGCGATAGAAATGGAACCGTGGCATCAGCAAACATAAGCTTCCTGTGGATAATTTCATAAATGACTAAGAACTCATGAAGTATTTTGGTTTACATTTTCAAGGATTATTTAACCAAAGTAAAACTTTGCAAGTCTTTTGAAAATCATAATCCTATCTAGAACTCTACAATTTTAAGAATATGGGGCTGTCTTGGGAAAAAGTTGAAGCTTCATACAAATGGTCATGAGATCATAATTCAAGTGATAATACTGATATCCTTCACCAAGACACAAAGTGCTCTGTGATCTGCCCCCATCCAGCTGTCTCTTTGCCTCACTTACCTATTTTAAACCAGGTGATATAGAACAGGTCAGAATATCCTGCATGAAATATTCTCTTTCACATCTCTCTGACTTTTCTAGTACTCTGAAAGGAAAGGATTTCTCCCACCCTGTTTCTTTAATGAAAAAAAATCTCATTTATCTTCAAAGAAGCAAATCAAATATCTCATCTATAATTCCTTTCCTGGACCTCTGAGATGGACTGAGTTCCCCTCACGACGATGCAACCCAAACATACCATTATAAAATCCCTACTTAGTGTGCTCTGGAAATTATCTGTTTTCTGGGGTTTGCCTCTTCTAGAGGCTAGAAAATCCTTAATTAGAAAAACTTGGCTTTATTTATCTGTCTTTCCAGTGCCTGGTACAATGAATGGTACTCAACAGGTGCTAAAAAATGTCTATCATAAAATAATGAGATCATCCTCAGAACTAGGCAACTGGTGATAGGGTCAAATTGCCTTGGTATCTGTGGCATTAGCATTTTACCTCATTTTGTTTCCTACAAGCCATGGAATCATTATACACCATTATTAAAATAACAAGGAAAATCTTAAAGAGGATTACCTCCTCCTGCAGATGGAGAAACATGCCATAACTACTTCGTTTTGTGTCTGCCTCTTCTAAAAGATAAGCAGTTAGCATGATGGTTTAAAGTTATGTGATACATATTGTGACATTAGATCCTGTGGGGTAGAAGGAAAACCAATGCCTTGAGGATCTTAAATACTGGGATTTTGTGGTTTGTTTTCTGCAGGTAAAGCCTCTTGGCTCAGTGTAAAGAAGATCCATGATATTTGTTCTGATTAGGACTAAGGCACTCTCCATATTACTAAGGAAACACTGTGGAAGACACTGGAATATGAGAGAGAGGGAGGGGGAGAGAGAGAGAAAGGTGTTGAGAAAGGAAGGAAAGAAGGAAGAAAGGAAGGGAGGGAGGGGAAGGAGGGGAGGAAGGAAGGAATGAAGGAAGGAAGGGAGGGAGGGGAAGGAGGGAAGGGGGAAGGAAGGGAGGGAGGAAGGAAGGAAGGAAGGAAGGGGGAGGGAGGGAGGGAGGGAGGGGGAAGGAAGGGACAGAATGGATCTTTCAAATTGAAAACGTACCAAGTGCAACTTGGGTGTGCCTCCTGGGAGTGTGACACTCACAAAGTACCTCTTCTTACACATTTTAGTGCTTCCTGCATCATGGCATCTATAAATATCATCACTCATCAGAACTAACTGCAGGGAAGAGTTGGTTGATATCACCGTATTCCTTTAATGCTACAATGATGTAACTTCATTAAAATCAAAGGAAATTTGGAGCCACTAAATAATCGGAAAACACAAAAATGCTTAAGGGTTGGGTTTACTTCCAAACAATTTAAAAATGAGGATCGAGAATTCCCTGGCGGTCCAGTGGTTAGGACTCGGCACTTTCACTGCCAGGGGCCAGGGTTCAATCCTCGTTGGGGAACTACGATTCCACAAGCTGCATGGCCAAAATAATAATAATAATAACAAATAACAAATAAATATAAGCGAGGATCATTTTCCTGTTACTCAGTGTACGTTTTTGCTTCTTATCTCTATTTTCCTGCTGTTTGACAAGAAATAAAAGAAACATTACTAAATCTTTCATAGTGTATATCTTACTGCAGTCTACATTTTACATTTGATATAAACATTTTACAGCA
This sequence comes from Grampus griseus, assembly GCF_964374135.1. Classification (NCBI taxonomy): domain Eukaryota; kingdom Metazoa; phylum Chordata; class Mammalia; order Artiodactyla; family Delphinidae; genus Grampus; species Grampus griseus. The sequence continues at coordinate 7,627,946 of NC_139017.1, forward strand.
GGTGTTTTACACTGCAATTTTTATTCATTTTTTCCCATGAAAGGAAATAAAAATGATAGGCTGAAATACCCTGGTATCTAAGATTTTAAAGCATTAATCCTTTCACTGAAAGTTACAGATTATGTTAACACTAGGCTGTAGGCAATAAAAAATACTCTCTATGTTTTAGCATCAATGGTCTGAACCTCAGTCAGTTTGCCTTAAAGCATGAAAGCCAACAAATTCTGTTACTGGGTAACAACTTGACCTAAATTCTAATCTATGTTGATCCAATTAAATGAGAAAAATGAAAAACAAATATATGGAGTCTTTTAGATGTTGATCAAAACATTTAAAATATAAATATTAAGTGCAGTGATAGGCAAATATTAGTTTTAATCATTAACACTGAATATAAAAACATAAATTACAGTTTTATAACAGTCAGACACCAGTGTCAGCCTTAATCATTACACTGGTAAGCAATTTTCTGCTCTAACATTTTATTTTTCTGATTCCCTCATACAAACAACAGAACTTGTATCATATAATCAAAAATCTGTAGAATAGTAATATTGTTGACATCATCTAGGGAATTCTCTTAATTAAGCTTAGCTCTCTAAAATGTGTATTTGATGTCAAATTCCAAAGTAAAATAATAACATTAATCTATATTTTCTTTACCTCTGGAATTGTAAATACAGGACTTAACTCAAAGCTTGCTTGTTCCTCTTGGGAAAAATGTTCCATGAGTCTTGAATGTATGTTTATCAACCAGTAACTATAGGACAATAATTTGAATCATTTTAACCAGTGTTATTTCATCTCTTGATCAACATATAGAATGGGTGTTCCATTTAACTGACATAAAAGATAATAAAATAATAAAAGTTATTACCACTCAGAGATCATTCTGTTGCACTAAAATAAATATAAATTGTACAGGGAAAGACTTAAGGGCGTATTAACAAGGTGAAAGTATATGTGAATGTAGCTTTTGAGATATTTTGTTAATTACTAGATCTACAAACATAGAGGGCTTTTTCCTACTCTGTTAATAGTTATTACTAATACTTTTTATATACAAATAATTGTTAGTCCCAGATGATTTTAGTAGGGAATAAGAGGCAGGAAAACGTATCTATAATTATAGGATGATACTATGAGCAAAGGAAAGTTCAGAGAAGAGAGATGAACAACATTGTGGAGAAAAAAACATCATTTCTAAAATTGATCAAACTTTTTATTAAATTCCTCAAATACTTTAGCAGCAGTTTTAAGTGTAGAAGACAAAGAAGATTAACAAAAGCTAGATGTTCATACTACTGGGTTGGCAAAAACATTCATTTGATTTTTTCCACAAGATGGTTCTAGTTGCGCTTAGTTGTCTTTAACTTCATTCGAAACAATTTTGTTAGATTGTATCGTGACACCTGTCATATCAACATGCATTTTAAAAAAACTTATCAAAATTGGTGAATTTTTGTACAGCCATTTTAATATTGAAGGTGGAAGGAAAAAAAGCAAGGTTTTCGGCATATTACGCTTTATTATTTCAAGAAAGGTAAAAATGCAACTAAATGCAAAAAAAAGATTTGTGCAATGTATGCGGAAGGTGCTGTGACTGATCGAACGTGTCAAAAGTGGTTTGCGAAGTTGCATGCTGGATATTTCTCGCTGCTCCGTGGTCGGGTAGACCAGTTGAAACTGATAGCGATCAAATCGAGACATTGAGAACAACCAACGTTATACCACACAGGAGATAGCCAACACACTCAAAATATCCAAATCAAGAATTGAAAATCATGTGCACCAGCTTGGTTATGTGAATCTCTTTGGTGTTTGGGTTCCACAGCAGTTAAGCAAAAAAAAGTCTTGACCATATTTCCACATGCAATTCTCTACTTAAACGTAACAAAAACGTTCTGTTTTTTTAAAAAAATATGATAGGTGATGAAAAGTGGATACTGTACAATAATGTGAAATGGAAGAGATTGCGGGGCAGGTAAAATGAACCACCACAAATCACACCAAATGCCAGTCTTCATACAAAGAAGGCAATGTTGTGTATATGGTGGGATTGGAAGGGCGTCCTCTATTATGAGCTACTTCTGGAAAACCAAACAATTAATTCCAACAAGTACTGCTCCCAGTTAGACCAACTGAAAGCAGCACTCGATGAAAAGTGTCCGGAATTAGTCAACAGAAAACGCATAATCATCCATCAGGGTAACGCCAGGACCGCATGTTTCTTTGATGACCAGGCAAAAACTGTTACAGCTTGGCTGGGAAGTTCTGATTCATCCACCACATTTACCAGACACTGCACCTTTGGGTTTCCATTTATTTTAGTCTTTACAAAATACTCTTATGAAAATATTTCAATTCCCTGGAAGACTGTAAAAGGCACCTGGAACAGTTCTTTGCTCAAAAAGATAAAAAATTTTAGGAAGATGGATTATTATGAAGTTGCCTGAAAAATGGTAGAAGGTAGTGGAACAAAATGGTGAATATGTTGTTCAATAAAGTTCTGGGTGAAAATGAAAAATGTCTTTTATTTTTACTTGATAAGCGAAGGGACATTTTGGCCAACCCAATAAAAAGTAGTGGTTTTCAAATCTTAATGTGCATTAGAATCACCCAGAATTTTGTTAAAACAGAGACTACTGCACATTCATTCCACACCTACACCCTCCAGCTGAGTCTCCAATCACCTGGGTTAGGGCCAAAGAATTTGCATTTCTAATGAGTTACCAGGTGCTCCTAGGATAGAGACCACACTTGAGGGTCAATCCTGGCTACACATTATGGTCATGGGGGTGGTTATCATCAAGTATTCTGTATCTTCCAGGAAATAGTAAAATGCCTGAAGCTGGTTGTCAAGAGGCGTCTAATTCTCAGCCTCACTCCAGAATCTCAGGGGCCTGCATTCTATTTCTCCCTTTGGGGTTACTCATCGCATTGTTTCCTACCACTGACATTTCTGACACTATGGGTTTCACTAACTTTTATGGTCACTGGCAGGGTTGTTTTCCTCAAGACCCAGATCTGCCGCACAGCCTTTCATGCTCTGAGACTCACTCAAAAGTGGCAGAATTTCCTGTACAGAATGTGTTGCCTCCAAAACTCAAGGCAGTCTACGAGGCATTGTGCTTCCTTCTTTGCGGTATGGGGTTCCAGATGCAGCCATCTGTCTTTTGCATGGGAGGAGAGGGAACATGGAGACCCTTTAGGCTATCATGCAAATTTGCCCCCTGAAAAGGAGAGGAGGAAGGGGGGTGGATTTCGTGGAAGAGTCTACATCACCATGCAGTTCTAAGAATGTCTGGGCCATGCCCATGGGGAGTCCTTGAGCTGAAGTTGCCTGTTGGCGGTACCTGGCATCTAACAGAAGTAGGCCTGCCTCAGTACCCCTTTCCATGCTCAGTCTTTGACTGGGAGCAGCCTGTGAACATGTGGACTAGGTAAAGAGTCAGTGGCAAATAGAGTGTCAGTGGTTGGGGGTGCCCTTCAATTACGCTCTCAAAAGCAAGAAATAGGAGAAGCACATTTTCGTGGCCTCCGTAGACATAATCAAACTTCCAGTTCTGTTTTTTGGCCACATAGGTTGTGATGCACCAGGAACACTGAATCAGACTTACACATCTGGATGCTACACGCTGTGGCTGCTACAACTGCTGTGCTATCAGCCCTCATCTGGGAAGAAAGCCTTGCACAGACGGCTCTTCCCAAGCTTCCATGAGGAAAGCAGGCTAACGCCCAGCTGCTCTGAGCTTTTCCTCCTCAGCCTTTGAACCCACCTCTGTGTTCCAGGAGATCAGCACTGTGTTTCACTGGTTTGACCCTCTTCCTTTCCCACAGTCTTCTGGGACTCAGAACTAATAGGATTTTATTCCCTTCACTCATGGTTGGGACTTCTAATATTTCATATCCTTACTTCTTATTACCACAGCTTGAGGTTACTAAATTGCTATGATCTAATCAACGAGAAATGTGTCAATGGAATATGAGTGAACTAAGAAAATCTTCTGAAAAAGCTTGATTTTCAAGACTATCGCCAAAATTTTACTCTAGATATCAAAAGGTAAATGTATTTTTTCCATCTTCCTCATAAAATTCCTCCTACAAATCCTATTTATTTATTTTTGAAGCAAATGGATGACTCCGGCAGATTAAAGAATAATCCTGAACAAGGGAACATAATGTAGAAAAGTAAATATTTTTTAAAGTATTATCTTCATTATGAGTCATGACAAATAAAACTAAGCAAAGGATTATAAGTGCCGAAAGGGGAAGTGACTTAGCCAAGGAAAACAATCAGAGAAACAGCTGTACCAGTTTATTGTTCAAATGAGTGAAACCTGCAAATTTCTGCCTTGCTGTGGCCATTGCTGAGGGATCTCACTAGCCTGCTGATGCTAGGATGTGTGTCAGGACAGGTGGTCAGCACTGGGGATAATATCATGTAATGTATCTGTGATACACATATCCTGGCTCGCATATCCCTTTGCCTGAATGTTGAGAAGTTATCTTCTTTTCTAGGTGTTTTCACATGGAAGTGTTTTTGTCCTTTTCCCAGGATTACTTTATTCTCCTTCATATGCCTACCTTTTTGTTTGTCTATGTCCCTTTAACCTCTTCTATCATTTTATCAGTCCTACTGTCTTCCAACTCTTTCTAGTCTAGGAACCTCTCCCTAGGCTTGTAGATCTTCATGAACATCAGCAGGATGTGAATACTTTTCTCCTGGGTCCACTGCTCAATAAGAGGGAAGTAGAACTTCAGATCCTGAGCACACAGAAACATAAAAAAGCCACCCGCTCAGTCTTATTTCCAAATTTAAAATCAACTTATTGTCCTTTCTGTATATACGAATAAAAGACAGCTCTAAAATTGTAAGGATACTTTCCTACCAACTCTCAATTTTTGGTGGAGGAGTGTGAAGCTGGGCTGAGGGCACCTTTTTATTCTGAAATATAAATCTTCTCTTCCACCAGTAAGGAGAAAGGTCATCTCAATCCAAATAAAATAAGTTTTTGTTAGCTTTAGTCCATTTCTTCAAATTTACTTTGCCCTCCACAAGACTTGGCCATCAAGATGCTAAGAACTGCCTTCAGGTAAAGTTAAATCCTGAGTGTGCAGGGCATCTATATACCTGCCTAGAAAACAAGTCCAGAGGGAATCAATCTCTCTTACTATTTCAATTCATTACTAACCACCAAGCTCTCCACTATGCCCTATTCACCCTAGATTTCATCTTTCCTCCCCGTGTCCCTGTGCCTGTTTCTTCCTAGGATTGAGTTACTGCCAATTTTATTAGTTCCTCTCCCAGTTACTAGAATTGGTCCTCTGCCTAAATGCATCTCATAGCCACTGTTGACTAGGCTTTGACTTAATCATCTTCCCAGCCATGATTTCTTTTTCCTAATTTGGACAAATTGTTGCTGTTTATCTGGAATGTGGACCTAGGATTTTGTACTCATTGGCTATGGTATCAACTCTTCGTCCTGAATATATAAAGTTAGTGTGCATAAATAGGTCCCTTCTCCATATTAGCAGTTCCCCCTCCTGACTGGATCTGGAACTGCATCCAGACACTTGAGCATGGTCTGGCATGAGCCACATGTTGGAAATTTAGTTTAGGAAGCAGCGACACCTGAATTCTTTCCTATAGCCCAGGACTATTATCTTCTGGGACTTGGCTGAGCACGAGAAGAAAAATCAGACAAGCAGATGGGCTTGCCCTGGACATGGGAGCTCACATCTTGATTAGAGCATGAGTTTGTTGCCTGTGACACTGTGGCAGAGAGGGGCCTAAGAGGCCGTGTGGAGGTTAAAATTGCTGCCTTGGCCTCATTATTCAAAGTCTAACAGCCCAGAACCCAAGCTTAGAAAAAATGCTTCACCAAATTTTCTTTTCATTTTTGCCTGTCAAAAATATTTTGGAGCCCATAGGCTATATAAAATATCTTTCAAGTTTTTATGGAAGATATAAGAAAAGTACTTGGAACTTAAGACCCCCCCCCCAAAAAAAGAAAGCAAAAGGACAAGATTTTTGTTTTTCTAAGCAACATAAATATGGAGATCTCCCCCATTCAACATTATTTTTGCCCAGAAAAATAAATAAGATGTAATGAATGTCTTAAGTGTACGCTAACATGTATCAAAACTGTCCTTGGAGATCTTCCGATTTGTTTGAAAAACTATAGTGCCTATGAAAACTAAATAATAATGCTGGGCAATTATGTAGAACATTATAGCAATGATAATTAAATAAAACTTAAAGAAAAGAACTGTATTTTTAGAATAAATAGTGATGACCTTAATGGTTAAATAAGTGTATCTGGATGGCTTTTCTCAGACACACTGAAAATATAATATCTCCCTCTCTCGAGAGTAGTAGGTTCTACTGCAGGTAATATCCATCCTCTCCCTAGAATGAATGAAGCACTCAAAAGCATAGACTACAGAGTTGAATTTCATGTATTGAAATTCCGGTTCTATCACTTAGAGGTTGTATGACTGTGAAAGAAAAACTTAAACTATGTCTCCGTTTCCTTATCTATCACATGGAAATAATAATTATACCTACTCAAGAGGTTACTAAAAAAATTAAACACATTTATATAAGAAAATACATAGACCAGTGTCTGGCAAATATTAAGTACTCACTAACTGATAGCTGTCATCATCATAATTCCATCTATATCACTCAATCAAGACATGTTCATGGGCTTCCCTGGTGGCGCAGTGATTGGGAGTCCGCCTGCCGATGCAGGGGACGCGAGTTTGTGCCCCGGTCCGCGAAGATCCCACATGCCGCGGAGCGGCTGGGCCCGTGAGCCACGGCCGCTGAGCCTGTGCATCCGGAGCCTGTGCTCCGCAAGGTAGAGGCCACAACAGTGAGAGACCCGCGTACCGCAAAAAAAAAAAAAAAAAAAAAAAAAAAGACATGTTCATTTAAAACCAAATTATACCAGGAGGTAATGATAGTAGGTTAATGACTGAATTTCTTTCCTATCTGTAAGGAATATCTTGAAGAAAAGAGCAGTTTTGGGGAGGAGGGAGAGTAGGGGAGAATTCTAGAAAAAGGAAGGATAATATTTATTCAGCACTTAAGATACAATATTTTTCATACAGTATCGCATTTTCCCTCAAACCAACCCTAGTAATAGCTCAGATTTGCACAACTAGTAGTGGCAGAACAGGAATTAGAACAACTTCTCTTACTAGTAAATATACTGTTCTTAAAAGAAGAGCAAGAAAGAGGAGACAGGTAAATACAGGTATTTTAACCAGAAGTTTACACAGCAACAACTAATTTGACCAAGTTTATTAGACAATTGTTTAAAGTTTCACTTTGCCAATATGTACTATCCACCTCTTCTAAACATACCCTTTATCAAAAAAAACAGATGAGGAAAAGAGCTTCTTTTGTAGTTGAATGTTATTCATTGTGTAAATATTTTGCATTTTATGTTTACAAGTTCTTTGGTTCTTTCTGCTGCTAGTAGTTCTTAAATCATTACAATTATAGTGTAATGTAAATATGAAAATTTAAAAGTATGTGTAGTAAATTGGCCTTTGGAAAATAGAGTAAGCTTTTATTAAGCTGTCTTTTCAGTTTTGTTAAATATACCAGCACATAATTTAAAATGTTAATGAAAATGTGCCCTTCAACTTTAGGTGGTGACCTTTATTATGAATTATTTTAATCTCTAGAGAATATTTGTAAAAGTTAAATGTTCTAATTCTGAAAGACTAATAAACCTCAAATGAATATATTTGAAGATTGAATATAGTTCTTAATTTACTGTCATCTCACAGGTAACATACCCAGAAGGTATGCTGTTGAATTTTTATTGTTTCTTGGTTAAGAAGCTTATGAAATACCTGCTTAACTATTTCTCCTCAAATTAGCAAGATAACACGAGTGTGTAGGTAAGCCATAGGCAAGGGCTAAAGGACAGCCATTTAAAATCAGAAAATATATATAATTGTACTATTATCACAATCTTACCGGTTCTAAAACAAAGGAAGCTTAGATAAGGTATGAGATTTATGATTCAAGAAGCCCTGTCCCTTGCTCTCGCTCCAACGTCATTTGCTTCTTCTCTTATATAGAGAAATTCTTAACAGTGTCATCTTGTTGGATGTCTTTGACTTTGCATTCACTGTTTCTTGCTTAAAATATCTGTTCTTCCTCCCTTGCCCCTCTGGTAAATGCCTAGTCATTTTTTTTTTTATTATCACCTACTCATTTTTTCTTTAATTCAGAAAGTATATACTGGGTACTACGTGGTAAGCACTATTTTTCATTGCTGGTGATACAGCAGCAAAGAAGAGATACAGAAATCCTTGCTATTGTGGAGCCTATATTTCAGTATGAGAAATAGTACACAGATAAATAACTATATAGAATATCAAGTGATGGTAAGTATTATGGGAAAAAATAAAGCAGCAAAAGAAGACAAAAACCACTACAGGTTTCAGGGAGGAGAGGATTGACAATTTACAATAAAGCGGTTCTGGAAGGTCATGATGAGAATGTAACAATTAAAGAAAGGTTACTCAATAGAGGGAGCCATGCAGATACCTGTAGGAAGAGCATCCAGGTAGTGAGCTTAGCAGGTTAGATGCCTTGACAAGGAGGTGTTTATGGTCAAGAAATAGTAAGAAGACCAGAATGCTCTGAGTGAATACAGAGGAAAGAGGTTGGAAATGAGTTCAAACCATGAAGGAGAAAGACGTAAATCACAAACCTCCGTGTAGGTAGGGACTTTTTACCTTTTGCTCTGAAAAAGGAGTGAACCTTTGATAGTTTGGTGAAGAGAAGCTGCCTACACGGATTCACATTTTAACAGGATGATTCTGCCTGCTAAGTGTAAAATAGTTCCTACAGGGAGAAGGTAGATGCAACAGGATTTACTCACAGAACGTAAGTGGACCATAAGAACAAGAGAAAAATGAACAATGACTCCAAGGACTGGGGAGAGGTTCATTGTACTGTATTCAGTTTTCTCTTACTGTACCTTCCACTGAGTCACCCGTCTCTGTATAAGCTAGAGCTATGCACACATCTCTAATATAAACCATAAGTGAGCATCTTCTCCTAACATGCCCTATGCTCAAGTTTTACTTACATGATTTCATTGCAGGGAATACAATATTATCCCCATTTTATACATGAAGAGATTATACTCATCACACCATTGAGCCATAAATTGCTCATGCATTTGTCAGTCCCAAAATACTATAATAATGTAAGGACAAGCACACTGATGTATTAACTTCTGTGTGCCAAATACCTAGAAAAATTCCCTCCTCTGACTTGCTTCCAATTACTGTGTCTTGAATTAATGAATACAATTAATTACTTATGAAGTTTTTAAGTGGAGTGATTTGAATGAGGGCCAAATTCCTTATTACATCATCAAATATGTGTCCTTACATGACCTACAAATCTGAAGTCTTTCCCATCATTTTAAAAAGTGATTCCTGTAAGACATTATAATATATTATATATACATATTATAGTATATATTTATATTCTTTAATGTGGCAAAAATAATATGCATATATATTTTTCTTTTGCAAACTCTGCCTTGAAAACTAAGAATAATTTATGAATTTAATAATAGTTCTCTTACTGTGAGTTTATATAAATGCAGGCTATTTAAAACATAAATAAATGACAAATAATCCAATTTGGGCAGTTTTTCATTATATTACAGATTTCCTTTTATTTTTCAAGTTATTAACTTCACAGATAACGGTAATATAACAGCATGAAATAACTAATAGTGTGTGTTGTCCTCTGTGGTTAAGAGCTGCTTCTAGTCAATGTTTGTGAAAAAGTCTATAAAAACTAGGGAAAAAAAATCAAGCTCAGTCAATGAAATATAAAAACTATATAATGGTTGCTATTTTTATATTAATAAAATCACTACTGGCTTCTTGTATGTTGTACTGTATAGAAAATTAATATGTCATTAGTACTGGCTCAGTGCATGCCTAAACTTATTTGAAACTTGGAAATAAAGATAACTGATTTATCTTTATTCTTATGTCTTTGGTATTAAGTGGAATAACCATCATAGCCACCATAGCCTCTCTTTAACCAATATCATTTTCAAATATCTTTTTATTAAATTTCATACAGACAATTTTCTGGATCATTCTTGAACATCTGGTTAAGTCTTGTGACACAACTGATTTTATGTTCTTCCATGCTACCCAAGAATTATTTTGCTTTGCTTCTTCCTACTAATTAAGTCCTGGAAAGAAACACTTCATTTTTTTTTTTTATAAAATCGAAACAATGGAGAACAAAAGGCAATAAAATCAGCTAGAGCTTATTGTCCTTTTATATATCTCAGCCCAGATACAACTATACTAGCTCCCTCAACTCTGAGAGAAGCTGTGGGCAGATCAGGGGTGATCAATGTACCAGGTCCTCTTGCATAACCTGAGTGGGTGCAGCTGCAGAGCAAAGTCAGCCCACCCTAATGAAACAGATCATGCTGGGACACACACTTCCCTGCTTCACAAAAATAACAGGTGTCTCAGGAGAAACTAAGAATAGAAATCACTCTCACTGAGGACTGACTCTATGTCACTACAGACTTTAAATTATTTGCTTTAATCCCCACAGTTAACACAATGATGTGTATTATTTTATCTAAAGATAAGGAAAACGAAGCCTTAGCGAGGTTGATGTAAGTGCCCAACCAAGGTTACTGTTCAACTGGCACAGCCTGGCATGGAGCCCAGGTCCATGTGAGTTTTCACATCACCTTCCTCCCACTCCACGGTCACCAAGCCCTGTCTGGAAATTTACATAAATAAAATGTACCAGAACTCTGCAGAAAGCAGAAAATGAGCTTTTATTATCTTAGAAGTATTTGTTTTTAAAATATTATGTAAGTATACCACATTTGAGAATATCCCCTGAAAAGAAGAGTTATAACTATTGCAATAAAATGAAACACAATTACAATGTTAATTGAAACTACATGCTAATTTAAAATATATACTTGAATTATATATGTCCACACATATAGAACTTTCTAAAGTTGAAAATTTTGTATGTGTGCACATACGGATGGGCATATATTATTCAATTATATACTTTAAATTAACATGTAAATTTTGTTCATCTCACTGAAATGTTTTCTTGGTCATTAGCATCTACTACTCCAATTGTTATATTGTGTTATATTGTGTTATATTCTTGCAAATAAAAATTGATGCAACCAAATATTTTTAACCATTTTCCTATTTTTGAACATTTAGGTTTTCCCCAAATTTTACAACTCTAACCTGAGTTAACCAAGCTTTATCAGGGATTTGCTTGATTACATGTGCATTTCAAAAATATCACTCTGTCTTTAGTATACAGAATAGACTGGAAGGGTCTCAAGGTTGTACAGAGAGAATATTTAAGACACTGTTAGAAAATTCTAGCCAAGACATGATGGAAGCTTGAATTAAGATATTCCTTTAGGAGAGTCAGGGTAGGATTGAGAAATATTTGTAAGATGAATTCAAAAACATTTGGCAATTAATATAATATGAAGAATGAGTGAACAGGAAGAATCAAAGATTATACTTTAAATTCTGGTTTAATTTACTGGTTAGTTAGTAGTGAGATTATTGAGATTGGGAACACAGGAGGAGAAGTAGGTCAAAGGAAAAGATCATACGTTCAATCAAAATGTCTTGGGTTTGTTGTGTCTACCCGAAATCCAAGTAAAGAAATACATGGTAGGGCTTCCCTGGTGGCGCAGTGATTGGGAGTCTGCCTGCCGTTGCAGGGGACGCGGGTTCGTGCCCCGGTCCGGGAGGACCCCACATACCGTGGAGCGGCTGGGCCTGTGAGCCATGGCCGCTGAGCCTGCGCGTCCGGAGCCTGTGCTCCGCAACGGGAGAGGCCACAAGAGTGAGAGGTCCGCGTACCGCAAAAAAAAAAAAAAAAAAAAAAAAGTACATGGTAAAAGAAATCTTGGCTGGAGATACAGATTTGGGAGTCATTGGCATATGGATAGACACAATAAGGAAAAAAGCATTGGGAACTCTTGGATAGAGAGGGATAAAAACTTATTAGGATGGAAAATGGTCTGGTGTGGGTAACTAAATGAATAATAAAAAGAAAAATGCATTGAATTTAAGACAGTGGCATTTTTAATCAAGGTCTGAGTATCGGAGCAGATTTGGATAGTTGTAAATTCTAGAATGTGGTCATATTTTGCTAAAATGGGATGGATAGAAAAGTCTTTTAATATGAAGAGGTGAAGATAATGAAAAGCTATAAATATCTATATGAACACTGAAATCTAGGGAAATAATGACAGCTCTTGAAATATAGATAAAATTATGATATCAATTTTATCTATCAAATATAGATAAAATTATGATATCAAGTACTTGAAGACAGTAATGATTAAAAGAACTGTGAGACAGTGACAAGAACGAAAACACAGTGGTAGATTAAAACAACATGGGCCACAAAGAATAGGTAATTTTCCACAGAGTACAGAAGTGATGATTTCCAGTTTTTGTGTGGATGACGTGTCAAACAGCACCTTCACCTTCTACCTCAATGCTTGTCTCAGTGTTAGGCTCTGACACTAGTTGATCCTTAAAACTGAAAGACACTTCATTTCCCAGCATCGATGGTTTTTGAATGCAGAACCTACCCCTTTTGTGTGGGTTCTCTCTGAAATATCTTCCTCTTCAATTTGATCAACTGTTTGTTTAAAGCACCTTACACAGGTACAGTATACACACCCACACACACATGCACATACAGCTTAATATCTTCCTGGTATTTATAAGTTATATAAAATGTATGTAGGAGTATGATGTTGCTTAATACGCATTATCCTTCATTTGTTCCTACAGGATACTCCTCACCACATGAATTAAAGAGACATTACAGTGTATTTTCAAAATAAATAATATTACCACATAAAAGGCACACAAGACAACGTTAGACATACAACTAGTTCTCAGTAAATATTAGTTTGTTGCTTAGGCAAATTCTTATAGCCATACAGGGAAAAGTACTGGGGGCAACATAGAGTTTCCCCATTACTGAAAATGGCCCATGAATCCCAAATTTAATACTGAATCTTCAGATCAATTTGTAAAATCACCTCATCTATCTGACATCTATCTGACATGTGTAAAACAGATAGCTAGTGGGAACCTGCTGTATAGCACAGGGAGATCAGCTTGGTGTTCTGTGATGACCTAGATGGGTGGGATGGGGAGGGTGGGAGGTCCAAGAGGGAGGGGATATAGGTATACATATAGCTGATTCATTTCGTTGTACAGCTGAAACTAACACAATATTGTAAAGCAATTTTATTCCAATAAAAATAAATAAAGTTACTGTGTGAGTCTGGTTACCATTTTCCTACGCTTAGGACCAAAATATAGCCCCACTGTATCTGCATAGTTTACCTATACTCTTAAACCAAAATATGGAAATAAGAAAGATAAATATGGATGGTGATGAAAAAACACGACACCTCTTAGACAGTCAAATCAGGTGGAAATCACTGACTACCAGCATAAACAAGCGAAAATAATAACTATACACTTTGATCTCAGATAATAAGTGCACTGACATCTAATAAAGTCAATTAAATGATAAGAAAATGTTGCAAGATGGCTATTCTACACAGGATTTCAGGGAGAGCTTCTCTGAGGAGGTGACATTTGAGCAGAGATCTGAATAAAATAAGAAGTTAAATCATAGGAATACGATGGAAAATCATTCTAAATAGTCAAAAGCAAGTGCAATACTATAGTTTTGGCAGATTTGAGAAAAAAGCAAAACACATCTCTCAAATTTGAAGTATTCTAAGAATTTGAATTTGTTGGTTAGAAGAAGAAAACTTTCTTTTAAATTGCTTTGGGTTTTTATCACCATCTCTAGTTCCATTCCCTCCTCCACTCCCTACCATGGCTGCTTCTACTGTCAGGCTGAGATTACATGGATTGGTAATATTTCCACCATAAATCGTTGGTATAACTTGCCAGTGAAACCACCTGTGCCTGGAGACCTTGTTTATGGAAGCTTTTAAATTTCTTTCAGACTAAATTTCTTTCATAGATATACAGAGGTTCAGATTATTCTTTCTTGAGTGAGTTTTAGTAGTTTGTGTCTGAAGAATTGGTCCCCTGGCTCTAAAACTGCTGAATTTATGGGCATGGAGTTGTTCTTAGTATTTCCTTATTATCCTTTCAGTGTCTGTTTGTATAGTAGTAATGCCTTCTCTTTAAGCCCTAATATTTATAGTTGATGTTTTCTCTTTTATCTTTGTCAATGTAGCTTAGAGATTTATCACTTTATTGATCTCAAAAAAGTCAGCTTTTGTTTTCATTAATTTTCTATGTTTTGTGTTTTCAATTTTATTTATTTCTTCTCTTATATTTATTATATACCTTTCTTTTCTTTGCTTTAAGTTTAATTGAATTTTCTTTATTTTATTAAGGTAGAAGCTTAAATTGCTAATATGAGATCTTTCTCCTGTTTAACATTAGTTTCAATGCAATGCTATAAATTACTCTCTAAGCATCACTTTATATTAACAACTGTGCCACCAGGAAAGTCCCACAGCACACCTCATTTTATTGCACTTTGCTTTGTTGTACTTTGCAGACATTGCATCTTTTTACAAGCTGAAGGTTTTTGGCAACCCTGTGTCTAGCAAGTCAATTGGTGCCATTTTTCCCATAGCATCTGCTCACTTTGTGTCTCTTGTGTCACATTTTGTAATTCTTATAATATTTCAGACTTTTTCATTATTATTACATTTTTTATGGTGCTCTGTAATCAGCGACCTTTGATGTTACTATTGCAATTGTTTGGGGGTGCCATTGCTGCCACGCCCACACAAGGTGACAAACTTAATCTATAAATGTGTGTGTTCTGACTGCTCCACCAGCTGGCCATTCTCCCATCTCTCTCCCTCTCCTCAGCCTCTCTATTTCCTGAGATACCACATTGTTGAAATTAGGCCAATTAATAACCTTACAATGGCCTCTAAGTATTCAAGTGAAAGGAAGAGTCACATCTCTCACTTTAAATCAAAAACTAGAAATGATTAAGCTTAGTGAGGACAGCATGTCAAAAGCCGAAGTAGGCAGAGAGCTAGGCCTCTTGCACCAAATGGTTAGCCGAGTTGTGAATGCAAAGGAAAAGTTTTTGAAGGAAATTAAAAGTGCTACTACAGTGATCACACAAATGATAAGAAGAGGAAAGAGCATTATTATTGATATGAGGACGTTTTAGTGGTCTAGATAGACAATCAAACCAACAAAAATCATTCCCTTAATTCAAAGCCTAATCCAGAGCAAGACTCTAACTCTCTTTAATTCTGTGGAGGCTGGGAGCAGTGAGGAAGCTGCAGAAGAAAAGTCTGAAGCTAGCACAGGTTGGTTCATGAGGCTGAAGGAAAGAAGTCGTCTGCATAACATAAAAGCGTAAGGTGGAGCAGCAAGTGCTGATGTAGAAGCTGCAGCAAGTTATCCAGAAATTCGAACTGAGATCATTAATGAAGGTGGCGACAATAAACAACAGATTTTCAATGTAGACAGAACAGCTTTCTACTGCCAGAAGATGCCATCTAGGACTTTCAAAGCTAGAGAGAAGTCACTGCCTGTCTTCAAAGCTTCAAAGGACAGACTGACACTCTTTTTAGGGGCTAATGCAGCTGGTGAGGTTGAGCTGAAGCCAGGGCTTATTTACTATTCTGAAAATCCTAGGGCCCTTAAAAATTACGCTAAATCTACTCTGACTGTGCTCTATAAGTAGAACAACAAAGCCTGTATGGCAGCACATTCTTTTACAAGATGGTTTCCTGTTGACACCTACTACTCAGAAAAAAAGATTCCGTTCAAAATATTACTGTTCATTGACAATGCACCTGGTCCCCCAAGAGCTCTGATGGAAATGTACAAGATTAATGTTGTTTTCATGCCTGCTAACGCAACATCCATTCTGTAGGTCCATAGATCAAAAAGTAATTTCAACTTTCAAGTCTTATTATTTAAGAAATACGTTTTGTAAGGCCACAGCTGCCACAGATAGTGATTCCTCTGATAGATCTTGGCAAAGTAAATTGAAAACCTGGAAAGGATTCAGCTTCTACATTCCATTAAGAACATTCATGATTCAAGGGAAGAAGTCAAATATCAACATGAACAGGAATTTGGAAGCAGTTGATTTCAACCCTCAAGGATGACTCTGAGGTGTTCAAGACTTCAGTGAATGAAGGAACCACAGATGCAGTGGAAATAGGAAGAGAACTAGAATTAGAAGTGGAGCCTGAAGATGTGACTGAATTGAAGCAATCGCATGATAAAACTTGAAGAATGAGAATTTGCGTCTTAGGGATGTGCAAAGAAAGTGGTTTCTTGAGATGGAAACTACTCGGTGAAAATGCTGTGAAGATTATTGACATGACAACAAAGGATTTAAAATATTACATAAACTTAGTTAATGAATCAGTGGCAGGGTTTGAGAGGATTGACTCCAATTTTGAAAGAACTTCTACTGTGCGCAAAACGCATCACATGCTACAGAGAAATTCTCTGTGAAAGGAAGAGTCAGTTGATGTGTCAAACTCCAACTCCATCTTATTTTAAGAAATTGCCATGGCCACCCTACCCTTCAGCAACTACCACCCTGATCAGTCAGCAGCCATCAACATCAAGGCAAGACCTTCTACCAGCAAAAAGATTATGACTCTATGAAGGCTCAGATGGTTAGCTTTCTTTTCTTTATATATATAAATTTATTTTTGGCAGCATTGTGTCTTCGTTGCGGTGAGCAGGGGCCACTCTTCACTGCAGTGCATGGGCTTCTCACTGCAGTGGCTTCTCTTGTGGTGGAGCGTGAACTCTAGGAATGTGGCCTTCAGTAGTTGTGGCGCACAGCCTCAGCAGTTGTGGCGCACAGGCTTAGTTGCTCCACGGCATGTAGGATCTTCCCAGACCAGGGATTGAACCCCTGTCCCCTGCATTGGCAGGCGGATTCTTAACCACTGCACCACCAGGGAAGTCCCTCAGATGGTTAGCTTTTTTAACAATAAAGGATTTTTTAAATTTAGGTACATATATGCCACACTTTCTTGATTCATCTGTTGACAGACACTCCAATTTCTTCCATATCTTGGCCATTGTGACTAATGCTACAAATAATACAGGGGTGCAGATATCTCTCGGAGATCCTAATTTCAATTCCTTTGGATATGTACCCAGAAGTAGTACTGCTGGATTATATGGTGGTTATATTTTTAATTGTTTGAGAAACCTCCATAACTATTTTCCATAGTGGCTACACCATTTTGCATTTCCAATAACAGTGTATATGTTTTCTAATATTTCTACATCCTCACCAACACATCATTTGTAGCATATATATATATACACACATATATATGTATATATATACACACACATATGTGTGTGTGTGTGTGTGTATATATATATATATATATATATATATATATATATATATATATATATATATATATATATATAAATGGGCATCCTAACAGGTGTGAGATGATAACTCATGTGGTTCAATTTTCATTTCTCTGGTAATTAGTAATGTTGAACACCTCCTCATATACTTCTTGGCCAAGTGTATGTCTTCTTGGAGAAATGCTAATTTATTTGCCTATTTTAAAATCAGGCTATTTGGTTTATGTCATTGAGTTGTAAGAGATTGCTATATATTTTGTATACTAACCCCTTATCAGATAGATGGTTGCAAATATTTTCTATCATTTCACAGCTTGCCTTTTCAGTCTGTTGATTATTTGCTATATAGAAGCTTTTAGTTTGATATAGTCCCACTTGCCTATTATTAGTTTTGTTGCCTGTGCTTTTGGTGTCAAATCCAAGAAACCCCTACCAATATCAAATTCAAGAAGGTTTTCCCCTGTGTTTTCTTCAGGGAGTTTTAGAGTTTTGTGTCTTACATTTAAGTCTTTAATCCATTTTCAGTTGATTTTTCTGTATGGGGTAAAAAGTCTTTTTCCATTTTTTAAATCAACTTGAAGATGCCTGTATTCTTAACATTTACCCACTTTCCTCAGCAACTGAATTGCCCTTTCAGTAGCTATTCAAGATTCATAGTCTAAAGATGACTGATGCAATATTTATGGAGGTCTTTAAAATTATTGATTACTTCGGCACAATTCCTATCTGACAGGGAGTTTAAAATGTCAGGAGTTTATGTGTGAAGCCATTGTGAACTCCTTTGGGTTCTCCATAGCCCAAACTGAGACAGGAACCCCTTCCTCTCTGCTACCAGAGGATCTCCTGCCTGGCAGTATCACTGTAAAATATCTGTAACATCGCACTGTCTCTGATTGCTGGTATGCTTGATTTTCCCACTTAGGGAGGAGTTTTGAACTCTGTCTTTATATCCCAACACTGACACAGTTCCTGGCACGACATATATACTTAATCATTGTTTGTTGAATATGTGCAAAAAAATGTTTTAGGCACTCAATTTAATTTTTTATATTGTTAAATGATACAATAGTACCAAAGGTTTATTTTTTTTCAATTGTCTCTTACTCTGCAATTGCCAAGTTAAAACTATAAATTTCTATCTTGCCATTTCAAAGCAATTCAGCAAACGTACTAAATACCTCTTATTCTGGTAAATACAATAATGAAAACAATGACCTTACATAGTTGCAACCTAAGAGCAGAAGTAAGCACAAATAGTATTGAAATACAGGTAGAATGTGGCAAGTGAAAAAAAAATATTTAATGCAGAATATTGTTTCAAAACAAAAGATGGAATATTTCTTCTAGAAGTCTTCTTGAAGAAATCTGAATGGATGGGATTTATATACTTTATGGTAGAGAATAGGTAAAGGGATATTACAGGAATATAAAATAATAAGGAGATAGAGTGATCAGAAATTGTCAGAGAGATCTAATTTTAATGAAATGGAGATATATAAGAGCCTTTAATTGAAGGGGGAAAAGTGTGTGTGTGTGTGTGTGTGTGTGTGTGTGTGTGTGTGTCATTAGAGGCAATGAAAATCTAAGCTAGAGCACTGGCAGTGGGGACATAGGTTAGAAAAACTGTGCTAGAATGTCATGGAAATGAACCTGAAAGGTAGAATATCTGCACATAGTCTGATGCTGTGAGACTAAAAGAGAGAAAAAATAGAAAGAAAAGATGAGAGGCTTGAGCATAGGACTGTATGTAAAAGGTACTTTTAGTAAACACAGTTTTTATGTTTTAGAAATTGATTTTAATAAACATTGGTACAAGATTTTACACTATAAAATTTAATGTTTAATAAATAACATTATGCGTCAAATAGTTAATTTGGTAGTTTTTTTTCAATTTCTTCTTTTTTTTTCCTTCTGGAATTCTGAGTACTAAGCTTTTTAAGGGCCTGTGGTTTTTAATAACTGTATTAGCTTCCGTTGTAGTTAATGCATAATACTCTTGCACCTGTCATTAAAGTGGTTATAATTGACTCATCTCACATTTACTCAGTTATATCCTATGCAAAAATCTCCAGCTATTAATAAACTTTTTAAGTGATACGATCAATGACTCTCCTAAGAGCCATAGGAAAAATATAACCCCTCATAATTCAGTACTTTCTGATCCCACTGAATCTTACATCGGGACACTCATGAAAGTGCATAATCTTCTTTCCCTTTATTGCCACTTTGAGCTCCAGCCATTTAAAAGCCAACTTTACATGTTTTATGAGAGCGAAGGTGTGATGCTATGACTTAGTTTCTTTCTATCACTTTTTAGTAATGTGTCTCATAAGTTCCAT
Organism: Grampus griseus; assembly: GCF_964374135.1. Taxonomy (NCBI): domain Eukaryota; kingdom Metazoa; phylum Chordata; class Mammalia; order Artiodactyla; family Delphinidae; genus Grampus; species Grampus griseus. The sequence continues at coordinate 7,647,763 of NC_139017.1, forward strand.
TGCTTTAGCTTCATAATAACATTTGGGGGGAAGGCGTGTGCCCATACCTTTGCATATTAAATCTGCAGTTCAAAGCACATAAAATAAGTGCCTAACTATTTGAAATAAGAAGAAGAAAATTGAGCAAGTTAATCCAATAGTACATTAAATTCTTTATGTACAGATCAACCAACCAACCCAAAGGGACTTGGTAGATAATTTAGTTTATTTCTCTGCCTATAAGCAAATTTCTACATAAACTGTCACATATGTTAAAAAGCAAAGGACCCAGGGTTACTTACTTCCTCAATAACATATTTTCATAGTCACCATGTGTTCTTTCTCAAAATGTATTACTGTACTTAACATTCATCTGTTTCAATAACTTTCAAAAAGAAAAAAAAATCACCATTTCCCCATCCTCTTATTGAAACCTCACATATCTGAAGAACAGCAGTAAGAATCCAACAAGCATTTCTTCTCCTAACTAAATGATATCCATTTTTTAGTTTATTAAGGAACCTCCATACTGTTCTCTATAGTGGCTGTATCAATTTACTTGTTTGTTTTTTTGACATTGAGCTGCTTGTATATTTTGGAGATTAATCCTTTGAGTGGGATAGGGAGGATAAGAGGGAGGGAATATGGGGATATATGTATACTTATAGCTGATTCACTTTGTTGTACAACAGAAACTAACACAACATTGTAAAGCAATTATACTCCAATAAAGATAGATAAATAAATAAATGATATCCATTTTTAAATTTTATTATATATTTCTAAATTATACATTTTAACATATAATCCAAAGACAAATAGTCTCATGGGAATTTGTCAGTCTAAAACTAATGACTTTACTGAAAACTTCTTAATATCTTTGATTGGATCAAGTGGAGAGTAGACAGTACCTTGTCAATACAATAAGCAGACATTCCCCACTTTAAAATATAATGCCGTATCTTAAACAAAATGAAAAAACAACCTACAGACCGGGAGAAGATATTTGCAAATGATGCTACCGACAAGAGATTAATTTCCAAAATATACAAACAGCTCATAAAGCACAGTATCAAAAAAAAAACCAAACTGAATCAAAAAATGGGCAGACAACCTAAATAGACATTTCTCCAAAGAAGATATACAGATTGCCAACAAACACATGAAAGGATGCTCAAAATCACTAATCATTAGAGAAATGCAAATCAAAATTACAATGACGTATCACCTCACACCAGTCAGAAAGGCCATCATCAAAAAATCCACAGACAGTAAAGGGTGGAGAGGGTAGGGAGAAAATGGAACCCCCCCCCCCCACACAGTTGGTGGGAATGGCAATCGGTACATCCACTATGGAAGAGAGTATGGAGGTTCCTTAGAAACTAAAAATAGAGCTACCATACGATCCAGCAATCCCACTCCTGAGTATACATCCAGAGAAAACTCTAACAGACTCACAGAAATAGAAAACAAACTTATGGTTACCAAAGGGGAGAGCAGGGGTTGAGGGGAGAGATAAATTAGGAGTTTGGGATCAACAGATATATATATATATTTATATATATATATATATTTATATTTATATATATATAACTAAATATATAACTGTTATATATATATATATAACTAAATCACTATGCTGTACACCTGAAATTTACACAACATAGTAAATTAACTATACTTCAATAAAAAATGGTTAAAAAATTTAAAAATTAAAAAATATATAATGACATATCTTTAAATGTGGATATTCTCTTTGCTTTTTACTATAAAATGCAGACTTTTCTTTCTAGCTTGTGCCTATTACCTCTTTGTCCTGTGGGCAGTTATTATAATTTTTTAAACATATAATAAGGGGTTTTTACTTACTAATACACTACAACAGGACACATCACCTTGTTCCCTTAACTCAACTTTTCTCATTAGTATTTACTAGTGAATATCATCCCTGACACTTTCGTCAACATTTCCTTTGCACCTCATTATTTCCTTGCACCATTTTCCCGAAGTTTATAGAGTTGTAGCTGCTAGAATTTGGGGTCCTAACTCCAGCTTGAGCTCTGCACTTATAATTCCAAACAGAGCTGGACATGAAACTTTACATGTCTTTATATGTGTTGTTATTTCAATTAGAAGAGTTTACCTGATATACCATAGTATGAAAATATACAACTTTTTCAGCTTTTCATCTATAATGGCTACAGTTTAATGATGCATATAATTAAAAGTAGCTCCTACACATGTAGATTCTCTGTCTCTATTCTCATGTGTATTATGATTTAAGAAACTTCCTAGGAAAACCGAAATAAAACAATCACATTTAAATTCAGTTCTTTGATGGGTCATTCTATTTCCTGGCTGTCTCAACTCCTCCCCTGTCTGAGAGCAGCCACGGAAAGAGGAAGTTGAGAAACTTGTCATTGTCTCTTCACCCACTGTAATAAACACATGTTTTATTCATTTGTACCTCAATTCTCTGAAGCTGCTTAGGAGAAGGTACAATAAGAAAAATGGGTTATAATGTACTGTTGAAAAAGACATTGTATTTATTCTTTCAGGAAGAGAATGGCATTTTCCAAAAGCCAGTTGATCCAACTGATTAACTTTAATTAAAGATAATATGCTATTTTGTGATAGTTATTTTATTTGAACAGTAGGGCATGAAATAAGCTAGAAAAAGAACATTATTCAGAACCACAAAAAGGTGGTTATCATTTTATACAGTTTTCACACAATCATTAGATCAAAATTTGGGAGGATATTAGAAGGATCATACTTAACTTTTAAGCAGAGGATTTTAAAATAAAAGTTAAATACTGTACAACTTTAATGAAAAAATAAAAGAGAGATACACTCTTCTAGCCAGAGCTTAAATAAGAACAAAACTGATGTAAAAATAGACTCTTGGATTTATTGATTATTGCTGTTGAAAAGCAATTAAAATCTTGTTAAATCTATTGAGGATGGGTGGAAAAATTTAGTAACTAAATGTACTGAACATTGGGCCACATGATTTATGTAACTTATTTAGTATTCATAAAATATGAAATAGATATTATCTTCATTTTATGCATAAAGAAAAAGAGGAGTTTAAATATGTTTCCCAAAGGCATACATTTAATAAGCAGAGATATTTATATTTAAAATTGTGTATATCTCACTATGGAATCCATTAAATGTCTACTACATGACAAATGTAAAATCAGGGGAAAATGCATACATCAATGCTTTATATTTTATCAAACATAGAGTGCTTAGTATATGTATAATAATTCTAAGAATTATTTTATATTTTATTCAAGAAATATTAATTGAACACACATGACATGATCATCTTTAGAAGCAGGAAACATATTTGATAACAAAACCTTAATGGTGGGGATGTAAAGGATAACAAAAACCATGGCCCGTCTATGCTGGAAATACAAGTCGTTAGAAAGCACAGAACCTCATTATGCTTAAACTGAAAGACACCTATTTGCTGACTCATTAGCATGAATTAAATAAACAACAAAACCTTTTATTTGCACCAGTTTTGATACTTACCCAGCTCTCAGATATTTGCATTATTTATTAAAGAAAGGGCAGTCTGATCCATTTTGGTGATCATAATCAAAGAGAATACTGATAATTTGTGGATCCATGCAAGAAAAGTATCAAAGGGAAAAGCCGAGGTGGTAGGCAGGAGAGATCATGTGTTGTGACTGAATAAATTACTGGTCCTCATACTTTACTCTTCAGAGTGGTATCATATATTTGAGTCTTGCTGTGTCCTCTTAACGGTCAGAATGTCCATCCCTACCATTGGATTTTGGGCTTTGCCATATAACTTGCTTTAGCCGATGACATGTTAATGGATGTGACTTTAGCTTTAAAAAGATGAGTTTGGGACAGCAGCTTCAAGATGGCAAGAGTAAGACGTGGAGATCACCTTCCTCCCCAAAAGTAGATCAGAAATACACCTACAGGTAGAACAGCTCCTACAGAACAACTACTGAACGCTGGCAGAAGACCTCAGACCTCCCAAAAGGCAAGAAACTCCCCATGTACCTGGGTAGGGCAAAAGAAAAAAGAAAAAAAACAGAGACAAAGAATACGGACGGGACCTGCACCAGTGGGAAGGAGCTGTGAAGGAGGAAAGGTTTCCACACACTAAGAGCCCCTTCGCGGGCGGAGACTGCGGGTGGCGGAGGCGGGGCGCTTTGAAGCCGTGGAGGAGAGTGCAGCCAAGGGGTGCGGAGGGCAAAGAGGAGAGATTCCCGCATGGAGGATCGGTGCCGACCGGCACTCACCAGTCCGAGAGGCTTGTCTGCTCACCCGCCGGGGCAGGTGGGGCTGGGAGCTGAGGCTCGGACTTCGGAGGTCAGATCCCAGGGAGAGGACCGGGGTTGGCAGCGTGAACACAGCCTGAAGGGAGCTAGTGCGCCACGGCTGGCCGGGAGGGAGTCCCGGGAAAAGGTCGGGAGCTGACGAACAGGCAAGAGACTTTTCCTTGCCTCATTGTTTCCTGGTGCTCGAGGAGAGGGGATTAAGAGTGCCGATTAAAGGAGCTCCAGAGACAGGCACGAGCCATGGCTATCAGCGCGGACCACAGAGACGGGCATGAGACGCTAAGGCTGCTGCTGCCACCACCAAGAAGCCTGTGTGTGAGCACAGGTCACTATCCACACCTCCTCTCCCGGGAGCCTGTACAGCCTGCCACTGCCAGGGCCCCGTGATCCAGGGACAGCTTCCCCGGGAGAACGCACGGTGCGCCTCAGGCTGGTGCAACTTCATGCAGTCCTCTGTCGCCGCAGTCTTGCTCCGCCTCCATACCACTCCCTCCCCCTGGCCTGAGTGAGCCAGAGCCCCCGAATCAGCTGCTCCTTTAACCCCGTCCTGTCTGAGCGAAAAACAGATGCCCTGAGGCGAGCTATACGCAGAGGCGGGGCCAAATCGAAAGCTGAACCCCAGAAGCTGTGTGAACAAAGAAGAGAAAGGGAAATCTCTCCCAGCAGCCTCAGGAGCAGCAGATTAAAGTTCCACAACCAACTTGATGTACCCTGTGTCTGTGGAATACATGAATAGACAACGAATCATCCAAAATTGAGGAGTGGACTTTGGGAGCAACGATATATATATATATATATATATATATATATATATACACACACATATATATATACACACACATAGTTTTTCCCTTTTTCTCTTTTGTGAATGTGTATGTGTATGCTTCTGTGTGTGATTTTGTCTGTATAGCTTTACTTTAACCACTTGTCCTAGAGTTCTGTCTGTCCGTTTTATTTTTGTATGTTTTATTACTTAAAAAATTTTCTTTCTTAATAATTATTTTTTATTTCTTACTTTAATAACTTTATTTTATTTTACTGTATTTTATCTTTTTCTTTCTTTCTTTTTTTCCTCCCTTTTATTCTGAGCCATGTGGGTAACAGGCTCTTGGTGCTCCAGCCAGGCGTCAGGGCTGTGCCTCTGAGGTGGGAGAGCCAAGTTCAGGACACTCGTCCACAAGAGACCTCCCAGCTCCACGTAATATCAAACGGCAAATATCTTCCAGAGATCTCCATCTCAACACCAACACCCTGGACACCCTATGAGAAACAACTAGCAAGACAGGAACACAACCCCATCCATTAGCACAAAGGCTGCCTAAAATCATAATACGGCCACAGGCACCCCAAAACACACGACCAGATGTGGAACTGCCCACCAGAAAGACAAGATCCAGCCTCATCCACCAGAACACAGGCACCAGTCCACTCCACCTGGAAGTCTACACAACCCACTGAACCAACCTTAGCCACTGGAGACATACACCAAAAACAACAGGAACTACGAACCTGCAGCCTGCAAAAAGGAGACCCCAAACACAGTAAAATAAGCAAAATGAGAAGACAGAAAAACACACAGCAGATGAAGGAGCATGGCAAAAACCCACCAGAACTAACAAACGAAAACAGGCAGTCTACCTGAAAAAGAATTCAGAATAATGATAGTAAAGGTGATGCAAAATCTTAGAAATAGAATGGAGAAAATACAAGAAATGTTTAACAAGGACCTAGAAGAACTAAAGAGCAAAGAAACAATGATGAACAACACAATAAATGAAATTAAAAATTCTCTAGAAGGGATCAATAGCAGAATAACTGAGGCAGAAGAATACATAAGTGACCTGGAAGATAAAATAGTGGAAATAACTACTGCAGAGCAGGAAAAAAAAAAAAAGAATGAAAAGAATTCAGGACAGTCTCAGAGACCTCTGGGACAACATTAAACGCACCAACATTCTAATTATAGGGGTCCCAGAAGAAGAAGAGAAAAAGAAAGGGACTGAGAAAATATTTGAAGAGATTATACTTGAAAACTTTCCTAATATGGGAAACAAAATAGTTAATCAAGTCCAGGAAGCACAGAGAGTCCCATACAGGATAAATCCAAGGAGAAACATGTCAAGACACATAGTACTCAAACTAACAAATATTAAATACAAAGAACAAATATTAAAAGCAGCAAGGGAAAAACAACAAATAACACATAAGGTAATCCCCATAAGGTTAACAGCTGATCTTTCAGCAGAAACTCTGCAAGCCAGAAGGGAGTGGCAGGACATATTTAAAGTGATGAAGGAGAAAAACCTGAAACCAAGATTACTGTACCCAGCAAGGATCTCATTCAGATTTGACAGAGAAATTAAGACCTTTACACACAAGCAAAAGCTAAGAGAACTAAGCACCACAAAACCAGCTTTACAACAAATGCTAAAGGAACTTCTCTAGGCAGGGAACAAAAAGAGAAGGAAATGACCTACAATAATAAACCCAAAACAATTAAGAAAATGGTAATAGTAACATAAATATCGATAATTACCTTAAATGTAAATGGATTAAATGCTCCAACCAAAAGACACAGACTGGCTGAATGCATACAAAAACAAGACCTGTATATATGCTGTCCACAAGAGACCCACTTCAGACCTAGAGACACATACAGACTGAAAGTGAGGGGATAGAAAAAGATGTTCCATGAAAATGGAAATTAAAAGAAAGCTGGAGTAGCAATTCTCATATCAGACAAAATAGACTTTAAAATAAAGACTATTACAAGAGACAAAGAAGGACACTACATAATGATCAAGGGATCGATCCAAGAAGAAGATATAACAATTGTAAATATTTATGCACTCAACATAGGAGCACATCAATACACAAGGCAAATACTAACAGCCATAAAAGGGGAAATCGACAGTAACACAATCATAGTAGGGGAGTTTAACACCCCAGTTTCACAAATGGACATATCATCCAAAATGAAAATAAATAAGGAAACACAAGCTTTAAATGATACATTAAACAAGATGGACTTAACTGATATTTATAGGACATTTCATCCAAAAACAACAGAATACACATTATTCTCAAGTGCCCATGGAACATTCTCCAGGATAGATCATATCTTGGGTCACAAATCAACCCTTGGTAAATTTAAGAAAATTGAAATCGTATCAAGTATCTTTTCCGACCACAACGCTATGAGACTAGATATCAATTACAGGAAAAAACCTGTAAGAAATATAAACACATGGAGGCTAAACAACACACTACTTAATAACCAAGAGATCACTGAAGAAATCAAAGAGGAAAAAATAAAACACATAGAAACAAATGACAATGAAAACACAATGACCCAAACCCTATGGGATGCAACAAAAGCAGTTCTAAGAGGGAATTTTATAGCAATAAAATCCTATCTAAGAAACAAGAAACATTTCAAATAAAGAAGCTAACCTTACACCTAAAGCAATTAGAGAAAGAAGAACAAAAAAACCCCGAAGTTAGCAGAAGGAAAGAAATCATAAAAGTCAGACCAAAAATAAAAAGAAATGAAGGGAACAATAGCAAAGATCAATAAAACTAAAAGCTGGTTCTTTGAGAAGATAAACAAAATTGATAAACCATTAGCCAGACTCATCAAGAATAAAAGGGAGAAGACTCAAATCAATAGAATTAGAAGTGAAAAAGGAGAAGTAACAAGTGACACTGCAGAAATACAAAGGATCATGAGAGGTTACTACAAGCAACTATATGCCAATATAATGGAAAACTTGGAAGAAATGGACAAATTCTTAGAAATGCACAACTTCTGAGACTGAACCAGGAAGAAATAGAAAATATGAACAGACCAATGACAAGCACTGAAATTGAAACTGTGATTAAAAATCTTTCAACAGACAAAAGCCAAGGACCAGATGTCTTCACAGGCGAATTCTATCAAACATTTGATAAGACCTAACACCTATCCTTCTCAAACTCTTCCAAAATACAGCAGAGGGAGGAACAGTCCCAAACTCATTTTACGAGGCCATCATCACTCTGATACCAAACCAGACAAAGATGTCAGAAAGAAAGAAAACTACAGGCCAATTATCACTGACCTCAACAAAATATTAGCAAACAGAATCCAACAGTACATTAAAAGGGTCATACACTATGATCAAGTGGGGTTTATCCCAGGAATTGAAGGATTCTTTAATTTACACAAATCAATCAACATGATACACCATATTAAAAAATTGAAGGAGAAAAACCATATGATCATCTCAATAGATGCAGCAAAAGCTTTCAACAAAATTCAACACCCTTGTATGATAAAAACCCTCCAGAAAGTAGGCATAGAGGGAACTTCCCTCAACATTATAAAGGCCATATATGACAAACCCACAGCCAACATTGTCCTCAATGTGAAAAACTGAAACCATTTCCACTAAGATAAGGAACAAGAAAAGGTTGCCAACTCTCACCACTATTAATCAACATAGTTTTAGAAGTTTTAGCCACAGCAATCAGAGAAGAAAATGAAATAAAAGGAATCCAAATTGGAAAAGAAGAAATAAAGCTGTCACTGTTTGCAGATGACATGACGCTATACATAGAGAATCCTAAAGATGCTACCAGAAAACTACTAGAGCTAATCAATGGATTTGGTAAAGTAGCAGGATACAAAATTAATGCACAGAAATCCCTTGCATTCCTGTACACTAATGATGAAAAATCTGAAAGTGAAATTAAGAAAACACTCCCATTTACCATTGCAACAAGAAGAATGAAATAACGAGGAATAAACCTACCTAAGAAGACAAAAGACCCGTATGCAGAAAATTATAAGACACTTTATAATTATAAGATTATATAATTAAAAGATTATTATTATAAGATTATTATTACTATTAATAATATTATTAATTAATAATAATAATTATAAGATTATTATAATTATAAAAATTATAAGATGAAAGAAATTAAAGGTGATACAAATAGATAGAGAGATATACCATGTTCGATTCAATGCAATCCCTATCAAACTACCAATGGCATTTTTCACAGAACTAGAACAAAAGATTTCACAATTTGTATGGAAACACAAAAGAGCCCGAATAGCCAGAGCAATCTTGAGAATGAAAAATGGAGCTGAAGGAATCAGGCTCCCTGACTTCAGATTACACTACAAAGCTACAGTAATCAAGACAGGATGGTACTGGCACAGAAACAGAAATATAGATCAATGGAACAGGATAGAAAGCCCAGAGATAAACCGACCCACATATGGTCACCCTATCTTTGATAAAGGAGGCAAGAATATAGAGTGGAGAAAAGACAGCCTCGTCAATAACTGGTGCTGGGAAAAATGCTCAGCTACATGTAAAAGAATGAAATTAGAACACTCCCTAACACCATATACAAAAATAAACTCAAAATGGATTAAAGACCTAAATGTAAGGCCAGACACTATCAAACTCCTAGGGGAAAACATAGGAAGAACACTCTTTGACATAAACCACAGCAAGATTCTTTTTGACCCACCTCCTAGAGAAATGGAAATAAAAACAAAAATAAACAAATGGGACCTAATGACACTTCAAAGCTTTTGCACAGCAAAGGAAACCATAAACAAGACGAAAAGACAACCCTCAGAATGGGAGAATATATTTGCAAATGAAGCAACTGACAAAGGATTAATCTCCAAAATATACAAGCAACTCATGCAGCTCAATATCAAAAAAACAAACAACCCAATCCAAAAATGGGCAGAAGACCAAAATAGACATTTTTCCAAACAAGATATACAGATTGCCAACAGACACATGAAAGAATGCTCAACATCATTAGAGAAATGCAAATCAAAACTACAATGAGATATCATCTCACACTGTTCAGAATGGCCAGCATCAAAAATTCTACAAACTATAAATGCTGGAGAGGGTATGGAGAAAAGGGAACTCTCTTGCACTGTTGGTGGGAATGTAAATTGGTACAGCCACTATGGAGAACAGTATGGAGGTTCCTTAAAAAACTACAAATAGAACTACCATACGACTCAGCAGTCCCACTACTGGGCATATACCCTGAGAAAACCATAATTCAAAAAGAGTCATGTGCCACAATGTTCATTTCAGCTCTATTTACAATAGCCAGGACATGGAAGCAACCTAAGTGTCCATCAACTGATGAATGGATAAAGAAGATATGGTGCATATATACAATGGAATATTACTCAGCCATAAAAAGGGACGAAACTTAGTTATTTATAGTGAGGTGGATGGAACTAGAGATTGTCATACAGAGTGAAGTAAGTCAGAAAGAGAAAAACAAATACCGTATGCTAACACATATATATGGAATCTAAAAAAAAAAAAAAAAAAGGTCATGAAGAACCTAGTGGCAAGACAGGAATAAAGATGCAGACCTACTAGAGAATGGACTTGAGGATATGGGGAGGGGGAGGGTAAGCTGGGACAAAGTGAGAGAGTGGCAGGGACATATATACACTACCAAATGTAAAATAGATAGCTAGTGGAAACAGCCGCATAGCACAGGGAGATCAGCTCGGTGCTTTGTGACCACCTACAGGGGTGGGATAGGGAGGGTGGGAGTGAGGGAGATGCAAGAGGGAAGAGATATGGGGATATATGTATATGTATAGCTGATTCACTTTGTTATAAAACAGAACCTAACACACCATTGTAAAGCAATTATACTCCAATAAAGATGTTTTTAAAAAATGCTAATAATGGCGAAAAAAAAAAAAGTGAGTTTGTTAGCACGGGGAACTCTACTCAATGCTGTGTGGTGTCCTAAATGGATAGGAAATCCAAAAAGGAGGAGATATGTGTATACATATAGGTGATTCACTTTGCTGTACAGCAGAAAGTAACACAACATTTTAAAGCAACTATACTCCAATAAAAATTAATTTAAAAAAAAGTGAGTTTGGGGTTCACCTCTTGTAACTTGATGATTTGCTATACGACTACTACCCAGATAATCAGTGCCTCAGGATAGGATACTTGGAGCACATCATACGCTCCTGGTAAGTTATATTCCAAAAAGAAGAGGAGACAGACAGAGCAGATTCAGCCCAACCTGAAGTTTGGGGCCTAGAATCCAGCCTATTCCAGTCAAGTTGTAATCATCACACAAGACATTGAATATCAGATGAAATTACAATTGTTTGAAATCATTAAGTTTGGGGTTCTTGTAGCTCACTAACACTCTTGTTAATAATGCCTATGATGGCCATGATTTAGCGTATTTTTAGGATCCCACACAGTAGAAGTGCAGATAAAATATGGCTCTCCAGTGACTATTTACTTTTTGGACGCACAATGAAGTAAGACCTTATTAAATAACCCCAAAGGAATAATATCCCAAAGGAAAAATACCAAAAGAATTAACTTCTGTGAGGATTCACATGCGGTGACCAGCAGATTTTCAATGTATATTGGATGTATGCTTGACATATTCCAGGGACTGTGCTAGTACCCACCCAGCCCACACAGGACTTAGAACGTAAATGTAAGTATCATTAAGATTCCAAGAACTAACTTTTGTAGATCTTTCTGAATTGATTAGAGTTTCCCAGTACTCTCACATAGCTTCCATATTTGCTACAACTCACAGTTCAGAGTGTCACTCAGGAGCACAATCAAAATTCTGAACTCAGGGATAGTCGTTAATTTTGGACAGAATAAATATGTCACTTTTCTTCACATTTTTTTTTTTGGATTGGACACTGCTAATTCTGCAGCTAATTTTTTAATGCTCTCATTTTCTGTACACAATACATCCTAGAAAAATGTTGGGGATCCCTCCTGCTCCTTTTTCTAAGTCTCTGCCTTTGAGTTGAATCTTGAGATCTATAGAATCAACTATGACTTATTAAATGAGTCCCTATGTCTCTACTTTTCTGTCCAGTGATCATATTTTTCTGCCTGCTCTTTCATTAGTTCCTCCATTCCTAAAACTTTTCCGCTGGACTTTTCTATCCCTGTTAATGGTACAGGATTCTGCCTATTACAAAAGTGTTTAAGCCAAGTATTAACCTTTGATTACATATGGTTGACACACAAAGAATGTGTAGTTGGTAGAACCTACCAGTAGAAATGTTATCCTTTCTAGGCAATCTCGCTTTCTCTGTTACCATTACACTCTCTTGAATCTGGATTACCTCCCACTTAAACCTTTGTTATAGCTTTTTAGCATGCAGTCTCTTGTGGATATGAACCATCCTACACTCCCCAGTCAGATCAATCATCTCAAAACTGTGTGACTCTGTAGAAAGAGAGGTATTTTCAATGTCTCCTGATGGACTGTCAAGGCAAATACATAGACCGTATCTCACCATTCAGGATAACACTGTGTAACTCTTCTTTGGAAACTCGCTGATGATACTTCTTCAATTTACAGTGGTCCTCTACTCATTCCCAGTTTTTCTTCCCAATTTTTCAAAGGTATTTCACACATTATACATTCTCTATGAAGCCTTTGCCGTTCCTTCTAATAGAGAAGTCTAACACGTTACTTTGAACCACGGCAGCATTCATGATATTCAGTCAGATATTATAATTTCTCAGATAATTATTTTATATCTTGACAAGGCAGAGACATTGCCTTATTAATTTAAAAAGATACACTAAATACACTACATTTGTTAGCATGTGTCTCATATTGCTGTAGTTAAGTACGTTATTTAAGTGAAACAAATTGAAATAAATATTCTAACAGCTATAATTCTAGGTAGTAGACTTTAGCTAGAATTAAAATAATAATATAATAATAGCTAACATTTATTGAGGACTTACTATGTTCTTGATATTGTTTTAAATTGGAACAACACTAAGAGTTTGGTTGTATCATTTAGTCACCTTTTAAAGATGATGAATTTGAAGCACAGGAAAGTCAATTTACTCACCTAAGTTTGTACTGATGATAAATGGCCAGGTAGGCATAGAAATGGAAGCTATGTGCACCTGCAGCCCATCTCCCTGCTCCTCAGTGATGTGAAGTGACCCAAAGGAATACAAAAACTAATAGGAAGGGTGCTCCATGGTCCAATGGTTCTGTACACAATGTGGCCAGGAACTGTTAATAAATCTAATGAGTCTAAGTAAATATGCACATATTTGAAACAATTCCAGTCACCTTTGCCAGGAATAGAGGTTTTTTTTTTTTTTTTTTTTTTTTTTGCAGTATGCGGGCCTCTCACTGCCGTGGCCTCTCCCGTTGCGGAGCACAGGCTCCGGACGCGCAGGCTCAGCGGCCATGGCTCACGGGCCCAGCCGCTCCGCGGCATGTGGGATCTTCCCAGACCAGGGCACGAACCCGTGTCCCCTGCATCGGCAGGCGGTCTCTCAACCACTGCGCCACCAGGGAAGCCCCAAGTTCCTTTTTAAAGGGTTGGAAAAAACTAACAAAGAATATGTAACAGAGACCATATGTGCTCTAAAAAGTCTAAAACATTTACTATTTGGCTTTCTATGGAAAATGTTTCCTAATCCCTGCTTTATAGTTAGTTCCAGGTGAAAATGCCAACTCATTTGTTAGGGACAACTTGATAAGCTTCCTTTACCTAAAGATTTAGATAATAATAACAGTAATAACACCTCAGATAACTCAATGTGAAGATTAACAATACATAAAGTACAGGATGATACATAAAAAGATCTCAACAGAATGAGAGCTAGTATAAAGAAGTAGTTAATACTATGTTTGAGGGAAATGGATTACATATATATTTTTTAAACTAATTAATTAATTATTTTTTGGCTCATTGGGTCTTCTATGCTGCACGTGGGCTTTCTCTAGTTGCAGCGAGCAGGGGCTACTCTTTGTTGTGGTGCACGGGCTTCTCACTGCGGTGGTTTCTCTTGTTGTGGAGCACGGGCCCTAGGCACGTAGACTTCAGTAGTTGTGGCACACAGGTTCAGTAGTTGTGGCTCGCGGGCTCTAGAGTGCATGCTCTGTAGTTGTGGTGCACTGGCTTAGTTGCTCTGTGGCATGTGGGATCTTCCCAGACCAGGGATCAAACCTGTGTCCCTTGCATTGGCAGGCGAATTCTTAACCACTGCACCACCAAGGAAGTCCCAATTACATATATTTTAATCAAGCCATGTCACCTGCTAGCTAACACTCAGTTGAGGAGAATAATATACAAAACCCTCATGGTTGTTGGAAAATTTATGTGCTCCTGGTATACACTCAAAATGTCAACTGCTTTATTTTAATTTGGGTCACTTAGGTCATGATCAGAATAATTATGAAACAATTCATGTCACAGATACTTGGATTATAGACATTTACTTATAAAAAATATTGATTTTGCACCTTGGATAAAATTAAAATAACCACAAAATATAGCCCCAGGCTTCTAAGAGTTGCTATTCCGATTTAGGAGATTATATCTGCATACAATCAACAATAGATCAATACTAATGATCACATCCTTGCAAGCAATATACCTTTTTAAAAAATATATAAAACCTAAAGTGTTATAATTAGAATACAGACACACATATTGGTTTGCCTGGGACAGTACTAGTTTTTACCCACTTTCCCAGCACAATTATTAATAGTGCCTCTTTTCATTCATAATATCATCTCAATTTGGATAATAATTTGCATGGTCCCAAGTTACAATGCAGAGTAGAGATACTGCTCTCAGTCAAGTGAGAAAAACTGATAAATTACCTGTGATCAGTGGTCACCTAAAGCTGTTCATTTAACATATTTCATAGTTGGGATTACTTATACTCTATTCAGAGAGACAGTCACAAGATATAACAAAAAACTAATATTTTCAGATTACAGAAGGAAAAAGTAGTTGCCCAGATAAACTAGAAAAAGCAGAATGCTTCTAAGGATAAGACTTGAGTTTACAGGAACTATCATACTATGGAACAGGTCAGGGCTTTTCAGTTTGAGAGAAAATGACTGCGTCTAGGACTGCTGGATCCCTTCTCCCAGAGTGTTTACAGCTATGAACAAACTTCATCCAGCCTAGTCTGTCTTCCCTCTCTCTCCAGCTCCCTCGCCACCCCCAGCAAGGACAGAAATGCAGGCAGTTCCAAATGCAACATGCCCAGGAAACACTGGAGATCAAGCACATAAGATGTTGCACAAAAGAAACATATGCAAAGATTATCAGCCAAACCCCCAAAAGATCAAAGTTCAAGTTGACACTAAAGAAATGTGAGCACCAAAGGACCTATTCCCAGGGAACGATGGACTCTGTGAGGCACACCTGCTATAGGAATGTGCTTTTTACATATCATCCCTCTGACATTTTAAAAATATTTTGATAAACATATTTCTTAAATTTGTAGACATCCAGTCTTTCACATCAGTAACAATGACACATTCCTTTGAATGAGTTATACAAAGCTGAGATATACCATTTGTGTCACATGCTTAAAATTATTATTGATACTGAGTTTATTGTGTTCCTCACTTACTGAACTCTGTTAGGGGAACCACTGACAGAAACCACCCGCCCTGGCCAGACCCAATAGTAACCACTTGCATGAGTTATCTTACAACAGGAGGTCCTGGTAAGGCACGTGGAACTAACAAGCTACCAACAGCCAGAAGAATTCGGGAAAGGTCAAAAGGAGAGGGGAGACGCCAGTCCAAATGTCCTACCAACCTCCCAGAATCCTCCTCCATCTTGGAATCCATCTTGGCTAAGTGACGTGCGCGCCACCAGGAAGGACCCTGAGTCAGAATGATTGGCCAGAGACAACCTGGAAACTAATCCCAATTACCCAATCACCATAAGACCCAAGACTTTGAGCCACGTGGCAGAGCAGTCCTCCCGGGTTCCCTTACCCTGCTGCTCTCCGCCTGGGTGTCCCTTCCCAATAAAGTCTCTTGCTTTGTCAGCACACGTTGTCTCCTCGGACAATTCATTTCCAAATGTTACAGAACATCCCACTTTCGGGCCCTGGAAGGGGTCTCCCTTCGTGCAACATAACTGTCATTTCCAAGAAAACTTTATATTCAGCAGTAAAGGCAACCATTAAAACAGTTGTATTTAAAATGCCATTGTTTCTGTAGTCAGTATTTAGAAAGAAATATTGTAATGCATGGCCTGTATTTCCTGATAATTTAATACAAGAAATAGGTTTCAATTAAGATAGCACTGATATGGCACTTAATTACCACACATACATCATAAAAACTATGTACAAAGTGAGAGGTAATTTCTCTATTTTAAATACCATTCCTTCTTGTTTTATGTTATACATAATATATATGATATGTAAAACACATTTTATTCTTATTTTATAAACGACATAGGTTTTCTCCTTCCTGACAACTATAAGAGTATGTGAAAACAAAGAAGAAATATGCTAACAAGGGAAAAACAATTCTACAATGCAAGGATATGACAATTTCTCGCCTTCTGAATTTAATTTTGTGAACACTCAGTATCATATTGCTCTCAATGTGACTTTAGGTGCTTGTGAAGAGCCAATAAAAATGTTATAATATATTGTAAGGCATTGAGTCTGGGACTCTAATATGATTATACTGTCTACAGATCTTTAAAAGTTAGTACAAAAGACATCC
Organism: Grampus griseus; assembly: GCF_964374135.1. NCBI lineage: Eukaryota > Metazoa > Chordata > Mammalia > Artiodactyla > Delphinidae > Grampus > Grampus griseus. The sequence continues at coordinate 7,664,643 of NC_139017.1, forward strand.
AAATCTAATAATATCTAATCTTAGCAAGGAATTATTGAGTTTTCCAAATCCATTAAGAAACCTAATGGCCATGTGTTGTGAACTAAGGCAAACTGAGTAATCTAATTTTGCTTTTTAAATGAGAGAGGTTAGTGCTATCTTCAAAGACCTCTCTTTAGATAGTAACTAAGAAAGCCACAATAATAAACATCATTACATTACATTGAAAGAGTAATGCACCAAAGTTTCTAAATCTCTGATCTTTAGTTAGAAAAGAGATCACTGTAAACTTGCAGAAGGCTGACCTCAGTGATAAAGTCAGGACTACAAGCAGGGTGAAATTAGCAGGGAGATAGCCTGCAGATAAGCCCACAAAGAAGTGAAAGGAGAAAAAAAATTATAGAAAATTTCCATAAATATCCAAACAATATATCATTAAGTTAGGCCTCCTTAACAAAGCTTTTTTGTTTGTTTTGTTTTCAGCTATCTTATTGTGATTTCTATTTTTCTATTGTCTCTAATTACAGAGTAACTTTGCCATTTCAGTAAAGACAACATATCTGCCTTTGAGACGCTTTCATAAGATAATGCACAATAAAGATTCTCCCAATGTTACTTTATTTTCATTCAAGTCTCAATGCAGCAAAAAATATTCTTGCACTGTTGGTAGGAATGTAAATTGGTGCAGTCACTATGGAGAACAGTATGGAAGTTCCTTAAATAGAACTACCATATGACCCAGCAATCCCAATACTGGGCATATACCCTGAGAAAACCATAATTCAAAAAGAGTCATGTACCACAATGTTCACTGCAGCACTATTTACAATAGCCAGGTCATGGAAGAAACCTAAGTGTCCATCAACAGATGAATGAATAAAGAAGATGTGGCACATATATATAATGGAATATTCCTCAGCCAGAAAAAGAAATGAAACTGAGTTATTTGTAGTGAGGTGGATGGACCTAGAGCCTGTCATACAGGGTGAAGTAAGTCAGAAAGAGAAAAACAAATACCGTATGCTAACACATATATATAGAATCTTAAAAAAAAAAAAAAAAAAGGTTCCGAAGAACCTAAGGGCAAGATGGGAATAAAGATGCAGACCTACTAGAGAATGGACTTGAGGACACGGGGAGGAGGAAGGGTAAACTGAGATGAAGTTAGAGAGTGGCATGGACATATATACACTACCAAACATAAAATAGATAGCTAGTGGGAAGCAGCTGCATAGCACAGAGAGATCAGCTCAGTGCTTTGCGACCACCTAGAGGGGTGTGATAGGGAGGGTGGGAGAAAGAGGGAGGCGATATGGGGATATATGTATATGTTTAGCTGGTTCATTTTGTGATACAGCAACAACTAACAGATCAATGTAAAGCAATTATACTCCAATAAAGATGTTAAAAAAAACACATAAGATGGTCTTCCACTGTGCCTGATATACTTATTGGCAGGACAACACCAAACTGCCTACATGGTTCTGCTGTCGCAAATTTTTCCAACTCCCATTCAAAGAGTCATTCAGAAATATGTTAAATGCCATTACAATGGCCTGTGACAGTCACTAGAGAAACACACAATCTCTTGGCACCAGAAGTTTACAGGTTACTAAATGATACCAAAAATTTACAGTACCACACAAAGCAAATATTACAGGAGCTGTGGTTATGAAAGTATATATTTTGGAGCATATCTCATACACATTTGATCCAGTCTTAAGTCTTTAGTGAAATGTGCAAAAAGTCACACAAGCTGCAACAGAAGCATGAGAGAGAGTGGGCCAGATAAATAAGTGGGAGTGATAGAAAAGGATATTACACATGGAGAAGAAATTGTACAAAAGGCCAGCTGTATCAAAAAATGAAAAGATTAGATCTTAATTGTTCTCACCATATGCACACAAAATAATTATGTGATGTGAAAGAGTTGTTAGCTAATGCTACAGTGGTAGTCATACTGCACTACATAAATGTATCAACTAAACGTGTTGTATACCTTAAATTTGCACCGTGTTTATGTCAGTTATATCTTGATAAAAAAGAGTCAATTATAGGTGAAGAGCAGATATGAATTGGGAGATGGGTACTGTGAAAAAGATGAGGCTAAAGAGGGAAGGAGACCCAGGTTAAGAAGCTTACCATATATCTTTTAGTTAAAAGAAACAGTCAAATAATATTAATGCAGACTCATACATAAACATATTTGTATATAAAGATGATGACTTGGACTGACATTGGGTCATTTTTTCTTAGAGCTGGGAAAATTTGAAGTGAATATACTATTAAAATAGACCACTGCAGTAAAAAGTGATGGTGAAATTCATGTAACCAGAATGAGCTAAAAAGTCAAGAGTTTAGATGGAGGAAAGAAATTTAATTTTTTCTCACCATATATTCAAGCTTGCTCTTTTCATATTTTTTCCCCACCCTGAAAAGCATCTTGCTTGGATCCTATACCTTCCCAAGCACTTGAAGGTGATAAGTATCATTGTCAACATGAGAAAGTTCATTGTAATATCAAAATATCAATCTTACCCAAATAAACACTTCACTTTCCTAATCTGTCTTGTCCAGGAAATTCTCTAAGACTGGGGAAGTAGGGGCAGTCATCTCCTTCCCAGGTTTTGAATAAATGAAGGAAGAAATGGTAAGGTATCAAAATAGTCCTGCTTGACTAGTGTTGTTAAAATCTAGAGTTGGTGCAACCAGGGTCTGGGGGACAGGTACTCGAAAGCTGGTCATTTCCCTGGAGGGTTGTTTTGTATATTCAGCGATATCTCTACCCATGTCCTGGAGACTTCCTGCTTGCAGCCCATTTCCTAGCATGGCAATGGCAGTTACTCAGCATTAGAGTTACTATCTCTTATTATTCTGCCCTCAGGAAATAACCTAAAAAAGTTAACTGTACACAGACCTTTTCAGGTGGGGTTGTTCGACCTGCTAAGTAGTCCTGAGAAGAGTCCATTTAAGATTCCTTGAATCTAATACTCTCGGTTTGAGATTGAGGAAGGGGGTTGGAGCACAGGGATGTACAGCCATGGCACTCAGAAAGCTCTTTCCAAAACATCCTCCTAAGATTTCCTGATGAATTGTTTTCTAATCTAGGCTGGAGGATGGCTGATGGGCTGGAGGGTTCTCATTAGCAAGCACTGCAAATGTAGTTAGTATCTTTTTTTAGAAAATGAAAGTAATCATTTTACCAATTTCCAATAGCATTGCGCATCATCTTAAACGGAGACAACTGCTGAAGTCTCATTTTACATCTTCATCCTAAGGAAATGGTGGTAGAAATACACTTATTTATAAGATCCATAATCAGTAAGATTTAATGACTAGAGGAATGGGGTAAACGGCAAGTTCAGTATGACTGTCCGAATTTCTGTAAGAGGATGGTGATACAACTCACTGAAATACATAAGGAGGACAGTATTGAGCTGGTGCTCTTTCTTAACCAATGGTATGACTATCAGAAGGTGAAGTATCTCAAAACAATGAAAATCGCTTCAACAGTGTGTGCATGCACACAGGCAGAACATGTGGAAAAACAGCAAAAAGCAATCATGACAAATTTGAGTAATGACGGGAATTATTAATATATGTTTTCTTTCATAGCATTTTAACTGTGTTGTAGTATTTTCAAAACTGATGAAGGTAAGGATCAAATTTTTCAAATTTGATGCTAGGTAGGACACAGATGTCAGGCATGAAAACTGATCAGACAGCTAATGGGCAGTTAATCATCTTGTGTGCCTTATGCATACACTGTGTATGAGCAGGACCCCACTTCTGATTTTACAGCTATGAAATACATAGGCCAAAATCTGCATTTATACTTATCTATAAAACATTGTACAACCCCCCCATAAGAGAGGTAGTCTCTGGGGTCTTCTACACCCCAGGTCATTGCACACCTTCTACCCAAGGTCATTGTACACCTTCTCTAAGGATAGGTGAAAATATTTTTAAAGACAGAAAAATGGGCTTTAAAAACATTATCTATGAATTACAGAAATATATGAACAAAATGAGGTAAGAATTGTAGTGGGAAAGACAGAGATAAGGTACCCTGGTACAAGTCTGAGGATTTTTTTATTTGTTTTATTTTTTTTTAATAAATAGTATAATTTAATTTAGTGTCTGCTTAATCCTGAATCCTCTTAGGTTAAAAAAAGAGTTATAATTAACTGTTAACATTAATGAATTTAAATCTTCCAAAAAGCATTAATCCAAAAGGAAGTGTCTGACAAGGTGATATATGAGTTAGGTAGTTTGTGACCTTTCTTGTTTTGGTTTCAAACATTCTAAACATCTATCTAAGAACATGGTTGTGATGAGTTCAGATATTTACTTTGTCCTTGATTCTGCTAGAGAAAATAAGAGCTTAAATAATGATTGATAATAGCATATTATATTTAATACATAACTTTATGGAGGTACTTTTTTTACTTTTTGAAGGCTGAAACATTGAAAGAGTATGTCTTATCCAGAAATACAAGCTGAAGAAGTGTTTCTCAAACTTTAATGTGCCTGAATATCACCAGAGAAGCTTATTAAAACTTCAGATTCTTGGTGCACAACAGGTAGAGATCACTGTGAATTATTCAGGAAGGCAGGGCTGGTGAGACCAAGTTAGTGAACTACAGATTCTGAAACAGGTGGTTAAGAAGTCAGCACTAAGACAAAGATTAATCAAATCCTATCCTGCTAGGTTGATAATTGCATGTTATAGAAAAGACAGTTGACCAGATTGTGCAGAAAATTGTCTAAGGTTTGGTTATCCTCCCAGTGGGATCAGGGGTCTATTCTAATGGGAGGTTAGTGTCTAAAAATGATTCAGCCTCTCTCTATGTAACTTTGCAAACACAAATCTATGAAGGGACAATCAGATGATCGAGGCATAGAAAAATCTTTCACAAAGGTTCTTCAGGATAAATGGTCAGGGTCATGTGCTTATGAAATGGCATTGTTCCAACTTGAGCTCTACATTAGGATAACTTGTCTCTCTCTGCAACCTTCATATTCACTGACTTAATCTTACATGTTTATTGTAACCAAGATTTTTAAATAACCTATGATTTACATGTGTTTAAAACTCTGCCATTAGTAAAGCGATAAGAAGCTACTTAGCCTTTTAGATCTCTCACACATAGCATAAAAATAAATTTTGCCAAAACAATATTCATCCTTTTGGTATCAATTAATCTCATAATGGTCTTTCAGAAATACTTAATTCAGGAACATTCTTGCTTTTAACTCTTCCAAAATGAACCTAACAAAAATAGGAGTATTGAATATGTTACACTGTGGAAGTGGAGAACTAGGCACAGTATAAATAAACTCTCCATCTGAAAGCGGAGGATGCCCAACATAAACATGTTATGCGGGCCTCTCACTGCTGTGGCGGAGCACAGGCTCTGGACGCGCAGGCTCAGCGGCCATGGCTCACGGGCCTAGCCGCTCCGCGGCATGTGGGATCTTCCCGGACCGGGGCACGAACCCGTGTCCCCTGAATCGGCAGGCGGACTCTCAACCACTGCGCCACCAGGGAAGCCCCCATGAACATGATTTTAAGTTCTTGCACAGAAGAGACTCTGCAAATGTGACGTTATTAACAGCATTAAAAAAAATGGTTTATCCTCTTTGACACTTGTTTCTTAATTTTTTTAAGCAGAAATTCATAAAAATGCACCTACAATATGTGAAATGGTTTACAGTTTAAAATGTGCATTCACGGGGCTTCCCTGGTGGGGAATCTTTTAGGGATCTTGTTTCAAAAGTACTTAATTTTGCCAATATAACTAGATTCATTTAACAATTATCCATATATGGGTAGCCTAATGTACTATTTGTACGCACAGAATCTAGAATTGAAATACCTTTTCATGCCCTTTACTAACTGTGTGAATTTTGGCAAGTTAATGAACCACTCTGGGGTTTAGCTTTTTCATCCACACATGAGGATAATAATGGTAAATATAAAACAGGATTGTGGTAAGAATCTTAGTTAATTAGAATTCTAGTACATTAATACTTGTATAGAGTATAGAACAGTGAGTCTCAACCTGTGGATTTTGGACAATATGTATCAAAATGACCTGTGAAAAATTCCAACCCTATCTTGATTTTGGGAATAGACATGAGAACTCTTTCTCTCCATCCCCATCTCCCTCCTCCCCAAGTCCTCATAGGTAACTTCTAACCTTCAGAACTTTGAGACAACACATTTCTGTTGTTTAAGCCACCAGTCTATGGACAGACTAATACACACCTAATACTAATCAAAATATATAAATTTCAGGCAAAGCAGAGTTCAGAACAAGTAAATTAACCAGGGATAAAGAGGGGCACTACATAATGATAAAGGGGTCAATTCCCCAAGAAGACACAACCATCCTTAACGTTATGTACTTAAGAATAACACATCAAACTACATCAAACTAAAATTGAGAGAACTGAAAGGAGAAATAGGTTATTTCTAGGTGGTGGTGTTTTCTTAGCTGTATCTTCTAAATCACACAAAAATTATTCATTAATGAGTGATGAAAAATGTGAACTTTAAAGTTGGAAGAAATTTTTTCTCTAGAAATAGTGATTTTTTTCTTAAATACACTGTTTTTTCAATATCAAACTCCATCAAGAAATGCAAATATAGAAAGCAAAAACCAAGAAAAATTATAATAATAAACTACATCCCAAACTGCTTACTTTATACCACTGAAAGTGCATCAGATCATTACCCTAATAGGTTATTCTGATATTCGTTCACGTCATTGCTAGAAACGAATTCTTTGTTAGCTTCAGGAGAAGGGCTTTCAAGACACAATTATGTATAAAAATTGTTCAGAAGAGTAATGATAATGTGTTATTATTTTTAGAAATATATAACATTATTCTAGGATTCAAATCTGGAAAACATTAATTAGAAGAGATACAGAACCTTTTAAGTTTCAACTTTCATTCTTTCTATATCATTATACTTGAAATTTAATGTATGTTCATACAGTTTAAAAAATTCCATTTTAGATAAAAAATTCTTCCCCTGACTTCCTTCATTCCCCTCTCATTCCCCCCAAATATAAAAAGTTAAAATTAAAAACAAAAATAAAATAAAAACAAACACTCTCCTGTCTGCTTTTTGGAGTCTTCTGTTTCCCTCGAGAAATATTTTCAACATTTCACAGTGCAGTAAATCCATTTAGCCTCCTTGATTGCTATTTTTTTGTGCCTTTGCTCATTATTTCCATCATTAAAGTAAAAGGCCTTGACCTCTCAGTGGCTCCTGAGCAAAGTGTCTTCTTAGAAGGTGAGGAGGTTGGGATGGATGGTGGAGAGGTGGGCTCAGAGGGAAGGGAGGCTGGCACGAGGATAATAGCAAGCCACATGCAACTTTTTAATTATTTAAAATAAGAAGCAAGTTTTGAAATCATTTTCCAGGACAAGAAAATAAAGCACTTTGTTGTTTACTCTGAGCTATGAATACCTCTTAACTTCACATATTAGAAAAGGGGATGCATTGTTTTCTTTTTCCACATTTCAAGGGAATATAATGACAAATTTTTGACAGAAAATCATTCCACAAAAGATATTGCTGATCTACCACACCCACGTGTTCTCTTAACCCTTGTAAATTATCGTAACATTTTTGTGTGAAGATGTGAGGGTAAGAAAACATGTCATTGGAATACTTCTAAAATATTGTATTTTATTCCACTTAAACCAATAATTCAAATCTTTCTTCTTTTCCCTTCTGCTTCTATCCAATTGAAGTCTCCATTTTTCGTCCTCATGAATTACTTTTAATACATTTATGGTCTTATCAAATTCTAATTCTTAGAGCTTGCTTCTGTGCATGTTTTTACAAACATCTCTAAAACCATGTCCCATTTTCAGAATTCTATCATCCGTTAGGTTTCAGCATTCTCATGTAGACTATGTCCTTAATATCATTTTCGAATTCTCTAATTCTTTAAATTGATAAAGCACATGAGAAACTGTAGTACTCAGGATGTACCTCAACTACAGCTTTGCCTACAGAATTATAATCATGCAAACAATATTCCCAAGGGTGACTTGTTCTGCTCGCTTGTTTCCTGGTGGTGATTGGCACTCGGTCTGAATGCAGGGCTCATCTTCTCTTAGTCAAACAGACTTATATTTCTGAATTGAAGAATCCTAGAGAATTATTTCTTTCTCCTTACTCTTCACATGTCAGGAGATACCTGATAAATCTTTCTTAACATTTCATGCTTAACCCTGAAGGAGATCCTATTTTAAACTAGAATTCTTAGCATTGAGTTTGAAGAAAATTAAGTTAATTTAAAAGTACAATTTTACTAATTGTTTTCATCAGAATATAATTTTATGCATCTATTTTATTTATACCAGTACTCAAATGCTGTATCTTCAATTATGGAAGACTAAAAGAACAGACAAATTATCTGTGTTTTCACGTTGTCCAGTTTGGATTCTATTAATTATACCTTATTTCCTTTGCTCCTAAAGAAACTACATTTCAGTCACGACCCACTTTTCACTCTATTTTTAATTGACAGTGTGATTTTCATTCAGTTAAACTGCAGTCACAGCACACCTGAGGTAGAAGTCTAAATAATCTGTGTTAACCTGAGTATAGATGGTTATGATCATTTGGTGGCGACCTTCATTATTTTCATTATTTTTGATCATGAAAAAAATGAGCAGAGGACCTTGGTGGGATACGGGAAAGATGGAGATATGTACTTCCTCTCATCTACCTCCATGAACTCGCTTTTGCCTTCACTCAAAAGGAATGGAGCACTAATACTGCAAGTACGTATAACAAGGCAGTGGGAGTAAAAGCGTGTTTACTCCAAAGACAAATACATCAAAAGACAAATGAGCTAAATTTATGGAAAGCCAAATCATAAAAACCCTAATATCCAGTAAACATGAAAACACATTTTCAACCATACTACTGTTAAAACATATGTCTTAACAATCAGTAAGGAGATTTTTATATATCAAAATGTTTATAAATAATCATATTCTTTTGCTCAGTATTTAATTTGGTAAAAGTTTATCATGAGGAATTAATATATATGCACATATCCTTGAATGAGATTGTTTATTTCATGCATATATATACACATACAAATATAGCATGCATATATATATATATATATATACCTTCAAAGGGAAAAAAATAAATGGCATACTAAAGGTTGAATCAATTAAGATGTATCCATAAGGCAGGACAGCATGTGGCTGTTTAAGATAGGTTTTCTCACATTAGTTACAGGAAAAACTATCATGGTTGAATTTAATTGCCATCTTCAGATTATAAACATCAACATGTGATCTCAGTTAAAAGCTATTTGTGTTTGCATACTTAAAAAGAGGGAAATGGTAAGAAATACATATGAATTATATCAGTGGCTGTCTCTAAATGATAAGCTTTTGATGTTTTTTACAAATCTTTTCCTTCATAAATTCATAGATTATAAAGTATTTTAAGAACCTCCCATTAAAACTGATAAAGACTGTCAATAAAATACAGGCACGTAACAGATACAGGGCCTTGCTTTCTGATCATCTTGAACTTTTCTTTTTCAATTAATGAGAACTTGCCACCAAATTAGACTTGATTAGCTTTTTAGCTTTTATTTAGGATTTTATAAGGTCTTTAAGAATATGTATATAAAAATAGTATACACCATTAAAAGAATAATAGGGAAACATTATAGTACTATAATAAAAGAGTTGGCCTGATGATTAGATAGATGAGGAAGAAAACCACTCTATGACCTCCACTACCTTATTGAAACATTCAGACTCAGTCGCTTCATATTTAAAATTAAGACAATAGCATACACATCATCTCATACAATTTATAAGGTCTAGAAAAATACCTGGTTAAAAAAAGTGTATGTGTGTGTGTATGTATGTATGTGTGTATATATATATATATATATATATATATATATATATATATATATATATATACACACACATATATATATACATATCTATGTGAGCTGGTATTTTGTTTCTGTTACAATATTATTTTAGAAAACTTTAATTTTCAAACTGTGGTGCTCTGATTCTATATACTTGGTACTGAACTAGAAAATGAACTTGAAAATAAATACATATGCATGAAACTAAATATAAGTTGTAGGAGTCACCCTAATATTCCTGACATCCAGGAAAACTGTAATGTACTTAGGCAGATAAGGGGTTATTGAAACTATTTACAAAATGATAGTCCAGGGTTTCAGAGACAAAAGCATATTTAAATTACAAACAGAATGGAATGTTTTATAACTGCCTCTCTAGTCTTCACAAAATGATTATTGATTGAATTTCATACTTGCAGGGATTCTACATGTGCTTTGTTTTAGAATGGACATGTGACATATATTTATATTTTATTGATGTCAATGATACAATTTAAGTTACAGGAATCTCCTAAAAATACTGCCACTCTTAACATATGAAGTTAAAGCCTAGTAAATATTTCTATTAAAGCTGTCTTTAAAATATAACATACGACATAAAAACTGTTTAACATGACATATTTTCCTTCCCTTGATATGTATGAACAAACTTTTACTTACAATTAAAATTTTTGTTTTAGAGTGTTATTCTTTAAAAAGAAAAAAACACCTATAGAAGATTTTATCCATTATCCACTAAGGACAATATTGCTAGAAGAAAAGCGTTTCTGATACTGTTTTGACAATTTGTAATATATGCTAGAAAATTAGGATTTTAGATTAAAGATGGTACTGCAAAATTTTCTTTAACACTTTTCTTCTCAAAAAGAAAAAACAAGGAAAGGGGGAAAGAAACAAACCCTCATCTTTAATGATGTCAGGAACCATGGTGATAAGTGGTACAAAGACTAAACCAAGTCTGGAAATCCTGAGCAAAGTCAGCAAAAATGAGAGCTCTGTAGCCAACACTACCAAAGCTGGTCCCTGTGAAAGGAAACAAAATAAATATGGCCTTTCTGATATGATGGTTAGGAACAGGGATTCAAGAGTCAAAGAGAGAAATAAGAAGATGATTTAAAAAAAGAAAGTGAGAAGGCAGGAAAAAAGACAGTAAGTTCTTGGGAAGAAACTAAAATATCTTAAGTGATTGTTTGGTGATATTAATGTTTGAATATGAATTTATATGCTTGTAATAAACTATTGACAGATTACCACGGCACTGATGAAGGATGTATTTATTTTAAACCATTACATAAGATTCAGCTTAAGGATCATTAATGCCCCTTGCATTGTAACATGATTTTAAGTAGATTGATTTGACAAGCTCTAATTATATTCTTTGTGCTAAAGCAGACCACAATCATCTTTCTGAGTCATTTCAGACTGATCTGAAATATAAAAAAGCTGTTCACATCCTTTAGCTAATTCTTACATCTGTTTCCAAATCAGAAGAAACTTGTATAATATTTACCTTAGTAAATTTGGAAATACAGAGAAAATAATTTAAATCACAACTCATTTTTAAATATCACCTAATGCACCAAGGTGATAACTAATTAAAAATAACAAAGAGAAACATTTTCTTACTCAGAGATTGATTTCTGACCATATAATTTTTTCTCTACAAGTTCACTCTTTCATGAAAAGAACTCTGGCCATTCAAAATAGTCCTCAGCTAACAACAGCTTTCACTTTGAGAGTGAGAGGAAATACTGTGTGTACAGGCATATCTCTTTTTTTTTTTCTTTACGGATAGAATTTTATTTTATTTTTTTATGATTTTTTATTCAGGCATATCTCTTAAGAACAGGAATGGTAATGGCAGGAGACATGAGGATGACAACTTGATAAAGAGATCAGAGATGAAAAATGTTGCAAGTAGTCACCGGAGAAAGCTCACTGCAAATGCAGTGATGAAGGTTCATAATGATGGTTAAAGCATTAAATAAACAGTTCAATTAAACTTTGCTGTACACCTGAAACTACCACAACACTGTAAATTAACTATACTTCAATAAAGAAAAAAATGGTTAAAGAAAAAATATCTTGAGAATAACATTAAGTATTAAATATATGATCTATGGTATAATAATTATTTTTTAAATATTTTAGTGTTTGCAGAAATAAATAGTAGTTGTCTGTGGTATTTACTTGTATGAGACTCTTCCTAATTGACTAATATAAAAAAAGATATATTGGACAGGAGATACTGAATCCCAAAGACATAGCTTAATTCCTGATAAAAATGTGCTTAAAAAGACACAGAATGTAAATACTCAGAACAAAAGAAACTTAAAGACAAAAATTATTGTTTTAAACTACTCAAAGAGAAATACTAAGAGACGAATATAGTGAGGACATAGGACACCTTAAGAATGATACTTTGGATTATGTAAAATGGCAACTTCAATTACACAGTATCCCAGTATCACTGCCCCAAAGTAGTTATTTTACTCTGTATTGTTCTACCCTTGCACTGAGTTTTTGTGAGTTTTTATCTTGATCTTTTTCTACTTCTTCACCTCTCTTTTGTGTGTGAATTCTCTTGTGAATTTTTATATGTATCCACTTTTTGGAATTACCTTTGTCTCATCTCTTTTCTTTTGTTAACAGCTAAGGGATCTGTGGACTCACCCTTTAAAAGAGGAAAAAAACTCCTTACCTTATATGTCTAAGTTTATACCTTTAATCAATATTTTCTTGTCCTTGAATCAGGAGGGATGGAAGTCAAAGGCCTTGTTCTATTACCTGTTCAGTTTTAGTTTACAATACCAGGTCTGCATGAAAAAGAAGCAACTGTGTCCTGCAAAATCAACCTTTGAGCTACCTTCATAATTCACTGGACCTTCTTGACCTGGCCATATATCCTCCCCTACTTTGCCAAATTCCTTAGCTGTTATGAAGTCTCACTTTCATTTCTTTGTTTCCACATAGAAAAGGGAAGGCTATAAGAAAATATAACAAGTTAACACACAAAACTGGCAAGAATGTGGATGTCTCAGAGTCCAGAAAAAAAATTAAAAATAAGGAAAGTTCAAAGTTTACTGTAACACGTATACTATTAAATGGTACAAGGAGAGTGGGAAAAACTTCCATTTAGAATTTGTATATACTTATATTTAATGATGATAGAAGACATTTGGATTATCTGGTGAAAGAAGAATTTAATGCTACTTTAAACATATAGCAGTGTGTGTGTGTGTGTGTGTGTGTGTGTGTGTGTGTGTGCTATAAAGCAAATAATTAGAATTATCCACAAAATTGGATGGGTTTCTTGAAGGTAGATAATTCTATCACATAGAGCTTTTCCAGTTATAAATATATAATAAACTATCATATATTGTAAAATGACATTCCATTTAGGGTTGGAAGCTGTGTAAGGACCTAAGATCTTGCTCTATTCCTGAAATTATATTATCCTATAAAATTCTGGAGACAAAATATATCAGTGCTTGTCAGGATTGGGGAAGGAAGGAGATGAATAGGCAGAGCACAGAGACTTTTTACGGTATTGAAAATACTACGTATAATATTACAATGATGGATGCACGTCATTATATATCTGTCCAAACCCATAGAGTATAAAACACCAAGAGTGAACCCCAAAGTAAACTATGGACTTCGGTTGATTATGATGTGTCAATGTAGGTGCATCCTTGTTAAAAATCTTACCTCTGGTGAGTGATGTTGATAATGAGGAGGCTATGTATGTAGGAGCGGACAGTACATGGGAAATCTCTGCACTGCCTTTCCCATTTTGTTTTAAACCTAAAGTTGCTCTAAATACAAAGTCTTAACAAAAAGACATATTAATGCTATGCTTCCCATCTCCAAGACTTCATTTTATACTTTGGAACTATCTTATTGCATGCTTGTCCAGAAATCTCCAATGGTAGTAAATGCATGCTTTTACGTCTGTGTTCAAATATTTCAAATTTATTAGTCTATTATGAAATTAAAAATTGTTGTTTTGTAATTTCAAATTGCTTGAATACAGTAATAAAGTTAATAACTGTATTTTAAATTAAATGAAAGTTTTAAGAAGTTTTGCTAGTAATATTCTTAGGAATATATTGAAAAGTTTTTCTATATAATTCTTCAGTGTCTTTCATAAAGTGGATTATTACAGATATTTCAGTGGTGTTAGATAATTTATAGTTACTATAATATTAGAAAGTATACACTTCCTTGCAATACAATAAAATATTTATAGTAATTAGAGACTAAAGAATATTAGATACTATATTTGTACATGACATTTGTTGTAACTCTAGCACAGCAGATATAGTTGAAAGTTGAGTTGTCCTTTGTAAGCAGATACACTTAGAATTCACCAAGTCACCAATATCATCTATGTTATTGATATTTTAATTGGGAATATCACATGCAATACTTCTTTAAAATAATTTTTTGAAAAGTATTGGATCCAAAGAATATACATACAACTACTATCTAAAATAAGATTGTCATCCATGTGGAAAGGTAGAAAATTTATATTCAACAGTCATTACACTGCATTTTTATACTCCAGTATATTTTCTTTCATATTTGTTTAACAGATTTTTTTTTTTTTTTTTTTTTTTTTTTTTTTTTTTTGTGGTACGCGGGCCTCTCACTGTTGTGGCCTCTCCCATTGCAGAGCACAGGCTCCGGGCCTAGCCACTCCGCGGCATGTGGGATCTTCCCGGACAGGGGCACGAACCCGGCAGGCGGACTCGCAACCACTGTGCCACCAGGGAAGCCCTGTTTAACAGATTTTGAACAAAGTTAAAAGCTTATGTTTATTGACATTATGTTCCCCTTTGAAATTTCTGTTTATATTTTTTTGTGGATTTTTATTTGTTTGTCTCCTTCCAGATTGTGGCTTGTCATTTTATTATTTTTAAGTTGTAATATAATTTTATAAGATGCCTTTGATAAAGAAAATTTCTTACTTTACATCAGGTGGCATATCTCTCAATGACCTACCCATCATCTTGTAAAAAAAAAAAAAAAAAAAAAAAAAGAGTGCACGCACAGGACAGAGAGAAGACTGACATTATCAAGTTTTAAAAAACATGTTGTAACCTAATGTTCAATACAGCCTGCTGGGAAATCTATTTGAACAAATATTGAAAATTTTGTCATTCACATACTCTAAAACACTTCATTTCCAAGAAGATACTCACAAAAACTCTTACACGTATGTACCAGGAAATACACATAATAATGTGTACAGTCTGTTCATAACAATGTTGTATATTCATGTGAGAAAATATATTACAGCTGTGAATATTAATAAACAAGAGCTACACATAAAACTGATTCATTTTTGCAAGGTATTATTGAGTGAAAATCATCAGCACAATATTTTTTTTTAAGTTTTAAAGATAACAAAATATTGTTTAGATATTCATGTATATGTAATAAAAATAAAATAAAGAAAGTGCAAGGGAAGGAGAAACCTGAAATTCGGGAGTGTGATTGCCTTCATGTGGGAGGTAGGAGGATGTAATGCAGAAAGAGGATGTAGGTTACAGGTAAGATTCTAGTTCTTGGGGAGATGGTTCAAGACAGAGGTATTAGAAGAGCCTGGACTTAACTCCTCCCATCGACATGACAATCTACACATATATGGATAAATTTCCTCTGAAAAGAACCTGAGAACTAGCTGAGCACCTGCCCCACAAAGGAATCAAAAGGACTACCCTGGTAGGAGAGGCAGGGAAATGCTCTTGCCAATCCCCACTGGCGTGGCCACACAGAATAGAGAAGGCGCTCACCAGACCAGTCTTCTCCCGGAGGAACAAGGGGTGGGTGCCCACATCAGGCACCCTGGCCCCTGGGATCTACATTGAAGAGATAAGCCCTCAAAATGCCTGACTAAGGAAATCAATGATGCTGACACTTAAGGGTCCCAACATGCTATAGGAAATGGAGAGTACCCTGTTAAAGGGCTTCCATGCAGTCTCATTCACCCTGAGACCCAGAGAAATAACAGCAGTTTGAAAAGTGCTGAGACTATACGTGAATAAGAGAGTCATTTGTGAATCTAAAAGCATAGGCTGGAGGGCTAGTGGGCAGTGAGAATGCTCCCCAGAAACAGGGGGCTGGCAGACACCACTGTTGTGCTCCCCACCTAACCTGCCTGCACAGACAGTGACCTGGGACATGGGGGTGCCACACTGCCGAAGCTGGAGAGCCCCGGTGGCTGAGCACCAGTCCCACCCCATTCCCTGAAGGTGGTTCTGGGTGTGAAGGGTCACAGCACTCTCCACGTCTCTAGTTACGGTCTGTGAAGCAGGTGGCTGCCACACTTCCCTACCTGCGGGCTGGAGC
This sequence comes from Grampus griseus, assembly GCF_964374135.1. Taxonomy (NCBI): domain Eukaryota; kingdom Metazoa; phylum Chordata; class Mammalia; order Artiodactyla; family Delphinidae; genus Grampus; species Grampus griseus. Next base: position 7,680,917 of record NC_139017.1, read on the forward strand.
AGCTGTGGTGTTGTCCCACTCCTAGCCTAAAGCCAGCATGTGTGCACAAAGCACTCTCAGGCTGCACTGCTGAAGCTCACAGGTGCACACAGACAAGTCACTTTCCCACTGCCTTCTTGGAAGCAGGAGATCCAGCCCCATCCCCTTCACATTCCAGCTACTTAGATAAAGCAAGCGGGTGTGAGCCATCCACACAAGGGACACCGCATGATGGCGGGGCACTGGTGGCCAAGGGGCTGGTGTTCTTGAGAGTCACAGGACTGTGACCATCAGAAAGACAGCTCTTGGCAGGCCATCACCATCCCCCAGGCAACACACAGATGGCAGACTGAAACACAACCCTAGACTTTCCACAAAAGGCCTATTTCCTTAGCCTGAAGCTTCACCCTGAGGGACAGACCTCAGGTTTCCTACACATCTAGAGGCTAAGGAGTCCATCTCAAGGGACAAAAGCCGAGAAACATTATACTTGCACACTCCTTGGCTTCACTACTCCTTGACAAGACTCCCCAAAAAAGAGCTTAAATGCTTGTTGAGAGCCTCTATTTTTGCAACTGTCACCAAGGGGATACCTCCAGATCTTCTGTTCTAGAGGCCAGAAGAGTTACAATTGTGACTTTACAGGACTGTATATACCTGTATACTCCAAAAGCTGTTGCCTGAGGGGTTGGTATCCAATCAGACTGAAAATAGCTACTAAATGAGGTTCCTCCCCTTGGAACACTGACAGGTCTTGGCACACCCACAGAAATAGGGGCATATCAAGAATAAATCAGGTGGCTCCCCACATAGAGCTGAGAAGGGAAAGCGCCCTGACCCCCACCTTCCCTGTGCAGAAGATGGGCTTCAAGTGGGCCAGTGAGCACCCCGAGCCCTGTCCTCTCCACACAGCAGTTGACCCACAATCAGGCCGGGCGAGTACCCTGATTTCTGCCAATCTCACACAAAGACTGAGCCCGACAGATGTGTGAGCACCCTGGCCTGCCCTCACTGCAGGGCAGGAGAGAAGATGTAACCAGGATAGGCAGGCACACCGAGCCCCACCCACCACACACAGAGACCAGGTCACAACTGAGACATGCAAGTGATTTGAACCCTGCCCTCACCACACAGCAGCCAAGCTGCAACCAGGCCACATAAGCATCCTGAGACCTGTCTTCCCTGTGCAGCAGCTGTGACTCTATCACAGTGGCAGGCATACCCAGCTCACACAAGGAACAACCATAAAGTGCCTGTCTCTGGTGGCCAGGGGAGACTGCACTTCAGGGCCACAGGGAGCAGCTCTTACACAAGGTCGCTTGTTTAAGATTGATGGAGGTAACAGTGTCAACCAATACATGTAGACAAACACAAAGAGACAGGCAAAATGAGACAGAGGAATATGTTCCAAACAAAAGAACAAGGCAAATCCCCAGAAAAAGACCTAATGAAACAAAGATATGCAACCTAACTAACAAAGAATTAAAAGTAATGATCATAACGATGCTAACTGATCTTGGGATAAGAATGGACGAACACACTGGGAACTTCAACAAAGAGACAAAATATATAACAAAGTACCAAACAAAAGTTATAATTGAACTGAAAAATACATTAGAGGGATTCAACAGCAGAATGAATGAAACAGAAACATGAATCAGCAAGCAGGAAGACAAAGTAATGGAAAGCACCCAGACAGAGTAGCAAAATTTAAATAAATAAATAAATAAATAAAAGAAGGGAGGATGCATTAAGTGTCTTCTGGGACAACACCAAGTGGATTAAGAGTTACATTATAGGGGTCCCAGAAGGAGAAGAGAGAGAGAAATGGCCAGAAAATTTGAAGAATAGCTAAAAACTTACCTAATCTGAGGAAAGAAACAAGAGAGCCAGGTAGAGAAAGCCCATAGAATTCCAAATAGGATGAAATCAAAGAGATAAAGACCAAGATACAATACAATTTAAATGGTAAATATTAAGGGTAAATAGAAAATCTTATAATCAGCAAGAGAAAAGAAACATTATATATTAGGGAATACTCATAAGGCTATCAGCAGATTTTTCAGGAGGCCAAAAGGGAGTGGCATGACATATTTAAAGTGCTGCAAGAAAAAGAAAATGAACTAAGAATTCTCTACCTGGAAAAGTTATCATTCAGAATTTAAAGAGAGACTAAGAGCTTTACAGATAAGCAGAAGCTAAAGGAGTTCATCACCAATAAACTGGTCTTAAAAGAAATGATAAGGGACTTCTCCAAGCTAAAAAGAAAAGGCACTGATTAAGAATAAAAATATATATAGGGGCTTCCCTGGTGGCACAGTAGTTGAGAGTCTGCCTGCTGATGCAGGGAACACGGGTTCGTGCCCCTGTCCAGGAAGATCCCACATGTTGCGGAGCGGCTGGGCTCGTGAGCCATGGCTGCTGAGCCTGCGCGTCCGGAGCCTGTGCTCCACAATGGGAGAGGCCACAGCAGTGAGAGGTCCGCATACCACACACACACACACACACACACACACACACACACACACACACACACACACACACACACACACACACACACACACACACACACACACTATATAAATCACACTGGAAAAAGTTAATAAATAATAAAGGTAATAGATTTTAAAAACATCTTATAAAGCAAAGATGAAAGGGTAAAATTGAAAGTTATTAAAAACAATAATTAGTCAAGGGATACATTAAAAATCTAAAATGTGTCATAACATTATAAAAAATGCCCGGGGAATAAAAATATAACTTTAGAAGGTGTTTAAAATTAAGTTACTATTGGGACTTCCCTGGCAGTCCAGTGGTTAAGACTCTGTGCTTCCACTGCAGGAGGCATGGGTTCGATCCCTGGTCGGGGAACTAAGATCTCGTATGCCACATGGTGTGGCCAAAAAATAAATAAATAAAAGTTTAAAAATAAATAAAATAAAATTAAGTTACTATCAGTTAAAAAGAAACTGTTATATACTTAGGATGTTATATGTAAAACTCATGGTAACCATTTATAAGAAAGAACATATAGTAAATACAAAATCAAACCACAAAGAGAAGAAATAGAGAACAACTCTAAAATAGCCAGAAAACATTTTACAAAATAGCAGTAAATACATATATCTCAATAGTTAGACTAAACTCTCTAATCAAAAGACATAGGGTAGCTGAATGGATGAAAATAGATGAAAAGACAAGACCCTTCTATGCTGCCTACAAGAGAATCACTTCAACCCTAAAGGATTAAAAAAGATATACCCCACAAATTAAAATGAAAAGAAAACTAGGATAGAAATACTCATGTCAGACAAAAGAGGAGCACCTAAATATGTAAAGCAAATATTAATAGAAACGAAGGGAGAAATAGACAGCAATAGAATAATAGGTGGGGACTTTAATACCCCACTTACATCAATGGATAGATCATCCAGACAGAAAATCAATAAGGAAACACTGGCCTTAAATGACACATAATGCCTGATGGATTTAATAGTTATGTATAGAACATTCCATCCCATAAAAAGCAGAATACACATTTTTTTCAAGTGTACATGAAACATTCTCCAAGTTAGATCACATGTTAGGCCACAAAAGTAGTCACAATAAATTTCAGAAGATAGAAATAATATCAAGCATCTTTTCCAACCACAACTAGAAATGAAACTAGAAAATTACAAGAAAAAGCAAAACAAAAAAAACCACGGAGATTAAACAACATGCTATTAAACAATCAACTGGTCAGTGAATAAGTCAAAGAGGAAATGAAGAAAAAATTTTTGAGACAAATGAGAATGGTAAAACAACTTACAAAATCTATGGGGTGCTGTACAAAGCAATTCTAAGATGTATGTTCATAGTGATACAGGCCTATATCAGGAAACAAAAATCTCTAATAAACAATCTAAACTTATACATAAAGGAACTAAAAGATAAGAAAAAACAAAGCCCAAAGTTAGTAGAAGGAAGAAAATAATGATCAGAGTGGAAATATATGAAATAAAGACTGAAAAATTAAACAGAAAAGGTCAGTGAAAATAACTTTGAAAGATAAGCAAAATTGGCAAGGCTTTAGCCAAATTCATCAAGACAGAAGACAGAGAGTGCAAATAAATAAAACAGAAAATGAAAACAGAGAAATTACAACCTACAGTACAGAAATACAAAGGGTCATGAGAGAATACTGTGAACAATTATATGCATACCAATCAGAAAGGATAGAAGAAAAGGATAAATCCCTATAAACAAACAATCTTTCAACACAGAATCCTGAAGAAAGGGAAAATGTGAATAAACTGATTACTAGTAATGGCACTGAATACATAATGGCAGTGAATAGTAATTAACAAACAAAAAAAAACAAATTTTCAACAAACAAAATCTAGGTCCAGACAGCTTCACAGTATAATTCTACCAAATATCTAAAGAAAAGCTAATACTTAGTCTTCTCAAATTATTACAAAAAAAAAAATAGAAAAGGAACAAACACTTCCAAACTCATTCTGCAAGTGCAGAATTACCTTGATATCAACACCAGACAAAGACACTACAACAGAAAAGAATATTGCAGGCCAATATCCTTAATGAGCATAGAGTCAAAAATCCTCAACAAATGTTAGCAAATCAAATTCAACTATACATTATAAGGATAATACACCATGTTCAAGTGGGATTTATCCCAGGGATACAAGTATTATTCAATATCCACAAATCATTCAATGTGATATACCACATTAAGTAATTGCAGAATAAAAATCATATGAGTATCTCAAAAGATGCAGAAAAATCTTTTGACAAAATTCAATACCCATTTACAACAAAAACTCTGAACAAAGTGGGTATAGAGGGAAAATATCTCAACATAATAAAGGCCATATCTGACAAGCCCACAACTAACATCATACTCAATGGTGAAAAGCTGAAAGCATTTCCTCTCAGATCAGGAAAAAGACAAGGATGTTCACTCTCACCACCTTTTTTCAACATAGTATTAGAAGTCCTAGTCACAGCAGTCACACAAGTAAAAGAAAAGGAATTGAAATTGGAAAGAAAGAAGTAAAACTGTCACTATTTTCAGATGACATGATACTATACATAGAAAATCCGAAGGATGCCACCAAAAGGTATTAGAACTAAGGACTGAATTCAGTAAAGTTGTAGGATACAAAATCAATATACAGAAATCTTTGGCGTTTCTATACACTAGTAACAAACTGTCAGAAATAAAAATTAAGAAAGGCATCCCAGTTACAACTGCATCAAAGAATAAAACACCTAAAAATAAATTTAACCAAGAAGCTGAAAGACATGTATTCTGAAAACCATAAAACATTGATAAAATAAATTGAAGACCACACAAATAAATTGAAAGCTATACTGCGTTTGTGAATTGAAAGAATCAATACTGTTAAAATGCCCATACTACTAAAAACAATCTACAGATTCAATGAGATCCCTATCAAAATACCAATGTCATTTTTTATAGAAGCAGAATAAATAATCCTAAAATTTGTATAGAATCTCAAAAGTCCTCAAATAGTCAAAGCAATCTTGAGAAAAAAGAGCAAAGCTGGAGAGATCATGCTCCCTGATATCAAACTATACTACAAAAGTATAGTGGTCAAAACTGTAAGGTAATGTCAAAAAAACAGAAACACAGTTCAATGGGTCAGAATAGAGAGCCCAGATATAAACTCACACTTATATGAACAATTAACTTGTGACAAAGGAAGAAAGAATGCACAATGGGAAAAGACAGTGTCTTCAATAGATGGTGTTGGGAAAATTGGACAAGTACATGCAAAAGAATGAAACTAGACACTTTCCTTATAACATATACAAAAATAAACTAAAAATGGATTGAAAACTTAAATGTAACACCTGAAACAATAAAGCTTCTAGAAGAAAACATAAGCACTCTGCTCTTTAATGTTGGTCTTAGCAATATTTTTTTTAAAATCTGTCTCTTCAGGTAAGGGCAAGAAAAGCAAAAATAATCAAATGGGACTATATCAAACTAAAAACTTTCTTTAACAGTGAAGGAAACTATCAACAAAACAAAAAGTTAAACTCCTGAATGTGAGAAAATATTTGAAAATGATATATATGATAAGTGTTTGATGTAAAAAATACATAAAAAACTTATACTCCATATCAGAAAATCACACAATCTGATTAAAAATGAGCAGAGGACCTGAACAGATATTTTTCCAAAAGAGACATACAGATGGTTAATATGCACAGGAAAACATGCAAACATTACTAATCAGCAGGGAAATCCAAATGAAATCTACAATGAGATACCACCTAACATCTGTCAGAATGGCCTTTATGAAAAGGACAAGAAACAGCAAGTCTTGATGAGGATGCAGAGAAAAGGGAATCCTTGTGCACTGTTGGTAGAAATGTAAATTGATAGAGCCATATGGAAAACACTACGGAGGTTCCTCGAAAAACTAAAAATAGTACTACCATAAGATCTAGCAATCCACTCTTGGTTGTTTATCCAAAGAAAATAAAAACACTAATTTGAAAAAATATATGTGTACTGCTATGTTATTGCAGCACTATTTACAATAGCCAAGATATGGAAACAATAAATGTCCACTGACAAGAAGAATGGATAAAAAATGTTATATATACATATATATATATATATACACACACACACACACACACATATATAACACATATCTATATATGTATGTGTATGTATATACATATACATATATATATATATATATATCCATAAACTATTAGCCATGAAAAGAATTAAAACTTGTGATTTGCTTTAACATGGATGAACCTAGAGGGTTTTATGCTAAGTGAAATCAGTCAGAGGAAGACAAATACTGTATGATTTCACTTATATGTGGAACCTCAAAATACAACAAATGAACAAACAAAACAAAACAGAAACAGACTCACAGATACGGAGAAGAACCTGGTATTTGCCATAGGGGAGTGAGGTTGGGGGTTAGGCTGGGTGTAAGGGATTAAGAGATCCATACTTCCAGCTATGAGGTAAAGAAGTCTTGGGGATAAAAGGTACAGCATAGGGAACACAGTCTATCATAATATAATACCTCTGTATGGTAACTAGACATATTGTGGTGTACATTTTGTAATGTATAAACATATTGCATCACTATGTTATACACATGAAACTAATACAGTATTGCACATCAATTAAAATTAATAAGAAAAATAAATAAAATTAGGCAGCATTAATGGAAAAATTAAATATAAAAAATGATTCTAGTGCTTGGGACTCTCAAAGAAAAACTGCACCAGATAAATTTAGAAAGGGAAAGAACACCTTATTCAAGACAATTATAATAGAAGTGAAGACTATTGAGATAAGGAAAAGAGATTGAACTCAATTCTGTTGAAAAAAGGGCCTGTAGATATTTTAAGATCTGGGTTGATCTAATGGAAAAGTACTAGGAATGTTAGAGAGGTTAGTCTGTGGTATTAGACCATCTGTGTTTGCTAATTGGTACTTGCTGAAGGGACCCTACCCTCCTAGACTCTTACCTTCCCACAGTCTAGAAGACAGGGGCCCTGTCTTGATGATTACATTTCAAAGGGATCAATACCAGGTCCTTGAGAAAGACATTTCTGTGTTGCAAAACTTCAAGAGGCTGAAGAAGATTTACATCACAAAAAGGCAGGGAAAGAATTTACAATCTGATTTTTTAAATTCCCCAAGAAGAGGGAGGTCAAGGGCCTATCGTCAGGAAAAACCTTCTAAAGTTTAGTCAAGCTGAGGGGAATTTTAAGCCCATCTTTGTCAGGAAATTAGTATAACATAACATAATACTATTATATTAATAAAATATGACTAAGTGTAATAAAATATGAGGGCCACATGAACTAAGGATACTAGTAAATCACAAGCCACAGATTATGAGTGAGCTAATTTAATTTTGCACATTTGAATTTCTCAAAAATAAGGACAAGATAATTTTAATACATTTACATAAATTATTTCATGATTTATTGGAATTGGATATAAAGATTATTGCATTAATATGTGTATTAATTATAACTCATGAACATATATTAGACACATTTTCATAAAGTTAAACCAGAATTTTGGCATAATTGCTTGATTATCTATTAGACATCTGGAGGAAATGTTACATATCCAACAATAATAGAGAAAACTTCACTTTATATATAATTTCATTATAGCAGAAAGAATTATTTGTAGTCCAAGTGGAAATATCTTTGTTTAAATATTTAATGAGTTAGAAATAATCAAACGTAACTCCTCACTGATTTTAACAAGATTTTCCTACACCAAGTGTAAAGAAGTATTCTTGAATCTAGCTAATTGCATAAAATTTTCCTAATAGCTACCATTTGTGATATCCTTCCTAACACAAATACTGAACCTAGGAATATGTGTTTTATGTAGCAGTAATATTTCATCTTTGTATCAGAAAAAATACTTGCTCTCCCTTCTACCCTAGTTACCATCCTTCTAGAGGCTAAATATTATTTGGGTGGAGTGAAACCCACCAACAAATAGACATGACAAAAAAGCTTGCAATTTCCTCCAATTTTCAGCCTTTGTTAGAATAACCTCTAGAAAGTGAGACTGTAAACCGTTATTTATAAGTTCAGAAAAACACAAACTAAAAAATGTCAGTCAAGGAGAAAAAAATGCCCTGCTATTGTTTGATGAAAGATCATAAACTACAGTGAGGCAAATCAGACGTTGTTAACTAGACCATATGATCTAAGCAGTTGCAAATCTGTTTTTTCAAATAGATCACATTCTTGTCTTTTCCAGACTCTCATCCATTTCAGATAGGTAAATTCTCTTGGGAAGATGGGCATTACAACAAAATTGATCACGGAGTTTTAATGGAAATAATTCTGTAGATGTAACCTTTTCCAACAATGCTTAAGAAGCATAATTGATAAAAGGTCACTGAAGACAGCACCCTACTTTCCATGTTAAAGGAGGTGTTTCAAGAGAAGAAAAAAATCACTCATCCCTGCCAATGTCATGGCTTTCGTGAGTGGTAGTTTCCTAGCTCAAATAACCTAAGAATCACTGGAACCCCATGGATGAGCCTGGAATCCAGGTAGACTTTTCTTAAAGGAAAATAAACACTTTTTTTTTTAACATCTTTATTAGAGTATAACTGCTTTACAATGGTGTGTTACTTTCTGCTGTAGAACAAAGTGAATCAGCTATACGTATACATATAGCCCCATATCTCCTCCCTCTTGTGTCTCTCTCCTACATTCCCTATCAAACCTGTCTAGGTGGTCACAAAACACTGAGCTGATTTCCCTGTGCTATGTGTCTGCTTCCCACTAGCTATCAGTTTTACATTTGGTAGTGTACAAATGTATACACCACTCTCTCACTTTGTCCCAGCTTACCCTTCCCCCTCCCTGTGTCCTCAAGTCGTTCTCTAGTAGGTCTGCATCTTTATTCCCATCCTACCCCTAGATTTTTCATGACCATTTTTCTTTTTCTCGATTCTATATATATGTGTTAGCATATGGTATTTGTTTTCCTCTTTCTGACTTACATCACTCTGTATGACAGACTTTAGATGCATCCAACTCACTACAAATAACTCAATTTTGTTTCTTTTCATGGATGAGTAATATTCCATTGTATATATGTGCCACATCTTCTTTATCCATTCATCTGTCGATGGACACTTAGGTTGCTTCCATGTCCTGGCTATTGTAAATAGAGCTGCAATGAACATTGTGGTACATGACTCTTAGAATTATGCTTTTCTCAGGATATATGTGCAGTAGTGGGATTGCTGGTTCGTATGGTAGTTCTATTTTTAGATTTTTAAGAAACCTCCATACTGTTCTCCATAGTGGCTGTATCAATTTACATTCCCACCAACAGTGCAAGAGGATTCCCTTTTCTCCACACACTCTCCAGCATTTATTGTTTGTAGATTTTTTGAGGATGGCCATTCTGACTGGTGCGAGATGATATCTCATTGTAGTTTTGATTTGCATTTCTCTAATGATTAATGATGTTGAGCATCCTTTCATGTGTTTGTTGGCAATCTGTGTATCTTCTTTGGAAAAATGTCCATTTAGGTCTTCTGCCCATTTTTGGATTGGGTTGTTTGTTTTTTTGATATTGAGCTGCATGAGCTGCTTGTATATTTTGGAGGTTAATCCTTTGTCAGTTGCTTCATTTGCAAATATTTTCTCCCATTCTGAGTGTTATCTTTTCATTTTCTTTAAGGTTTCCTTTGCTGTGCAAAAGCTTTTAAGTTTCATTAGGTCCCATTGGTTTATTTTTGTTTTTATTTCCATTTCTCTAGGAGGTGGGTCAAACAGGATCATGCTGTGATTTATGTCATGGAGTGTTCTGCCTATGTTTTCCTCTATGAGTTTTATAGTATCTGGCCTTACATTTAGGTCTTTAATCCTTTTTCAGTTCATTTTTATATATGGTGTTAGGGAGTGTTCTAACATCATTCTTTTACATTTGGCTGTTTTCTCAGCACCAGTTATCGAAGAGGTTGTCTTTTCTCCATTTTATATTCTTTTCTTCTTTATCAAAGATAAGGTGACCATATATGTGTGGATTTATTTCTGGGCTTTCTACCCTGTTCCACTGATCTATATTTCTGATTCTGTTCGACTACCATACTGTCTTGATTACTGTAGCTTTGTAGTATAGTCTGAAGTCAGGGAGCCTGATTCCATCAGCTCCAGTTTTCTTTCTCAAGATTGCTTTGGCTATTTGGGGTCTTTTGTGTTTCCATACAAATTGTGAAATCTTTTGTTCTAGTTCTGTGAAAAATGCCATTGGTAGTTTGATAGGAAATGTATTGAATCTGTAGATTGCTTCGGGTAGTATAGTCATTTTCACAATGATGATTCTTCCAATCCAAGAACATGGTATATGTCTCCAACTATTTGTATCATTTTTAATTTCTTTCACCAGTGTCTTATAGTTTTGTGCATACAGGTCTTTTGTCTCCTTAGGTAGGTTTATTCCTAGATATTTTATTCTCTTTGTGCAATGAAAAATGGGAGTGTTTCCTTAATTTCTCTTTCAGATTTTTCCTCATTAGTGTATAGGAATGCAAGAGATTTCTGTGCATTAATCTTGTATCCTGCTACTTTACCACATTCATTGATTAGTTCTAGTAGTTTTCTGGTAGCATATTTAGGATTCTCTATGTATAGTATCTTGTCATCTGCAAACAGTGACTGCTTGACTTCTTCTTTTCTAGTTTGGATTCCTTTTATTTCTTTTTCATCTCTGATTGCTGTGGCTAAAACTTCCAAAACTATGTTGAATAGTGTTGAGAGTGGGCAACCTTTCCTTGCTCCTGATCTTAGTGGAAATGGTTTCAGTTTTTCACCACTGAGAACGATGCTGGCTGTGGGTTTGTCATATATGACCTTTATTATGTTGGGGTAAGTGCCCTCTATGCCTACCTTCTGGAGAGTTTGTATCATAAGTGGGTGTTGAATTCAGTTGAAAGTGTTTCTGCATATATTGAGGTGATCATATGGTTCTTCTCCTTCAATTTGTTAATATGGTGTATCACACTGATTGATTTGTGTATATTGAAGCATCCTTGCATTCCTGGGATAAACCCCACTTGATCATGGTGTATGATCCTTTTAATGTGCTGTTGGATTCTGCTTGCTAATGTTTTGTTGAGTATTTTTGCATCTATGTTCATCAGTGATACTGGCTTGTAGTTTTCTTTTGTTGTGACATCTTTGTCTGGTTTTGGTATCATAGGTGATGGTGGCCTTGTAGAATGATTTTGGGAGTGTTCCTCCCTCTACTATATTTTGGAAGAGTTTGAGAAGGATAGGTGTTAGCTCTTCTCCAAATGTTTGATAGAATTTGCCTGTGAAGCCATCTGGTTCTGGGTCTTTGTTTCTTGGAAGATTTTTAATCACGGTTTCAATTTCAGTGCTTGTGATTGGTCTGTTTATATTTTCTCTTTCTTCCCGGTTTAGTCTCGGAAGGTTGTGCTTTTCTAAGAATGCGTCCATTTCTTCCAGGTTGTCTATTTTACTGGCATATACTAGCTTCTACTCATCTCTTGTGATTCTTTGTGTTTCTGCACTGTCAGTTGTTACTCTCCTTTTTCATTTCTAATTCTGTTGATTTGAGTCTTTCCCCTTTTTTTTCTTGATGAGTATGGCTAGTGGTTTAAGAGTTTGTTTATCTTCTCAAAGAACCAGCTTTTAGTTTAATTGATCTTTGCTATTGTTTCCTTCATTTCTTTTTCATTTATTTCTGATTTTTTTTTTTTTTTTTTTTTGCGGTGTGTGGGCCTCTCACTGCTGTGGCCTCTCCCTTTGCGGAGCACAGGCTCCAGACACACAGGATCAGCGGCCATGGCTCACGGACCCAGCCACTCCGTGGCATGTGGGATCTTCCTGGACCAGGGCACGAACCTGTGTCCCCTGCATCAGCAGGTGGACTCTCAACCACTGCACCACCAGGGAAGCCCCTGATCTGATCTTTATGATCCCTTTCCTTCTGCTAATTTTGGGGTTTTCTTGTTCCTCTTTCTCTGTTTTAGGTGTAAGGTTAGGTTGTTTATTTGAGATGTTTCTTGTTTCTTGAGGTAGGATTGTATTTCTATAAACTTCCCTCTTAGAACTGCTTTTGCTGTATCCCACAAGTTTTGTGTCATCGTGTTTTCATTGTCATTTGTTTTGTTTTGTTTCCTCTTTGATTTCTTCAGTGATCTCTCCGTTATAACGTAGTGTATTGGTTAGCCTCCACGTATTTGTATTTCATACAGATTATTTCCTGTAATTGATATCTAGTCTCATAGCACTGTAGTCAGAAAAGATACTTGATATGATTTCGGTTTTATTAAATTTACAGAGGCTTGAATTTTGACCCAAGATATCTATTCTAGAGACTGTTCCATGAGCACATGAGAAGTGTATTCTGTTGTTTTTGGATGGAATGTTTTATAAATAACAATTAAGTCCATCGTGTTTAATGTGTCATTTAAAGCTTGTGTTTCCTAATTTATTTTCATTCTGGATGATCTGTCCATTGGTGAAAGTGGGGTGTTAACGTCCCTTACTATGATTGTTTTACTGACGATTTCCCCTAATATGGCTGTTAGTATTTGCCTTATGTATTGAGGTGCTCCTATGTTGGGTGCATAAATATTTACAATTGTTATATCTTCTTCTTGGATTGATCCCTAATCATAATGTACTGTCCTTCCTTGTCTCTTGTAGTAGTCTTTGTTTTACAGTCTATTTTGTTTGATATGAGAATTGCTACTCCAGATTTCTTTTGATTTCCATTTGCATGGAATATCTTTTTCCAACTCCTCACTTTCAGTCTGTATGCGTTCCTAGGTCTGAAGTGGGTCTCTTGTAGACAGCATATGTATGGGTCTTACTTTTGTATTCATTCAGCCAGTGTATGTCTTTTGTTTGGAGCATTTAATCCATTTATATTTAAGGTAGTTATCAATATGTATGTTCACATTATCATTTCTTAAATTGTTTTGGGTTTGATCCTGTAAGTCTTTTCCTTCTCTTGTGTTTCCTGCCCAGAGAGGTTCCTTTAGCGTTTGCTGTAAAGCTGGTTTGGTGGTGCTAAATTCTTTTAGTTTTTGCTTATCTTTAAAGTTTTAATTTCTCTGTCAAATCTGAATGAGATCCTTGCTGGGTATAGAAATTTTGGTTGTAGGTTTTTCTCTTTCATCACTTTAAATATGTCCTGCCACTCCCTTCTAGCTTGCAGAGTTTCTGCTGAAAGATCAGCTGTTTATCTTATGGGATTCCCTTGTATGTTAATTGTTGCTTTTCCCTTGCTGCTTTTAATATTTTTTCTTTGTATTTAATTTTTGATAGTTTGATTAATATGCATCTTGGCCTGTTTCTCCTTGGATTTATCCTGTATGGGACTCTCTGTGCTTCTTGGACTTCATTGACTATTTTTTTACCCATATTAGGGAAATTTTCAACTATAATCTCTTCAAATATTTTCTCAGTCCCTTCTTTTGCTCTTCTTCTTCTGAGACCTCTATAATTCAAATGTTGGTGCGTTTAATGTTGTCCCAGAGGTCTCTGTGATTGTTCTCAATTCTTTTTTTCTTTTTTCTTTATTCTGTTCTGCGGTAGTTATTTCCACTATTTTATCTTAGAGGTCACTTATATGTTCTTCTGCCTCAGTTACTCTGGTATTGAGTCCTTCTAGAGAATTTTTAATTTCATTTATTGTGTTGCTCATCATTGTTTGTTTGCTTTTTAGTTCTTCTAGGTCCTTGTTAAACATTTCTTGTATTCTTGTGTTTTCTCCATTCTATATCCAAGATTTTGGATCATGTTTAGTATCATTACTCTGAATTCTTTTTCAGGTAGGCTGCCTATTTCCTCTTCATTTGTTTGGTCTGGTGGGTTTTTACCTTGCTCCTTCATTTCTTGCGTATTTCTCTGTCTTCTCTTTTTGCTTAACTTACTGTGTTTGGGTTCTCTGTTTCACAGGCTGCAGGTTCATAGTTCCCGTTGTTTTTGGTGTCTGCTCCCAGTGCATAAAGTTGGTTCAGTGGGTTGTGTAGGCTTCCTGGTGGAGGGGGCTGGTGCCTGTTTTCTGGTGGATGAGGCTGGATCTCGTCTTTCTTGTGGGCAGGACCATGTCTCGTGGTGTGTTTTGGGGTGTCTGTGAGCTTATTATGATTCTAGGCAGCCTCTCTGCTAATGGGTGGGTTTGCGCTCCTGTCTTGCTAGTTTTTTGGCTTAGGGTGTCCAGCACTGTAGCTTGCTGGTCGTTGAGTGGAGCTGGGTCTTAGCATTGAGATGGAGATCTCTGAGAGAACTTTCGCCATTTGATATTATGTGGGACTGGGAGGTCTCTTGTGGACCAATGTCCTGAGCTCAGCTCTCCCACCTCAGAGGCTCAGGCCTTACACCCGGCCAGAGCACCAATGCCCCATCAGTCACACAGCTCAGAAGAAAAAGGAGAAAAAAAAAGAAAGAAAATAAATAAATAAAATAAAGTTATTAAAATAGAAAAAAATCATTAAAAACGTAATAAAAAAGAGACAGAAAGAAAGAAGTGAGCAACCAAGCCAAAAATAAATCCACCAATGATAACAAGCACTAAAAATTATATTAAAAAAAAAAAAGCAAAAACAAAATGGACAGTTAGAACCCTAGAACAAATGGCAAAACAAAGCTATACAGACAAAATCACACAAAGAAGCATACACACTCACAAAAAGAGAAAAAAGAAAAAATATATATAAATAAAAAAAGGAAGAGAGCAACCAAATCAATAAACAAATCTACCAATGATAATAAGCTCTAAATAATAAGCTAAGATAAACATAAAACCAGAAACACATTAGATGCAGAAAGCAAACCCCAAGTCTACAGTTGTTCCTGAAGTCCACCACCTCAGTTTGGGATGATTCGTTGTCTATTCAGGTATTCTATCCACTCCAGATGCAGGGTACATCAAGTCGATTGTGGACATTTAATCCACTGCTCCTGAGGCTGCTGGGAGAGATTTCCCTTTCTCTTCTTTGTTCTCACAGCTCCTGGGGTTCAGCTTTGGATTTTGCCCTGCCTCTACATGTAGGTGGCCTGAGGACTTCTGTTCCCCACCCAGACAGGACGGGGTTAAAGGAGCAGCTGATTACGGGGCTCTCTTTCACTCAGGCTGGAGGGAGGGAGGGGTACGGAATGCAGGGTGAGCGTGCGGCAGCAGAGGCTGGCGGGAAGTTGCACCAGCCTGAGGCATGCCGTGTGTTCTCCCGGGGAAATTGTCCCTGGATCACAGGACCCTGGCAGTGGCGGGCTGCACAGCCTCCCAGGAGAGGAGGTGTGGATAGTGCCCTGTGCTTGCACACAGGCTTCTTGGTGGCTGCAGCAGCAGCCTTAGCATCTCCTGCCCGTCTCTGGGGTGCTTCCTGATAGCCGTGGCTCCTGCCCGTCTCTGGAGCTTCTTTAGGCAGTGCCCTGAATCCCCTCTCCTTGCACACCAGGAAACAATGGTCTCTTGCCTCTTAGGCAGCTCCAGACTTTTTCCCCAGACTCTCTCCCGGCTAGCTGTGGTGCACTAGCCCCCTTCAGGCTGTGTTCATGCAGTCAACCCCAGTCCTCTCCCTGGGATCTGACATCTGAAGCCTGAGCCTCAGCTCCCGGCCCTTATCCGTCCCAGCGGGTGAGCAGACAAGCCTCTCGGGCTGGTGAGTGCTGTTCGGCACCGATCCTCTGTGCGGGAATCTCTCCGCTTTGCCCTCTGTACCCCTGTTGCTGTGTTCTCCTCCACGGCTCTGAAGCTTCCTCCCCCGCCCCCCCGCCACCCCCCATCTCTGCCAGTGAAGGGCCTTCCTAGTGTGTGGAAACTTTTCCTCCTTCACAGCTCCCTCCCCGAGGTGCAGGTCCTGTCCGTATCCTTTCGTCTCTATTTTTCCTTTTTTCTTTTGCCCTACACAGGTACATGGGAAGTTTCTTGCCTTTTGGGAAGTCTGAGGTCTTCTGCCAGTGTTCAGTAGGTGTTCTGTAGGAGTTGTTCCCCATGCAGATTTTTTTTGATGTATTTGTGGGGAGGAAGGTGATCTCCATGTCTTACTCCTCCACCATCTTGAAGGTGCCCCAACACTCTTTTCATAGGAACAGTGTTCAATATATTCAATGATCCTATAGGTTTGGAAAAGCAATTTATATTTCACCTTACTACGTTTTTCCAATTACTTTTAATTTCTAGAAATGGCAAGTTAGTTGAGAAGTTTAAAGAGGAAAAACCTGATATTCAAACCTTTTTCAATAAAATGATGAGGATTATATAAATTTATATAAAATATAATTATAAAATATGTTACTTACAGGTAAGAAATAGTTAAGGAAAAAAAAGGCTTTGTGAGAACCACTAATTATTCAATATTACCATTATTCTTTTGCAAACTTTCTGTTTCCATTTCCCTAAAATAAATATTTAAACAAAATCGTTTCAGATTTTGAAATGTTCTTCAAATTTTTAAAAGCAACCAAAAAAAAACAAGACAATTTTCTCCCCTTTGGCATACAAGCTCTCAAAGTTTGTAACTGAAAAAATCATAATCTATTGTCAAGAAAAGGGAAGGCATGCTACATTTTTAAAGGTTAGCCCTAATTTAAATATTTGTTGAGAATACAGTGTAAGCAGAAGGAGAAGTATTTATCATACGTTTTCATATATATTGGAAAGATACATACCTGAAAATTTTTTCTTGGATAAAAGTATTTACTTTGCAAAGTGAACTCGGGAGGAAAGCAGACACATTTAGAAGGAGGATGCGATAAGCATCCAGTTGGACTTACAGAAACAGAAGGAGAAATCAACAACAGAAGGGCAAAATGCATTTTATAGCAATTATCTGCAAAATGGCAGCAGCTGTTCAAGCTTCTGCATCATCGGGATTCTGAGAAGTCCAGATAGAAACATATGGTATAGTGCATCACACAACAGTTTAAAGCTATTATTGTTCATGTTATTTCTTTATGTTATTCTCAGTGAAAGTGAATAGGTACATAGATTTTTCTCTGGTATAGCATGAACATGTGATGAGTCTTGGGGTCCACAAACATTCGACTGTGTCAGAAATAGGTTGTTTCATAATAGATCCAGACAAAAGTAACTCTTACTCATATGCAATAAAAATTGGCCTATAATTTATATTAAAAATTTTATAACATTTATATTCTATATCTATTTTATACAACATAAAAGTCTATTGCAGTTACATTTTTGGTTCTTTATGTAAAATTCAGTTAATAAGAAGAGAAACCACTAAGCTTTTAAAAAGCTATGCCGCATCTCTTTTCTGATAGATACTCTGCATTCAGAAAAAATAAAATGTCCATTAGCACCTCCCACTTATTTGTGTGGGCCCATTATAATTTCAACACTTATAAGAGAAAGTGTTAATGGCAACATTTCAAAGCACTGGTCTAAAAGGATGAGGTGACTTCATAAAAACAAAAATCAGAACAAACACCGTTTCCTAGTTTATTGGAAAAAATTACATAAGATAAAATTATATTTTATTGAAAGATGAATCATTAAATTCAGAGCGTAAATTCACGAGGTAAGCGAATTAAAGATAAATTGACATGTATAATAAACTCTGACATAAGTATTTCTGCATAATTATAGTATTTAAAATGTCAAAAATTGTCTAATCAAGTAAAAGTACTGAGGTACCATTTTACAAAGTAGGTGAAGACTATTAAAACTGTTCTATATATCTACAGTATATGTAATTTTTGTTGGCTTGTTTCATTTTTCAATGCCAAATTTCAAGCCGAATTTTGTTGGCTTGAAACAAAAAGTTGTTTCATCCTTTTGAAGTGAAGCTGAACAACAGAATTATTTTGAATGGCAAAATAATAATCCACTGTCTCTGGAAATTTTTGTCACTGTTCCACTTTTTATATTTGAGAAAATCCAATTTCTTTATAATTATTTATATTCTTAAATTATAAAAATAATAATTTTATTGCTAAAAATATAAAAATGAATAATATGCAAAATGGCAGACACATGTAGCACATTTATGGTTTGTAAAGACTTAATTCTTCAGCTAGATTGGGGATATAGGTTATATAACAAAAATCTATTAGTAAGAAAAATATTCTAACGATTCACTCCTCATTCAAAAGACTCACAGCATCTAATATTTCAAAATGAATTTCTTAAAGTGATCAAAGCTGTTAAATTTCAAAACAAGGAAGTAACATGAGATGTGCTAAAAAGAACGCAGATTTTTCAGGAGCAAAAGCCTGCATAGTTGAAATATAAGTTCAATGTTTTACAGGCTGAATAATTTCATTTATCAATGGCTTTATTAATCAATCTCTGTGTCTCATGTTTCTCCAGTACAAGAGAAGGAAAGTAATAATAACCACCTCATTAATTGCTTACAATAATTAAAAAAACAGGTTATTCACAGTTATTTTTTAAACTCTAAAACACCTTTAACATAACTGCCGGCAACCCAGAGTCACATAACTAATTAAACCTCAATAAACTAAATAACAGATGGTCAATTGATGGACAATTACATGTATAGCTACTTACCTAAAGTGAAGGGTATTGATGCAATAAGTTTTAGGAAGACATACAAATCTCTTATAACACTCTATTTGCAGCATTTATTGGGTAGGCAGGACTTTCAGATTTAAAATAAGATATGTAGAATTGAAAAAAATATATATAGATACACATCATATATATATATATAAACATTCTCTCATTCACTCACTGTCTACCTCCTTTAATTCTCCTAGATGCATGAAAAAAACAAAAAATTGCGTGGGCTGAATTTGTGAGAGGGTTGAAACCAGAGAGAGAGCCATCTGACTGCACTTCCTGCCAAGTTACTGGGCATTTTGCTGCAGGAGGTGGTGTCAGAGTCACAGTTCTGACTCTAGTTTCAACCCTTGAATCCTTTCTGTTCTGAATTTTCAAGTCTCACAGAAGGTTGTTCTAGTGGTTTTCATGTGTAAGAAATTACTACGGAGAAACAAACAAAAAAACATTTGTGAAACTTTAGAAACTTTAGAATTGCTCACTGTTAGAATACCCCCAATGGGGTAGATACCCAATAAATGGGCGATTATCTTATAAACAATGTTGAAACTTCTCACTGACATGGTCAAGCAGAATTTGACATCACATGAGCCTGTTTAAAAAAAACAAAACTTGTACTACCTTTCTAAATTTAAAATACAAAGAAAAAATTTTTGTATTTTATTTTAAATCCCTGATTTGTATTTTAAATCCCTTGTTTTGTTAATATATAGATTTAAGCATTTATTTCAACATTTCATTTAAAGTTATTTTGAAAACTAAATTAATATTATATATACAAATTTACAGGATTTCTATGAGAACAACATATCCTTATGCATATTCAAAAGCTTCACAATTTGTAACATGTAATGTTACTAGTGTCAGCATTTCTGTGGAATAATTACTTACTTTCTCAATTCTAAGGACTCTAATAAGTTCTGTAGGAGAATATGGGGATAAAAGATCTATTTCCTAAACTCAAACACAAACTTGGGATTTTACTCTATTCTTTCCAGACTCCTGGGCAGCTTTACACAATAACCAAGTGAGTAGCAGCATTCCTGAGAAAAGAGCAAAGTAACCAGAACTCCTGGTAAAGGAAGCATACCATGGTCCACGTATTTTTGTTCCCCTAGTATCGTTAGTATAAAGAAAACAAGAATCACAAGAATCACATCAAATACGTGCCCTTTTAATATACAGAGACTCCTCTTACTAACAAAAGTCTCCTTGAAACTTTCCAGGAATCAAACCCCTCAAGTTAGTTGTTCCATTTACCTATGGAGGACTAAGAAAGAGAAGAACTAAAAAAAAAAAAAATAAGAAAAAAGAGACTAAAGATGCCATTTTCCCTCCAGAGTTAGTTCTTCAAGCTTCCCCATCAGATTTAAGAGACACGCATACAGTCAACAAGAGGTGGAAATCGTTGGAGGATCCAAAAAAGTCCTGCCCTACCTGAGAACAATATTCTCCATTATTCTTTTTAACTGCATTTTGAAGAACACTATGTAAATGGACATTTAACTGAAGGGATTTCTTATGGGTATTATCCTCAGGAAGTTGTAAAATGAATCCAGTTAGGTCATTAATCAAATTAATTCAAACGTTATACTTCACAAGAATTCACTTAACCTAATTCCCTTCTTGATTTTTGCCCATCCAACTTACATTCCCACACAAGATAATATAACGTAACGAGCAATCCATCTTCTAATGCTAATAATCAGAGCTAGTATCTTATTGAGCACTTCATATGCACCCATACTGTATTAAGTACTCCATCTTATTTAATCCCAGTCCATGAAATAAGTAATGTTGGAATAACTGTCCTTGTTAATGGAACTAAAACAACAGGGTAAGCACAACCTTTAAACTATTTTTGGTTAAAAAGGATAGGCACCAAAAAATTTGGCCCCCAAAATTTGTTTCCAAGACATACACCCAGACATTTATTACACGTGCATTCAGTAGTAAGCAGACACCAAGCAGTTCCCAGCTCTCTGTGCTGCCAGGTAATCCAATATATCTTGACCAATAAGTTTGCTCAAATAAGATACTATCTTATTCCAAGTCAGGATTCCATTACCTTATTTTCAGACAAC
Organism: Grampus griseus; assembly: GCF_964374135.1. Taxonomy (NCBI): domain Eukaryota; kingdom Metazoa; phylum Chordata; class Mammalia; order Artiodactyla; family Delphinidae; genus Grampus; species Grampus griseus. The sequence continues at coordinate 7,702,067 of NC_139017.1, forward strand.
TATAACCCTCCAATTTTTTCTATATCCCTCCAATACTTGGACACAAGACTAATGATCAAGCTTTGGATTCTATCTGTAAAGAGTACAAACTACAGGGCTTATTTTGTATATGGAAGTGTAAGAAGTGATGCTAAAATATACTAGTTAATACACATATCTTGAATATTGCTTATTTTATCCATGAGATGTCATGTTATCCTTCACTATGCAAATAAACTAGTCACAAATTTCATCAATGAAAATTTAAATGGTAATATTTCTTACGTCAAATTGAAAGGCTTCAGATATCGGTTGCCTATGAAGAAATTGAGTTGTTTTCGTAACTGCCTCTAGGGTGTCGTTACTGTGATCAAAGGCTAGCTGAACATTCGTGAAGGATGAAATTCTGACTAGAAATAATAACTTTCCTTAAATTCTGCTACTCAACTGTCACTGCTGACAGAACATCACAACCAAAATGAATTTGTATGTAGGAAATATATAGTAAGTATTTTTGCTGATATAACTGATGAGCCCAGACATAATGATAATGCTTCAGGCAACCTTTATTTAAGGTATAAAATTTTATCATCAGGACTGAGTTTCTCTCTTATGATCTCATGACTCTATTTTCTCCCATTTAGACTATACAGCCAAAATACAAACAGTATATATAAAAGATGTGAATAATGCATGAACTTAAAAATAGTAATGTTAGTAAGTTCAGGAAAACAAAAAAGTATGACAAACATGCATGGAAGTACGGAAAATTTCAAGACTTTAGAATCTAGAAAAAAGGATAAAATTGATATCCTAAAACTAAAAAACTCAACAGGTAGCTTCAATAGCATATTAGATATTCCAGAAGCTCAAAGAATCTCAAGCAGCATAAATGCAATAACAAACAAAATCAACAACAATAAAACATTCTACCATGGCACATTTTAATTAAATTAAAAAAAAAAAAAGACCTATACACTCATAAAAGCAGACAGAGGGAAAAAGGTGTATTGTCTTCAAAAGAGCAAAAGTAAGACTGATGGCTGACTTTTCAACAGAAATGACAAAAATCAGAAAGCAATCAAAAATAGTTATAAATATAAATGAATATAAAAGGGAAATACAGAAAAAATACTATTTTCTAAAATTCTAAATTAAACAAAAGTATCATTAAACATTGAGAATAAACAAATGTTTTCAGGGGGAAAAAAACACTTTGTTTTGATTTTCACCATCAGAACCTATACTAGAGTAATACTAAAGAGAATTCTTCTAGGAGACAGAACGGAAACCCTGAGAGAACAGAAATTCAGGAATAAATATGTGCATATTTTTCTGAGCATTAATGGGATTGACAGTACAGAGGAATCAGGTATCACTAACATTGTACCATGAAAACCAGAAAGTCAGAAGTCCCAAATACAAACTTAGTAAAACACAGTCCAGTACTGACATAAAACATATTTTGATGACTTGCCATCTTGCAAAATTAATATCATTTCTTCCTTATATTGATTTAAAAATCAGAAATTGACCCTCACAGCATTTCTGTAAGGCCAGAAATTATTTTCATGTATAGCTGAAAATCTAGGCATAAATCCAGGAAGTGAATAGCCAAAGTTTTACACCAAATTGCTAATTGAACTGAGATGAGAATTAAGATCTCCTTACCTTTGTGGCATAGCTGATTGCGAGGTATGGCCAAATTGTGCCCTCATGATATCAGTAAGTATAATACTGATGTGTATATTTTTTCCAAATAACTTTTTGTTCATCCTCTCAATTTATCTCATACTGGTCTTGCATTGTTCTAATACCAGTATTAGAGAGACATTTGGAGGTTTGCCCATGTTTACACTGTTAGAAAGTAGAATAATCAGGAATGAAACCTGTTAATACTGATTTCTTGCACCAACATTAGTCTTATTAAAATAGCAGAATATAAAGCAAAAAGAAAATGAGCTGTAAGAGTCAGTTACTTGGATTAAGTGTCTGAGACACTCTGAATCATCTCATTTACTGTGACAATATTTCTCTATACCTACAATTTTATTATCTTCATCTTCTGATTCCATAGTTCTGCGTGAGTAGGTCCAGAGAACATAAGAGCGCATGTCACTACCAGAAGAATTCCAGATATAATTTGGCAAGAGAAAATAGGGCACTTTCATTTAGTAAATTGCTCTTAATCGCTGTCTTATTTTGTGTACAATATGATATTTTCCTCTGAATAAATCATATGCATTTCCTTATAAGAACATGCAAACTATCATGACTTATGAAGTCCCAAGTTTTTAATTTCCTGAGGATGATAATGTAAAAAGTCCTTTCTTGCTGCCACTAGTAGTTGTGAATATATTCATGTTATTATTGTTTCAAGGCTTTAAAAATTCCACTATTATTACTGAATTAAAATATATCAGTCATAGCAAGGAAATTATTTTTATTAAGAAGGGACTGTAGCACTTAGAGATATGAAGAGAGAAGAGATGCTGATATTGAGGAGAATCATCTCAGTGACCAGCAATGACTAGTAGCGGGGAAGGTAAATACTGAATTCACAAAGAATATAATAGAGTGTAAGAATCTGAACTCTTGAGTTTGACTGCTTTGTGATAAAAATGGGGAAGAAATTGTAGAACTTTAAATAGACCTTGCCAGAGATGGGGAGAGAGTTGCAGCAAACTAATACAGAGACAACTAGGTTAGTTTTTACATTTCCTCTGTGTGTTACTTTAATTTCTTTGGCTTGTTTATCAGTCTCTGGTAACGTTGATCTCAGCTTGCTAAATTCCAATTTTAAGCTTTCACATTACTCAAACAGTGACTCATTATTTTTCCTCCAGCAGGTTTTCCCTGATCAGCACATACACACACCCAACCATTAACCTTTCCCACATACATCATACATATGATATCAGACTGGAGTTCTATTTATTTTCACTTTGATATTTGCATATTGCATCACAAACCAGGCATTACCTCAAATTATTGAATCCTGCATTCCTTCCAATATAAGAAATATGTAAAGATAAAACTTACAAACTCCCTTATATAAATACATTTACACTCTATACATTTGCCATCTATTAGGAGCTAAAAGGCAGATCTGGAATTCTGGAAGTCGGAACCCTAATGTAACTGATGTTTCCATCCTAAATTCAAAGATCTGAACTCAAACACTGACTTCCAAAAATCTTCAGGTGATATATAAACATTCAATAATTAATCTGCATAGATTAACTGTTTTTAATAAGGTTTACAAGGCCAAGATGAAAATCATTACTTTTAATATAGGCATGGCCACAGAGCAAGTAGAATCTATCTTAGTTCTACTAATAAGGGTAAAGAATAAGGAAACAATAACCTATTTCTAATATTGTTGCCTATTTTCTTTTGAAACTATATGTAGTTCATGGAATCAGTAGCTTGGATACTGATCCAGCTGGGCAATTTAATTCCAGATTTAAAAATTGTTTATATATATATATATATATATATATATATATGTATGTATATATATATACATGTATATATATACACACACACATATATAGATACATATATATATTCATTTGTTGAGTGATTCAGAGGTAACAGATGAATAAATACACGACAACAGAATAACAGATTATTCATGCCCATATTTAGATCTTATAAAGAGATAATAATATTCTTATATATCACACCATATATATCCACTGATAAAAAAATTAAGAAAAATTTTGTAACATAGTTAAAACAGTTACATATTTAATACCTCACTCATATGATTCCATTCATTTATTCTTTCAACAAATATTAATTGAGCCCCTACTGTGTGCTAGCTACTGATTGAAATACTAGACAAAAAACAATTTTGAATGCAATTATGGCCCCTAGACTTATGAAAGAATTGCATTTCTGTGAGGAAGAAGACCAAAAAAAGCAAGAAAGGAGGACAATACAAAATAATTTAATGTTATCAAAATTACTAAGAAAGAGACAAAGAAACAATTGCAAAAAGAATAGCATTGGCTGGCAGGTTATAGCTATCAGGGAATGTCTCTCTGAGTCAGTGCCACTGAAGGTAAGTTTTACAGAATGAGAAAAAGCTCATGACAAATGAAACAAAGTGCATCTCAAACCTATAGTACAGAATATCCAAAGGCTATGGAATTGGAAAACTCATTGTATTCAAGGAATTTAAAACAGAGTGGCTGGGCAAGGGTGGGTTTAATGATAAAGAGAGAGACACAAATGAATTGCCCAATGTAACTGACAGCCTGTGCCTTACGCCTCATGTGGCTCACGTACAAAAAAATACAGAGAACATCAAATTTGGGATCCAAAAGATTATAAACCGTAATGATGAGGAAATGTAAAGTCCATCATATGATTGAAGGCACTGGAGATGTTTAGCCTATAGAGGTAATATTCAGAAAAGCATGGTGCTTGCCTGTTAGATATAGTAATATAAAATATACGTCAGACTGTCATAGGCTTGTATGAAGGTTTTCCAACTGTGATAACTAGGGACACTGTGCAGACATTTTAGTCAGAGATTTGGGGATATTACAAGGAGGAGGCTCTGGCTGAAGAGATGCTCCTTTGAGACATTTTCCTTTTCTTATACCATGTTAGGTTAATACTTAATAATAAAATTGCGTTTGCCCCAACTATGAGTCGCCTTATATTTTGCATGTTTTATATTATTTGTTACTCAGAACAATCCTACCATTATACTTACAAGGAACTGATGCACGTACATGTTAAATTATTATCCAGATGACATATGGAGACACTCTCCTCTTATAATGAATATATAATTGGAGTAAACACCAAAATCCATAACTTGTGGATTTACCTCTAAGGGTTCTGCAAATTTCCACATGTACTTTTAATTTTAAGATTTTTTTTTTTGATGTGGACCATTTTTAAAGTCTTTATTGAATTTGTTACAATATTGCCTTTGTTTCATGTTTTGATTTTTTGGCCATGAGGCATGTGGGATCTCAGCTCCCCAACCAGGGATCAAACCGCCACCCCCTGCATTGGAAGGTAAAGTCTTAACCACTGGACCGTCATGGAAGCCCCCAACTTGTACTTTCATATGCAACACATTAACTCAGATGTGAAAGATGTGAAATACAGCCTCCATTTAATTTACATGGATACAACCCAACATCCATATACACAAAGTAAACATAATTGAATATTACAGACTTCATTAAAAATTAGAGAAATAAAGGGAAAGAAAAAAGTTTCATTGGTACCAAAAAATTACAGACATAATTTCAATTAGAATAAAGATAACATTACTTTTAAAATATCCTTTGTCCAATGACCGAAGAACCACAAAGCAGTTTTGAGTATATCTTTAACCCCTACATGTTCCAAGCTTTTTCAAAATTGCTACTCATCTTTTAGTTATTTGGGTGTCTGCCAATCACCCTTCTCTTGAGGTTTCAATATTTCTACCTAACTTCTCAATGTATTTGAAAATACTCTCTCCCAAGGAACATTTCTAGCCCCAGTCCTGTGTTTGTGTTTATAGAAGAATGTATACTACAGATTGTTGTTTGATTTGTTTTCTTTGGTTTCTTAACATTGCCTAAATTCACATAACTGATGCATGGCAAAGTGATTTTATTTCCAGATCTATCTAGTAAAAAATAGTTCCAATACTAAATTTCTTAAAAAGGATTGTAACTCATGGGTGTGTTTCTTCATCTCCCACTCATCACTCAACACATTCTGATCATCCTGCCTCCGCAGCTTGAGGGAGTCTGCTTGGATTGTCAATGGCTTCTTTTATTCTAAATCCAACAGAAACTTTTGAGTCCTCAATAGTACTGAGTCTGAGCAGTATTTGACAAAGTGAACCATACATTCAAAATACTTAAAAATATGACTTTCATAATAAGTTATCTTCCTGGCTTGTATATTTTTTGACCACTCAAATGAATGCTGGATTTAACTGGGGCTCTGTACCTGACAACTCCTTTCTATTATTGCTCTACTCTTCCTACTCTTATTATATATTATAAGGTTATAGAATATTACATATTATATTATAAGTTTACTCTTATATATTCTCACAGCATCATCATCATGTTTGCTAATAATCTCCAAACACGTATCTTTATCTCAAAATTCTATCTTGGCTTAAGGACAAAGTTTAACATAATATATAAAAATCTTAAGTTTTTTTTTTATATTTATCCCTCAAATTCATGCTTTATCCAGTAAGGCCTGACTGAGCAATTAGACCCACCCTTGATCCAGGCACTCAGGGAAGAACTATAAAGACATCATGAACTCTTCTAAAACTTTTTCCTATCAATGAACATTTAGTTGATTTTATCATTGAAATATCTTAAAATATATCTACAAATACTTCCATACAGTTCAACATAGGCATTCTTGACAAACTCTACCTTTTGCAAAATCATGCACTGATAAAAACACAGATTATGGGGAAAACAGGATTAATGATAGACCACTCAAAACCTATGCAATTTTGTTTACCAGAGTATTAACAGTATCAACTCAAAACCTATGCAATTTTGTTTACCAGAGTATTAACAGTACTTCAGAAATAACTTGAATAATTCAGGCTGGCACAGCTTAAAATAACTGGGGGCTGTCTCATATATTAAAAATATTGTGTGTGTGTGTGTGTGTGCTTGTGCACATGCATATATACATTCACAGTAGAAATACTAGCTTGTAGCTAGTCAACTATCTCTAAGGTGGGTACAGAAAGAAGTGCAACCTTTTTCAGGAACTGTTTACCATACAAGCCGGAGATCAGGTTCAGCCACTCATTTTTAAAAAAAAATAAACTTCTTACTTTAAGATAATCATAAATATGCAGTTGTAAGAAATAATGTAGAGAGATTCCGTGTACTCTTTGCCCAGTTTCCCCAAATGATAATACTTTGCAAAATAAGAGTTCAGGGCTTCCCTGGTGGCGCAGTGGTTGAGAGTCCGCCTGCCGATGCAGGGGACACGGGTTCGTGCCCCGGTCCGGGAAGATCCCACATGCCACGGAGTGGCTGGGCCCGTGAGCCATGGCTCCTGAGCCTGCGCGTCCGGAGCCTGTGCTCCGCAATGGGAGAGGCCACAACAGTGAGAGGCCCGTGTACCGCCAAAAAATAAAATAAAATAAAAAATAAGAGTTCAACATCAGAATCACGATATTGGCATTAGTACATTCGAGACACAGCGCATTTCTATCACCACAAAGATCCCTAATTTCATTCATTTTCCTCCTGCCCACACCCCTTCTTTAAACTGTGGCAATTGGTAATCTGTTTTCTATTTCTATATTTATACATAAAACATAATTATAGTATAATAACATTTCATGCTATTTATGTATGTTAATATAGTATAATAAGATTTCAAAAATGTTATGTAAATGGAATCATAGAATATTTAACATTTTGGGATTGGCTTTTTTATACAGGATGATTTTCTGGGAATGTGTTTGTGTAAGTTGTTGCATGTATCAATTTTTTTCCCATTTAGTGTTAAGTATATTCCATGGACTGGATGCATTACAGAACCTTCATACCTTGAAGGACATTTGGGTACTTTCCACTTATGCCTACTGCAAGTAAAGTTACTATAGACATTCTTGTATAGGGTTTTGTGTGAACATAAGTTTTTATTTCTTTGGGATAAAGGCTCAGGACTTTAATTTCTGGATCATACAGTAATTGCATTTTTTTGGAAAGAAACAGACAATGTATATTGCAGAGCTGCTATACTATTTTAAATTATGCCGATGTATATGTGGCTCAGTTTTACTGAATCCTCACCAGCATTTGATGTTGTCACTATATTTTATTTTAGCCATTCTGATAGGTATGTAGGTTTTAATTTGAATTTCCCTACTGGCTAATTAAATTGAACATCTTTTCATGTGCTTATTTGACACTTGTACATCTTCTTCACTTTATGCCTTTTGCTCATACTCTAATTGGATTGTTTGCTTTTTATTATTGAATTTTGAGAGTGCTTTATAAATTCTAGATATTCATCCATTGTTGAATATGTGGTTTGGAAACATTTCTCTCACCTTGTAATTTATCTCCTTAACATCTCCTTGTTTCTTTACCTCTCTCACAGAGGAAAAGTTTTTAATTTTGTGGAATCTAATTTATGACTTTTTGCTTTTATATATCATGCTTTTGGTGTCAAGTCTAAAAAGACTTTGCCTAGCCTTAAGTCCTAAAGATTTTCTTCTGTTTTTGTTTTCCCTAAAAGTTTCAGAATTTCACATTTTACATTTATGTCTATAATCTATTTTGAGTTAATTTTTGTACAAAGTGTGAAAGTTAGGGCACAGCTCACTTTCTTGCCTATGACTCTCCAAATGATCCAGCACTATTTGTTGAAAATGCCATATTTTCTCAGTGAATTAGTTCTAAAACTTTATCAAAAAAATCAACTGGGCATATTTATATGATTTTATGTCTGTGTTCTCTACTCTTCTAACTTTGATCTATATGTTTATCCCTCTGCCTATAAACCACAGTCTTGTATTTTGCAGCTATATGATAAGTCTTGAAATTTTCATTTTCATTCAGTTCAATGTATTCTTTTATTTCCCTTGAGACTTCTTCTTTGGCTCACGGGTTATTCAGAAATGTTTAGTTTCAAGTATTTGGAAATTTTCCTGTCTTCCTCTTAGTGATTTTTAGCTTGATTCCATTGTGTTTTTGAGAATGCACTCTGTATGATTTCAGTTCTCCTACACTGTTGAGACTTATTTTATGGCCCTAGATACAGTCTATCTTAGTAAATACTCAATGGGCACTTGAAGAGAAGATATATCCTGCCATTGTTCAGTAGGATGTTCCATCAATGCTGATTAGACTTTGTTCATATATTTTGGAGTTCTGTTGTTAGATGTATATACAGGTAGGATTACTATTCCTGGTGGATTGACTCTTTTATCATAATATAAAATTCTTGTCTCTGAAAAACCGGGGACCTCAAAACATCATTCCTCGGGTTCCAGAGCACCTGGTTGGTCTGCCTATTTCTCTCCACCTTTCAGAGTTTTCTTAAGTTCATTTTATATACAATTGCTGGGGCTTTTAGTTATACTTAGTCAAAAGAATAGGAAAATGTATGTTACTCTAAATTCCCAGAAATAGAAATATCAGGCACTCATTTTAACTTTCTTAGAGCTGAAAAGTGCCTGTTTATGCAGCAGACAGAGGAATTTCTCTTTCTTGCTTAAAGCTATTTTTCCATTCCCACTATTATGGCTCTATGAATACAGGAAAAAACTGATATGAAAAAATACAAACTCTATGTTATATGGACACAATTCTTCTATTTAACTACTTGGATGAGCTAATTTATGTTATAGAAACACACACTGTAACAAGACAGATCAGGTTTTCTTCTGTCCACTGACTTAACACTTGGTTCAAGTTCTCTTTACCTCTCGTTCCCAGGGAGAACTAAAAGAGAACGTTTACAAATGTAAGTATGATTACAGCCCTCCCATGTATTACGCTTAGAATAAATTGCAAAACAGAAGACCCCGAATCATCTTTCTCTACATATTCTAACATTACATTCTTGGTAAAAATGTCTGTCTTTCTATAGCTCAGAAACATGCTAAACTGTGTTAGTTCCTGGAATATTCAGAGTTCTTTTGTACCTCAGGATCTCTGAATATGACTTTCCCCATATTTGAAATGCTCGCAGATTTACATTGCCTACTTTGATTCACCCTTTAGGTACCAAATTAACAATAAATATCTTAGAAAAACCACCATGGTATCCAAGATTTGATTATTTAACTTTCTATACATTAAGATGCTCTTCTTTGTTTTTCTCAACCCACACATTCACTTGATACCCTGAGGCCTAAGTTCCCCAGCTGACCTTTTTAATGGCCCTTTCTTCCAGAACCACAGGTATAATAATGAGTACACACCACACGGTTGGTCCTAAGGCGCCTTGGGCTCCTCGTCTGACACTGTTTCCAAGAAATAGCAAGGAGCTCAGTCAGCTTCACTAAGCTCTTCATACAGTAGGTGGAGAAAAAGAAACAATGATGCAGGCACATACATACACGCACACACTCATGCACACACTCATGCATACAAAACACCTAAGCACTCATGCATATCCTTGGGCCAGATTTTCTTCATGGTAGGTGCAGGGTGTCTAGAATTCACCCCAGGAGACTACTGCTTCCTGTTCCTTGAGCCTCAGGGCATGACTCTATCTTTCTGATCCGCCCATCTGTCACCATGCTAGCTCCTTCAAAGAATCCCTTCCATCAGGAAATATTCTCCTCATTTGAACACCTTGGGGGACGGCTGAGGGTCATCAAAAAGGCAGAGGTCATGTCTCTGGTTAACTGCTGTAGCACAGCTTTTAGCACAGCTGCTAAACTGTCAAGAAATAATTATTAAATGATGGAATTAAAAAACCAATGAAAGAAATAAAATAGGACTAAATAACTAAGCTTTCACACATTCGCTCTTCTTAACTTTCAGGGATGTTAATGAAATTGGGAGTGACATAAGATCTTCAAATTAAATATGGAAAATTGAATGTACTTTGTTATTCCAGCTCCATTTCCTTCTGAAACTTCACTAAAATTGCAGTAAGATAAATTTTTAAAAAGGCATGAACCAAAAGGTCAAAAAGAATGAAATGAGAGATAAGAGAAGGAAATAAGTGTATTTCAAAAAAAAATTTGGAAGCAGGAGAATGGAGTAATGGTGGAAACCATGCTGACAACAGTAGATTTAGGTAAAGCATGCACACCACAGGATCTCCAACCCTTTACTCCCCCTGCTTCACACACACACAGAATGCTCAAAGCCAAACAATCATAAGAAAGAAAAGTACAATTCTTTGGGAAAACGGATCTCCAAAAAAAAGAAAAAAGTAGCTATAGTTCTTTAACATTCCTCAATGGCATGTTCAGTGGACAGCAATGGATAAACCACCATTCCAGGGCTTCCCTGGTGGCGCAGTGGTTGGGAATCCGCCTGCCGATGCAGAGGACACGGGTTCGTGCCCCGGTCCGGGAAGATCCCACATGCCGCCGAGTAGCTGGGCCCGTGAGCCATGGCCGCTGGGCCTGCGCGTCTGGAGCCTGTGCTCCGCGGAGGGAGAGGCCACAACAGTGAGAGGCCCTCGTACCGCAAAAAATAAAAAAAAAAAAACCCACCATTCCATCATGTTAGATCCTCATTATTAAATATGAATATGAAAGAATAAAAAATATTTGTGAAAAGTCTCTATCCTGACATATCAAGGACAAAAAAAAAATCAATCTGAAATATGTTAGGACAACGAAAAAATACTGTAAAATTTGAAATATATATTTATTATATAAAGTTTTTTTTCAAAAAAGAAGAGAAGATACTGCATTATTAAAACACAGAAGAGTCTACGGAAAAAAGAAAGTCAAATAATTAGAATAATAAAGTGCTTTTCAGAATAAAAATATGAGATCAACAAAGACAAATTCAAAAAACGGGATAAAAAAAGATTAAAGAAATCTTCTGAGAAATAAGACAAAATTAAAAAGCAGTGAACTATCAGTGAAAGAAATTTAGAAAATTATTTTAAGAGATTCAATATCAATAATATAAATTTAAAGAAAAAGAGGAAATTACATAGATGTAAACTATCAAATAAATTACACCAGATTGTTTTTGAGTACTGAAGTTATCAATGTTGAAATTGAAATAACTTTCTGTGTACTGTACACAATTAGTGAAACACACATACACACACATCCATTTGCATCATTATGGATTTTTAGAACATAGGAATCAGAATGATAAATTCTCATTGGTAACAAGATGTAAAAGAAATAGAACACTAACTCTAAACATCTAAGCAGGACTACATATAATAAAGCTACAGAAAACAAAACCTGGGAGGTACCCAAATGTCCAAAGTCAAGTAGGTAAATACAGTGGGATACAGCCACGTATTGGATTACTGTGTAGTAGTAATAGTACATATTATAATTCCATATAATATAATCTGACAAAAATAACTTAGAGATAATAGAGTCAGAAAAAAATAATATATACTCTTTTCAACTCTTTTTGTCTATGAAAAGTACAAAAGATATAAAACTGATCTATTGTGCTAGAAGTTAGGATAAAAGTAATGCTATGAAAAAGTGACTAAGGAATAGCACAAGGGGGTACTTCCAGGGTTCAAGACGTCTTTTCTTGATCTAGATGCTTACTGCATATGATTGCTTAACGTGTGAATATTCATTAACATATACATTTAGAGTGGGTCACCAGGTCTTCGCACCTAGTCCGCCCACCCAGAGGGCTGCACCCGGTGCCGCCTGGGCCCACACAGACAAGTGGATTCGAACTTCACACTCCCGGGCCGACCCCATGCGAAACAACCTGGAGGCCCGAAAAAAGAGGTGGAGGGGGGAAGACAGCAGAAGAGTAAGATGCGGAGATCAACTTCCTCCCCAAAGATACATCAGAAATACATCTACACGTGGAACAACTCCTACAGAACACCTACTGAACGCTGGCAGAAGACCTCTGACCTCCCAAAAGGCAAGAAACCCCCCTCACGTACCTGGTTAGGGCAAAAGAGAAAAGAATAAACAGAGACAAAAGAATAAGGATGTGACCTGCAGCAGTGGGAGAGAGCCGTGAAGGAGAAAAGGTTTCCACACACTAGAAACCCTTTCGCGGGCGGAGACAGCGGGTGGCAGAGGGGGAAGCTTCGGAGCCGCGGAGGACGGCTCAGCCACAGGGGTGCGGGGGGCAAAGCAGAGAGATTCCCGCACAGAGGATCGGTGCCGACCAGCACTCACCAGCCCGAGAGGCTTGTGTGCTCACCCGCCACCGGGGCGGGCGGGGCTGGGAGCTGAGGCTCCGCTTCGGTGGGAGTGCAGGGAGAGGACCGGGGTTGGCGGCGTGAACACAGCCTGAAGGGGTTACTGCACCACGGCTAGCCGGGATGGAGTCTGGGGAAAAGTCTGGACCTGCCGAAGAGGCAAGAGACCTTTTCTTCCCTCTGTTTACAGGCGCACAAGGAGACGGGATTAAGAGCACTGCTTAAAGGAGCTCCAGAGACGGGCACGAGCCGCGGCTAACAGCGCGGACCCCAGAGACGGGCATGAGATGCTAAGGCTGCTGCTGCTGCCACCAAGAAGCCTGTGTACGAGCACAGGTCACTATCCACACATCCCCTCCCAGGAGCCTGTGAAGCCCGCCACTGCCAGGGTCCCGTGATCCAGGGACAACTTCCACAGGAGAACGCACGGCGCGCCCCAGGCTGGTGCAACGTCACGCCGGCCTCTGCCGCCGCAGGCTCGCCCCGCACTCGGTACCCCTTCCTCTCCCCAGCCTGAGTGAGCCAGAGCCCCTGAATCAGCGGCTCCTTTAACCCGGTCCTGTCTGAGTGAAGAACAGACGCCTTCCAGCGACCTACAAGCAGAGGCGGGGCCAAATCCAAAGCTGAGCCCCGGAAGCTGTGCAAACAAAGAAGAGGAAGGGAAATCCCTCACAGCAGCCTCAAGAGCAGCGGATTAAATCTCCACAATCAACTTCATGTACCTGCCTCTGTGGAATACATGAATAGACACCGAATCATCCTAAATTAAGGAGGTAGACTTTGAGAGCAAGATTTATGATTTTTTTCTCCTTTGCCTCTTTTTGTGAGTATGTATGTGTATGCTTCTGTTTGAGATTATGTCTGTATAGCTTTGCTTCCACCATTTGTCCTAGGGTTCTGCCCGTCCGTTTTTTTTTTTTTTTTTAATTTTGTTTTTACTTAAAATTTTTTTTCTTAATATTTTTCATTTTACCTTTATTTTATTTTGTTTTATCCTCTTTCTTTCTTTTTTTCTTTCTATTTTTTCTCCCTTTTATTCTGAGCCATGTGGATGACAGGCTCTTGGTGCTGCAGCCAGGAGTCAGTGCTGTGCCTCAGAGGTGGGAGAGTCAACTTCAGGACACTGGTCCACAAGAGACCTCCCAGCTCCATGTAACATCAAACGGTGAAAATCTCCTAGAGATCTCCATCTCAACACCAACACCCGGCTTCACTCAATAACCAGCAAGCTACAGTGCTGGACACCCTATGCCAAACAACTAGCAAGACAGGAACACAACCCCACCCAGTATCAGACAGGCTGCCAAAAATCATAATAAGTCAACAGACACCCCAAACACACCACCAGAGATGGACCTGCCCACCAGAAAGACAAGATCCAGCCTCATCCACCACAACACAGGCACTAGTCCCCTCCACCAGAAAGCAGACACAACCCACTGAACCAACTTTAGCCACTGGGGACAGACACCAAAATCAACGGGAACTACGAACCTGCAGCCTGCAAAAAGGAGACCCCAAACACAGTAAGATAAGCAAAATGAGAAGACAGAAAAACACACAGCAGATGAAGGAGCAAGATAAAAACACACCAGACCTAACAAATGAGGAGGAAATAGGCAGTCTAACTGAAAAAGAATTCAGAATAATGATAGTAAAGATGATCCAAAATCTTGGAAATAGAATAGACAAAATGCAAGAAACATTTAACAAGGACCTAGAAGAACTAAAGATGAAACAAGCAACAATGAAAAACACAATAAATGAAATGAAAAATACTCTAGAAGGGATCAATAGCAGAATACCTGAGGCAGAAGAACAGATAAGTGACCTGGAAGATAAAATAGTGGAAATAACTACTGCAGAGCAGAATAAAGAAAAAAGAATGAAAAGAACAGAGGACAGTCTCAGAGACCTCTGGGACAACATTAAACTTCTTCCAGAAGAGGAAGAGAAAATGAAAGGGACTGAGAAAATATTTGAAGAGATTACAGTTGAAAACTTCCCTAATATGGGAAAGGAAATAGTTAATCAAGTCCAGGAAGCACAGAGAGTCCCATACAGGATAAATCCAAGGAGAAATACGCCAATACACATATTAATCAAACTGTCAAAAATTAAATACAAAGAAAACTTATTAAAAGCATCAAGGGAAAAACAACAAGTAACATACAACGGAATCCCCATAAGGTTAACAGCTGATCTTTCAGCAGAAACTCTTCAAGTCAGAAGGGACTGGCTGGACATATTTAAAGTGATGAAGGAGAAAAACCTGCAACCAAGATTACTCTACCCAGCAAGGATCTCATTCAGATTTGATGGAGAAATTAAAAGCTTTACAGAAAAGCAAAAGTTGAGAGAGTTCAGCACCACCAAACCAGCTTTACAACAAATGCTAAAGGATCTTCTCTAGGCAAGAAACAAAGAGAAGGAAAAGACCTATAATAACAAACCCAAAACAATTAAGAAAATGGGAATATGAACATACATATCAATAATTACCTTAAATGTAAATGGATTAAATGCTCCCACCAAAAGACACAGACTGGCTGAATGGATACAAAAACAAGACCCATATATATACTGTCTACAAGAGACCCACTTCAGACCTAGAGACACATACAGACTGAAAGTGAGGGGATGGAAAAAGATATTCCATGCAAATGGAAATCAAAAGAAAGCTGGAGTAGCAATTCTCATATCAGACAAAATAGACTTTAAAATAAAGACTATTAGAAGACACAAAGAAGGACACTACATAATGATCAAGGGATTGATTCAAGAAGAAGACATAACAATTGTAAACATATATGCACCCAACACAGGAGCACCTCAATACATAAGGCAAATACTAACAGCCATAAAAGGGCAAATCGACAGTAACACATTCATAGAAGGGGATTTTAACACCCCACTTTCACCAATGGACAGATCATCAAAATGAAAATAAATAAGGAAACACATGCCTTGAAATGACACATTAAACAAAATGGACTTAATTGATATTTATAGGATATTCCATCCAAAAACAACAAAATACACATTTTTCTCAAGTGCTCAGGGAACATTCTCCAGGATAGATCATATCTTGGGTCACAAATCAAGCCTTGGTAAATTTAAGAATATTGAAATTGTATCAAGTATCTTTTCCGACCACAACACTATGAGACTAGATATCATTTACAGGAAAAGATCTACAAAAAATACAAACACATGGAGGCTAAACAATACACTACTTAATAACGAAGTGATCACTGAAGAAATCAAAGAGGAAATCAAAAAATACCTAGAAACAAATGACAGTGGAGACACGACGACCCAAAGCCTACGGGATGCAGCAAGAGCAGTTCTAAGAGGGAAGTGTATAGCAATCCAATCCTACCTTAAGAAACAGGAAACATCTCAAATAAGCAACCTAACCTTGCACCTAAAGCAATTAGAGAAAGAAGTACAAAAAACCGCCAAACTTAGCAGAAGGAAAGAAATCATAAAGATCAGATCAGGAATAAATGAAAAAGAAATGAAAGAAACGATAGCAAAGATCAATAAAACTAAAAGCTGGTTCTTAGAGAAGATAAACAAAATTCATAAATCATTAGCCAGACTCATCAAGAAAAAAAGGGAGAAGACTCAAATGACTAGAATTAGAAATGAAAAAGGAGAAAGAACAACTGACACTGCAGAAATACAAAAGATCATAAGAGATTACTACAAGCAACTATATGCCAATAAAATGGACAACCTGGAAGAAAAGGACAAATTCTTAGAAATTCACAACCCACCAAGACTGAATCAGGAAGAAATAGAAAATATGAACAGACTGATCACAAGCACTGAAATTGAAACTGTGATTAAAAATCTTCCAACAAACAAAAGCCCAGGACCAGATGGCTTCACAGGCGAATTCTATCAAACATTTAGAGAAGAGCTAACACCTATCCTTCTCAAACTCTTCCAAAATATAGCAGAGGGAGGAACACTCCCAAACTCAATCTACGAGGCCACCATCATCCTGATACCAAAAACTGACAAATATGTCACAAAGAAAGAAAACTACAGGACAATATCACTGATGAACATAGATGCAAAAATCCTCAACAAAATACTAGCAAACAGAATCCAGCAGCACATTAAAAGGATTATACACCATGAGCAAGTGGGGTTTACTTCAGGAATGCAAGGATTCTTCAATATATGCAAATAAATCAATGTGATACACCATATTAACAAATTGAAGGAGAAAGACCATATGGTCATCTCAATAGATGCAGAGAAAGCTTTTGAAAAAATTCAACACCCATCTATGATAAAAACCCTACATAAAGTAGGCATAGAGGGAACTTTCCTCAACGTAATAAAGACCATATATGGCAAACCCACAGACAACATCGTCCTCAATGGTGAAAAACTGAAAGCATTTCCACTAAGATCAGGAACAAGACAAGGTTGCCCACTCTCAACACTCTTATTCAACATAGTTTTGGAACTTTTAGCCACAGCAATCAGAGAAGAAAAGGAAATAAAAGGAATCCAAATCAGAAAAGAAGTAAAGCTGTCACTGTTTGCAGATGTCATGATACTAAACATAGAGAATCCTAAAGATGCTAACAGAAAACTACGAGAGGTAACCAATGAATTCGATAAAATAGCAGGATACAAAATTAACGCACAGAAATCTCTGGCATTCCTATACACTAATAATGAAAAACCTGAAAGTGAAATCAAGAAAACACTCCCATTTACGACTGCAACAGAAAGAATAAAATATCTAGGAATAAACCTACCTAAGGAGACAAAAGACCTGTATGCAGAAAAGTATAAGACACTGATAAAAGACATTAAAGATGATACAAATAAATGGAGAGATATACCATGTTCTTGGATTGGAAGAATCAACATTGTGAAAATGACTCTACTACCCAAAGCAATCTACAGATTCCAATGCAATCCCCGTCAAACTACCACTGGCATTTTTCACAGAACTAGAACATAAAATTTCACAATTTGTAAGGAAACACAAAAGACCCCAAATAGCCAAAGCAATCTTGAGAACGAAAAACAGAGCTGGAAATCAGACTCCTTGACTTCAGATTATACTACAAAGCTACAGTAATGAAGACAGTACGGTACTGGCACAGAAACAGAAATACAGATCAATAGAACAGGATAGAAAGCCCAGAGATAAACCCACACACATATGGTCACCTTATCTTTGATAAAGGAGGCAGGAATGTACAGTGGAGAAAGGACAGCCTCTTCAATAAGTGGTACTGGGAAAACATGACAGGTACATGTAAAAGTATGGGATTAGATCACTCCCTAACACCATACACAAAAATAAGCTCATAATGGATTAAAGACCTAAATGTAAGGCCAGAAACTATCAAACTCTTAGAGGAAAACATAGGCAGAACACTCTATGACATAAATCATAGCAAGATCTTTTTTGACCCACCTCCTAGAGAAACGGAAATAAAAACAAAAATAATCAAATGGGATCTAATGAAACTTCAAAGCTTTTGCACAGCAGAGGAAACCATAAACAAGACCAAAAGACATCCTTCAGAATGAGAGAAAATATTTGCAAATGAAGCAACTGACAAAGGATTAATCTCCAAAATTTACAAGCAGCTCATGCAGTTCAATAACAAAAAAACAAACAACTCAAACCAAAAATGGGTAGAAGACCTAAATAGATATTTCTCCAAAGAAGATATACAGACTGCCAACGAACACATGAAAGAATGCTCAACATCATTAATCATTAGAGAAATGCAAATCAAAACTACAATGAGATATCATCCCACACCAGTCAGAATGGCTATCATCAAAAAATCTAGAAACAATAAATGCTGGAGTGGGTGTGGAGGAAAGGGAACACTCTTGCACTGCTGGTGAGAATGTGAATTGGTACAGCCACTATGGAGAACAGTATGGAGGTTCCTTAAAAAACTACAAATAGAACTACCATATGACCCAGCAATCCCACTACTGGGCATATATCCTGAGAAAACCATAATGCAAAAAGAGTCATGTATCAAAATGTTCATTGCAGCTTTATTTACAATAGCCCGGAGATGGAAACAACCTAAGTGCCCATCATCGGATGAATGGATAAAGAAGATGTGGCACATATATACAATGGAATATTACTCAGCCATAAAAAGAAACGAAATTGAGCTATTTGTAATGAGGTGGATGGACCTAGAGTCTGTCATACAGAGTGAAGTAAGTGAGAAAGAGAAAGACAAATACCGTATGCTAACACATATATATGGAATTTAAGAAAAAAAAATGTCATGAAGAACCTAGGGGTTAGACAGGAATAAAGACACAGGCCTACTAGAGAATGGACTTGAGGATATGGGGAGGGGGAAGGGTAAGCTGTGACAAAGTGAGAGAGTGGCATGGACATATATACACTACCAAACGTAAAATAGATAGCTGGTGGGAAGTAGCCGCATAGCACAGGGAGATCAGCTTGGTGCTTTGTGACCACCTAGAGGGGTGGGATAGGGAGGGTGGGAGGGAGGGGGACGCAAGAGAGAAGAGATATGGGAACATATGTATATGTATAACTGATTCACTTTGTTATAAAGCAGAAACTAACACACCATTGTAAAGCAATTATACTCCAATAAAGATGTAAAAACACACACACACACACACACAAAGATATACATTTATGTCTTTGCACATTTCTATGAAGTTTATACTTCATAGAAGTTTTTTTTTTAAAGGAACTACCAGAGTAGAGCAAATGGATATCCCTGGGGAATAGATGTGTAGTGAGCGTGAAGGATTATCAGATAAATGAGAGTAGGGTAGAAAATGTTAATTCTGTTGTCAAATGAAAAAATGAGGCAATCATTAACTTCAATTTAAAAACAAATATCATATAAGAAATGTAACTGAATCACAGTGTTCTATGATTATAATATTTATATAATCATAATAAAAAAACAGAATATTTCTTGATGAAAATGGTGATAATATTATAATTGGAGGATTGGTGATAGAAGCCCAGTGTGGAATTAGACATGAAAGACAAGAGATTATCATTCAAAATAAGAAACTAACACATAATTTCTAAAACAGAAATACCAAAAAATAATGATATAATATGGAAGAAAACTCTCAAAAAACAAACATTAAAAATTATGTAATCTTAGCAGCTGGAATTTATATTTAGGAATGATTAGACAAAGATCTGATATTTTTATTAGCCTAATAATAATTATTAATTTTTAAATGATGTGTATGTATTACCTTTATAAATAAATAATAATTTTTAAGATCATATCTAAAGAGAAGTCTAGTTGGATACTTAAAGCTACTCAATCTAAAATTTATGATTATTTTTAGAAAAAATTCTGTCGTTAACATTTTCTATTTTTTGTTTCATCATCCCAATTTGGTCTTAATATGAGCCATTTTAAGGGCTAGTGCAAAGCTGTACAAGTATTTTGAGAGTGAACAAAAGTTGATGTTTACATTGACTTGAGCTTTTTGAAAAAACAATGCTTGGCTAATGTTTGTTTTTAAAACATTAGTAACATTTTAATTTGTTACCATAATTGTCCTGCCCCCAAATAGGGTTAGAAATCTGGTTGAAATCTAGATGGCACTTTCAGACATTCTCATGTAGAAACATACTTTTTGGCAACTAAAAATGAAAGAAGGTGTCATGAAATAGTCATTTCTAGAAGGTAGAATCCTGTGGTTTGGATTTGAAGAAGTGATAAATATCAGTTACTTATTGGAAATAATGTATATGTGTTACAATAATGTCTGAAAGTGCAAAATATATTTTATTACTAATATGTATGTATTTTTCATTGTACATGTTCAATAGTGGGCATACTTTAAATTATTAAGTAATGTTCAGTCAAAAAAGCAAAGAAGAACACATAAATTGTTCCTTGTATAACTGGTGCTCAGGAGATAAGAGTTATGTTGTATTATTCTTAATGCAGAACCCACATTCGCTTAGGAGGAAAGAATTAAGGCAGGACTGGCTTAAAAAAATACTCTAGCTGTTAAAATAAATAACTTGGAAATGAGTTTGAAGTAGCTTCATACAGGCTCTTGAACCAGTTTGCTAAATATAAACACTTAATTCTGCTGCTTCTGCTAAAGGGCAATCCAGAGATGGCTTTGGTATCATTTAATAAATACTGCTTCAGAACAGCCAAAATGCCTTAGTCAATTTTCAGTCATAGAAGAGCAGATCTTATAAGTAATCGATGAGCCTTCACCAGTCACTGTATTTGACAAAAACAAACAAAACAAAACAAAACAAAAAAGATGAAAAAGACATGTTTCCTGACTTCACCTCACCTTAAAGAAGTCACCAACTTAGAAGCATAGAAAGACAAACAGTTGATCAAAAATCACTGTATAGTTTTAGTAAAAGGAATTCACAACACACTATGAGAGTACCAAAAATAAGTAATGTAATACCAAATAATAGACCCAGTGAATTATTAGGAGCAAAGGAATTTTCTGAAAAAGTGAAGCTAGTTCTAATTCTCAAAGGAAAAATTGTCTTTTCTGGACACATAGTAAAGTTGGAATTATTCCAGGCATGTGAGTATTCCAGGGGACATCACAAGTATAATCTTGGAGTTGAGAGAGTGTTTGTATGTTTGTAGGACTGGAGTAGAAATTCCTAGTTTACTATTGCTTGACCACAGACTTTAATACAAGAAGTGGCAGAAAACAAAATTGAAAAGGAGGCAGGAAACTTTGCAGAGGTACTTGAATCCAGAGCTTAGTTTCACTTTATCTTATGGGCATCAACCAGGAGATAAATTTCTGGCAGCAACAGAGAAGTTAACTTTGAGTACCACAATACAAGTACAGAAAACAACAGATGAAAGCTACACTAAGGGCCACAGTGATGAAGATGGAGAAAACAGGGACAACATAAGAAAGCTCAGCAGGACCAGGTAGTTGGTAAGATATAGAATATAAAAGAGAATGCGAGTTAAAGATAGCTTTCAGGCACCTGATTGGCTGATGCTGCCAGCTAATGAGAAAAAAATATGGTTAAAATGCAGAGATTGTGAGTTCAGTTTTAAACATACTGAGTTTTCTGAAAGAACTATCCAGCAGGAAGTTAGGACTGAGGGAATGGTACATATGGAAAGAGAGAGATATCAGTGTAAGAGTGAAAAGCAAATACCTGATAAATTAAATCACTAAGGAGTAGATAAACTTTCACATTGGCAAATCCTGGGGAAATAGTAATCTTTTAGAAGATAAGATAGGATACCCTATTGAGAAGGAATAAATAATCAGAAAAGTATAAGAAGAATGAGAAGATGAAATGTTGTAGACACCAAGGGAAAATTTTGAGTAGAATGGAGTGATTGAAACGTCCAGTGTAACAGAGATGTCCAGTAACCTAGGAATTGGACACTGTTTAACTTATTTAATAATTAGAAGCTCATCATTAGCAAAAATGAGAGCTGTTTAAGTAGAGATGTGATAGCTAAGGACAGGCTTCACGTTATCCCTAGAAAATTTTACATTCCCTCTCCTAAAATCTAGTGTTCACCTGACATTATGCATTATCTATTAACATTTGCTCTTGACTACTAATATATCCATTTATAGTAAACATGCCTTTCTCTTTTGCTTCATAAGAAACAGTAGTTTATAGTGGGTGTCAACAATTGTGAAGGATCTGAGCTTTTAGCATACAGGTAAAAACAAGTTACCCTGCCATAATTATAAGGATAATCAAAGAACAGATGTCATTCCTTCGTCAGAGTGACCTATAATAGGACTGTATTACACTCAGACCAATAGTAGTGGCCAGAGTGTCAGGATCTGCATTCAACACTATCCACTTCTACCTACACTATCTTGGGCTTTGGTGAATTTTCACAGAAATATGCCACCCCATTGACCAGTCTAATTAATCCGACCAAGAGAATCTAGAACCAAATTTATTTATTTTTCTGTATACAGTATTTAGTTAGGAACCTATCAATGGAGACTTCAAGAAGCAATAAGAAGTCAACTTGAAGTATTGACCTCAACCAGGCTTCCCAATTTAACACAAATGTTAAATTGTGAACAAATCTTTTAAACCTTCAGGATCTAACTTAGAGAGTCAGGTCGATTTCTCCCTAAGGTTTAGTATTGACCTCGACACTGATTTGAGATATTTATCTAGGTACTGCAGGATATGTTAGAGATTTACAGACTGTGTGCCATAAGGAGGAAGCCTAAGGTAACTCTATCACCCAGAACTACCCTGGACAGTGAGTTGAGACTGACCTGAATGCCTTCCACAGCTGAGGTGGAGCCACTGACAATTTTGGCTAAATTCAGGTTATTTTCTTGCCATGTCTCCTTAGCCTCCTGGAATATGTAATGGTTCCTCAGTCTTTCCTTGATTTTCATGACCTTGAAACTTTTGCTGTCATTTTTTTAGAACGACTCTCAACTTGAGCTTGATGGTATTTTTTATAACTATTAAAGTTATGCATTATTGGAAAGAAAACCACAGAATTGATGCATTTTTCTCAGTGCCTAAATGATGCTAAATCTTCTTTCTGACAATGCTAACTTAGAGAACTTGGTTAAGATAGTGTCAGTTTTCTCTACTGAATAGTTACTAACTATTCTTTTTGTAATTAATACGTATTTAGTTGAGGGGAGATACTTTGAGAAGATGCATGTATTCCATTTTTTCTTTAATTTCTGTTCACTGACCTAATAAACATTTTCAGATCTTGCCTGTGGGAAGTACTGTTGTGGAGTTTTAATGGTGACTTTATTCTTCCTTTATTTTTATACATTTATCATTATTTCTTTTCTGAGAAAGAGCTGTGCATTATCCCTATTTATATTACTTGATTATTTATTATCCAGTTATGGAACCATGAATGTTTATTTTGTTCTTTGACTTATAATTCAATACTATTTATCATTAATTCTAAAGTTGCTCCAAATACTTTCAAGTGTTAATCATGAGCAAATTATTTTACTCCATCTATCCACCTAAAGAGCATACATTTTTGTTGGTGTTCTTACTTCCCTATACCATCATTTACTACCATGCTGTGGTTGATCAATATTTAGAGGACCTTCAGCATAATCTCTAAAAGTATGGGTTATATGTTGCTTTTATCAAGGAGCAGAATAATGTACATAGAAACAGATAATGGACAACAAGAGATAAATACGAAGTGAAGCTACCTTCTGGTTTACCTTCCTCTACAGTTCCACCATACTCCTCATTTCTACCCACAGCCAGGCCTGCAGTTAACCAAACAAGACAGTAAGCAGTACGTGGCGTAAAGCATTACTTCTCAATCTGCTTAATTATATAGCAGGTAGCAAGGCCATGGCTCTGAGTTACTGTAACCTAAATGACTCCTCACTCTTAGCAAGCTGCCTTACCATCTCTGTGCTGGCTCCAGGAGCTGTATGCATTCAATCACTGTAGCCTTGTCCAGCTGATAACTTGACACTGCTTATTAGCCTTGAAACTGACTGAAAAGTCCCAAGTCTTCATTCTTGCTAACCTCTGAATCCATTTGAGACTTAGGCATCTTACCAATCGTGGCTTTAATAAACAAGAAGATAACCAAGCACACAACATTCTGACTCCTATGGCCACCATCTTTGCAGATCTACCTCGTCTTCATCGAGGTTTCCTGTCATTGTGATATGGCAAATTGCAGACACAGTAGGAAAGACCTGCAGTCCATCACAGTGGGACTAAAATTGCTTACAAAGAGAATGGGAAGAACAGAAAAGCATTTGTGGAAACATAACTCTACCCTCAAAAATAATCCAGAACATATCTTGACTTTCTACCAGGAGAGCCTGGGAAACTGGGTACGTGAAGGGTGGCCTGAGAAAGGTCAGTGTTTCTTTGTACCTTTTCTCAGCAGTGTTCCCTCAATGGCTTTCCCATCTGCTCACCTCATAAAAATAAACTTCAAATAGCATTTTCTGTTTGAATCAATACCTCAGGACAACATTCACCTTGCTCCTTTCATAGTGTTTAGCTTTGATTCAGTCTTCAGTAGGCCTAGATTCTTGACACTGATGACCTCGAATTCAGAGGTTCTTAGGTCTTCTCTCCAAGTTAAGTGATTGAAAAACCAATTCAGCAATACAAAGGGGAGTTTTTTAAGTTGATCTACCTTTTATTTTGTAATAAAACAATTTTTCCTGGCACTTCAGAGTATGAGAAACATCATACTGTTAGATAATGCTAACGTTTTATGTGCCTGCAAATCAAGAGTAACACTAAATTTCACAGAACATTTTCACACAGATTTTCATCAAGTGACACAACTCCATTTTCTCCTAAAAATCAGGAGGATTACAAATGAATCTTGGTTTTCTAAGGTAATTATGACAACTAGGAGATGATGGAATGGTAGTTTTTGTTTGTTCTATCCTAAAAACATTTCAAAATAATGTAAGTAAAGCAGTATGTGTGTCCAGAATGATTTGATATGCTTCCTAGCTTTAATGGGTGTAGATTCTATTTCAGCAAAATTACATTTAGCACAGGTTCTTACTAACTATAATCCTTTTTCAAGTGTGCCTATGGAAAGTATGACTCAATTTTCTCTATAGTGATTTAAAAGAAGTAGAAACAGTACTTAAATTATTAATGCCCCACTGATTCAGCATATCATTCCCAACAACGGTGATTTGATTATAGCAGGTACCTCATGATCCACACACTTAGGGAACTACATAAGTATCTAGTTAGTCAGGACATGACAACTTCTTTAAATTCAAATAATGCTACAGAAACCACAATATATGTTGTTGTTATTTTTAAATTTTAGTTTTATAACAGCTAAGGTGATACCCTATTTTAAGCAATGGATGAAGAGCTATGAAATAAATAATTAACTCTATAAAAATGTGATCTATTTTTATGATAATACATACTTTTAGCCTCAGCAAGTTTAAACACCTAACTTTTAGTGAGTAGCACCAAATATCAACCTGTTTTCGTTTATATTTGCCAGAGGAATGACTGCAGCGTGAACAAGACTGATGTTTGTGAGAAAGTCATGACTATGGCCACACATCTTTATCTTGGCATACATTTGTAGTTATTTTCAGTGTATTTTAAAAGGAAAGTGATGGAAAGTCTAACTTACTAAAACTAGATTTCCCATAGGAGTTAGAAAAGTGAACTTAAAGGTGTATCCTCATTGCTTCTTGAAAGGGCATGTTCTATGACTTTCTCTGTGATCTGTGCTGATCAGTCCGGTAAAAGACTGTGAGTAGGAAAACTTGTGCTATTGCTTGGAATGTGAAGAAATGCCTACTTATTATCTACTTTTAGGGCAAAGAAGTTTCTTAAAATGTAAGATAATTTTAACTCCTCCCTATAATACATGACTTTATATTGGACCTATACTCATATAGAGTCTAAGATCTTGTTCTTTTCTTCTGGTTTCTTAATTAAGATTCATTTAACTTTGTATAACTTTTTAGGATCAGCACTTGCTCTGTGAGCATATTTAAGACAGCTGCTTTAAATCACTATCAGATCCAATATCTAGATTTGCTCAGGGATAGTTTCTGTCCATTTCTTTTTGTCCTATGAATAGATCATACTTTCCTGTTTCCTTGCATGCCTTTAATTTTTTGTTGAAAACTGGATATTTTGTATATTATAATGTGATAATATTGGAAATCAGATTCTCCCCCTCCCCAAAGTTTGTTCTTATGGATTGTTCAGAATTTCAGGTGTCCACATATTTAGTGACTTTTTGAAATTATCTTTTCAAAGACTGTATTTCTTTTCATGTGTGGTCAGTGAAGTCTGTATCCCATTATTTCACTGGTCAGCTAGTGGTTTGATAGAGATTTCCTTAAATGCCTATGGCCACAAAGAAAATACACTGTTCTGGTCTTTTCAGAATGGCTTTGTGCAGGGCACTTCTTCAATGCTAAGCCCAGTCATCTACAACTCTGCTTTAGTTTTCATGGAGCACAAAGGTCAGCCATTGGTGTAAACCTAAGATCCTTGGATATTTTCTGAGTATATATCCAGCCCTGGGCATGTGTGTGGCACTCCAGATTCCCTAGTATACCTTAGAGCCCTTCCAAGCCTTTATTCCTCCAAGAATTTCCTCCTCAGCTTCTTCCTTTCCATGCTTTCGAGTTTGACTACTACTTGCTCTGCCTGTCTCCCTTGCTCCAGGAAGCTTTGGGTGGAACACGTCTTTACATGCTTTCTAATCTGCTGCTAGGAAAGCTTCTGCAACCCAACAGGGTACTGAAACAAAGGTCAGCATCTACACTGATCAAAATGCATAAAAACATTTTATTTTTAGAACAAGATCTATATTGTTTTCCTCCCTACACCTTCTCACCACCAAAACCAGCAAGCTTCCCCAGGAACATTGGCAATGGCTGGTGCTAACCTGGGGAGTGGGAAATGGTAGGCAGGCTAATTCATCAAAATGTAGTAGCCTCATTCTTCATTAAGCACCCTCCTGGTTATCTAAGTTTTTTATTTGGTTCCAGACTTCTGAAAACATTGATTCTGTCAGTTTTTGCCAGCCTAATGCTCCAGTGGAGGGATCAATTTTTGGAACTCTCTACTGTGTTATTTCTGTGACATCAATACACATAAAGATCTTTCAACAACTCATGGCAAAGTGCTGGACAAATATCAATTGTAAAATATCTAGAAATAAATTATAGTCAAATTGTTACATGTCATAACCAATGAAGGTGACTTTTTAAAAAAGGACTTGGAAAAATTGTCATAAATATTTCAAAACAAGAAAGAGTAAAGATAATAATTAACATTCAACTAAAAGTTTTGTAATACAATGATCAAATAAAAAAGAAGTGATAGAAAAGGAAATTATAATGATTACAGAATATCAGTTTTTTAAAATAGCATGACATCTGAAAAATATATCAAAGATTAAGTCACAGGAAAGGGAAATAATAGATTCATGGAAAACTAACTCAAGAAACTGAAGATAAATTTTACAAAATTAGATATGAAATTGAATACATGATGACTGGTACAGAGATCATCAAAGAATGATAAAAGTATAATATGGCACTTATAAAAATATATTTGAAAACTTGCATGATATGACTTATTTTTAGGAAAATATCAATTAACAAAAAATGACACTAAAAGAAATATAAAAGAAAATGTAACCAAAGAATTCATATGTAAAATGTTGATGATTAATTCATCTAAAAATTTACCCACCTCAAAACAAAGCATTAATTACAGAAGGAATCACAGAAGAATATTATCAGTTAATCAAAAGACAGACTACACCAAATCTATGTCTATATTTCCAGAATTTAATAAAAATAAGAAGGCACTCAGATATGAAATCAGCAGAACACTGATTTCCTAACTCAATAAAGGCATACAAAATAATGACAGCTGCACACCAATCCACTTTGACTATAAATGCAGAACTATTACTTAAAATCATAGCAAATAGATTTCAGTTGTACTATGCAAGATCAATATACCAATAAATAGCATTCAAAGGAGTTTTGTATTCATAATCATGATTAAATATATTGATAGGCCAAAGAATTTAAGCCCTATGACAAATTCCAGAGAAACAGAAATAGCCTTCGATAAAGGCCAGTTGCAATCATTTAAAACACTTTTTGAAAAGACACTAAAGTGATATATGAATATATGTGTATTTATATATGTATGTATTTATATTATTTATATAATATTATATATAATCAATCTATTCTCTTTTAAAGTTTCATTCAAATATAATCAATACAATTCAGCACCAATTACTTTAAAAACTTTAACAGCAATAGTGTTAATTATACATATGTGGACATATATTTAAATAAAACACATATATAGGATGCATGTGTATATTATTATATTATCCTACCTATTTTGATAAAAGCTTTTAATGAAATAGTAATTGATTTATTATTTCTTGTTATATTCAGATGATAGAAATAGTGGGAATTTATTATGCCAGTTGGTTAAAAATTAATCTACAAAACTCAGTAGGTTACTTATATACGTTACAATGAAAACAAAGCTCAAAAATATACTTAATAAATATGCAGATGGATTCTCTATGAGTAAATTGTTAAAAGTTTATATCAAGCGTAAAAATATGAAAAAACATACCTTGTCTTAGAAATGTTCAATAATGTGAAGGTGTAAATTTGATTGAAATTCCTATATAAATTTGATGCACCTGTAATGAAAAAAAAAACATAGTTTTAAATTTGTTTTGTTTTTTGGAATTCCATAACCTGATTCTAAATTTTAAAAGAAAACAACACTAAACATGAAAAAATACTAGATAATATGTTTAAAGAAAATAGTTACAGTAAAGAGTAGGGCCTGTTTTTTAAAAAATGCATTATTAAACTACAGTACAATGAGCTATTTAGTATTGGAATATAAACAAATAGAACAGTTTAGTATAGATATAGATCAAAATGCATATACAAATTTATGATATGTGAAGGTGGCTTTTCTTGTTAGAGACAAATGATGCTTTGACAAGTTAATGGTCATTTGGAAGAAAAGAAGGAAGGAAGGAAGGGAGAAGGGAGGAAGGAAAGAAAGAAGATTTATCAATAATCAGCCCTTAAAACAAAATAAATATCAAATATACCAGTATACACGGAACAGTTGTATAAGTACTAGGAAAAAAGTCTAACCTTTATTTATTTTTTTGGCTTTACTTAATTTTATATTTGTAATATGTAGTAGGCAATGTTTTATGGAATATTAAAAAAAAATTAAATAAATCCATGATAACTAGAAGTTCAAAATGTCCCCAAACAAAAAATAAACTGAAAAAACTAATTCCAAGATATAAAATAAGCAGTTAGCATCATTTATGAGAAAAGAACAATAACCTAACAAAATGGACAATAGGCATGACATACACAGAAAAATACATAAATGAACAGTATATAAAAGGAGCTTTAGGTTCATAATGAAAGAGATACAGAGCAAAATAACAATGGCAAACCGCTTTTCAGCTGTTGGATTAAAGAAGATATTTTATAATGCCTACAATAGAGTCCCCTCTCATTAAATCCTGATGTGATTTCAAAAATGAGTCCAAACTCTTGTCAAGTAAATTTAATAACATCCACCAACATGTAAAATAAATGTACACTTTTAACCAATTCTACTGCTAGACCTCTGGCACATACTAGCAAAAACATTCAAAGATTAGATATTCATAACTGTAGTGTCCTCAAAATGGAAGTATCCTCAAAATAGTACGGCATAAAGGAGCTAAATGACCACAGAGCTGTTAATAAGAAACAAAACTCAATCATGCCTGCCTACTCTCTGTCCACAGTGCACAAGAATGTACAGTCAGTCCTGTGGACACCAGCTCATCACCTGAAGGGGACCACTCCTCTCCATTCCCCCAGCACTGTCCAAGTCACACCTACTGTACATTCGCCTCATTCTGCCTCCACCAGCCTCTCTATATTCCATTTTCTATGCATCGATCAGAGTGACTTCTTTTTTAAAGATAAATCAAATCATATCAATCTCCTGATTAAAAAGCTCTAATCATAACAATAAAATTCAGTCCTCCTACTGTGCCCAAGGCCTCAGATGACATGGTTTCTGCTTCTCTTTCCCACTAAAATATCCACTAGACTCTATGAGAGCATGACACGTCTTGTTTTCTGTTCCATGCACAATTCCTGACAGACCTGTTGCTCCATAAAAATTTACAGAATTAGTAAACTTTAGTCTCCTCTATGCCATTTGGGACAAGATATACTCACTTAACATGTTTCTCAGTCACACTAAAGGAAGTTCCATTTATTGTGACTTCTGCCTGGAGTGAAACTTGAAAGTGTGACTTCTCTTGTACTATTGGTATAATTTTAAATGTATCTCCTTAAAGAGCCCTTCCTTGGCAACTTAATTAAAATGGCCCTATGCCTGACTAGATCACATCAATAAAACTTTACATCATTTGCCAATATATTTGAAAGCTTTTGGTGGTTAACGGTTTTAGGATGTTGCCTTTGTGGTATGCTGATTTAAAACCCTTAAACTGTCTGCTTGAGGTAACTTTTTATTAATGCAAGCATACATTCGTTCATTCAAGCAAAACTATCAATATTTATTGAGCAACTTTAATATGACAGCTATTATTCTGGTTCTTAGAATAAAGCAGGTCAGAAACAGAAATGTCTTTGTTTTCTTGGAGCTTATGTTCTGGAGGATGGAGACGGACCATAAACACATTTTAAAAAGTAAAATATAATCTGTTTTAAATTGCAATAAGTACCAAGCTGGGGAAAGCAATTTAAAATAGAGGGTCAAAGTAAGTCTCACTGACAAGAGTACATTATAGTTAAAATCAACATTATTCCTCAAGAATTTTGGAATTAAATTTGTAGATGTTTTTGATTCTTCAAAGAGAAGAGCCAGGGTTCAAGGCAGAACAGCCATATTCATATTTCAAAACATCAAATGGAATATACCCAAACTATTAAGAAACAGGCTACTAAGAAGTGCAATATAATATACATTTAAATTATTCATAAATTATCCATGCAGTTCTGAAAAGGAGCACACCACAGAAATTTGTAAGAGTCTTAATGGCAACTCTAATAATATTTTCACTGACTCTTGGTTTCTGAAGGACCCTCCACTAAGTGTAACCTAACCAAGTAGAACCCTCTGGGGCCCTCCTTGGACAGACCGCTCCCCCATACCTCTGCTTTAGCTCCTTTCTGAAGTATTCAGATAATGTATCTGATGCACATTTCCTGAGTTGTTTTAAAGATGCTAAAACCCCACCAAATGGACGACATTAACTACTTGATTACCCTAAGCACATAGTCCCTGGGCTTCCTGGAGCCTAAGGATTGATGATGTTAACCCCTGTGACACCACCCTGCTACCTCACCCTCAACCAATCAGACAATTGTGCATGAGATGATCACATACCTAGGACACCTGTTCCTCAGCTGGCCTTTTAAAAATGCTTTCCTGAAACCATTGGGGAGTTCAGGCTTTTTTGAGCACTAGCTGCCCTGGACTCCTTGTATGTACTTTCCTTCACCACAACCCATTGGCTTTATTGTGCGTGGGCAAGCAGACCCAAGTTTGGTTTGGTAACATAAGGTCACAAAAGAATAAATATGGTGGAATAATTATGACTTTATGGTTAAATTATACTGTGTTAATCTTTAATTTTAAGAATCCTGGAGTGAAATTGGATTTGGCATCTTCATTCACAGAGGCATGGTAGATTTTTAAAAAGTAGCCCCCCAGGACTTCCCTGGCGGTCCAGTGGTAAAGACTTCGCCTTCCAATGCAAGGAGGGTGCGGGTTCGATCCCTGGTCAGGGAGCTAAGATCCCACATGCCTTGCAGCCAAAAAACCGAAACATAAAACAGAAGCCATATTATAACAAATTCAATAAAGACTTTAACAATGGTTCACATAAAAAAAATCTTTAATACAACAGCCCCCAATGAATCACCCCTCCGCAGGGATTCACCATAACTTACATAGCCCCTCTCCTTACAGTCAATCTGTGCCTGGTCATGTGACTTACTTTGGCCAATGGTGCATTAGCAAAGACAATGTAATCAAGAGCTTGAAAGTAAATGGCACACTGGGCCTTATTATCTTGAAATGCTGCTATGAAACCCAACCTAACTCACTGAGAGTAGTTGATGCAGCAAACAGCCATCATGAACTACTAGACATGGGAATGAAGCCTCTTAGATTATGCATTCTCAGTGGAGCTGCCAGATGATTACAGTCACATAAGTGACTCCAGGTGAGACTAATAGAAAACAACCCAGCAGAGCCCAGCGCAAATTGCTGACCCCTACAATCATAAGTAAAGTACTTGTGAGTTAAGCCACTAAATTTGAAGTAATTTGTTATGCAGCAATAGATAACTCATGCAACAAGAGACTGGGAGATATAAGGATCTGTACATTTTAAAGTTTGATTAATCTCTCATATAGTCTACAGTTGCTTCCATTAGGCCAATGATGCTATGGGTAGATAGAACCAGGCTCATATATTTTCAAATGTCTTAACTTCCTCTTCGTATGACCCAAGGTATCAACTTTCTGGAGGAGGATCTTTATGCCAACATTTCCTCCTGAACTAATGGTCTCTAAGACAAAATCCATTGCATCATCATCTTGAAATACAGAATGACGCTCATTTTTTTTTAACAAAGAGAGAAAAAGAGTTGAGGTGGGAGAGAGATAAATGTATTGAATAGAAAAGAAGATCCTCAAGTGAGTTCCACATTTCCTAGCAATGTGAACTTTGACATATCTCCCCAAATGGTAAATGACGTAACTGCCTCATTCTCCCTTAAATTCTTTCTATAAATGCAGAGAAAGACTGAGTGTGATCTTGAAGAAGAACTATTTAATTCTCAAATACAAGGGGGAAAGGAACGAGATTCACAGCAAATTAAACTCTTCCCTGTTGCTTTCCCCAATGACAACCTTAATTTTCTTATTATCTTCAGACAGAAAAACACTAGTTTTACTACGGCCAGGTGTTTGGATTTTATTGAAAACCTCATTTAAACTAATTTTTTTCTCTCATTGAAATTTCTAGATGTTCCGGATTCACACTTAGCCAGCCCCACAAAGCAGGTGTTGAGATTCTGTGGCAGTAGCAGGAAAGTTCCTGGGCTCATTATTATTGGGCCTTAATTCTAATAGTTAATTGTACTTACGGCTCCTCAAGAGGAAAGTCTGTTGCTCTCTCCTTTTGGGTAATTGATGAGTGTATCCTAGCACACTGATTACAGAGAGCAAAGCCAGCTACTGTTACCTTCCTCATCCAGGTAACTGGAAGAAAGGCTTATTTCAGCTGTCAAGCTCCTTCCAAAAAAGTCCCCAATTGGCTTAGATAGGTCAGTCCATTAATAAATGTAGAGGTAAGAGGTCTTCAAAAATTTGAAGCAAATATGGTTTTGAATAGGTTAATTCTGAAAAACCTATTCTTAAAACTCAATTTTTTAAATAAAATAATGAAACTAGGTAAGTAGCTGTTAATGCCATCCATAACAATGGGCAAATTGATATATTTTCTTCTAGCAAGTTGACACTCAAAATGTGGTATCTGGACCAGGAGTATCAGTGTCACCTGGGAGCTTTTAGAAATGTGGAATCTCAGGCAGAAATCTAGATGCCCTAGTCTGGAATCTGTATCTTAGGAAGATCACCAAGCTATTCTACACACACTGGAATTTGAGAAGCAAAGTTCTAACATATGCCTCTCAACATTTCCATAAAAGCTAATTTGCTAAAAATTCATAAGAGAAGGCATTTATACTTTTGCATTATGTAGGGTTACATGTTAAGCACAAGTATTAGAAAAAAATCCTCAAAAATAAAATAGCTAAAAGTAGATAAAAGTTTGCTTTTTACATAATAGTCCTTAGGTGAGTAGCCCAGGAATGACAGAGCCATTTCTGCCATATTGAACGTGCAATTCGGGAAACAAGTGCTGATGACTTGGACAAGATTTGTAAAGGAAAGACTGTCAGAAAGCAGTCATAACCTGGATATATTTTGAAGGAGTTAGAGATGGCATCCCCTGAAGAACTAGATATAAGGTGTAAAAGAAAGAAAAAAAAGTCAAAGATGATTGAAAAACTGGAGGAATGAAGTTTCCATTTATGACATAGAAAAAAAATTAAATGGAAAAAATTATTTTGGAAGGAGGGTGAATAAATCAAAATTTGTTTTTGGACGGGTTAGGTTTGAGATGCTTATTAAGCATCCGAGTGGAGATGTCATGCAAGATACATGCACCTGAAATTCAGGAGAAAAGTGAGAGTTGAAGGTAAACATTGATAAGTCTTCAGGGATAAATAGTTTTTCAGTCCAAGGGTTAGGATTAAACCGCCAAAGATGTGAATATACATAAAGAACAGAAGAGGCAATGACTGGGTCCGGGGTCACTCCGATGTTGAAACTCAGAGACATGAACTAATAAAAAGACTGATGGCAAGAAGATACTGATGTGGAAGGAACTGAAGTGTTGTGAAGCCCAAGGGACAAAGGTGTTTTAAGTAGGGAAGAGTAATCAGGATCCTATGGCTATTCTACTCCTAAAATAATATGTCTAAGGCAGAATATATAAGGTAGATAATTCAAAACGAAGATTAGAAACTATACAAAGAAAGAGATGAAAATTATAATATTGGTAAACCTGAAGCACACAGGCCAATGTCAGGCACTGAGTTGTGGTCCCTTTGCCAGTGACCCTAGGCATCTGGTAGAAACAAGCACAACTATTTTCAGATTTCAGAAGGAAAATAATATAATCTCGGGCCTTGACATTTATACAGACAATTTTTCAAATGCAGTATCTGTTAAACAATAAAAATAATCAGGAATGTGTGGATAACAGGAATGATAAAAAAGAAAAATATGAATAACCTTACAAGAACCCTAGATAGTAAATTTATCGAATATAAACCAAATACTATGTATAAGGTAGCAGACACAAGGCAGAACACACAAAATAAAAAGTCAAAGTATAGAAATAAAATTATAATAAATGAAGTTAATGACTAAATAGGATAAGAACAAGAAACTGAATTATAATAAGAAACATATTAGAAATTTAAGATGAAATTAAAGCCATGTTTAGAGAGAAATTTAGAGTGTTAAACTCATATTTTTTAAGTTATGAAAAAACTTAAATGTATAATTGAAATCTTAGATGAAAGTAGTAGTACTGCATCAGAAGCAATATTTGAAAAACAATAACGCCTGAGAATTTTTCAAAACTTACGAAATACCTAAAATTGGAAATTTAAATGTATCCATGAACCCCAAAGGGCTTCAAAGCAGTCAGCTCCAACAAATCCATATGGCAAAGACACATAGTCCTAGAGAAAAATGACCAAGAGACTTGAACTAATACTTTCTAAAGAACATATCCTAATTAGAAGCATATGAAAAAACTTCTGACCTTCATTGATAATCAGGAAAATGAAACATAAATCCACAGTAAAATAATCACTCTACATGCACCAGATTGTCTAAAATTTACAAGACAGATAAAACAAAAAATCTGTTGGAAAGGATGTGGAACAATGGGCAGGCTCACGTACTGTTAATGAGAGTACAACTCCTCCACCAATCTCAAAGAATGGTCCTGAGATCACTGGGGGTTCCTGAGACCTTTTGTAGGGTCTGTGAGGTAAAGAATGTTTTCATAAAGCTAAGACATGATTTTCTTTTCCACTTTCTGTACTCAGGGATATATAGTAAAGTTTTCCAGAATCTCCATAATGTGTGATATTTCAATGGACTAAATGTAGAAGCAGATGTGAGAATCCACTTGTCTTCAACAGACATAAGAGCAGGACATTAATGGGATTTGCAAAAATGTAAAACCATGCCATTTGCTCAGTATTTTATTTATTTAGAAAAAATATAAAATTTTCATTGTAATATATTATTTGTGTTTACCTATAATTAGTTTAGTGTTATTGTTTTTAAAGGAATAAATAAAATATACATATTCTCATTTTAATTTCTAATACAGTAACTATCAATATCAAATTCAATACCAGAAACAATAGAAATAATCCACATAAATAGAAGGTCTTTGGTATTTTGATAATTTTTGAGAATGTAAAGGAGTTCTGAGATGGAAAGTCTAATTTCTGCTGAACTATCAAAACTGAACTACCTAAGAGCAATGTATATGCAACAAGAGACATTTTTGCAGTGGCCAAAATATGGATGTAGGTTACTTCTAATGAGAAATGAATGAATAAATAAATTGTGCTGTATTCACAAAGTCAAGTACTATGAAAGCATATTACAGATACAGGCAACAACACAGGTGAATCACACACAAAAAAGCTGAATAAAACTACAGACTTTTACATAGTATTTACCCTATATTTCCATTTATACACAATTCAAAGTTATTCCAAACTAAATGATAGTGTTTAGTAATTCATACTTAAATGAAAAAAAAAAAACTATAGAGAAAACTGAGTAAAGAATTTCCATACAGGGGGAAAAAAATAAAAGGCCTGGTAGGAATAAGGAGATGAGTAATTGGACTGTGAGGTGTGTGTAATGTTCCATTTACTGATGTGGGTGGTCAACATAGAAGTTTTCTTAGAAATAAGCAAAATACACATTTCTGTACAGTTAAAATAGTATTGGGGAATTTATCCTAATTTAAAATGGCAAGGTTGAAAGTTTAAAAAAAATAACAATTTAAAAAGAAGCGAAGAGTTATGTTATAATCTCAAAAACAGATCAACTCTCATGGCTGTTTTGATGCTTAAAAATTTGAAATATATGATGTGACATGTAACAATATCAGAAAGTAAGAAATGTTTTAAAAGAGTGAGAATATAGTAGGAAGAGTGGCAAATGTTAGAAGTTTTCTACTCTCCAGCTGAGTTTTCAGTAAAAGCTTTCTAACCTCAGGACTATAGTATTTGCATGAAAAAAATATCTTTAACATTTTAGCAAATACACATTGTCAAATACATATAATTTTCTCTCATGAAGAAAGATTCACCAAGCCAATTAATAGATCAGAATGTGGACTTCAGTCTCCACATATCACATCATTAATCAATGAAATGTGTTAATATTTAGACCATATGGTAGTACTTATAATAAACTCTAACACGTCAAACATATTGTACATCAAAACATTCTAAGACATATAAATATGTGTTATTCCTATTAGATGTTGAGAGAAAAAATGGCTTTAATTCTTTAACTTTCTTATTGATAAAGTAATTTTGATTAAATAAAATCTTTTCATTCCCAGTGGCTAACCATTTAATAAGATTATATTTCTCTTTTAGAAAAAATAAATAAGTCAAGGGCGTCAGAATGAAATATGCTGTGAGGATAGCAATAACACTTGTGGGACAGAGGATGATTTCTGGGATTTCAAGGTAACATTTAGGTTTTGAAAGAAACAATATTTCAAATGATGGTACGGGACCCTAAAAGATCCCAAATCAACAAATAAATCAACAAATAAATAGTCTATCCCAGTTTTCATTTAATTTATCCAGAGTAGGCATGGAATTACATCATCTGAGCTCCAACGTTGTAAAAAATAATACAGTTAAGATGTTTATCAAACTAGTGTAAATGACTGTCTTACACTGTAACTGTCTCAACTGTTAAGGCAGAATATGTAATTATTCTGACAAACTAATGAAACTGATGTCCACCACCTTCTTTTTTTTAGCACCTCCTCTCAAATTTACTTATCTTTACTGTATTTGTATTTTTGTCTTCTCATTTCTTAAGATCAAGGTTTTATATTTTTATTCTTTAATAGTTAAAGCATTTAAGACTACACCTTTTCCAAAGAGTAGAACTTTCACTGAGTCCCATAGGTTTTGATGAGAAATATGTTCTTTTAGTTGCTTTCTAGATTGTTTGAATTTTTTTTTATTTCCCCTTCAACACAAAAATTATCTACAAATATTGGTTTTAAATTTCAAAATAAATAAGATTTTGGTCACTTAAATTATTTATTCCTATTTTTATTGGATTTTATTCAGAGAATGTCATAAAATCTCTGTTTAAAATTTATTAAGGTTCATTTGGTGGCTAATTATAAAGCCAGTTTACATAAATGTTCCACAGACATAAAGGAAAAAAATCTCCTATGCAACTAGGATAAGGTGTGTATGTATACATATATATATGAATATGTATGTATGTGTATACATACATACACACATTTTTTTTGAACTAGCCAATACTATGACCTTATTTATTGTTTATTTATGGACTTATTTATTGTTCACTACCTTCTTGATCAACAGATTTGCTCTCCTAAAGCCAGGCTTTTTACTTCTAAAAAACTATTTTTATCAATTTATGTAAGTTACTACCCTTAACAAGTTCCAATTCTAGATAGCTCGTCCATACTAACTTTCTAAGTCCTACCTCTGAGAGTTTCTACCATCAAGCCTTCCTAGAATTCTTCAAGGTGATCAGTTTCACCACTATTTATTGACATAGAATTTTAAAAGTGGAAGGAGAATTAGAACCACTCAATCCCAGTTTTTAAAGAGGACTCTGAACCTAATAAACTAAAATATTGGCCCAAAGTCACACAACTAAAGTAGCAGGTCTTGGATCAGAAAATTATGTCTGGATGAATTTGAGTTTTATGTGTTGGCTACCTTGAGCCAACTAAGATAATACAATTATCTCACACTATTTGAAAACGTCTATGAAACTGTAGTTCGAGCGTCATAATGACACTTGAGTATCATCAGAATGAAAATAAGAATTACTGAGAAATCTGGAAGAGATTTAAAATATTTACAAATCAATTATCTGATTACTGAATAGAAAAATATTACTTCTTTAAATCAAACTTATCTAAGAACTAAGAACTTTACATAAAACACACAAAATCAAGTATTTAAAAGCAGATCTTATTTAAGCCCTAATTCAGTTAGGGAAGCCACGTCTACAGCTGCCGTTTCAGGACAGGAATTATTTTATATACTGACTAAAACTGCTGTGAAAGGAAGGAAAAACTCCCTGATTTCAGCCTACATTTTAATTGATGAATCAATTATTTTTGCAAGATACACAGCCTTTGGCTGTGTTCAGGAATGAACCTCACAAACAAAAAGTGACTGGACAGTCAGGCTATTAAAACTTCTCCAGCCCCATTTAGAGCACACTCCATGTAAAGGGTAGAAGGATATCCTGCTTAAAGCATCACCTTTTATTTATCTGTGTTTTATATGTTTTAACAGCTTTTAATTTTATAATACCAGGATAATCATGTATTCTAGTTGGGTTAAGGAAAATATTGTTTTTATTTTCTTTCTTCTTTTTTAAGTTAAATTAAGTTGTTTTTTTTTTTTTTTTGCGGTATGCGGGCCTCTCACTGTTGTGGCCTCTCCCGTTGCGGAGCACAGGCTCCGGACGCGCAGGCCCAGCGGCCATGGCCCACGGGCCCAGCCGCTCCGCGGCATGTGGGATCCTCCCGGACCGGGGCACTAACCCATGTCCCCTGCATTGGCAGGCGGACTCTCAACCACTGTGCCACCAGGGGAGCCCTAAATTAAGTTTTATATTAAGCACTTCTACTGCTAGTTTTTTTAAGGCTGTGTCAATTCTAAATAGCCTGATTTTCTATGTCTTATTAAGCAGGGTTCTATCAATCAGAGAAGATAAAAAGATGTTACTGAAAGTAGAAAGAGTACTACAGTACTGATTAGTGTAAAAATTCTTCATTCTTAGCAGAAAGTGGTTGATGTAATTTAGAGACTGATAGAATATTTCAGAGTTTGTCACAGTACAAATTCAATTAACTAGAGAAGTTTAATTTCTTAGAATGAGATTTTTAAAATAAAATCTCTTTAAATCATGGTGCACAATAAAAAAGTAACTTCACTTTATTGCCACAAATACTAAACAGTTTATACCAACACTCATTTTGTTAGAAAGTAATTTTTTTTAAAGAAATAATTTCTTCCCTGGCCTTAAATTAGTAGTTTCAAACTTGATTTTGAATCATAATGTGTTTCTAATCATTGGTCTGATTCTCAAATTATAGTTACAAATAGTGTGTATAGGTTTAATTTTTTCAAAAGGATTTCTGTAATCCTTTTGAAAAAAGGATTGGCCAACCCAATATATACAACCATGAACACTAGTGGGATATACATACAGAACACAGGAGGAAAACAGACACATACACAGTATAAACACACATACATACTCATTTCACAACCTGCAAATACCAACGGTCACTGAACAAACACGAACACCTATTCTAATTTTAGAGCAAATGTAGAAACACCAGAAATAAGATGACTAGCTCAGCCAACAGGTGTTTCCTTGAAATACTCAATTTAAATTTCTGAGCTTGGTAATTCCTTGTCTTGGGTGACTGCAAGGAAAAAGAGTAGATCTTCCCATCTGCCCACCAGAATCGTAAACACTTACAGAGGCCTAAACTGGGTTCTGTCTCGAATACCATGCAGACGGTCTCAACAACACACTACTCTCTCAAGGCTGTGTCCTTGAAAAAGGCTCCCACCATGGGAACAGTGGGTAGAATGTACATTCCAAGGACAGGGGCGGACGAGGACTCTCCAACTGCCCAAGGTCAGCTCTCAGGTCAACCATCAGTTAGGTTCTCTCAAAGACCTCCCCCAACACTCCACCCTTCAGGACCGACTCTGCCAACTCTGTCTCACACGCCCCCCTCTTCTGCAATGTGCTGGAGAGGTCAGCAAGGGGTTTCATTAGCATGGGGGTTGTTCGTTTAGTGGCTATCTGTCTGTCTTGGAACAGATGTCACAGCAATAATAGAGGCTTGTGCAAGAAAAAACACAGATTAAGACAATAATTCCCAAAACAAATAATATATATATTTTTTTCCATTAAGAGCCCCATGATCCAAATAATTGATCTGTTAATTCCCCTAAACTGGAGGTCGGATCACTCAAAGGTGTTCATTGGTGCCCTGATGTGATTTAATAAAGACGACCCATTAGCAGACTTATCAGGTATGAACACACAACATTCTGTTTGGATAACGGCTCAGGAGCCTCCTTGCAAAGCAGTAAAAGTGTCCAAGGCCTTCCTAGTTTGCGGGGCAGCTTTCTCAGTAGAGATATTTCAGTGTT
The DNA here is from genome assembly GCF_964374135.1 of Grampus griseus. NCBI lineage: Eukaryota > Metazoa > Chordata > Mammalia > Artiodactyla > Delphinidae > Grampus > Grampus griseus. Next base: position 7,743,580 of record NC_139017.1, read on the forward strand.
CAGTAAAGACAGGCTTGGCCAGCTATCATTTCAGGCTTGGTGGGTGAATTTAGTCAGGGCTTCTATGTTTAGTCCTCCAGGCCAATGCGGGTAAGAATGAGGGCAGGAAAATGATGGTACCAATGGAAAACAGAACGTGCCATCTGGCCTTGCGGAGAGGGAGGTTGGCAATTTTTCTTACTGTGGGGTAGATTCTCCCTGTACCCAGGAAAAAACCAGAATGCAGCAGCCTAACCTCCCAGGTGGAAGCTATAGCCAAAGATTTGTGCCACACAGCCTTTGGGTCGCATTCAGGTCAATCCAATGAATACCTGAGTGGCACAACGAATCACTGCAAAACCAGTTGCTATCTTTTAGGGTGATAGTTTCAGTGATATCCTTCCCATATTCCCAGAACAACTGAATTAGCTCTGTTTAGAATAATATGATACAAGAATTGAACATACTAAGATACTTGACTCTTGACTTAAATAATAGACACTATTGCACCCAAAGACAACAGAATACATATTCTTTTAAAGTACACCTCAAACATTTACCAAACTTTGCTATATGCTACTGTGTAAATCAAGTCCAAGAAGTTCAAATATTTGAAATCATACAGAGTATTTTCTGACCACAGAAGAACTGAACAAAAAATCAATTAGAGAAAGATAAACAGAAAATTCTCAAAATTTTAGAAATTAAATAATACAGTTTGGAAATTAAGTAATACATTTTAAATATCAAATAAGAAATCAAAATAAAAATATATTTTGGACTGACAACAAATAAAAATACAACATTTGTGAGATGAAGTTAAAGAGGATATAAAAGGAAATAACTCTGAATGCATATTTAAAAGGAAGAAAGCTTGAAATACAGCTATTTTTCCAGTTATCTATGACTGTATAGAAAATTACTCCAAACACAGAGGCTTACAACAAAAATGATTTTATTATTCTCATAAAATTTTGTTTAGAGATTTGAGAGATTTGGCTCAGCTGTGAGATACTTCTGCTTCACTTGCCATCAACTGGGGTTATTCAGTGGAATTCAGCTAGTGGCTGGTCTAGTGTTGAAAGTCTAAGATAATTTCAGTCACTTATCTATTGACTTGGTAAGGATGATTGTAGGACTGGGTTCAACTAAGCTGTTCTCCTTCTCATGTAGTCTCAGGTCTATCCCATTTAGCCTCTCTAGCAGGGTAGTAGGATGTCTTATGCGGTAGCTCAAACATCCAAGAGTGAGCATTCTAGAGGCACAAAGTAAGAGGTCCAGTTTCCTAATACCTGGGTCCCCAAAATGGCACAGTGCTACTACTTCTGTATTCTATCAGCCAAAAACGCACTGATTCAAAGAGAGATGAAAATAGATATCACCTCTTGATGGGCAGAGCAGCAAAATCACATTTCAAAGGGGTATGGCAGTAGTCATTGTGGCCATCTTTGCCAACAACCTACTATACCTACATCCTCATCCTCCTTATGGCAGACTTCCTCTGCCATAAGAACGATCTTAGAACCTTATCCACTGTGACAGACCATGTGGAGCAGATATGAATCATCCCAACTGAAACCATCACAGACCAACCAGCTTCTTCACTTATCTACCAGGTGGCCATATATGTATGCACAAGCCTAGTCAAGGTCAGCCTAGAACATCAGAACCACCAAGCTGCACTGTATATTCATAGTAATAATAAATTGTTATTGTTTTAAAGCTTTGTTTTAGAATTATTGATAAGCAACATTGTTGGAGCAATAGATATCCAATTAAAATGTATTCAGAGGAAATTTATACCAATGACGATGAGCTTAAAAATAGAGTAGAGATGCACACTTTTATTAAAATAAAACTGCCGGCCAAGGTAAGGTTACTCCATTCCTTCCTACTCCTCTCTATTACAATTGAAAATCACTGACATAATGCAACAAACAAGCATAGAAAGATTCTGAAAGGTGGGAAGAAGAAATAGAACTGCCTAGGGACATTGGGCTGGAGGGATGATACAGCAGTGGGTTCCCTGAGATTTCTTTTTGCCTTCCACACATTCTATACAGGGCACTGGAGAAGACAGCAAACTGGGACCCATGTTAGATACATACAAAAAGAACCCAAAGGAGAGCCTTCTCCTTTAGACAAAGGGTCAGGAACAAGTTGGCCTAACAGAACAAAATACTGTGACAATACCTGACTTGCTCCAGCTAAATGTTAATAAAAAATTGCCTCTCCCTTGCCCTGAGGTGTCAGCAGATCTAAGAAGGAAGCTGAACTTCCACCCCGACTTGAACCTGCACAACGTATCTAAACAAATGACTGACTGATAAAACGGAAGACCAAATGGGACTCAGAGTCTCATAATATAACACAGTTGAAAACCTTTTGCCTTGCCAAGAAGAACAATCACAACTTGAACAAGAAAAGACAACCAACAGACTGTAACACTGAGATGACTCAGATGTTATAATTACCTGAAAAGGATGTTAAGCATTAATCATAAAAATGCCTCAATGAGTAAATACAAATATTCTTAAAACAAAGGAAAAATTGAAGACCTTAGCAAATAAATAGAAGACATAATAAAAAAGAGCCAGAGGAAAATTACAGAACTGAAAAATATGATAACCCAAATAAAAGATTCACTGGATTAGCTCAATATTAGATGAGACATGAGAAAGGATATAATCAGTGAACTAGAAGACAGCTCAATTGAAATTATCCAATCTAAACAATTGAGAGAAAATACTGAAAAAAGATTGAACACAGAAAATAAAATAAATCAAGTAGTAGTCCAATGTTCTCAGAGAAAAGCACAGTCATTTGAATGAAGATTCAGTAATTTGAATGAAGTCAGAAGTACTAAGTGTTAGGTTCACTGATGTCTATTACAGCTACTTTTGATACAAATCAAAATATTTGCAGTTGTTGCTGCATTTTGTGTTATTGATGGTCCTGTTTGTGATGATTCAGTTGGTGTAGGGTTCTGTGGTGATATTTCCTGTATGACTTCAGTGCACTCTCTCTGTAAACTATATGTTTCCATGAAGAGATGTATACATTTTTTTATAAGCAGTTGCTTATAGGAGACGAATTTCCCCAAAAGAAAAGATCCTTATTATTAAGTTTATCTTAACCTGCTTTACAGAAGGTCAAGCAACACTTAAATTTGCTTCAAAAAACAATGGAAATGAATGCCTAGTATTTGGGGATGTGTGGATGGAAGTGGGGAAAAGAAGTAGAAATGGATGGAAGAGATTGCCTCATATCCCTCAAAAAAATAAATTTAAAAACTTCAGGACTGGGAGAATTCTGCTCTTTGCACTGAGTGCATCCTTCTCAGGTGCCAAGGTTGCTCCTGGAAGGCAAGGAAGAGCTTGAATTCAGGGCAAAAAGAGTTCAGAGAAATCAAGGAGGAAGAGATGACCTTAAATACATACACAATCCCTTGAAGTTACTTATTTAAAAATGTTATACTCCTGAGTTCCAAGTCAAACCTACTGTTCCTCTCCAGTTACAGGTCTGGAACAAATACAGGAAAAACGTGCAGTTATAAACTTCACCTCACTTTGGAGGACCCTGTCAATATACAAAAAGACTGGGCTTTACATAGCTCAGCCTAGACAAGAATAACGTGGCATTATTGATACTTTGTTTGAAAACTTTGAAAAATAAGCTAATAGTGGACCCCTGTGCTCCAGGATTTGCCCAGGGGAGTTTAGGAAGATCAATCTGGTGAATATTATGGGCTCAGAAGAATTCTCTCAAGTCCAAACCCACGTCTGAAAAACATGATGATCACCAATTCTAGGAAGGAATAATACCTAGACTTAACCAACTTCTAAAATCTGAACTAGTGAGACGGGCTTTCGCTAGATAACAGCTAAGTAAGGGGCTTATATGCAGAAAAAAAAAGTAGACGCCATCTTTGACTGACTTCCCTCAAGGTTTCATAATCTTGTTTTGAAAGGCTTGCACTTGAATTTTTATTTTCATACTCTTAAAGACCATCATATCCATGTGTGACCCTAAAAGCACCACCAGGCCCAGGGCTTACTGTCACTCATGCTGCATTTGCCTTCCCATCCTCAGCTATGTTTCAGGCTCCAGGGGTAGATGTTTTGTTCCAAAATGGTGTACAGAGGTAACTGTCAGCATCTTTGGAAATTATAGCAAATTGAACTATGGAATATCTAGGCATGCTCTGCTCACTTCTGATGATGCAGGATATCTGGGACCTATTATATGCAGGGAGGTCAGAAACAAGAACGTAATGTATTCTCAGAGTCCCTGAGTACAGGTCTGGACCAGAAGGTTGTACAATATTCACATCTAGTAGTAGGTTTAAGTTACTCTGTGTTATGTAATTAATTTAGATCTGTTCTTCCTAAGGGTTCCATTAAATCCTATAAAATTTTACAAGTTTATCTCAGGAGTACTACGAGTAATTAAAAGTCTGCTATACACTTTAGAAAGCAAGAATGCATAGACAGAAAGGACGCTTTCCTCACCTGTGGCAAAGGCAAAGGAAAGCTGTGATCAGTGGTCCAGAGTAGGTCAATAATTAGAAATGAAGGCAGAAGACACAGTGGCAGGGAAGTCTGATACACTTTTCATGGGGCAAAATTACGGGTGACTCTCAAAGAAATACTAAGAAATCCTTTTATTTTCTGCAAAAAGAAAGGTTAGTACTTAATGTTTTATTAAAGACTCATGAAACCTAAGAATGGCAACTTCATTACTGAAGAGGTAGCTGGTGGTAGGATATTTGCAAAAGTTAAAAGGCTAGTCAGAATAAATAGATTTTATAAAATGAAGAAAAATAACTCTAAAGCAGGATTGCTTCTTTTAAAAAAAATTGGAGAAGATAAAGAAAAAATAATGAGCAAACTGACAAGAGTAATAAGCCTATTAAAAATCCTAACTCTAATTGGAAAAATTATTGCTTTTTAATATTCAGTGCTCAGATTACTTATATTATCACAGTTTGATTATTTCTAAGGAAGATAAAAAGAAAAAACATTTTTATAATATTATTTTTAATTTGTGAATATGGAAATTTTCAGAAACAAAACACAGAGAAAATGATATAATGTCTAATCACTCAACTTCAAACATAAGCAGTTTTTCATTGATCTAATTCATCTATCCATCTACAACTTTATATCACAATTATTTTGAAAAAAATCCTAGACATCGTATCACCCATAGATACTTCATCGTGGATAATATAAAAGTCCTATATATCACTGTATATATAGTAATGACCATAATACATTATTATCTACCAAAATTAAAGTAATTCCTCAATGTCATTTAATAAAATCTTTAAAAAAACTTAATAGTTATATTTCCCCAAGTACCTCAAAATAATTTTCATAGTGCATTTAAATCATGTTCCAAAGAAAGTCATTTTTTAAAACTTTTATTTCTCTTAGGTATCTTTTTTTAAAAAATAATAGTCTCCTCTTCCTGATATTTTATCTCATACCATCAATGTGCTGGAGAAACTAGGACATTTTTACTGTGACATTCCTATAATACAGTTGGGGCTTACTGATTCTTAATGGGGTCCTTTTTCACTTTTTCTCTATTCACTTTTTTGGAAGATAGTTAAATGTAGTCATGACAGCATTACCCTGATACCAAAACCAGAGAGTTATACTACCAAAAAAAAAAATTACAAGATAATATCCCTAATGAACATAGATGAAAGAATCCTCAATAGAATATTAGCAAATAAAATTCAACAAGCACATTAAAGGGATCATACAGCATAGTCAAATAAGATTTATCCCTGGGATATGAGGACACATACAAATCAATATATGTGATTACCACATTCACAGAATGAAGAACAAAAATCATATGATCATCTCAATAGATGGAAAAAATATTTGACAAAATTCTACATCCATTTATGATGAAAAACTTTCAAAGAATTAGGTATAGAAGGAACACACCTCAACATAATAAAGAAAATATATCACAAGACCATAGCTAACATCATACTCAATGGTGAATAGCTAAATGCTTTTCCTCTAAGATCAGGTACAAGACAAAGTCAATCACTCTCACCACTTCTATTCAACAAAGTAGTGGAGGTCTTAACCAAAGCAATTAGCCAAGAAAATTTTAAAAAGCATCAGATTGGAAAAGAAGAAGTAAAATTATCTCTGTTTGCAAGTGTATGATATTACTGTATATAAAACCCAAAAGACACCACCAAAAAAATAGTTAGAACTAGTAAATGCATTCAGTAAGGTTACAGGATACAAAATCAACATACAAAAATCAGTTGTTTTTCTGTAAACTAGCAATGACATATTTGAAAAAGAAATTAAGAAAGCAATCCAATTCACAAAAGCAACAAAAACAATACTTAGGAATAAATTTAATTAAGATGGTTAAATTTAACCAAGGAGGTATATTGAAAAGTATAAAACGCTGCTGAAAGAACTTGAAGAAGATACAAATAAATGTAAACATACCCCACGCTCAAACACTGGAAGAATATTGTAAAAATATCCATATTACCCAAAGTAATCTACAAATTTAAAGTAATACCTATCAAAATTCCAATGGAATTCTTTACAGAAATAGAAAAAACACTCCCAATATTCATAGGTAAACAAAAAGAACCCTAATAGCCCAAAACATATTGACAAAGAAAAACAAGACTGGAGGCATCACTATTCTTAAAATGTATTATAGTAATCAAAACAGTATGGTACACACACACACACAAACACACACACACACACACAAAACCAGACACACAGACTGATAGAATAAAGAGCTCTGAATTACACCCAGATATATATGTTCAACTGATCTTCAAAACAGTAACAAGCATAAATAATGGGCAAAGGATAGTCTCTCCAATAAATGTTGCTCTGAAAACTGGATAGCCACATGTGAAAGAATGAAATTGGATTTATATCTCACATCACATGCAAAAATAAACTTAAAATGAATTGAAAATGTAAAAATAAGATTGAAACCATAAATATTCTAGGAGGAAACATAGGGGAAAAGCTCCTTGACATTGGTGTTGGCAATGATTTTTTGGATACTACATCAAAAATACAAGAAACAAAAGCAAAAATAATAAAGTGTGAGTACATCCAACTAAAAAGCTTCTGCATAGCAAAGGACACAAACAATAAAAGAAAAGGCAACTAATGGAATGAGAGAAAATAGTTGCAAACATATCTGATAAGAGGTTAATATTCAAAATACGTAAGTTACTCCTAAAATTCAATAGCAAAAAAATAATAATAATAATTCAATTTCACAATAGGCGAAGTATCAAGCAGACACTTCTCTGAAGATGACATACAAATGGCCAACAGATACATGAAAATGTGCTCAGCATCACTAATCATTAGAGAAATAAAAATCAAAACCACAGTGAGAAATCAACTCAAACCTGTTAGGCTTTTTATTACCATCAAAAAAGCCAAAAGGTAAGAAGTGTTGGCAAGAATGTGGAGAAAAGGGAACACTGGTTCACTGTTGGTGGGAATGTAATTTATGGAATAATTTACAGCCATTATAAAATACACTATGGAGGTTCCTCAAAAAATTAAAAATAGAACTACCAAAGGATTCAGCAATTCCACTTCTGAGTATTTATCCAAAGGAAATCAAATCAGAATCTCTAGATTCCCGCACTCCCATGTTCACTGTAGATTATTCACAACAGCCAAGATACTGAAACATATCAATGGATAAATGGATAAAGAAAACGTGGTATATACATGCAATGGAATATTATTCAGCCTTAAAAAAGAAGGAAATCCTGCCAGATATAACAATATGAGTGGATCTGGAGAACATTATGCTAAGTGAAGTAAGCTAGATGAAGACAGAAATACTATGTGATCTCACTTGTATTTATAATCTAAAATATGCAAACATATAAAAACAGAGAGTAGAATGGTGATTGTCAGGGGATGGGGGGGCAGGGAGAAAAGAGTAGATGATGGTGAAAGATACAAAGGTTCAGTTATACAAGATAAATAAATTCTGGAGTTCTACTATATAGCATACTGCCTGTAGCTCCCAATACTATTATATATTGGATACTTAAAATTTACTAAGAGGGTGGATCTTATGTTAAATGTTCTTGCCACAAGGTACCAAAAATAATTACAACAATAACAACAGTAATAATAGTAAAGTGGATGAGAGGAAACTTTATGAGGCGATGGATATATCTCTGGCCTTGATGGTAGCAATGGATTCACAGGTGTGTACTTATCCCCAAACTCATCAAGTTGTATACCTTAAATATGTACAACTTTTTTTTTTTTTTTTTTTTTGTACGCGGGCCTCTCACTGCTGCGGCCTCTCCCGCTACAGAGCACAGGCTCCGGACGTGCAGGCCCAGTGGCCATGGCCCACGGGCCCAGCCGCTCCACGGCACGTGGGATCCTCCCGGACCAGGACACGAACCTGCGCCCCCTGCCTCGGCAGGCAGACTCCCAACCACTGTGCCACCAGGGAAGCCCCCTATGTACAACTTTTTACATGTCAATTTTGCTTCAATAAAGTGGTTTAAAAATAATAAAGGCAAAATAAATTTTAAAATTCAGAGCCTTGAATATATTAAAATTCAGGTTTGGGGCTAAGAATACCTTATAGGTGATATTGTACCATTCCTATTACATTCTCATTAGGAAACAAAGTATTATGTTATCAGTCTCACAACTGGTGATGCTACAACTAATTAATAAAGCCAGATGTTTTGATTTGATTCCTATAACAAAAATTAATCATTAACCACTCACCTACTTGAAGGAATATTAAATAGATGTATGAATTCCAATAGGAATGTTAAATTTGTGACTAAAAGAAAAGCTACTACTTCTGCAATTATTAGGTAGAACTGTTCTACAAAGAAGAATTTCTCCACTTTTCCCCATCAGCTGTTTTGTTACGCTATTTGACACAACTTACGTACAACTACAGTTTGTCTTGGCCTTGCTTACTTATCCTCTACCCAAACCTGGACCGTAGATGCTACTTCTCTTATTTTGAAATTAACTTCTCTCTTTTATCTCTTTTTAAAAATATATAATCCCAAAAGACAAAAATGAATTATTCTCTCCAATTAATTATTCAACAGGAAGAACTTCACTATAGAATATTTTGTGACAAGAAACTGGATTTTTCCATTTAGCTATAAAAAATGCGTGACAATGTTCTTTCATCTCTCATTGTGTTTGTACATCAAACTTCACTTGCTATGGTTCATAAATTAAAAACAAAATGTGAAGGAAATTCATATAGAAAGACGAGATGAATGTATATTACACAGAAATGAAACTATTAATTGAATTGATCATCTTAATTGGTATTTACAAACCTAAAAATAAAGAGTTTTAAAATTATGGAGCGAACCATATTTCTGCATAAGGCACTTCACAGGTTTCCTGCACTTAGGAACACTAGGCAGCACTTCAACACTACAAGTGTGGGCCATTTTAAACAGTGAAGTCACCAACAAAAAGCACAAAACTGTGAACATATGGAAGTAACAGGCTGCAAAAAAGGACCCTTGTTTACAGTACGAGAGCTGAAAGAAAGCAGAGCATCACCTGGTTTGATCCCAGCTGGGAACATGTGTCTAGGAACTCAAATTTTCGGTCACTCTGCATTTGTCGTCAAATGACCACAAAAGCACTGTTTTGATTCTGAGGTTGCAAATATATGTTAAGGGGTAGATGAATTCATAGATAAAGACTCTGTGAATAAAGAGGATCTACTCTGTTTGTTTCATTCTACAACCAATATAACATATGCCTACAATATACCTGTAACATTTTCCAAATAAGAGTAAAAATACTACTACCAATATTATGGTACTAAAGGCATGATGGAATTTCTCTGAGGTTCTTTTTGCCCTGAGGATATACAATACTGACTACAGAATGACTGAGACACATTCCTTAGAAATGCATGTTGGAATACATGGGAGAAAAGGGTAGGAAAAGAACAAATACAAGATTTGATAGACAAAATAAAAGGAAAACTATCTAATGCCAGTTACCCCCAATATGAAATATTGAGCTAAAATGATTATTTTACCACCTACTGTAATGGTAAAGAGGTGGAATTAGTGAGAGGCTTGAGCAAGGGTTTTTATTTTTAAAAGATCATAGAAGCATTTCAAAATGCTCACCAGCATACAAAAGAACCTGGAAGTACAAAAGCAAATTAGATGTCACTTAAGGTTACAATAAGAATCTCAAAGTCCTTTGTGAATTGTGAGAGCTTCTCACAACTTTGCTATTGTAAGAGGACAAACTGCACCCTTTCTGTAGATATCACGAGGGAATAGTAGCTACAGCCTGAACACACAGTTGTATGTGGTGCATTGGGAGATTAATAATTGTCACAAACATATAAAAAGTAAACATAATAATACTACATGACCCATGGGATTTCTATTAATTTTAGTTTAATTTTTCAAAATTCAGAAACCCAATCTGAATATAATACCAGAAAGATAAGTTGGGCTGATGAGTTTGATCTCTGGAGATTTAGGAGTTCTGAAATTCTTAAGGAAATGCTTTGAATAGTCCAATGCACTTGAACTATTTGCATCGACTCTGGGGTAAAGAGAATGACTTTTATTTTTTCTTTTTTCCAAATCCTTTATCCTTCAAAGGAACTGCAAGGTAAGAAAAATAGTGGGCTTTTTCCAAAAAGTAAGGGTTTTACTACATCTCTATTACAACTTCATTTTCAATCCATGGATAAAGTTGAATCCCCCATTTTTTTTCTTATCCTTGTGGCCTAAGAGGAAAAAGAGGCTCATTCAGGAACTAATTACTAATTCCCCTTTTCTCGCACTTTCCCACTCCTTTTTTCTTCAAAAATACCCTCTTATTGATAAATCTTCAGTTTTCATCCCCAACCTCTTTATCCTTTTATATGCACAGATCTCCTCTGATTTATTTAGGCCTTTTGCCACTTTTGCCATTATTTATTAGGCAGGATTTTTTTTCATATTACCTTCACAAATATCTTGAATAAATTATCTTAATGCAATACACTTCTACAACACCTATGTCAGTTCCATAAATCCATATTCCTTTGATAATCAGGCCCCTGAAATCTTTGACTGTCTTCAATGACTTACTAAAGGCTAAATCTAAATATCATCCTTCATGATTTCTCAGTAGTATTTATATTTTCATCCTCACCTTTTAAAAATATTCCCTCCCTTGAATAGCAAGGTTGTATACTATTCTGAACTGGCTATCACTGACAATTTTTTCTCTGTCTCATTATTACTTTTCTCCTTCTGCAACAAAAAATGTGATTCTCAATGAGTCTATCTTATCAGAATCACATGGGAAACTTTTTCCCATTATATGTATTCTTAACTTAGATATTCTGAGATAACTGGCTTAAACTTTAGGGCTCATGCATAAATAGGTTAAAAAAATAACCACTGCTATAATCAGCTGGTGTTACTGATGAGAGTGTGTCATTTACCTTAGGTATATTAGGCAATTAAAAAAAAAAGCCTGAGAATTATTGTAGAGTTAAAGAAACATGGGACTAGCATATTGAAAACCTCAACTCACCAATGTATAAAGTCCTTTCATTTTTCTCCAGTTCATCCAACTGTACTAAGTTAAATCTTCTGTTTCCCCAGTTGCACATATTTTATCACATCTTGGGAAGATTGCATAACTCCCTTGTACATTTCAGTTATTAAATATTCATCCACCTTAAAACCATATTCTTCTATCTGATTTAAAGCATCCTCTCCCTCCACTGTTAATCATACTAGTGACTCAAAGATCCTGAAGTACAAGTGGAGTAATTTTTTTTCCTTTTGTTTATCTTTTCTCTCACCTCTGGTATGCTGAAATACTAAGAGTAAGGATATGTGAATATGTGACACATTTTTAATTAACATTTTTATTTAGTTCTAAGTTGATTATCATTTTTCTCTGACTCACAATGAATGATAATAATGTTTTTTTAGCAAATGTCCAAATTGTGGTATTCTCACAAGGCACAGGTGTGAGCTCTCCCAAGTGCCCTGAGGGGGTAATACTTTACTGCAGAGCCACGTGAATTAGAAAATCTAGTTTTAGTTCCAACTTTTTCAATCATTTACATCTCCTGCTCCGAGTGGTGTGCCCCAACCCTAAGGCATCTATTAAATCATATTAAATATAAGCAGTAAGCCAAAAGGTAGATAACATGGAATGATTTAAAAAAAACACGAAAACTACTGAATGAATCAAAAGCATAGAGAAAGAGAAAAAAAAAGATGGACAAAAAAAGAAAAAACGTAGCAAAATGGTAAACTTTGAATCAAGATATTTTTCTTTCTTTTTTTTTTTTTTTTTAATTCTTTGGCCGCACTACGCAACATGCAGGATCTTAGTTCCCCAACCAGGGATCTAACTCTTGCCCCCTGCATTGGAAGTGTGGAGTCTTAAACACTGGACTGCCAGGGAAGTTCAACAAAATGGTATACTTTAACATCTTAATCATGTTAAATACAGATGTTCTAGAACACTGCAATAGAAAGAGAATGCCACCAAATGTGTAATTAGATATACACATGAAGACATGAATAGGTTAAGAGAAAAGAATGGAAAATATAGTATTTAACACTAAGTAAAAGAACACTTGAGTGACTAAAATATTAGAAGAAATAGACTTCAGAACAAGGAATAGTACCAAAGAGGAACATTTACAACATGAAAAAGTGGTCAGCTTTTCACAAAGACATACTAATCTTAAATATGTATGTATTTAACAACAGAATCTCAAAATGCATGAAAAAAAGTGATAGAACTAAAAGGATAAATAAATCCAAAATTATAGTTGTGTTCTTTAAACTTCTCTTATTAAGCAGTACAAGGTTAAAAATTCAGTAAAAGTCTGAAATATCTGAACACTTATTAACTTGAACTAATGGGTAATTACAGAATAGATAGAAAATTCTAGAATGCTCCACCCAACATCAGCAGAACACATGCTCTTTTCAAGAGCATAAGGAACATTTACCAAAGTACAGTAGACAATATTCTGGACCATAAATAAGTCTAAGCATATTTAAAAGAATTTAAACCATATGAAGCACACAGTTGACCCTTGAACAATAAGGAGAATGGAGCACTGACCCTCCACATAGTCAAAAAACCCCTATAACTTTATAGTTGGTACCCCGTATAAGTGGTCCCTCAGTATTCACTATTCCTCCATATTCATGGTTCTGCATCAGCAATTCAACTAACTGTAGTTCATGTAGTACTATAGTGTTTACTATTGAAAAATATGTATGTGTAAGTGGACCTGTGTAGTTCAAACCCATGCTGTTCAAGGTTTAACTGTATTTTATAATCATAATGGAATTAAAATAAAAATTAACAACAGAAAGATCCAACCAAAAAAACTGCAAAAGAAAAAATACATTGATAAATGAAGTCACCTGAGATATTATAAAACATTTTGAATTGAATATGAAAATTCAATATACCATAACTTGCAGGCTATACCTAAAGCATTATTTACTGCATAATTTATATATCTTTAAAAACCAAACATATCAGTGAAGAAATGTCTCAAATGAAAGATCTAGCTTCTAAAAATACTAAACAAAAGTAAATTAAAATCAAAACAAGCAAAATAAAGATGACAATAAAGATAAGAAAGGAAATCAGTGAAACTAAAAAGTAAAAAAAAATTGAAAAAAATGAACAAAATCCATTAGTTCTCTGAAAAGCCAACAAAACTGATAAACTTCCCAACAGATTGTTACAGTAAAAAGAAGAGGAGACACAAAGTTTTCATACCAGAAATCAAAATGGGGACATTACTACAGATGGTACTGATCTTACAATGATAAAATGGACATATGAAAAACTTTATGCCAATATATTCCACAACTAAATAAACTGGGCAAATTCTTTGAAAGACACAAACTAAAAAAGCTATTTTAAGGAAAGAAAAAATGATAGCCTGAGTCGTCTTTGTATCTATTAAAGAAATTTCTTCATTATGAAATATCTCACTACATAGAAAACTCAGAGTGGGTTAACTGGTAAATTCTTGCAGACTTTTAATGAATAAATAATTCCAATTTTAGACAAACTCTCTCAGAAAATAGTAAAAGAAGGAATACTCAACTCACTGTGAGGGCAGTATTGACCTGACACCAAAATCAAAGTGTTCACTGGATCTAAATACTGAAAATCTATTTTTATTGTTCTGCTTTGTAATTCTAATATAAATGATAAAAAAGGAAAGTGAATTTCAATAAATGAATACATATCTCATGATGTAAGTAGTTCTTGGGTACTACTATAGTAGAAGATATAATGAAGGGCAAACAGAATCACTGTGATGACAATTACTACACAGGAGTGAGACATCGGCCTCCCAAATCCCAAAATTCTTTTGTCATCATTGTAACATTTTGAAGGACTCTCATATTTTTGTTGTTTAACAATCTCACACCTTTTGTATGACCTCCAACACACCAGTCCATGTAAGTAACACGAAAGGTCCACAACCAGGACAACAAAAATACCTCCCCAAATTCCCAAAATGGCCCTTCTGGAGAAATAATGACCATACATCCCCTTTAAGAATCACTTCCAGATGTATCTGTAAAAGAAAAGGAACAATTTAGGCAATTTTAATATACACTTCTGAGCAGTAAGCTTTAAAAATAACTGTCCAAACTCAGTTTAAGAACTCCTTTATGAAGGTAATTATTTTATCTTCAAATCTGTAGAACTGAAAAGCTTCTTCTACTCAGAAGGTTTACTTATCATGGAAAATATTAATTTTTGACCAAAAGCAAAGAATTATTTCTGCAATGTATTTATCTACTTGAGGAAGATGATTTATTTAGGCATAAACATTCCCTAAATGTATATGTTTTACAATTGAAAAAAGAGAATACAGGGTGATTTCGTATTTAATCAAAATAATTTTAATTGAAAATAAATCATAGGGTATATGTATGGTCAGGCCACTAAAGATGGCTGCTCTGCAGCTTTCTGTCCATCCCCTGCAGGACCAGTGCCTGCTTTACCTACACCCTATGCACATGACTGACCTTCCTAAGTACTGATAACTTGCCCCAGGCTCCAGCTGGTGATTGTTCTTATCAAAGGGGTGGTGAGAGGTGTGCCCCTCTGCTGTTTTCCCTGATAATTAATGAGCCCACCTGAGCCTTGCTTCAGATGTGTAAGCTGCCCCATCCGTTAGACCACTGATGTCTCTGTTGCTGACTCCAGTGTCTTTCTTTTGTCTTAAAACTGGGCAAGTACAGGTCTTATAGGCCTGTGGGGTTCAGCTCAACAGTATATCACAAGCACATATCTTCAAAATCTCTCCCCAAATGCAATGAGATATTCCCTAAACAAATGCAGTGTTTACAAAGGTTTAGGAGGTACATTCAGGGAAGAAAATGACATAGAGTATATACTATTCTTGTATTCTAATCACTACCAGTTCAAGAGTTAGAAAATATCACAAAACACAAAATACTCAAACATTAGTATATGGTTATGAAGGGGGCTTCCGCAAAATCTCATGTAGAGAATTTAAAGTATATAAATTCTAATACAAATTGTAGGGATTGGAAATCTATTGTTTTAAATATTTCCTTGGTAATTATTAAATATTACATATATACATATGTGTGTGTATATATATATATATGTACACACACATATATCTATAAATTTCCTGAAAGTATGTTCAGAATATTCCTGTTTTTCATAGCATTCTATGACCAAAACATTTTAAGAAATACCATTTTTTGAAATATATGAGCAAGTAGTGTTAGTGCCTGACAATAAGCTTTTTTGATTGCTGAGGCATCCATTTCAAAGACATCCGTCTCAAACAAACATATTGCCAGCTGTTATGACACAGCTACTAACAAAACAACTAGATAAGGAACGAGGCTGCCCTACCCATGAAGTTCCCTTTATAAAAGCCCCGGGTGACCTAGATCAGGGGACCCCAACCCCTGGGCCACGGACAGGTACCGGACCGTGGCCTGTTAGGAACCGGGACACACAGCAGGAGGTGAGCGGCGGGAGAGCCAGCAAAGCTTCATCTGTATTTACAGCCGCTCCCCATCGCTTGCACTACCGCCTGAGCTCTGCCTCCTGTCAGATCAGCAGCAGCATTAGATTCTCATAGGAGCAAAAACCCTACTGTGAACTGCACACGCGAGGGATCTAGGTTGCACGCTTCTTATGGGAATCTAATGCCTGATGATCTGAGGCGGATCTGAGGCAGTGATGCTAGCACTGGGGACTGGCTGCAAATACAGATTATCATTAGCAGAGAGGTTTGACTGAACAGAGACCATAATAAATCAATTGCTTGTAGACATATCAAAACTCTATCACTGAGTGGCAAGTGACAATTAAGCTGCATCTGGTGGCAGGCTTTATAGTGGCAAGTGAGTTGATGTACTTCAATTGTACAGCTGCATCTGGTGTCAGGCTTTAAGTCAGAATCCGACACTTATTTCTGTCTGTGCGTGACCTGCCCGTTATTTTATTTATGACTTCCATCCGAACCTCTTTCCCGCACTGCGCACTTGTCTCAGTCACAGTTTTGGTAAGCCCGCAAACTAACCCTAGCCAAAGTAAGTAAAAAAAACCCGTCTCTGGAGAGCTTTTTTGAAGGGGGGAAAGACCCAATGGTGAGACAGCAGAAGACTCTAAGACTGGCCACAAAAGGAAAACTGCATTTAAAAGAAAATACCAAGAGTCCTACTTAAATTATGGGTTCATTGCAACAGGCGAGTCACATTCTCCAAGCCCACTTTGTATAATATGTGGTGACCGGCTATCCAACGAAGACATGAAAACTTCAAAACTGCTTTGCCACATGGAGACCAAGCACCTGGCATTCAAAGACAAGCCTTTGGAGTTTTTCAAAAGAAAAAGACGTGAACACAAAGAACAGAAGATATTACTGAAGGCCAACACTTCATCAAATGTGTCTGTCCTGAGAACATCATTCTTAGTGGCTAACCACATTGCTAAAGCTAAGAAGCCCTTTACTATGGATGAAGAGTTGATTCTGCCTGCTGCTAAGGACATTTGTCATGAAATTTTAGGAGAGGTTGCAGTTGAGAAGGTGGCGCATGTTCCTCTTTCGGCTAGCATCATAACTAGATGAATTGATGAAACAGCAGAAGATACAGAGGCACAATTGTTAGAGAGGATTAATGAGTCCGCACGGCACACAATCCAGGTTAACAAGTCTACCGATGGTGACAAGGCAACAATGCTTGTTTCTGTGCTAACTATTTTTCAGGAGGATGTCCGTAAGGATATGTTATGTGCACTTTTGTTGCCAACCAACACCACAACTGCAGAACTAGTCAAGTCTTTGAATGATTACATATCAGGAAAACTGGTCATTTTGTGTCGGGATATGCATGGACAGAGTGGCTGCCATGACTGGACGGCTTTCTGGTTTCACTACTCAGGTCAAAGAGGTTGCTTCTGAATGTGAGTCTACACACTGTGTCATCCACAGAGAAATGCTGGCTAGCCGGAAAATGTCACCTGAACTTAACAACGTTTTGCAGGATGTGATTAAAATCATCAGCCACATTAAAGTACATGCCCTTAACCCACATCTGTTCACGCAGCTCTGTGAGGAGATGGACACAGAACACACATGTCTGCTCTTATACACAGAGGTGAGATGGCTTTCCAAAGGGAGATCACTGGCCAGAGGTTCTGAGTTACGAGAGCCGCTCCTGAGATTTCCTTTAGAAAAACAGTCACCACTGGCAGCACATTTCAGTGACACAGAAACCGTCCCAAAACTTGCTTATTTGTGTGAAATATTCAACCTGCTCAACGAACTCAATCTGTCATTTCAGGGGAGAACGACAACTGTGTTCAAGTTGGCAGATAAAGTGGCTGCATTCAAAGCCAAACTGGAATTATGGGGGCGATGAGTGAACATTGGGATTTTTGACATGTTTCAAACATTAGCAGAGATTTTGAGAGACTGAGCCAGGGCCTTCTTTCTCCCAGCTGGTGCATGATCACCTATCTCAGTTTTCAAAAGAGTTTGAGCATTACTTCCCAACAACAAAAGACCCCTGAACTGGGAAGGAATGCATCTGCGAACCGTTTGTGAATAAGCCAGGTGAATCGGCTTCGTCTGTGCTAGAAGAGGATCAACTGCTTGAGATCGCAAATGATGGTGGCCTTAAAAGTATGTTTGAAACAACTTCAAATCTCCATACGTTCTGGATTAAAGTCAAGGTGGAATATCCTGAAACTGCCACAAAAGCACTGAAAAGCCTGCTTCCATTTCCAACGTGCTATGTTTGTGAAGCAGGGTTTTCCGCAGTGACAGCGACCAAAATGAGATTATGCAGAAGACTGGACATAAGCAAAACACTTCGGGTGTCACTGTCTCCCATCACCCCCAGATGGGACCATCTAGTTGCAGGAAAACAAGCTCAGGGCTCCCACTGATTCTGCATTATGGTGAGTTGTGTAATTATTTCATCATATATTACAATGTAATAATAATAGAAATCAAGTGCACAATAAATGTAATGCACTTGAATCATCCCGAAACCATACCCCCCACGCCCCTCCCCATCCCTGGGAAAATTGGTTTCCACGAAACTGGTCCCTGGTACCAAAAATGTTGGGGACCACTGACCTAGATAACAGTTTTTCCCTTCCCTCACCCTAATTCTCACTCTTATGCTTTAAATTCAACAATAGTGAGCCCATAAAATCCTAGGCACCACACCCTCAGACCCCAATAAAGGCAGAATTCCAGGTCCAAATGCACACACACACACGCTTGGAACCAAGCAGGACCTAGTGGGGCTCCTGGGCACAGAAGCATTTCTGTTCCCTGTTTCTTGACTCCAGCCTCTGTGACCTTCCTTCCCTGAGTTCCAAAGGGCAGATGCAGACAGTTGCTTACCTGGGAAGGGAAAGGATGCAGAGACGAAGAGCAGCCATGAAACAACAGTGAAGCCTTGGGGCAGGTCCTGGTTCCGCCTCAGGGAACACACATAACAAGGTCTTTAAGTTATTTAAGATGTCAGCATTCTTCACACCAGAGAAAGACGACCTGAGACTACATTAAAGGAACCAGAGAAGCTCATCAAGAAGAGTGCATGAGACCAGATTAAAGGAGTAGAAGTCCTGCACATGCCCTAACCTTATCAGCAACCCCACCCTTGCTATAAGACTCCTTATCAAATCTTACTGGATTGGGAACATAGTTTTTCAGGGCAAAAGTCTGTTGTGCCCCCCCTTGGCCTGGCAAAGCAATAACGCTCTTCTTTTCTACGTCACCCAAAACTCTGTT
The DNA here is from genome assembly GCF_964374135.1 of Grampus griseus. Lineage (NCBI taxonomy): Eukaryota > Metazoa > Chordata > Mammalia > Artiodactyla > Delphinidae > Grampus > Grampus griseus. The sequence goes on from NC_139017.1 coordinate 7,762,933, forward strand.
TCTAAGATTTGATTCGGCACTGGTGCACAGAGGCCGAGCTTTCAGAATCAATCTCTCTCTCTCTCTTTCTCTCTCTCTCCCCCACCCCCCCATGATCTCCCTAAGCGGCTCTCAGGGCTGCCATGTAGCCTCCGGAACGTGTGATAACAAACCTTGTTTTTTCAGTTACCTGCTGGTTGTCAGTGAGGTGCATCTTGCAATAATAAGAAGAACCACAAGCCTGGCTCCTACTGTCTAAATGTCTGTGGCGGATCCACACAAGCAACATGGCCCAGTGAGTGCCTCAGGCATCCCCAGACAATAGCATCACTATCCATACATAGTCTGAGACCAACAGGCAACAGAACATCTCATTGGTAGTTAAATCTTTAAGCTGCATTCTGGGAAAAATTATCTATGGGGTGGAAATGGTAGAGTTTACATGATAACAAAGGCTAATCATAATTATTCCCTGCTTCATTACATACTGCAGCACCAACATCATTCTGTTGCTTGAATGGAAAAACATATTTACTTTCTCATATTTTTATTAACTTTCTTTTGAATAACATAAGGATTAAGCCCATATATTTAACTTTCTCATATCCATATCAGCTATTGTTTGCATAGTTGATTCATCCTTATAACATGGTATGTCAATCAGTTACTGCCACCGCAATACTATACAACAAAGCATCAGAAAACACTCTCATGTGCCTCTGGGGCAGAGAGCTGAAAGATTCTGAGCCACACTGGGCTCAGCCTGGCTCCAGGCTTCAGTTTGGGTCCGGGTCAGCTCCATCTTTCTCCCTAACTTCTCTGACTAATGGACTAGCTGAGGTAACATTTCATGGCAGTGAGAAGAGAAGTCAGAAGTGGAAGAGAGTCATCATGACCACACAAAGGTATTCAATCCTCTGCTGCCATCACATCTACTCACTGCCTATGGGTTCAAGCAAGTCACTTGGCTGGTAGTTCTAGGGCAGTGTGGGCCATCCATCCTGTGATGTGGCAGATTTTTACTAGTAAAAGGAGAATCAAGGCTTATGACCTTGTGACAATTTAGTTTACATATAGGATACTAAGGGCATCACTGGGTTTAGAGTACTAAGACCCAAATTTATGTAATGATACTACACATTTCGACGAGGCAATACAGGAAAATATTTATCATCTGTAACATAATACTAATGTCTATTTTTTTTTTTTTTTTTGCGGTATGCGGGCCTCTCACTGTTGTGGCCTCTCCCGTTGCGGAGCACAGGCTCCGGACGCGCAGGCTCAGCGGCCATGGCTCACGGGCCCAGCCGCTCCGCGGCACGTGGGATCTTCCCGGACCGGGGCATGAACCCGCGTCCCCTGCATCGGCAGGCGGACTCTCAACCACTGCGCCACCAGGGAGGCCCTAATGTCTATTTTTAAAAGCTTCATATGACATGATATATTAGGTATACATGTTTTATAAGCTGTAAACAATAACACAAACCTGACAAGGACCGACAAGTTGACGAAGGAGTAAGACGTGGAGATCACCTTCCTCCCCACATCAAAATACATCAAAAATACATCTAAATACATCTAAATACATCAAATACATCAAAAATACATCTAAATGTGGAAAAGCTCCTACAGAACACCTACTGAACACTGGCAGAAGACCTCAGACTTCCCAAAAGATAAGAAACTCCTCATCATACCTGGCCATGTGGCTGACAGGATCTTGGTGCTCTGGCCGGGTGTCAGGCATGAGCCTTGGAGGTCGAAGAGCCGAGTTCAGCACATTGGACCACCAGAGACCTCCAGGACCCACATAATATCAATTGGCAACAGCTCTCCCAGAGATCTCCATCTCAACGCTAAGACCCAGCTCCACTCAACAACAAGCAAGCTACAGTGCTGGACACCCCATGCCAAACAACTAGCAAGACAGGAACACAACCCCACCCATTAGCAGAGAGCCTGCCTAAAATCATAATAAGTTCACAGACGCGCCAAAACACACCACCAGACGTGGTCCTGCCCACCAAAAACACAAGATCCAGGCTCATCCACCAGAACACAGGCACCAGTCCCCTCCACCAAGCCTACACAACCCACTGAACCAACCTTACCCACTGGAGGCAGACACCAAAAACAATGGGAACTACGAACGAGCAGCCTGCAAAAGGAGACCCGAAACACAGTAAGTTAAGCAAAATAAGAAGACAGAGAAATACGCAGCAGATGAGCGAGCAAGGTAAAAACCCACCGGACCTAACAAATGAAGAGGAAACAGGCAGTCTACCTGAAAAAGAATTCAGAGTAATGATAGTAAAGATGATATAAAATCTGGAAAGAGAATGGAGAACATACAAGAAACATTTAACAAGGACACAGAAAAACTAAAGAGCAAACAAACAATGATGAACAACATAATAAACAAAATTAAAAATACTCTAGAAGGAATCAATAGAAGATTAATTGAGGGAGACGAATAGATAAGTGACCTGGAAGATAAAATAGTGGAAATAATTACTGTAGAGCAGAATAAAGAAAAAAGAATGAAAAGAATTGAGGACAGTCTCAGTGACCTCTGGGACAATATTAAACACACCAACATTTGAATTATAGGGGTCCCAGAAGAAGAAGAGAAAAAGAAAGGGACAGAGAAAATATTTTAACAGATTATAGATGAAAACTTCCCTAATATGGGAAAGGAAAGAGTCAATCAAGTCCAGGAAGCGCAGACAGTCCCCTACAGGATAAATCCAAAGAGAAATATGCCAAGACACATATTAATCAAACTATCAAAATGAAACACAAAGAAAAAATATTAAAAGCAACAATGGAAAAGCAACAAATAACATACAAGGGAATCCCCATAAAGTTAACAGCTGATCTTTCAGCAGAAACTCTGCAAGCCAGAAGGGACTGGCAGGACATATTTAAAGTGATGAAGGAGGAAAAACCTACAACCAAGATTACTCTACCCAGCAATGATCTTACTCAGATTTGATGGAGAAATTAAACCTTTACAGACAAGCAAAAGGTAAGAGAATTCAGCACCACCAAACCAGTTTTAAAACAAATGCCAAAGAAACTTCTCTAGGCAGAAAACACAAGAAAAGGAAAAGACCTATAATAACAAACCCTAAAAAATCGGGAAAATGGTAATAAGAACATACATATCAATAATTAACTTCAATGTAAACAAATTAAATCCTCCAACCAAATACATGGACTGGCTGGATGGATACAAAAACAAGACCCATATATATGCTGCTTATAAGAGACCCACTTCAAACCTAGGGACACATACAGACTGAAAGTGAGGGGATGGAAAAAGATATTCCATGCAAATGGAAATCAAAAGAAAGCTGGAGTAGCAATACTCATATCAGACAAAATAGACTTTAAAATAATGACTATTACAAGAGTCAAAGAAGGACACTACATATTGATCAAGGGATCAAGCCAAGAAGAATAATTATATAACAATATAAATATTTATGCACCCAACATAGGAGCACCTCAATATATAGGGTAAATGTTAACAGCCATAAAAGGGGATATCAACAGTAACATATTAATACTAGGGAACTTAAACACCCCAGTTTCACCAATGGACAGATCAACCAAAATGAAAATAAATAAGAAAACACAAGCTTTAAATGACACATTAAACAAGACAGACTTAATTGATATTATAGGACATTCCATCAAAAAACAACAGAATACACTTTCTTCTCAAATGCTCATGGAACATTCTCTAGGATAGATCATATCTTGAGTCACAAATCCAGCCTTGCTAAGTTTAAGAAAACTGAAATCATATCAAGTATCTTTTCCGACCACAATGCTATGAGACTAGATATCAATTACAGGAAAAAAACTACAAAACATACAAACACACGGAGGCTAAATAATACGCTACTAAATAACCAAGAGATCACTGAAGAAATCAAAGAGGATATCAAAAAATACTCAGAAAGAAATGGCAATGAAAACATGATGGCACAAAACCTATGGGATGCAGCAAAAGCAGTTCTAAGAGGGAAGTTTATAGCAATACAATCCAACCTCAAGAAACAAGAAAACTCTCAAATAAACAACCTAACCTTATACCTAAAGCAATTATAGAAAGACAAACAAAGAAACCCCACAAAGTTAGCAGAAGGAAAGAAATCATAAAGATCAGATCAGAAATAAATGAAAATGAAATGAAGGAAATGATAGCAAAGATCAATAAAACTAAAAGCTGATTCTTTGAGAAGATAAACAAAATTCATAAACCATTAGCCAGACTCATCAAGAAAAAAAGGGAATAGACTCAAATCAACAGAATTAGAAATGAAAAAGCAGAAGTAACAACTGAAACTGCAGAAATATAGAGGATCATGAGAGATTGCTACAAGCAACTATATTCCAATAAAATGGACAACCTGAAAGAAATGGACAAATTCTTAGAAAAGCACAACGTTCTGAGACTGAACCTGGAAGAAACAGAAAATATGAACAGACTAATCACAAGCACTGCAATTGAAACTGTGATAAAATATCTTACAACAAACAAAAGCCCAGGACCAGATGGTTCCACAGGCGAATTCTATCAAACATTTAGAGAAGAGCAAACACCTATGCTTCTCAAACTCTTACAAAATATAGCAGAGGGAGGAAAACTCCCAAACTTCTACAAGGCCAACATCACCCTAATACCCAAATGAGACAAAGACGCCACAAAAAAAGAAAACTTCAGGGAATATCACGGATGAACACAGATGCAAAAATCCTCAACAAAATACTAGGAAACAGAATCCAACAGCACATTAAAATATTCATACTCCACGATCAAGTGAGGTTTAACCCAGGAATGCAAGGATTCTTCATTATATGCAAATTAATCAATGTGATACACCATATTAACAAATTGAAGGAGAAAAACCATATGATCATCTCAACAGAGGCAGGAAAAGCTCTTAACAAAATTCAACACCATTTATGATAAAAACTCTCCAGAAAATAGGCCTAGAGGGAACTTAACCTCAATATAATAAAGGCCATATATGACAAACCTACAGCAAACATAGTTCTCAATGGTGAAATACTGAAACAATTTCCACTAAGATCAAGAACAAGACAAGGTTGCCCACTCTCACCACTATTATTCAACATAGTTTTGGAAGTTTTAGATACAGCAATGAGAGACAAAAAAGAAATAAAATGAATCCAAATTGGAAAAGAAGTAAAAATGTCACTGTTTGCAGATGATGTGATACTAAACACAGAGAATCCTAAAGATGCTAACAGAAAATTACTAGAGCTAATCAATGAATTTGGTAAAGTAGCAGGACACAAAATTAATGCACAAAATCTCTTGCAGTCCTATTCATTAATGATGAAAAATCTGAAACAGAAATTAAGGAAACGCTCCCTTTTACCATTGCAACAAAGAATAAAATACCTAGGAATAAACGTACCTAAGGAAACAAACGACCTGTATGCAGAAAAGTATAAGACACTGATGAAAGAAAGAAAAGATGATACAAACAAATGGAGAGATATACCATGTTCTTGGATTAGAAGAATCAACATTGTGAAAATGACTATACCAACCAAAGCAATCTACAGATTCAATGCAATCACTATCAAACAACCAATGGCATTTTTCACAGAACTAGAACAAATAATTTCACAATTTGTACTGAATAGCCAAAGCAATCTTGAGAATGAAAAACAGAGCTGGAGGAATCAGGCTCCCTGACTTCAGACTATACTACAAAGCTACAGTAATCAAGCCAGTATGGTACTGGCACAAAAACAGAAATATAGATCAATGGAACAGGATGGAATGCCCAGAGATAAACCCATGCACATATGGTCACCTAATCTTTGATAAAGGAGGCAAGAATATACAATGGAGAAAAGACAGCCTCTTCAATAAGTGGTGGTGAGAAAACTGGACAGCTACATGTAAAAGAATTAAATTAGAACACTCCTTAACACCATACACAAAAATAAACTCCAAATGGATTAAAGACCTAAATGTAAGGCCAGACACTATAAAACTCTTTGAGGAAATCCTAGGCAGAACACTCTATGAACACAGCAAGATCCTTTTTGACCCACCTCCTAGAGAAATGGAAATAAAAACAAAAATAAACAGATGTGACCTAATGAAACTTAAAAGCTTCTGCACAGTAAAGGAAACCATAAACAAGATGAAAAGACAACCCTCAGATTGGGAGAAAATATTTGCAAACGAAGCAACTGACAAAGGATTAACCTCCAAAATATACAAGCAGCTCATGCAGCTCAATATCAAAAAAAACAAACTACCCAATCCCAAAATGGGCAGAAGACCTAAATAGACATTTCTCCAAAGAAGATATACAGATTGCCAACAAACACATGAAGGGATGCTCAACATCACTAATCATTAGAGAAATGCAAATCAAAACTACAATGAGGTATCACCTCACACCAGTCAGAATGGCCATCATCAAAAAATCTACAAACAATAAATGCTGGAGAGGGTGTGGAGAAAAGGGAACCCTCTTGCACTGTTGGTGGGAATGTAAACTGATACAGCCACTATGGAGAACAGTATGGAGGTTCCTTAAAAAACTAAAAATAGAACTACCATATGACCCAGCAATCCCACTACTGGCATACACCCTGAGAAAACCATAATTCAAAAAGAAGCATGTACCACAATGTTCATTGCAGCACTATTTACAATAGCCAGGACTTGGAACCAACCTAAGTGTCTACTGACAGATGAATAGATAAAGAAGATGTGGCACATATATACAATGGAATATTATTCAGCCATTAAAAGAAATGAAATTGAGTTATTTGTAGTGAGGTGGATGGACCTAGAGACTGTCGTAAAGAGTGAAGTAAATCAGAATGAGAAAAACAAATGCTGTATGCTAACACATATATATGGAATCAAAAAATAAACAATTGCTCTGAACAACCTAGTGGCAGGACAGGAATAAAGATGCAGATGTAGAGAATGGAGTTCAGGACATGGGGATGGAGAAAGGCAAGCTGAGACAAAGTGAGAGAGTGGCACTGACATATATACACTACCAAATGTAAAATAGATAGCTAGTTGGAAGCAGCATAGCACAGGGAGATCAGCTTGGTGCTTTGTGACCACCTAGAGGGTTGGGATAGGGAGGGTGGGAAGAAGACGCAAGATGCAGGGGATATGGGGATATATATATACGTATTGCTGATTCACTTTGTTATACAACAGAAACTAATGCACCATTGTAAAGCAATTATACTCCAATAAAGATGTTAAAAAAAGAAAGAATAACACAAACCTAAGACAAATACTTATAAATACTACCTAATTCAATGCAGATGATAATGGTTATTAAAATAAGATGGATCATGGTTCAAAACAAACCCACAAAAATGTATGTGAAAATACCCATACTCTCCAATAAATATAGCATATTCCAAATCACAAAATGTGTGATTTCGAAGTCAGAGAGGCATAGCAAATTTTAAATATCTCAGCAAGTAGGAGGATTTACTTCCCATTAACCTAAGACATTTATATAATACAGTATTTAAACAAAGTGAGTTCCCCAAGGATTCTATTTTTTTCATGGCACAGAGGGAAAACAGAATCTGAAGAAAGGCATCCTTCAGTATAAGAGGACTAAGGAAACACATCGTGTTAAGGTTACTGTTGATGTTTTGATTTTCCTCTAAAGTAAATATGTAAGTAATAATAAAGACCACAAATTAATATCCTTGTTACAGTGTAAAAACCAACAAAAATATTATGAAAATAATATTTAAAAATTATATTTTATATTTGATATGCTAGAAAGAGAAAATAAACCTTCAGTTTGAGACTGTATGGCCTAAAGGGAAAGGAAACTGCCCAGAGCAGCCTTTGGAAATGTAAAATTCTAAGTCATTAACAGAAGTCTTAGGAGAAATGTAATATGGATGGATTCTGTCACCAGTATGAGGCCAATATGGATATTTTGTGCTGTTTATAATCATTTCTAACATTATTGAATACCTAATTGTGCCAGGTACCATTCTAAATACTAACATTTAGCATTATTAATTGTAACAGAAAATTATGAATAGCAAATTTTGCAAAGAAGATGACATGATACCACATTCATCAGTTAGAAATTGTGACCATTAATGTACAAGAGAAAATTCAGTGGCTTAAGAAAGATATAGAAAATGTGGAAATTAAGATAGAGTGAATTGAAGTAACTTGTCCAGGATGTCATATATAGTAAATGGTAGAGTTAGGTTTCAAACCCACTAGCTATGTCAACTAAACCCATCTGCTTATCTACTGGACTACAGTAGATAAGCCCTATATAGCTTTTATATCCCTGAAAAACATACTACATTTATATGTCCCACTTTTGGTCCCTCCTGGAAAAACAGAAAGACAATAACTTTCAATATCATTTATGTTATTTTCAAGGCTTATAACCTTCTTTAGGATGCAGAATCCAAATTTCATTCATGTACGTTTCTTTTACAAAACTTAGATCCATTTTTTTGTAGTTAAATATGATGCTGTTTCTAAGTTTCCAAATAAGTCCTCCAGAGCAGTGACTTTTTAATGTGATTAAACTTAATTCGTTATAATAAGGAATTCAATATTAAGTAGTTATTGTTATTTTCAAAGAAATAGTATTGCTCAAAAAAACCACTATGTTTTAGAGAATTTATAATTATTTTGCTATCAAATAACAAGCACTACCAAAATTGTCCCCAAAACCCCAATAAGACTCTTTTCGTCAGTTTCTAAACATTCCACTGAAATGCAAAAGTAACATATAGTGAAAAGAAAGCATCTAAAAACCAAAACAGAAAGTGGATGAAGATGTAAGTGTGCTCCTTCACTGTGTTATGTTCAAAATAAGATTTATCCTTAATACAATAAAAAGAAGCTGGTCTGACACTGTGATTCATTCTCAGTTCCTTCTTATAATGAAACTCTTAATCAGAAATAAATGATGTACTTCTAATGGGTTAATCATTTATTTTAGAATGTTTTCCTTAATACACTGTTATTTTTGATAATTTACTTAAAATTATCATACCACAAATACACACTTTAATATTCCAATATAACTTGACTCAGATAGATACTTTTTATTCATGGCAATATAGTCAGCTCATATCCATTTCTTTCATCTTCACATGTCGTATATTAGAAAGCATTCCAAAAAGATGCCTTGGAGAGAGTATTATTTTTAAATCAAAGGCCCAGCACTGAGTCACCTGCTGTGTGACTCTGAGAACATAATATTTAAAAGCACGGAGTCTTTTTCTTTTTTCTTCATAAAGTAGGAAAATATGATCAATGCACCTCTCAGCATTATTTAAGATTTAAACATAGTAATATGTGTTAAAGTGTTTATATACTCTGAATAATACACAAATATAAAATTAAATTCATTATTACCACAGCTTTAAAATCTAGGGTGTTTGCAGATACTTAAACACAAAAAGTTAGGATATTAGAAGAGCTAATTGATGGATGTGATTTAAATGTAATAATCTAATAGAATCTATTCCCACAGTGAAAATAATTATATCAAAAGAAAAGCAAATATGTGCAAAAGTCATTAACTATAGTATACCAGTTATCAATTGTTACATGACAAATGGCCACAAAATTTAGCATCTTAAAATTACAAACTTTTAATCTCGTTGTTCTGTGGGTCAGGTTTCTGCGATTGGTTCTCCCAGAGCTTGAATTCGGTGGTTCTCACATGGAATTCTCACCAGGGTGCAATCAACATACTGGCAGAAGCTGCAATAATTTGAAGGTCTGACTGGAGCTTGAGGATCTATTGCCAAGATGATTCACTCACATGGCTGTTGGCAGGTGGCCTCAGCTCCTTGCCATGTGAGCCTTTGTAAAGGACTTCTTGAGTGTTCTCACATGACAGCTGTCTTTCCCCAATGCCAGGGATCCAAAAGAGAGACTAAGGGGGAGGCTGAGAGACTTTTAATGACTGACTCACAAATTATACAGTGTCACTTTTGCCATATCCTATTTGTTAGAAATAACTCACTAAATCCTGCCCACACTTAAGGGCAGGAGAATTAAGCTCTACTTCCTGCACGGAGAAGCATCAAAAACTCTGTGCACATATTTTATAAGCACTTCAAAGTTCAGTCCCACTATTCTAATTCAATAATTAAGTAGGTCTCATTCAGTCAGCATCAACTCATTTATTTTTATTATCATGAAGTTCCTACTAATGCTACTCTACAAATGATTATTTATAACACACATTCTCATGAGAGACATCACCCCAAGGGTGCTGAAACTGATGGTGCAGATAGTGAAAATTATTTATCTTACTTTTGCATAAAGCAGATATACATAAAGTATATAAACAAATATACAGTATACATGTGGTAAAAAATTTCACATGAAGGTAATTAGAAAACTAATGTATAAAAAAGCTCCTTGGTGGGGGGTAATAATAGAAAAAAAGTTGAGCAGAACTGATTTAACTTCTTTCTGTTTTAACAAGATAGAGATTTAAGTTGTCTAATTATTGAAATATTTTTACATATGTGAGGTATAGTTGCTCAACAGTTAAATACTTTAAGAAGCAACTATCTGCTTATCTGGCTAATTGAACCAACACCTTTTTCACACATTCACCAAAAAAAATTACATCAATTCACACACACAAACATACATATATATAATTAAAATGGTATTTAGACCATGAGTTTAATCAAGCTCTTCCATATCCATTATCACAATAGAGCATCAGAGTCAGTATGGAGAATTAGAAAAGGCACAGAATAAGGGCACTCTTGAGTCACTATTATTATTACTACAACTTTTATATTTAGATAAAATCAATAAATCTTATATTAAATTATAAGCCTAGTATTTGAGAAAAGTTTTGGTCTTAATGATATGTAGCTATGAGTCATACTCCTGACAGAGAAATAAACTAGAGCCAAGGGAGAAACACAAGTTTCAAAGTTAATGTCCACACTTATATCTTTAAATGAGTTGACAACAATAACAGAAATAACTATATATAAATAGAAATAATTTGCTTCATATTAACTTGGCCTTAAAGTTCCTGGTTTTCTCTTAATCATCAAGGGTTCTTCCCAAAAAGCAACATCTAAGCATGATAATTATCTACTTTACAGGCATCTATTTATTTTTAAACTGTTGTCTCTTTGCAATTCTACTGTCAGAACAGAATTTTCAACTTCTTTCCAAATTAAACACTACTGAACAGTGGTATAAAGTTGCATTGTGGAGTTAAACATGGAGTGTTAAAACCAGCTCCATCCCTCCCAGATGTGTGATTTTTATTCCAAACCATTATTAGTACCTATAATACTATATGATAGGCACTGTTTTAGGAGAAACAATACAACACGAAACAAAATATTGTTTATATGCTCACCCAGTCTGCATATGAATGTTCCAAATTACCTAATATTCCTTTAGTTCTCCATCTCCCTATAAAATTGGGAAAGTATTGCACCCTAGACATAATGTTATTGCTTGAATTAAATATGATAATTCCTGTACCGAGCTTCACATACATACAGCAGATATAGTCCATAAATAATTGATATTTCTGCGATTTTAGGACCCATCTTAGTAATTTCTAGAATTTTTACTCTTTATTAAGATAATATCATTTTCCTTTATTTCTGATCCTGAGATTGAATTTCACTTTTATTTTGATCCATAGACTATTAATGATAACCTACTGGGAGAAGAAACTTTCTTCTACAGAGTATTTGTTTAACATCCACTCCTATCCTTGAATCAAAATGTTTAAAACAAACAACAAAAATATTTGTTAAATCAGGTAATTAAAGAATAAGCTGTTGAGAAAAACTGCATACTATTGTGACCTCATTAACCAGGTTTATAGCTATTCCCCTTTAACAACAAAATATTCTTTCAGACTCAATTTAGGGCCCTATTCCAAACGCAGACCTACAGCTTTCTAGAGGGCATATAAAGAAAGTTAGTTAAGAAAGTTAAGGAAGTTCGTTAAGAAAGTTAAAGAAGTTCCCCTGGGGCAGGCTGGGTAGATTCAAATGTCAACAGAACTCAGAAGCCATGTGACCTTGGTAAACATCCGTACCCCAGTCTCATGTTAAGGTTCTCTCATCCAAACAATGGAGATAATAATAAATACTTCATAGAGTCATTGTGAAGGTCAAATGAAAGGTTCAAAGTAGCTCATACAGAATAAACATAAAGTAAACCTCAGAGAGAATGATTAATATTAGCAGATCTGGAATATCAAAGCATGCAGACATAACAGCTGGCTTCATTATATAAGGTGCATGAGTTAGGCAGTACGTTTGGGAGACCATAACAGAAGACCTAGAAACTTATCCAATGTATAAAGTTTTATTTTTTTTTTTTTATGTAACATGAAATCCAGTGGTACAGGGCTATTATAAAAGCTCCAGAATGACATAAGAAGCTCGTCTTTTTTTTTTTTTTTTTTTTTTTTAACTTTCTCCCTGTCCATTCTTAGCTCAAGGTTCCTATGCTCAGACTACTTCTTCATGGTCCAATATGGCCTCTGAAGCAATAGGTCATCATCTATAGAAAGCATGTAAGAAGAAAGGAGAATAACAAAAAAGTGTACATCACAGTTGAGTTAGAACCTTTCATAAAGGTTTCCCAGAATCCACCCCAACTGACATTCTTTTATAGCTCGTTAGCAATCCTTACCAGCTAGAAAAGCTGGAAAATCACCAACTTAAATAAAATCAGGTTACATTGTTTTAAGGGGAAAATAGATATCAGACAGTCAAGTAGCAGATCGCTCCTATACTAGGTTTTCTAAAAAGAGGGGATTTGAAGTTTAGCTAAAATTAGCTTAAACAGGCAGTTGATTCAAATAAAAAAAAATCTTCCATCAGGACACCTGCTTTAAAGTTTAGACTTGCAAACACAACACATCACACAGCTCAAATCTTAAATGTACTGAGTATTCTAGCAGGAGTTTCACTTTTGCTTGAAGCTTTGCCAAGAATTTATATAACTGCTCATTATGTAGTATGATTCAAGGTAACTGCTTGTTATGTAGTACGATTCAAGGTCTCTAATTTACACAGTCAATTTTCACACCACAAAACTATAATAGAAGGATAACTATTGCTTAAGTGGTAAAATTAGGTAGCCATTTAGTATTTACGTTACAGCAACATGAAGCAAAGAAAACTAAGACATGCTACAAACCCTACAGTAAGTTGGCATTATACAGTCAGAATTTTAAAATTATCATTACACTCTGTCATCATAATGATAAAGAGAAAAAGATAGGGAGAGATCGGGAAACCACATTCCATATTATTTGTCTAAAATGACACGGCTCCTTTTTTGAGGTGAAATATCAAAAAACATCTATGGTTACCATAGTAACAACATTAAAAATAAAAAGAAAATGTGGAGTGTTTTCAAATGATAAGTTCATGTAAAATACTGAGAAATCAAATGTATCTTGAAGCTTAATATTGCAAGACATGTTATGAGACCATAAATTGTAAATTCTAAATATTCTCAACTTTATTAAGAAATATAAATTAATTTCATTAAAGGATGAGTATTGAAAAGTATTGTTTTAGTAATAAAAAAAGAGTCCTAGTATTCTAAGAGTGGGATATCTTTTACTGAAAATTTTAAAAATATCTCCAAGATGTGAAAGTAATCATCATAAACTGCTAGTTGTGTAAACATGCCAAAAAAACAAGCAGAGGCTCATATGAGCATACATGAAACTGCACTCTTTCTTTTCCACTGATGTGTATTTGCTTCTATGGGATGACTGTGAATGTAATTGCTATGGACAAGTCTGACTTGACGCTTCCAACAACATCACTTTCGATGCCTCCAATTCCAGTTTTCCTGTCCCGCTTCGTGACACTGCTCTTCCCCTAGATAAACAGGGACAAATCACTAAATGACAGCCTGAGTCATTCCCCAACAAGTCTCTTCCACCAAAGTATGTCCTGATTTCCACCTGTTTGCTCTCTTTATTTCTACCATACTAGTGCGAGCTAACACTGCATCCTCTCTGGAGTCAGGTATCATCCTCCTAACTGATCTTCCTGCTTCTGCTCTTGCCCTCTCAGTTGATTATCCACAAAGTAGCTGGAGTAATCTTCATAACTTTATGTCGCTCCACTTTAAACTTCTCCATGTCTTATCACTGTGCTCAGAATACAATATAAATTTCTTATTTTGGTCTGCAAGGCTCGGTATGATCTAGCTCTCATCTAACTATTGACTTCATACTTACTCTAGCTATTGTGCCCTGGCAAGCTTAGCTTCCATCTGCCTTTGAGCACCTAAGTTAGCTCTGCATATGGACGTTTGCACTGTGGTCCACTCTGACCAGGAAGTTTTCCTCCCTTTCAACTGGCTTCTTCATGTTGTTTACTTTTCAGTTCAAATTCCTTAGAAGCCTTCTCTGTCCTGCCCATAAATAAAAACTTACTGTCATTTGGCCCACAACCCTTCTCTGTTTTATTCTCATAATAATCCTTATTGCTACCTGCAATAACTTTGTTTCATTAATTTAATTAACTAGTTATTTTGTCTACGCTTATCAAAATGTAAGGTCTTTGAAAGCAAAGACGTTATCTGCCTTTTTACTACTATTGTGCCAATGCTTGATCAGTGTCTGGTATTCAATAAGAACTCAATATATATTTTTAATAAGAGGTTTTAATAAAAATTTTGCAAAAGTAATTATAATGAATGAAAGTATCACCCATGACCAAATGACATGATTTACGGTGATTATTATAATGTCATCTAAAAATGATATTCATCTCAGAAATACGCATTACCTAAAATGTGCATTAAAACACATATCTGCGGGAAGCAGAAATCATTACATTATTGCTTTTGCTTAATGGCACGTTATGAATCCTCAAACTAAGAGAGAAGAATATCAAGACAGTGGAACAAATTTTTAGTCATCAGGAAAAAAAATTATGCTGAAAGGTGGAGTTAGGAGAAGAAATTTGAAAATTTTCAGACATCTGCTAAAGCAAGCCCTCGAAAAGAAATTAGAGGGCTTCCCTGGTGGCGCAGTGGTTGAGAGTCCACCTGCCGATGCAGGGGACACGGGTTCATGGCCCAGTCCACGAAGATCCCACATGCCGTGGAGTGGCTGGGCCCGTGAGCCATGGCCGCTGAGCCTGCGCGTCCGGAGCCCGTGCTCCGCAACGGGAGAGGCCACAACAGTGAGAGGCCCGCATAGTGAAAAAAAAGAAAAAAGAAATTAGAGCACTGTGTGCCAGTGCTTAAAGGGAAGAAAAATTAATGGAAGAGAGAAAATATTAGACAAACAGTAAGGAAAAAGGTCCTTTACAAGCTCCAAACATTACTAGCTACAAACAAATGATTATTATATCTAAGCCTAAATTCTCTCAAGAAAGTGTTGAAGGCAAAACCTAAAAATAACATGAAATAAAATAAAAAAGGAGAATTCTAAAATCAAATCAAAATCAAACAATAACAATAAAATCTTCCAGAAATTTCAGCAGAATAAGTATAGTATTAGAAAGTACAATTACTGAGCGTACATTAGACTCCCAGGACAGGGTCAAATAGCATGAAATTCATAATCCCCTCTTCTCCCTCATGATCAGATTTCAACTGTTCCTTTCTTTTCCCTTTTCAATCTATTTTTCCTTTTTCTTCATTCTTCATATTTTCCATTATTCTCCAAATCCATTCCCTAAATCAGAGGCTGGGTCAAAACCCAGCTCTACCATATTTATTTTTTTTAAACATCTTTATTGGAGTATAATTGCTTTACAATGGTGTGTTAGTTTCTGCTTTATAATAAAGTAAATCAGCTATACATATACATATATCCCCATATCTCCTCCCTCTTGCATCTCCCTCCCATCCTCCCTATCCCACCCCTCTAGGTGGTCACAAAGCACCAAGCTGATCTCCCTGTGCTATATGGTTGCTTCCCACTAGCTATTTATTTTACATTTGTCTACCATATTTGAATTGGATGGCACTGGACAAATTACTTGGCTTCAATGAGAATTAATTCTCTTGTGAGTAGAAGAAAAATAAAAACTCTATCCATATATGTTTTTGTAATATGTCTTAATTAGTATTTCTCAAAATTTTTGGTCTTTGAACTTTTTACACACTTAAAAATTATCAGGCCCCCCAAAAGAGATGTTATTTATGTGGGATGTATCTTAATAGATTTACATTTGCCATATTGGAAATTTGAATTGAGAAAATATTTTAAATATGTATATATTAATTTACTTAAAACAAGCGTGATAAGCCTGTCACATGTTAATATAAAGACATTTTATGAAAATTAACTCTATTTTCCAAGACAACAACAAAAATAGTGAATTAAGTTTTTGCAAGTTCCTTAAAGTCTAGCTTGGTAGAAGAGAGCTGAATTCTTTTATCTGCTTCCACATTTAACATGTTGCTATACTTTGTTTGAAGTTTATGAAGAAATTCTTATCTTACAGTATTTTAATAGCATATTTCAATAGTCATTTCAGATCATCTTAGATCTCTTCCTAGATACTACACTGAAACTCATTAAGTGGTAGTTTCTTAAGAAGAGAAAGGATAAATTGGACTTCATCAAAATGAAAAAATTCTGCTCTTCAAAACATACCATTAAGAAGATGAAAAGTTTAGACACAGACTGAGGGAAAAGATTTGAAAATCACACAACTGATAAAAGAGTTGTATGTAGAATACATTAGGAGCTCTCAAAACTCAGTAAGAAACCAAACTTCTGAATAAAAAATAGACAAATGATTTGGGCAGACACTTCACCAAAGAAGATAAACAGATAGCAAAATTGTAGACTTGCAGAAAATACAAACTAAACAACAGTGAAGCAAATCATTCATTGCCAGTGGATAGTAGTGGGGCAGGTGGCATGAAAAGGAGGAATGAGTGGTTGCTCTAGAGCATGGGAAATTCAGGTCTGATGGACTTGTTCATTATCTATCTTGATTGAACTGATGGGTTCACAGGTGTATACGTTAGTCAAAAGTTAGTCAAAACATACCAAACTGCATGCGATAAATATGTGGAATTTATGGTATGTCAATTAAATCTCAGTAGACATATTAAAAATAGATATATATTCAACTGTCCAAATTTAGTAACATTCAAAAATATTTTTATTAAGGATGTTTTATTACACACACACCCAGACACACACACACACACACACACACACACACACACACATATATGTATATATTTTGGTCATGCCACACAGCTTGCAGAATCTTAGTTCCATGACCAGGGATTGAACCCGTGCCCCATGCAATGGAAGCACAGAGTTCTAACCACTGGACTGCCAGGGAATTACCAATTAAAGACATTCTTAAGTGAAATTCATTTTTTTTATTTGTAAGGGGGCGGAAGCAGTACATGGCAGTGAAGAACAGTGACTACTAATATGTTTTGGTGTCACTATCTTGACTTGTGCTAAGGCAGCAGTACTTTTACACACTATGTTTTCACACCATCAGAGTAAATGTTACCAGAGAGAGTTGTTTAGTATAAATCAGATAATTTTAAAAAATGTATTAAACATTGGATTACGTCATCACTCTTTATTGTTGTTGATAAGCATCCACATACATGCACACACACATAAACACACACACAGTCACACTAACATCTTCTTCTTCAGAGATAATTTGGGACTGACACTGGAAGGAAGGAAAACATCAAGTCCAGCTCCACTAGTAAATTCATCCATAGGTCAGATATTAACTTACTGTTTGCAGTTAAATCTGTAATTTAACAAGTTACTCTTTTACTGCAAAGTGGCAGTGTCATCATTTGCTTTACTGATTTTTCATCCAGCAAGCATTCAGTTGTGTCAACTGTACAATGCATTGTTGGTCTCTCAGCCATTGTGTATTCTCTCCAGTCAATGAAATATGACAACTCACTCTGGAAGATATTTCTCTGACTTCTTCATTTCTAAATCGAAAATATGTGAAAACAATTGTTGGCTGTAAAGACATTATTATGACTGCATTCATACTTTCTATTTCTCTCTAAAAGAAATTTTTTTTCTGAATGTTTGGACTCAACATGGAATTGAAATTTAACTGGTACCACATACAAGTGGAATATGTTCTGTTACATGAGATACAATTTTGTGAATTACTAATATAAACAAAGCCAAGAAGAAGCTATACATTTCATAATTGTGTTTTTCATTGGCAATTTTGCACTATTTCTCCTTTCCATGAATCAGAGAACTTTTTGGTATGTCAGTTTATATATACATATTTTCAGTATTTTTAGATGTAGGTAGTATAATTTACAGTGAGAAAGTGAGTTTTCTCATCTTTTATTAAGCTGATGATCCACGTTTAAATATAAGTTGTTCAGTTTAATGGGAGAAAAGGCATAACTGTGGAAGTGCTAAAAATAAAAATCGAAAGATGAGAGAAGAAACAGAGTCATACTGGCTTCACTCTCCATGGACATATTTTTAGTCAATTCACCTATTTTGAGGTCCACTTCCCCTCTTCACTTTTTTCCGCCAGATTACAAATCTGGAGACTGCATAGATTAGTTTGCTTTCCTCACTGCTATCCCAGCCTGGCCATATTATAGGCTTTGAGTATCTAGCCTCTATTTTATTCATTATCACCTTCCCCTCTATTTCTTCTAGAGCTTTATTAAAATCTTTAATGGTCCAAAGAATCCTTTTTTCTAACCAATAGAGTCATTTCATTTTGTGTCTGTTTACCATCATTACATTGTTTCCTTAAAGAACAGGAAGCAAATGCATCTACTCAAGTCTTCATCTTGATGGACCAATAATTTAGTTGCATTTCATTTGAATGTCTCTTTAATTATTGTAAATTACAAAAATTATAATTAGGAATTTTAATGGTCTTTTCAAGTGCACATGGAACATTCTCTAGGATTGACCACATAGTAGGGCACAAAACAAGTCTCAATAAATTTAAGAGTATAGAAATCTTCTCAAACAACTTTTCTGATCACCATGGCATGAAACTACAAATCAACCACAGAAAACGAAATGAGAAAAAAACAATTACATGGAGACAAAACAACATGCTACTAAAAAACCAATCAGTCAACAATGAAATCAAAGAGGAAATTAAAAAATACCTTGAGACAAATGACAATGAAAACACACCATATAAAATCTATGGGATGCAGCAAAAGCAGTTCTTAGAGGGAAGTTCATAGCAATACAGACCTTCCTCAAAAAGACAAGAAAAACCTCAAATAAACAGCCTAATCTACCACTTAAAAGAATTAGAAAAAGAGGAACAAACAAAACTTAAGGTCAGCAAAAGGAAGGAAATAATAAAGATCAGAGAGGAAATAAATAATATAGAGATTAAAAAAACAGAAAAAAATAAATAAAACCAAGAACTGGTTCTTTGAAATGGTAAACAAGATTGACAAACCTCTGGCCAGGCTCATCAAGAAGAAAAGAGAGAAGACCCAAATAAACAAAATAAGAAATGAAGGAGGAGAAATCACAACTGATACTGCAGAAATAAAAACAAACAAACAAAATAAAAGAATACTATGAACAATTATATGCCAACAAATTTGATAATCTAGAAGAAATGGACAAGTTTCTAAAAACATACAGCCCACCAAAATTGAATCAAGAAGAAATATAATCTCCAAAATTTACAAGCAGCTCATGCAGCTCAATAACAAAAAAACAAACAACCCAATCCAAAAATGGGCAGAAGACCTAAATAGACATTTCTCCAAAGAAGATATACAGACTGCCAACAAACACATGAAAGAATGCTCAACATCATTAATCATTAGAGAAATGCAAATCAAAACTACAATGTGATATCATCTCACACCAGTCAAAATGGCCACAAAAAAATCTAGAAACAGTAAATGCTGGAGAGGGTGTGGAGAAAAGGGAACACTCTTGCACTGCTGGTGGGAATGTGAATTGGTACAGCCACTATGGAGAACAGTATGGAGGTACCTTAAAAAACTACAAATAGAACTACCAAATGACCCAGCAATCCCACTACTGGGCATATACCCTGAGAAAACCATAATTCAAAAAGAGTCATTTACCAAAATGTTCATTGCAGCTCTATTTACAATAGCCAGGAGATGGAAACAACCTAAGTGTCCATCATCGGATGAATGGATAAAGGAAATGTAGCACATATATACAATGGAATATTACTCAGCCATAAAAAGAAACGAAATTGAGCTATTTGTAATGAGGTGGATGGACCTAGAGTCTGTCATACAGAGTGAAGTAAGTCAGAAAGAGAAAGACAAATACCGTATGCTAACACATATATATGGAATTTAGGGGAAAAAATGTCATGAAGAACCTAGGTGTAAGACAGGAATAAAGACACAGACCTACTAGAGAATAGACTTGAGGGCATGGGGAGGGGGAAGGGTAAGCTGTGACAAAGCGAGAGAGTGGCATGGACATATATACACTACCAAACGTAAAATAGATAGCTAGTGGGAAGCAGCCGCATAGCACAGGGAGATCAGCTGCGTGCTTTGTGACCACCTAGAGGGGTGGGATAGGGAGGGTGGGAGGGAGGGAGATGCAAGAGGGAAGCCATATGGGAACATATGTATATGTATAACTGATTCACTTTTTTATAAAGCAGAAATTAACACACCATTGTAAAGCAATTATACTCCAATAAAGATGTAAAAAAAAGTTAAAAAAAAGAAGAAATAGATAATTTGAACAGACTAATTACTAAAAGTGAAATAGAATCTGTAATTTAAAAACTCCCTACAAACAAATGTCCAGGACCAGATGGCATCACAGGAGAATTCTACCAAACATACAAAGAAGAAATTATACTGATCTTTCTCAAACTCTTCCCAAAAACTGAAGAGGAGAGAACACTCCCAAAGACATTCTACAAAGCCACCATCACCTTGATACCAAAACCAGACAAAGACACCTCCAAAAAATAAAATTACAGGCCAATATCTTTGATGAATATAGATTCAAAAATTCTCAACAAAATATTAGCAAACAGAATCCAACAATACATAAAAAAGATCATATACGATGACCAAGTGGGATTCATCCCAAGTTCATAAGTATAGTTCAACATACGCAAATCAATCAGTGTGACACACCACATCAACAAAAGAAAATACAAAAACCACATGATCATTTCTATAGATGCAGAAAAAGCACTTGACAAAATTCAACATCCATTCATGATAAAAACTCTTAAAAAAGTGGGTATAGACAGAACATATACCAACATAATAAAAGCTATTTATGACAAACTCACAACCAATATAATACTCAATGGTGAAAAGCTGAAAGCCTTTCCACTAATATCTGGAGAAAGACAAGGATGCCCATTTTCACCTCTTCTATTCAACACAGTATTGGAAGTCCTAGCCACAGCAATCAGACAAGAAGGAGAAATAAATGGTATCCAAATGGGAAGAGGTAAAATTATCATTATATGCAGATGACAGGATACTATATATATAAAACCCTAAAGACTCCACACAAAATTTATTAGAACTGATAAATTCAGCAAGGTAGCAGGATACAAGATTAACATACAGAAATCTGTTGCATTTGTTTATACTAACAATGAAATATCAGAAATGGAATGTAAAAAAAAAAATACCTTTTACAATCTCCCTGCCTCAAATAAAATACTTAGGAATAAACCTGACAAAGGAGGTGAAAGACTTACATGCTGAGAACTATACAGTAAAACACTAATAAAGGAAATTGAAGACGATTCAAAGAAATGGAAAAATATCCCATGCTCTTGGATTGGAAGAATTAATATTGTTAAAATAGCCATACTACCCAAAGCAATCTACAGATTTAATGAGATCCCTATCAAATTACCCATGACATTTTTCACAAAACTAAAACAAATAATCCTAAAATTTTTATGGAATCATAAAAGGCCCAGCATTGCCAAAGCAATCCTGAAGAAAAAGAACAACGCAGCAGGCATAACACTCCTAGACTTCAGACAATACTACAAATATACAGTATCCAAAACAGCATGGTATTGCCACAAAAATAGTCATATGGATCAATGGAACAGAATAGAGAGCCAAGAAATAAACCTACACACCTATGGTCAATTAATCTTCAACAAAGGAGGCAAGAATATACAATGGAATAAAGACAGTCTCTTCAGCAAGTGGTGTTGGGAAAGTTGGACAGCTGCATGTAAATCAATGAAATTAGAAAACACCCTCACACCATATACAAAAAATAAACTCAAAATGGCTTAAAGACTTAAATATAAGACATGACACCATAAAACTCCTAGAAGACATTGTAGGCAAAACATTCTCTGACAAATCGTACCAACCTTTTCGCAGGTCAGTCTCCCAAGGCAGTTAGAAATAAAAACAAAACTAAACATGTGAGACCTAATCAAACTTGCAGGCTTTTGCACAGCAAAGGAAACCATAAACAAAATGAAAAGACAACCTACAGAATGGGAGAAAATATTTGCAAATGATGTGATCAACAAGGGCTTAATTTCTGAAGTATACAAATAGCTCATACAACTCAACAACAAGAACAAAAACCAACAACCCAATAGAAAAATGGGCAGAAAACCTAAATAGACATTTCTCCAAAGAAGACATACAGATGGCCAACAGATACATGAAAAAGATGCTCAGCATCACTAATTATTAGAGAAATGCAAATCAAAACAACCAATGAGGTACCACCTCACACAAATCAGAATGGCCGTCATTAAACACTCTACAAATAACAAATGCTGAAGAGGATGTGGAGAAAAGGGAACCCTCCTACACTGTTCATGGGAATGTAAGTTGGTATAGCCACTGTGGAGAACAGTATGGAGGTTCCTCAAAAAACTAAAAATAGAGCTACTGTATGATATAGCAACCCCACTCCTCGGCATATAGCCAGACAAAACTCTAATTCAAAAAGATACATGCACCCCTATGTTCATAGCAGCACTATTCACAATAGCCAAGACATGGAAACAACCTAAACGTCCACCAACAGATGAATGGATAAAGAAGATATTGTACATATGCACAATGGAATACTACTCAGCCACAAAAAATAACAGAACAATGCCATTTGCAGCAACATGGATCGACCTAGAGATTATCATACTAAGTGAAGTAAGTCAGAAAGAGAAAGACAAATACCATAAATTATCATTTATATGTGGAATCTAAAATATGACACAGATGAACCTATCTATGAAACAGAAAGATTTATGGACACAGAGAAGAGACTTGTGGTTGTCAAAGGGGAGGGGGTTAGGGGAGGGATGAAGTGGGAAGTCTGGGCCAGCAGATGTAAACTATTACAGGTAGAATGGATAAATAACAAGGTCCTACCATATAGCACAGAAAACTATATTCAATATCCTTTGATAAACCATAATGGAAAAGAATATTTTTAAAAACACACACACACACACATATATATATATATATATATATATATATAACAATCACTTTGGTGTACAGCAAAAATTAACACAACATTGTAAATCAACTATACTTCAATTTAAAAAAAGAATTTTAATGAACTCACTCTACATATATATAGATGTATATAAATACAAGTAAGTAAGTAGATGATAGATAGATGGATAGACAGAAAATAGCACAACAAATGGAGAGAGTGTCAATTATTCCGTCGACAAAATATAAAATTTAAAACAATGAGTGTGGTCACAAATTAGAAACTAACCTCCTTTCTCAAAAGGAATAACCAACTATTACAATTACAAAATCATAGACAATAAGATAATGGGCTTACCATAGCTGCCAATAATAATGGATAGGTCTTGAATATTTAAAGTATCTTTTCAGTAATTATATATGCTTAGCCAGTTTGTACAAATACAAGTATCAGTTACAGGAGATTGTTTCTGGAACATGCCAGTCAACAATGCGAGCTGAATCTGCCCTCAGCCTTCCCAGCAGAAACCAGATGTGTGATTTTAAAAGGCCATCTTGGAATTAGATCTTCCAGCTTCAAGTATTTTGACCCCATCTATACAAGCCACCCCAAGCCATTCAGGTTGTCCAGATGAGGCCCCAGACATTATGGGCTAAGATGATATCTCCCCACTGCCCCCTCTCTGAGCTTCTGACTAACAGAGTCCATAAGAATAATAAAATGGTTTAGGTCATCTGACCTGGGGGTGGCTTATCACACAGAGATAGATACTGGGAACACCAGAAAATAGACAAATGGAGTGACACCAACCAAATAATGTTGTATTATCCATCACAAAAAAATATATACCACTCTGAGTTGCATGCAGATAAAACTTGTGCAAATAAAACATTCTCACAAAATGTCAAAGGACATTTGAAAAACATTATTTGCATATTTAAAGTAAAATAAAATCACCTTAAGCCTTCCCTTTATTCTGTGTAACAGTATTGATTTTAAAATATTAAAATAATCCTTCAGCCAACCACTTTTCAAAAGTGATAGGTCTATACAGCCACATAAAATTGTTCTATTTCACAGTTTACTTTTCATTCTCCCTTTCTTATTGATCTCCAAAAGCTTTCAGAGGAGAGACTTTAGATTTAGGGTAAACTTAAGTATTTATTCTTTAAAAAATCTATTTTCTTCTTCCTACAAAACAGTTTGAAAGAGGATTTCTGTTGTAATTTGAAGATGTTACTTTGCACTTTGTAAGAAAAATATTTTAAGTAAATTACTTTGTTAAATTACACCATTATTAAAATGCATAATTAAATAGATAATAGATGGATACAAACAAATCTGATTTAGTAAATCAGTTACTTTATGCATAAATTTTGTGAGTTCAATTGAAATTTGGGATGTTTTCTTTGTTGAATCAAATATTTTCCTAATTGGAAATTAAAAACAAAGGGATGGAAGCTGTGTGGCAATTATCTGGTAATAGTTTACAAATAATATTATTCTGTTTAAATTTAATTTAATTTTATTTTAAAGACATAGCACATGTGGTGCTTTGGATTGACAGCTGGGATGATTGAAGGGCAGGTAGACTGCTGAGCATGGACTGAAATGTCTACATGGTCTCTCTAGCGTGGCATATCAGGGCTCCAAGCAGAAGTACTGAGAGCATGGTAGACCATTTGAGAGAGTTTTTATTTCAGGATCATTGCTTATGCGGAAGAGAAATACCTTTCAAAGTCTATCCTTACAAACCTCAATCTATAATCTACAAACTATTTCCAAAATCAGTTGCTATCTAGGGTGAAATAAAAATCCAAACTCATTTTCTCTTTCGTTCTATTAAATTTTGACAGCCTTGGAGATGTGGTTGCTTAAACCTAAGGTGGGCATTGGCATACGGGAAAAGGAAGACGTGGGCTTGCTAATTCAATGCTGCTTTTCTTTTAAAAAAAATTCCATATACATACAACTTATTTAAAGAGGTTTGAAAAGGCCCACATATGGCTTTTTTGAAGCACTAATATTCTGAGAAATAGATATGTGTTCAAAGCACATACCAGAGAAATATTGCAAAGTACTTTATTCAAATAACATTAAAGATATTAATGATGCTTTAGTAATTAAAATTAAAGTCTAAATCCTGGCACTTAAAACAAATCTTGCTAAGAATGTAAAAGTTGAAATCTGCATCTAAAAAATTACTTGTAAAATAAACACGTAAATATTATGGGGCTTCCCTGTGGCACAGTGGTTAAGAATCCACCTGCCAATGAAAAGGACATGGGTTCGAGCCCTGGTCCAGAAAGATCCCACATGCCGTGGAGCAACTAAGCCCATGTGCCACAACTACTGATCCTGCGAACCACAACTACTGAGCCTGGGTGCCACAATTACTGAAGCCCACATGCCTAGAGTCCGTGCTCCACAAAAAGTGAAGCCCCCACCCGTGCACCACAACGAAGAGTAGCCCCTGCTCGTCTCAAATAGAGAAAGCCCACGCACAGCAATGAAGACCCAATGCACACAAAAAATAAATTTTTAAAATAAATTTTTAAAATAAATAAGTATTGTGTACTTATTTTTTCTTGAAATATCCATTTAAGAACCATACACAGGAGGAGCTTCAAGATGGCGGAAGAGTAAGATGCAGAGATCACCTTCCTCCCCACAAATACATCAGAAATACATCTACATGTGGAACAACTCCTACAGAACACCTACTGAATGCTGGTAGAAGCCCTCAGACCTCCCAAAAGGCAAGAAATCCCCCACGTACCTGGGTAGGGCAAAAGAAAAAAG
Source organism: Grampus griseus (assembly GCF_964374135.1). Lineage (NCBI taxonomy): Eukaryota > Metazoa > Chordata > Mammalia > Artiodactyla > Delphinidae > Grampus > Grampus griseus. Next base: position 7,789,206 of record NC_139017.1, read on the forward strand.
AATAAACAGAGACAAAAGAATAGGGACGGGATCTGCATCAGCGGGAGGGAGCTGTGAAGGAGGAAAGGTTTCCACACACTAGGAAGCCCCTTCGCGGGTGGAGACTGCAGGTGGCGGAGGGGGAAGCTTCGGAGCTGCAGAGGAGAGCACAGCAACAGTGGTGCAGAGGGCAAAGCGAAGAGATTGCCGCACAGAGGATCGGTGCCAACCGGTACTCACCAGCCCGAGAGGCTTGTCTGCTCACCTGCTGGGACGGGCGGGGGCTGGGAGCTGAGGCTCGAGCTTCGGTCGGATCCCAAGGAGAGGACTGGGGTTGGCGGCATGAACACAGCCTGAAGGGGGCTAGTGCACCACGGTTAGCCGGGAGGGAGTCCGGGAAAGTCTAGAGGTGGCGAAGAGGCAAGAGACTTTTCCTTGCCTCTTTGTTTCCTGGTGCGCGAGGAGAGGGTATTAAGAGCGCTGCTTAAAGGAGCTCCAGAGATGGGCGCGAGCCGCGGCTAAGAGCGCGGACCCCAGAGACGGGCATGAGACGCTAAGGCTGCTGCTGCGGCCAACAAGAAGCCTGTGTGCAAGCACAGGTCACTTTCCACACCTCCCCTCCTGGGAGCCTGTGCAGCCCACCGCTGCCAGGGTCCTGTGATCCAGGGACAACATAGCTGGTAGAACGCATGGCGCACCTCAGGCTGCTGAAATGTCAAGCTGGACTCTGCCACCACAGGCTCGCCCCGCATCCGTATCCCTCCTTCCCCACGGCCTGAGTGAGCCAGAGGCCCTGAAACAGCTGCTCCTTTAACCCCGTCCTGCCTGAGCGAGGAACAGATGCCTTCAGACAACCTACACGCAGAGGTGGGTCCAAATCCAAAACTGAACCCCAGGAGCTGTGCAAACAAACAAGAGAAAGGGAACTTTTTTCCAGCAGCCTCAGGAGCACCGGGTAAATCTCCACAATCAACTTGATGTACCCTGCATCTGTGGAATACCTGAATAGACAATGAATCATCCGAAATTGAGGAAGTGGACTTTGGGAGCAAAGAGATATATATATTTTTTCCCTTTTTCTCTTTTTGTGAGTGTGCATGTGTATGCTTCTGTGTGTGATTTTCTCTGTATAGTATTGCTTTTACCATTTGTCCTTGGTTTCTGTCTGTCTGCTTTTTCTGTTTTTTTTAACTGAAAAATATTTTTCGTAATAATTATTTTTTATTTTAATTATTTTATTTTACTTTATTTTATTTTATCTTCTTCTTTCTTTCTTTTTTTTCTCCCTTTTATGCTGAACTGTGTGGAGGACAGGCTCTCAGTGCTCCAGCCAGGTGTCAGGGTTGTGCCACTGAGGTGGGAGAGCCAAGTTCAGGACAGTGGTCCACAAGAGACCTTGCAGCTCCACATAATATCAAACAGCGAAAGTCTCCCAGAGATCTCCATCTCAACGCCAAGACCCAGCTCCACTCAACGACCAGCAAGATACAGCGCAGGACACCCTATGCCAAACAACTAGCAAGGCAGTAACATAACCCCATCCATTAGCACAGAGGCTGTCTAAAATCATAATAAGGCCACAGGCACCCCAAAACACACCACCAGACATGCAGCTGCCCACCAGAAAGACAAGATCCAGCCTCATCCACCGGAACACAGGCACTAGTCCCTTCCACCAGGAAGCCTACACAATTCACTGACCCAACCTTAGCTACTGGGGACAGACACCAAAAACAGTGGGAACTATGAACCTGCAGCCTGAGAAAAGGAGACCCCAAACACAGTAAGTTAAGCAAAATGAGAAGACAGAGAAACACACAGCAGATGAAGTAGCAAAGCAAAAACCTACCAGAACAAACAAATGAAGCAGAAATAGGCAGTCTACTTGAAAAATAATTCAGAGTAATGATAGTAAAGTTGATCCAAAATCTTGGAAATACAATGGAGAAAATACAAGAAACGTTTAACAAGGACCTAGAAGAACTAAAGAGCAAACAAGCAGTGATGAACAGCACAATAAATGCAATTAAAAATTCTCTAGAAGGGATCAATAGTAGAATAACTGAGGCAGAAGAAAGGATAAGTGACCTGGAAGATAAAATACTGGAAATAACTACTGCAGAGCAGAATAAAGAAAAAAGAATGAAAAGAATTGAGGACAGTCTCAGAGACCTCTGGGACAACATTAAATGCACCAGCATTCGAATTATAGGGGTCCCAGAAGAAGGTGAGAAAAAGAAAGGGACTGAGAAAATACTTGAAGAGATTATAGTTGAAAATTTCCCTAATATTGGAAAGAAAATAGTTAATCAAGTCCAAGAAGCACAGTCACATACAGGATAAATGCAAGGAGAAACACACCAAGACACATATTAATGAAACTATCAAAAATTAAATACAAAGGAAAAAAATTAGAAGCAGCAAGGGAAAAACAACAAATAACACAAAAGGGAATCCCCATAAAGTTAACAGCTGATCTCTCAGCGGAAACTCTGCAAGCCAGAAGGGACTGGCAGGACATACTGAAAGTGATGAAGGAGAAAAACCTGCAACCAAGATTACTCTACCCAGCAAGGATCTCATTCAGATTTGATGGAGAAATTAAAACCTTTACAGACAAGCAAAAGCTAAGAGAATTCAGCACCACCAAACCAGCTTTACAACAAATGCTAAAGGAACTTCTCTAGGTAAGAAAAACAAGAGAAGGAAAAGACTTACAGGATCAAACCCAAAACAATTCAAAAAATGATGATATGAACATACATATCGATAATTAAGTTAAATGTAAATGGATTAAATGCTCCACCGAAAACACATACACTGGCTTGATGCATACAAAAACAAGACCCGTATATATGCTGTCTACAAGAGACCCACTTCCGACCTAGGGACACATACAGACTGAAAGTGAGGGGATGGAAAAGGATATTCCATGCTAATGGAAATCAAAAGAAAGCTGGAGTAGCAATTCTCATATCAGACAAAATAGACTTTAAAATAAAGACTATTACAAGAGACAAAGAAGGATACTACATAATGATCAAGGGATCGATCCAAGAAAAAGATATTACAAGTGTAAATATTTATGAACCCAACATAGGAGCATCTCAATACATAAGGCAAATACTAACAGCCATAAAATGAGAAATCGACAGTAACACAATCATAGTAGGGAACTTTAACACCCCACTTTCAGCAATGGACAGATCATCCAAAATGAAAATAAATAAGGAAACACAAGCTTTAAATGATACATTAAACAAGATGGACTTAACTGATATTTATAGGATATTCCATCCAAAAACACCAAAATACACATTCTTCTCAAGTGCTCATGGAACATTCTCCAGGATAGATCATATCTTGGGTCACAAATCAAGCCTTGGTAAATCTAAGAAAATTGAAATCGTATCAAGTATCTTTTCCGACCATAACGTTATGAGACTAGACATCAATTACAGGAAAAAATCTGTAAGAAATACAAACACATGGAGGCTAAACAATACACTACTTAATAACCAAGAGATCACTGAAGAAATCAAAGAGGAAATCAAAAAATACCTAGAAACAAATGACAATGAAAATACATTGACCCAAAACCTATGGGATGCAGCAAAAGTAGTTCTAAGAGGGAAGTTTATAGCTATAGAAGACTACCTTAAGAAACAAGAAACATCTCAAATAAACAACCTAACTTTACACGTAAGGCAATTAGAGAAAGAAGAGCAAAAAACCCCCAAAGTTAGCAGAAGGAAAGAAATCATAAAGATTAGATCAGAAATAAATGAAAAACAAATGAAGGAAACGATAGCAAAGATCAATAAAACTAAAAGCTGGTTCTTTGAGAAGATAAACAAAATTGATAAACCATTAGCCAGACTTATCAAGAAAAAAAGGGAGAAGACTCAAATCAATAGAATTAGAAATGAAAAAGGAAAAGTAACAACTGACACTGCAGAAACACAAAGGATCATGAGAGATTACTACAAGCAACTCTATGCCAATAACATGGACAACCTGGAAAAAATGGACAAATTCTTAGAAAGACACAACCTTCTGAGACTGAACCAGGAAGAAATAGAAAATATGAACAGACCAATCACAAGCACTGAAATTGAAACTGTGATTAAAAATCTTCCACAAACAAAAGCCCAGGACCACATGGCTTCACAGGTGAATTCTATCAAACATTTAGAGAAGAGCTAACACCTATCCTTCTCAAACTCTTCCAAAATATAGCAGAGGAAGGAACACTCCCAAACTCATTCTACAAGGCCACCATCATCCTGATACCAAAAACTGACAAATATGTCACAAAGAAAGAAAACTTCAGGCCAATATCACTGATGAACATAGATGCAAAAATCCTCAACAAAATACTAGCAAACAGAATCCAACAGCCCATTAAAAGGATCATACGCTCTGATCAAGTGGGGTTTAACCCAGGAATGCAAGGATTCTTCAAAATACGCAAATCAATCATCGTGATACACCATACTAACAAATTGAAGGATAAAAACCATATGACCATCTCAGTAGATGCAAAAAAAGCTTTTGACAAATTCAACACCCATTTTTGATTAAAAAAAAAAAACCTTTCAGAAAGTAGGCACAGAGGGAACTTTCTTCCACATAATAAAGGCTGTATATAATAAACCCACAGCCAACATTGTCCTCAATGGTGAAAAACTGTAACCATTTCTACTAAGATCAAGAACAAGAGAAGGTTGCCCACTCTCACTACTATTATTCAACATAGTTTTGGAAGTTTTAGCCACAGCAATCAGAGAAGAAAAAGAGATAAAAGGAATCCAAATTGGAAAAGAAGAAGTAAAGCTGTCACTGTTTCCAGATGACATGATACTACTCTACATAGAGAATCCTAAAGATGCTAACAGTAAACTACTAGAGCTAATCAATGAATTTGGTAAAGTAGCAGTTTACAAAATCAACGCACAGAAATCTCTTGCATTCCTATACACAAATGAGGAAAACTCTGATAGTGAAATTAAGAAAACACTCCCATTTACCATTGCAACAAAAATTGGGCTCCCTGATTTCAGACTATACTACAAAGCTACAGTAATCAAGACAGTATGTTAGTGGCACAGAAACAGAAATATAGATCAATGGAACAGGATAGAAAGCCCAGAGATAAACCCATCCACATATGGTCACCTTATCTTTGATAAAGGGGGCAAGAATATATAGTGGAGAAAAGATAACCTCTTCAATAATTGGTGCTGGGAAAACTGGACAGCCACATATAAAATAATGAAATTAGAACACTCCCTAACACCATAGACAAAAATAAACTTAAAATGAATTAAAAACCTAAATGTAAGGCCAGACACCACCAACCTCTTAGAGGCAAACATAGGCAGAAAACTCTATGACATAAATCACAGCCAGATCCTTTTTGACCCACCTCCTAGAGAAATGGAAATAAAAACAAAAATAAACAAATGGGACCTAATGAAACTTAAAAGCTTTTGCACAGCAAAGGAAACCATAAACAAGACGAAAAGACAACCCTCAGAATGGGAGAATATATTTTCAAATGAAGCAACTGACAAAGGATTATTCTGCAAAGCATACAAGCAACTCATGCAGCTCAATATCAAAAAAACAAACAACCCAAACCAAAAATGGGCAGAAGCCCTAAATAGAGATTTCTCTAAAGAAGATATATAGAGACTGCCAACAAACACATGAAAGAATGCTCAACATCATTAATTATTAGAGAAATGTAAATCAAAACTACAATGAGATATCTCACACTGGTCAGAATGGCCATCATCAATAAATCTACAACAATAAATGCTGAAGAGGGTGTGAAGGAAAGAGAACCCTCCTGCACTGTTGGTGGGAATGTAAATTGATACAGCCACTATGGAGAACAGTATGGAGGTTCCTTAAAAAACTAAACATAGAGCTACCATATGACCCAGCAATCCCTCTACTGGGCATATATCCTGAGAAAAACATAATTCAAAAAGAGTCATGTACCAAAATGTTCATTGCAGCTCTATTTACAATAGCCAGCACATGGAAGCAACCTAAGTGTCCATCGACAGATGAGTGGATAAAGAATATGTGCCACATATATACAATGGAATATTACTCAGCCATAAAAAGGAACGAAACTTTGTTACTTGTAGTGAGGTCGATGGACCTAGAGACTGTCATAGAGAGTGAAGTAAGTCAGAAAGAGAAAAACAAATACCGTATGCTAACACATATATATGGAAACTAAGAAAAGTAAAAAAAAAAAAAAAATGATCAGAAGAACCTAGGGGCAAGATGGGAATAAAGATGCAGACCTACTAGATAATGGACTTGAGGACACGGGGAGGGGGAAGGGTAAACTGGGACAAAGTGAGAGAGTGGCATGGACATATATACACTACCAAATGTAAAAGAGATATCTAGTGGGAAGCAGCCGCATAGCAGCGGGAGATCAGCTCGGTGCTCTGTGACCACCTAGAGGGGTGGGATAGGGAGGGTTGGAGGGAGGGAGACGCAAGAGGGAAGTGATATGGGAACATATGTGTATGTATAACTGATTCACTTTGTTATAAAGCAGAAACTAACACATCACTGTAAAGCAATTATACTCCAATAAAGATGTTAAAAAAAATAACCATGCATAGTGGATAAATAAAGGAAGATGGTCCCCTAGAGCTGTGGTGATTTCATTTTTCTGCATATAAATTACTTCCTGGTGTGAGACTCTAGCTCACATCAAAGTGCATGGAAGACAGATAGTAAAGTACAGGTAGAGGTCTTTGCTTGGGTCATTCTTCCAGATGGTGTTCGAATTCTGTAGTTCTCACCTGGAGTTATTTTATTTTCCTCTGAATTATATGTTTCCTTTATTAAATGAAAGATCAAGAAAAATTTTAGAAAATAATTATCTATTAAACAGATCAAAACCAAAAATGCAGAAAGCCTAAGCTGAAGTCTAAACACTTACAAAGGAGTGTGTATGTGTGTTTAAGCTGAATAGTTTTTCTGACTCTTATTACCCCTGAGTCTCTATTAACTGCTCACTCTTATCAATCTTTTCCTGAAATATTTTCCAAAACGTTTCCCATTTTACATTTTTGTTTTAGCTTTCCTTTTCTTACTCCATTTTTTCCTTGCAGTCAGGAATACTGTGTAATTAACTAAGAAACCTTTTCTGTGACACTCAGCAGGTTCACAACCTGCTAGAAGAATATTTGATCAAGTCTAAGTCTGTAGCTAGAATTGCTTGAAGGCCATAGGAAAAAACAGAAAGAGGAAAATAGAGAAAGAAGAATAAAATCGCAAGGCAAACTGGAATAGAGTAGGATAGGTACAAAGTGAAAGTAAGATGATATTGGTGCAAAGGTGTACAAACACAAAAATGCATGTTTCTTTGTTATTTACTCCTATGATTGCCCCTCATCACAATAAATTTTGTTTTGAAGCATAATTTATGTGAAATAAAATGCTTCAAATTTATTTGTAAATTTCTATGAGTTTTGACAAATGTACACACCTGCACTACCCAATTAAGATACAGAAGATTTCCATCATGCCAGAAAGTCCCCCCATCAACTTTCACTGGCTTGTATGTAAATGGACTGTTTATTTGTCTCTCTTCCTAAAGTAGACAAAAACTCTTTGAGGGAAGGCAATATACTTTGTCAATGATTGTTCCACATCACAAAACATAGTGTCTAAATTAAAGTAAGTGACAAACGCTCATATGCAGGATTAATGACTAATATTAAGGAGACTAGAGAAAAGATAGATGATGTGGAAGATGACAGAGTGGTGGTTTTTATAGAAAGATATGAATTGCAATTGAACATACTATATGTAAACATTCAACTTTTACATACCACAAAGAAAAAATGTCATTAATTTTTTTTGTTTTTTGTTTTTTGTTTTTGCGGTACGCGGGCCTCTCACTAATGTGGCCTCTCCCGTTGCGGAGCACAGGCTCCAGACGCGCAGGCTCAGCAGCCATGGCTTATGGGCCTAGCCACTCTGCGGCATGTGGGATCTTCCCGGACCGGGGCACAAACCTGTGTCCCCTGCGTCGGCAGGTGGACTCTCAACCACTGCACCACCAGGGAAGCCCTGTCATTAATTTTTGGTTGTATGTGGCTATAATTGAATTTTTCTTGCAGTAACCTCCCTAGAAGAATCAACACCTTAATTAGGTTTTTATATTAATCAAGAATAGTGTTAGTTGCAAGTGACAGGAAAAATATTCCTAAATAATTATACAAATAAAGTAATTATTAGTAAATGTATCCAGAAAAAAAAATAGTAACACTTAGACTTGACCAAAAGAAATGACTCAAAAGTCACTAGGATTTTCTTTCTCTAGTTTGCCTCCTCTTCATTCTCTACCCATTCAAACTCTCGCCCTCACCCAGTATGAAGGAGGTATTGCTAGTAGAATTCAGGAATCATGCTCTAATGTCTACAGCATCGAAAATAAAAGTGGTTTCTTTATTCTGAGTCAGTTTGAAATACATTGAGGCCAGGAACTGACAGGAACGACTTAAATTAAAATCATTCTTATAACTATGCCACTAGCTCACAATAATTTTTTACTAAGAAATCATGACAGAAAAAGAAAAGAATTCTTTTAGGCTTGCCTCTTCAAAATCATGTGTTCTTAAGTCAAATTAGGGTTAATATAAGATTAAGTTGTTCAGGGACTTCCCTGGCAGTCCAGTGGTAAAGAATCTGCCTTCCAATGCAGGGGATGCGGGTTTGATCCCTGGTCAGGGAACTAAGATCCCACATGCTGCGGGGCAACTAAGCCCATGCACTACAACTAGAGAGCCCAAGTGCTGCGAAATACTGAGCCCACATGCTCTGAAGCCTGCATGCCACAACTAGAGAGAAGCCCACACACCACAACAGAAATCCCGCATGTCACAACTAAGACCCGACATAGCCAAAAATAATTAAATAAATAAAAATAAATTAATTAGCATTAAAAAAAGATTAAGTTGTTCAGAAATCTTCCTTTTTAATTAGAATATGACTTATTTGAGAAAAAAAGATTACTTATAGTCATCATTGTAACTCAAAATATTCAGTATCTCTGTTTTAGAGGAGAAAGCACTTTGTACCTGAGGGTAACAGAATATATAATATATATTATAGGTGTTTTATATCTATCTATCTATCTATATATATAAAATATCAGATCAAGGTGTGATGAGAATGCTATACAAAGGACAGAGAGTACCTCTAGAAACTCAAGTGGAATCAAATGAGATAATTGCTGAACCTCATTAATGTAGACTAATAGAATGTCAGGAAAAAATTCAGACCAGACCTGGTGGGACTTAAGGAGAATAATTTTGTAATAGAAGTGGCCTCCATGAGGGTAACCAGATGGTCCAATGAACATTGAAAAATACACTTAGCAACCCCAAGCATGGTACCAAGAGTCTTAAATAATGGTAACATTAGGGGTGATAGACTTTCCAAGTCATGGTCTTAGAATCACAGGATATTCCTAATAAAGGATTGTGAAAGCTGTCAGAATCATGACCCCCAATGAAGCTTCCTGTATCTGCCATATTTATGCTGTCTGTAGTCACCTTCACATTGAGTCTAGGTTTGGCCATGTGACTTGCTTTGGCCAGTAGGACAAAAAAAAAAAGTAACAGAAGTAGAGACATTAAAAAATTCTTTTGCTTTGGGGTTCACCCTCTAATCACACTCCCATCATGAGAAGCCTAGGCTAATAAGCTATAGACAGGTGGCTCAGATGACAGCTAGCATTAACCACCTAGTGTGCAGTGAGGCCATCTGGCCTCAAGTGAATGACTGTGGCCACATGAGAATCTTCCATCGAGAACAAAAGTAGAAACATCCACTTGAGTCCAGGCCAAATTTCTGAGCCACAGAATCATGAGAAGATAATGTTAGTGTTTTAAGCCAATAATTTTTGGGGTATGTGTGTGTGTGTGTGTGTGTGTATGTGTGTGTGTATGCAATTACAGATAAATATCTGAGATAGAAATATTACCTTGAAATGGAGTGCTTCCACAGCAAAATCCTAAAATGATATGTCTGTCTTTGGCCAGTCGGCAGGTACAGGCTGGAAAGAATGTAAGGAGATAAAGGAGAAAAACCAGGAGGAGGCCTGACGTCAGGCTGGAAGAATTGCAAACAAACTGATACTTCTCTGTAAATGAGGCAAGGAAAAAGCTGCTGGAGGGCTGAGAGGTTGAGGACCCATGTATGCTGAGGTAGAATAATTGGCCCACATGAAAGAACCTTGAAAGACAGTATCTGTATCAAATGAATTGTTGGATCTGGCTAAGGACATGTCCTGGCAGTTTTTGAAAGTATCCGGCTTTTTTTTAGCTGAGTTTTGCTAAGTTATGAGGACAAAGAGGAGAGACAAAAAGGAACCGTTCCTTTTGCGAGGGTGATTTGGAGGAAAAATAGAGGAGAGGTGACTTGCTGCTTCGGAAAATAAAGCTTTTACATTTTCAGTCTATCTGGCAAAAAAATTCTTAAAGCAATAAGTGTCCTCAAGGGAAAGATCAAAGCAAGGGTGTGGTAGTAAGGCCTTTACTTTAGATGTCAGAAAGATTTAAGGCCATGCCTAAAGATCTGTTCAGGGTGACAAAGATGGATTAAAAAACCATATAAACATCGCTACATAGTAGCCTGATACCCCAAAAGGAGAGAGAAGTCTATCCTGAAATGAATGTGACTTTGGGGGCATGAAGTAAAGTCTCCAAAACATCCTAGGAAACTCAGGAAGTTATTTAAATAAGTGTACTATTAAAAACACTGACAGCTTGGATGGAGAAGAAGGAACTGAGAGGATTCAAAATTAAATGAGGCCTCTCGGTCCTACTTTTGAAACACATACTGCAGAAGGGATGCTTTGCTGAAAACATGGACTATTTCTTTTTCGTTTGTGGTTTTTTATTTTTGTTAATTGCAGTATACTTGATTTACAATATTAGTTTCAGGTGTACAACACAGTGATTTGATATTTTTATACAGATCTAAAGGTTACAGGAGCCTACTTGAACTTTTCATTGTAAAAAAAAAAAAATGGGAATAGCTATTCTATTTATATCCTATGCTTAAGATATCAACTCCAATAATAGAGAAACACCTCATATAAAATATTAATTAGGAAAAGAAAAATAAAGTCTCAACAATATGATTCATTCTTAATATTTAAAAAGGCAAACACTGTGAGCCAGTGGGCTGTTAAAAAATGTTGTTTCCAGCACCTTTTCAAAATGTTGAAACTTATTGTTAAAATAAATTGAAGAAAGTTTATCTCTTCTAAATAAAATGAAAATGTGAATATATCACCTGTGCTCTTCTCTTGACACTGAGCAGACGCTACCTACTAACAACTTTACGTTAATTCCCTCTAGAGAAGGTTTGTATATTTGTATTTCCTTCACCAACAACAGGTTCTATAAAGAGGCCTTTATTAAACATTTATTATTGATGATGTTTCCATGACATATATCCTTTTGAGTCAGTTTCTGTGTTCTTCTAACATGAGATATACAAAATTTCTGTTTTCCTTCCGTAGTTAGACATTATCTATCCAAAGAAAATAATTGAGTCAGACTTCTTTATGAAAGTTGATAATTTTCTCTGAAGTCTTACACATTCTTTTTCTAAACTATACTAGATACTGTTATTAGGAAATGCTTCAGTTAAAAAAATAAGTTTAACGGAAATTGCTTTATGAGAATAATCACCTAAATTAATAATATTTAGGTAAGAAATACAATACAATACAGAAAGGAAGAATACAATCACATTTATGTCGATATTACACTCTGTGTTTCAAAAAGGTAATCCAGTTGCTAAGAATCCAACAGCCCTTATAACATTAAAAGGAAATGTTCATACAATTACTGACTTTATGGCTTTTACTTTTTTCCTGAGGAAAAGTCAATAAAGGAATAAAGGAAATATACTTTTACCTCTGCTGGCTTTAATATGAACATTGTGTTTATTTTAATTGCTAATATTGTTTAAACATACATCTCTTTTGTCTTAAAGCACTGTTATCCGCATCTTATTCTTGATCAAATAATGGCTTGATTCCATTAAATTTTCTTAAATAGGCCAATAAATGAGCAATAGATTAAGCTATTGTTTTCTTAGAGGCTCCTGCCTTCTCTCACATGTCTTTTTCTGTGGCTATATATATTATACTTTCTTTTAGTGATAACATATTTCAATACAAAGATTTACTATATTCAGATACTCATCATTCTCCTTGCTCCTGGGGTGGATTTTTCCCTGTTATTGTATGAATGATTACTAGCCCCTCCTCCATTTTACCTCCACCACATTTGTTCCAAAGTGTGCAGCTACCACCAGCTGCCTAATCTACCCCTCTCCCTGAGCCAGTGAGATGCCATCTGGATGCAAGAACTTTGCACTGGCAAAAGAATAGGGATGAGAAGTGGTGGTTTGAAATCTCTTACTGCCCGTTCTGCTTCAGTCACACTTTCTGCATAATACCCTAGCCTCCTTCTTCACTCCTACATACTTTGTGAGCAGAATGTTGTAATCCACAAAGGGCACCTCAGAAACAAAGGAGCTGAGAGAAGGAAAGGGTTCTGCAGGTGATAAAGGGAGAAGAGGAGAGGGATAGAGCCAGAAGGAAAGGGAAGAGTGTCTGCTTTGTCCTTGTGGGTCCAATATACGGTGACTTGCCTGTGCTCTAGATTTATCTGTCTCTTCATTTTGGAACAAAGTTACTAGAATGTGTTGTTTACTGTCTGACTAGCTTACTGGATCCCCTCAGGAACACTGAAGTTTCTCCTTCCTCTTTCAATCATTGGTTAGATCTGAATAACCACCCCCTCTACCTATTATAGAAGGAAATCTCTGGGAAGCTTAGAGAAAGTGATGGTCCACACTAAGTAAAGTAGAATATTTGCCAAAAATTAACGCAAGTTGAAGAAATATTCAAAAGACTTACAAAACTTGGCACGTTATAGAGGATATACATAAACATGCAACATCAAGAACCTACCAATTGGCTACGATTCACAGGAGTGCCTTGAAGACACGTGGATGAGAGGGAATCTGGCATTACTGAGAAGCAAAGTGGTGGATGTTCTCGGTGGGTCAGAGCTGATGGTGGGAGACACTATTACAGATCTGACCATCCAGACAGCAAGGGGCATGACATAAAGGAGGCAATGATGATGGTGCTTAACCATCAGGGACAAACTGTCTGCAATGTGATTGTAAAGAATAGCAACACCTGAGTGGCAGACAGGTGAATTAACCCTTAGATATCTCTGGGGATGCTTAAGACAACATGGATTCCCTTGAGATAAGATAGATAAATAACTAACAAAGGAATTGCTTACCCTATACAAAAGACAAGAGGCTGCACAATTAGTGCCCCATCCAGTGTAAAGCCACAAACTTTATGCCAGTTCAGACCTGAACCAGTTTTCATCCCTTGAAATGATTGACTAAAGAAGTGGCCAGATTCCCAGAGAGAAGGACCATACAAAGTCATGGCAAATATACACTCTAATTCATGGCAAATATACACTCTAATGATTCCCTCATTCCTACTCACAATGGCGATTTCGCTAGAAAGACTTTATACTCAGGAAATGGGGATACCCAAACATTTCAAGGATTTTTGTCTTTGCCAATATAAAGTCTTGGCAGTGATGTCTTGAGGACAGTCTTGAGGAGTGATGCTTTAATGGAGTAACCCAGCAAATGTGAAAATAAACATAACAAACTACAACTGCTGCCCAATCACTTTTGTCTCTTTGTGCAAGGAATCACCAAACTGGTCCTCAGGAATAAATGCTTTAGTTACGAAATGTTGAAGGATGTCAAGAACTATGAAATGTCTGAGGTTTTTACATTGCTCACAAAATAAGTAATTATCCTAACTTACTGGCACAGATGCTGGCGAGGGACATTACAGACAAAGGATTTCATCACTCAAGTTGCAGTAGACAACATGAGCTTCATGTTGCCATGGGTTCCTTGGGGCTGACACGCACACCAGGCAATAGGAGGAAGCCTAGGTGCATGTTCTGAGTGCAGTGGTTTTGCACTGCATCGGAAGAACCTCAGGCTTCAAAAGCTCCAATCTTTCGGACTGGGGTGCTTGCCAACCTGCCTAACTGTCGCCATGGAAGGTACATTATCTAATAAAGATGCAGCTCAGCAAACCCATGTGCCTTCTGCCTTGGAGGAAGATACTCTCTCTTCCAATGCTGGTTATTGTACAAACATCCTTAAAAAGTTAGTCCAAACAACACAACTTAATATACATCTTTCAGAAATGAAAGACACTCATGGAGAATTATCTCCCAACAATACCTGAACCTCATTTCTATACCACTTTACTACTGGTGAATTTTCTCATATGGGTACATACCATCTGTCAGCCATTCTGATTATGATTTGACTGACAGGCTGAAACCAAATCGGTTTGAAAAGTTATGCAGCATTTAACTAAAGCCACTATCAAGGACCCTAACAGCAAAATGATGACAACTGGTACTACTGACTTCAGCCTGGTATCACTCATTCTCAGCTGCGTAAACCGTACAAACCATCAGTGTCTGGTTAGAAAGCCAGGTGGTATTCTCCCTAAGTGTCTGTATTGACCTTTCTGCACATCAGCAGGACCAACGTATGAATTCAGGTACAGCAGCTTGTATTTAAAATTGCCCAGACCTCACCTTGGACAATAGGTAGGGCAATTCAGCCAACAGAGCCTGCGCTTGATGTCTTTCACGAGACTAAACACTTGGAGGACTCTTATGACTAACCCTAAGGTGCAATGCACTGTTTTTTGGGGAAATAAAAGTTGATGTCTGGTTTTCCATACAAGAAACACAAGCCCAATGACATACAAGGTACTCCTGGAAAGAAAATGTTATTCACCATTGTTGGGAACCCCCAGGTGGGACTACTTCCAACCTCAGTCATTTCATGGGGTAGAAATGCCACCCAGTTGTTAGCTTGGGTAAAGAGAACAGACTGGAATGACTTGTCTCAGGCAGTTCCTCCAAAAACAGACAAGACTCAACAATTCCAAGAGAACTAGAAACCCTATGGTCTACCAGATAGTTGAGTGAGGGGTGCAAATCAAACATTGTCAACCTGTGTCACAAAGGTCAAACTTGAGGAACTTCAACAAAAGCTTCTGGGTATTGTTGTGGTTATTGTAGTGTTCTCATTCCCATAGGAGAGTATAACATTTTTATTTCTTGAATAATTATAAAAGGTTAACCTTTGGAAACTTGTATTTCTTAAATATAACTGAAGTGCTAAACATACCTTTTATGTCTCTGTCACATGTAGCAGAAATTGCAGAAAAATTCACATATGCATTAGTCTGTTTATAAAGTAATATTTTAAAATTAGCATAAATACTTATTTTTCTACATGTACTATGCAGTAATTAAAATGACAACTTGGGCAATATTAAAGCTCTGATTTAACTGAGGGATGTTCGGCTGATTACAAACAGTGTATTCATTTTCTTTAAAAAAAGATGAAATTCTAATTAGTGTTGGCTTCCTGTCAAAATCAATAATTAAGAAAGTTGTCAAAGTCAATCCTATTATTCATCCTGATAATGAAATTATTTAAACATCAAACATGAATGTTCTATTAGCTTGAGGAGTATAATTGTTAACAGTGCTCACAGGGCTTAATAAACGCATCACATCAGCTACATTATCTACCTATATACCTGTACCCAGACGCTGGTGATTAAGACTTTGAAGCTTTGTAAGTTTAAGTATGTGATTGTGATTACTTTACAAATAATATTTAACTTTCTTGAGGTAGTACACATGACATATGTGGGAAAACATAGCTCCGTATTTTTTTTGAAAGTGAACAAAAACCCTTTTATGACCTGCAAAAATAAACTGCACTTATTTAAAGTGTTCAACTTTATGACCTTTGGCATATATACCCAGGAAACCTTATGCCTTAAACCATGATGCCTTAGTGTACAAAGCCATCACTCCTGAAAGTTTCCTCTTGCCTGATAACTTCTGCCCTTCCCCACTCATCCTCTGTGCCCAGGAAACCACTACTCTGTATTTTCTCACTACATATTTGCTTGAATTTTCTAGAATTTTATATGAATACAGAGTATAATTTTGTCTGGATTCTTTCAGTCACAATAATTAAGACTCATCCATGTTGTGTTATGTATTAATAATTAATTTTTATTGCTAAGTAGTATTCCATTGTATTGCTATACCATGATTTCTTGATCCATTCATATTTTTATGACATTTCAGCTGTTTCCAGGTTTTAGCTATTGCAAATAAAGATGCTATGAACAATCATGCACAAGTCTTTGTATTGAGACATATGTTTTAATTTGCTTGGATAAACACCTAGAAATACAAAAATAATGGTAGTTCTATATTTAACATTTAAACACATATTTTTAAAAACTTCCAAACTTTTTTCCCAAGTGGAAAAACTTGTATGATTTAATACTTGTACCTATAATATATGAGAGCTTCAGTTCCTCCATATCATTGCAAACACTTGGTATGATCAGGTTTTTTTTGTTTGTTTTTACCATTCTAATGTGTATGTAGTAGTATAATATTGCAGTTTAAATTTATATTTTCCTAACGACTAATCATTTGAACACCTTTCACGGACTTGTTTGCCATCTGTATAATTTTCTTTTGGGTGAAGGATCTGTTGAAATATTTTTGCTCATTTTTATTGATACGTTTGCTTTTCTATTGTCAGGTTTGAAAATTCTCTCTATATTTTAATAGAAGTCCTTTATTAGATAAATGATTTTCAAAAATTCAAATTTGCTTAATGATATCTTTTGAAAAACAAGATATTCTTAACTTTAAGTTCAACTTATAAGTTTTTTTTTTTTTTTTTGGCCATGCCATGTGGCATGTGGGATCTTAATTCCCCAACCAGGGATCAAACTCCCGCCCCCTGCAGTGGAAGCTCTTGGGGTCTTAACTGCTGGACTGCCAGGCAAGTCCCTATAATTCTTTTTAATAAATCATACTTTGACATACACAAATGACACAGATTTTGTCTAATATTTTTAGAAGTTTAAAAAATGTTAAGTTTATGTTCATGTTGATGATACATTTTGAGTTTTTAATGTATACTGTTTAAGATATGCATTTAAGTCTCTTCCTTTCTTTTTTTGCATATTGATATACAAATGTCTCAGCACCTTTTGTGTCAAAAGATTCTTCCTATGTCTTCTTCCTCTATGTACTTCCTCTCTGTCTCCATATACACATATATGTGTATATATACACGTGTGTACATATACATATATGGGCATATATATCTCTCCATACACATATCTCTGAATTGTTTAGTATCGTTCATTAATATATTAATATATTTAACTATCTTTATCCAGTATCACATTGACATGGAATATAGAGTTTTTTTTTTATTCTGCTCCCCTTGAAGTGGATGTACCCCAATTTGCTTACGCATTCTTCCACTGAAGGACATCCTGGTTTCTTTAAGTTTATAGTCATTATGAATAGGGCTGGTATGCTTAATTACATCCTTGTATGCATTTGGACATAGTTCTTAAACGCAGTTGTCTAAATACTGGAGGCATGATGCTGTATCCTCAGGTGAGCCTTACTCAACTTTGGAAAAAACGTGTATCTTTCGAAGTAGCTGTTTATGCATTTCACCAGCAGTAAAGAAGAGTTCCCATTTTTCCTCATGCTCCATCAGTCAGTAGTGTACTTTTTTTGGAGTTTAGTAGTTCTAACAGGTGTGCAGTGTTATCTCATTGTTGTTTTAAAGGAGTTTTATAAGTCTTAAAATCAACACCGTAAAGAACAAAATAAGGTCATTTGCAGCAACTAGAGACTATCACACTAAGTGAAGTAAGTCAGAAAGAGAAAGACAAATACCATATGATATCACTTATATGTGGAATCTAAAATATGGTACAAATGAGCCTATCTACAAAACAGAAACAGACTTACAGACATAGAGATCAGACTTGTGGCTGCCAAGGGGGAGGGGGGAAGAGAGAGAGATGGATTGGGAGTTTTGGATTAGCGGATGCAAGCTATTGCATTTAGAATGGATAAACAACAAGGTCCTACTGTAGAGCACAGTGAACTATATCCAATCTCCTGGGCTGAACCATAATGGATAATAATATTAACAAGTGAACATATATATGGGTATAACTGAGTCACTTTGCTATACAGCAGAGATTGGTACAACATTGTAAATCACTATACTTCAATAAAAAGTAAAACTAAATTCAGATACTGTAAATCCCTCAAGTTTTTTTGTTGTTTTCAAAGTTGTTTTGCCTGTATTAGAATCTCTGAATTTCCAAATAAAATTTAAAATCTGCTTACCTTCTTTTTGTTCTATTGTAAGTGGCATCTTTTAAATTTTATTTTGAGGGTGCTTATTGATGTATATAGGAGTAGAATTGATTCTTCGTAACCTGTTCTTGAATCTAGAAACCTTACTTTTCTATTAGTTCTAGTAGCTTTTTCTGTAGATTCTTTTGAATTTTCTTAGATTGATGATATATTCTGTAAAAAAAGACTTTGAATCCTTTCTAGTCAGAATGTTTTTATTTTCATCTTTTCTTATTGCATTGACTAGACCATCTGATTCAATGTTGAATAGAAGTAATGAGAGTGGACATCTTTCTTTTACTCTAATCTTCAGGGTACTTAGTCTTTATCATTACATATGATATTAGCAGTAAGTTTTTCACAGATGCTCTTTTCAAGTTGAGAAAGTTTCCTTGTATTTCTATCTGCTGAGAGTTTTTCTTAGGAGTGGCTTTAAGGTTTGTCCATTTTCTGTTGTCCTTATTGTCATAAATTTTTTAATGATATGTCATCCTCTATTAATATTTTAATCTCTGTAGAATCAGTAGTGATGTAACCTTCTCATTCCTGGTGTTTGTCATGTGTGTCTTCTTTCCTTTTCTTCTAATCACGCTGGTTAAATTTTGTCAATGTTACTGATCTTTTAAAAGAACCAACTTTTGATTATTATGATTTTTGCTATTATTTTTCTGGGTTTTATTTATTTTTATGCTCACTTCTATTATTGTCTTTTTCTCCTTTCTTTAACTTTCATCTGCTGCATTTGCTCTTCATTGTTTATTTTTAATGAAAGTTGTGGTGTTTGGTTTGAGACCTTTCTTCTGTTTTTTTTTTTTTTTTGCCGTACGCAGGCCTCTCACTGTTGTGGACTCTCCTGTTGCGGAGCACAGGCTCCGGACACGCAGGCTCAGTGGCCATGGCTCACGGGCCCAGCCGCTCCGCGGTATGTGGGATCTTCCCGGACCGGGGCACGAACCCATGTTTTCTGCATCGGCAGGCAGACTCTCAACCACTGCGCCACCAGGGAAGCCCTCTTCTATTTTTATATAGGTGTTTAGTATTATAAATCATCACCTAAGTACTGTTCTAGAAGCATACCACAAATTTGGATATGTTGTGTTTTTACTTTTGTACAGTTAAAAATCTAATTTACTTTTGATTTCTTCCTCAATGCCTAGGTTATTTAAAACTGACTTACTTGATAATCGAATATTTGGAAATTTTCAAAATTGATTTCTAATTTGATTCCTTTATATTAAGTGAATACATTTTGTATGATATAACTCCCTTAGAAATGTATTAAACATGTTTTATTGCCCAGAATATGGAAAGAACAATTCTTTTAAATATTTGATGTGCCCTTCAAAAGAATTTGTGTTCTTCTCTTGTTGGATGGGATATATTTGGATTTAAATCCATTAAATTGCTATTAAGCCTTCTATATCCTTAGTTATTTTCAGTCTGTCAAATATTAGTCAGATTTTCAGTCTGTCAAATACTGAGAGATCTGCTATTAAAATATCTCACTGTATTCGTGAATTTATCTGTTTCTTACTGGAGATTTATCATTGTTTGCTCCCTGTATTTTGAAGCTCTGTTATTAAGTATATAATAATATTAGGGTTAGGATTGTTATAACCTCTTTATGAAGTGTTACCCTTGTCATCATAAAACAAACTTTAAAACTGGTTTATTTATTGCTCTGAAATCTACTTTATCTGCTATTAAAATTGCTACCTCAGGTTTGTTTTGATTAGTGTTAGAAAGGTATATCTGTTATTTTTTTTATTTTTAAATTTTGTGTGACTTCGTGTTTAAAATGAATACCTTAAAGGTAGCACATTTTTAGTTCTTAGCTTTTTATGCAATCTGACCATCTTTACCTTTGAATTAGTCTGTTCATACCATTTACTATGAATATTATTTATGTTTGTGTATGAATTTTTCATTTGCAATTTGTCTACATTTGTCCCATCTGGTCTTTGTTACATTTCTCTTTCTTTTTTGACTCGTTTGGATTAATCCAGTACTATTATTCTATTTTATATCTTTTCTTGGCTTGTTAGCTATAACACTCTAATAAATTTTATTTTAGAGGTTGTTTCAGAGTTTCTAGTATACATCATTAGCTACTTTCTATCTATTTCTAAATGATGTTATGCCACTTTGCATATAGTAAAAGAAACTTACCAGAGTTTCTGTGTATCTTTGGTTTGTTGTGGTGTTTTTTTGGGGTTTTTGGTGATATGAACACTTACCATGAGATCCATCCTCTTAACAAATTTTGACATGCACAACACTGTATTGGTAACTCTAGGCCCTGTGTGGTGGGGCAGATGTATACAACTTATTCATCTGGAATAACTGAAACCTTATGTCCATTGAACAATGAGGAGTTGTTCAACAGTTATCATGTCTTGTTTTGAAGATTTCTCAGGCAGCTCTAGGGCAGCATTTAGTCAAGGTCTAAGTATCCTCAACAGCTAGACAAGATCTTTTTGTGTGCTTTACCCACTGCTCCACAATTTATGCTGAAAACAGGCTCAGTTTTTGGCCTTGTGTAAGTACTGAGTACTAGTTCTTTTGATCCTTTCATGTGGCTCTTTTCCTGCTCTCAGGCAGTGTCTTCACATGTGTGAGCTCATCAGTATTCTACTCAGTACCTAAGGGGGCCTTCTGCAGATATCTGGAGTTCTCTCTCTGAATCCCTCTTCTTTCCACTTCTTTGCCCTGTGAATTTTATCTGCCATGGCTTTTCTAAACTCAGAGACATCACTTCAACTCAGAGAGTCAGCCGAGCCCTGCCTGAGCCCCTGCTCCCTGCACCATAGTCTGGAAAATCTCTGAAGGCACTAAGGCTGGGGAGTTGTTCACTTCACGTTGTTTGTGTCCTGCATTGAAGGATCACTCTTCTATATCGCCTAATGTTCAATGGCTTGAAAACCATTTCATCATATATTTATTTTTTAATTTTTTAAAAAGGATAAATCTTTTTAAATTTAAAGATTTATCAGAAGGGTAAATCTGGTCCCTATTTTTCTTTCTTGGCTAGGAGTAGCGTTCCTAAAAATGCTTTTTATTAATGGTATGAAATGATTATTTTTTAGCCCATAACAAGTCTTGCATATTTTCTAGATGTAGAGAAGAAAACACAGAACATTTTTTATGCTGCTTTCTCTAAATACTAAGCGTCCTTCAGGAGCTCAGTTCCTTCCAATAGATGCCAGCTTCAGCAGGGGTCCTCAACCCCTGGATACCAGGCCATGGCCTGTTAGGAACCGGGCCTCACAGCAGCAAGTGAGGGAGCGAAGCTTCACCTGCCGCTCCCCGTTGCTCCCCATCGCTCCCCATCATTCCCATTACCGCCTGAACCATCCCCCCCCATTGCTCCCATTACCTCCTGAACCATACCATCCCCCCACCCCCCGTCTGTGGAAAAATTGTCTTGCTGGTGCCAAAAAAGGTTGGGCGCCGCTGAAGTGTACAATGATGAACTTGTAGCCTGAAATAATGAGTGTGTGTAGGGAATCTCTATGCTAATTTTAATGAACACCAGATGGCAGGAGTTCCTGGGTGTATATAGGTATATTTTAGAAACTGGTTTAAACTTGAACAATAATAAGCAAGACTCTATAAAAGGAAAAAGCACAAAAATACAGTCATGAAAACTCATTCTCTGAGATAAGCAAATAAATCCCTGCTTTTATAACACATACTCATTAAGACACACAGATGTGCAGGGGTAGTTTGTATTGTTAAACACACACCAGAAAATATGTGTGTGAGTCCCTCTGGTAACTTGCTATAGTCAAAAATGGGCATACCACTGTCATAAGCAAAAACACTAATACTACCAAAATTACTACCCTAACAAAGTGTATGCTGTACTTAACACTATCTGTGGGGTATGGACAACAGGAGTGCCATCAAAGATTTTATTTAAAAAACAAAAAGGAGACTTAATTACTTTATATGTTAAGGAAAGAAACACCCAATTCTTTACTCATGAAAGAGGCTGTGTAAAGCCAAGAGAAGAGAATGAGATCAGGACTCAGTCCAGTTAGAATTTTAATCCTTGCTCTTCCGTTTGCTGGCTAAGTATACCTGACAAAGTCACATATCTGAATCTGAATTTTTCTTCATTGTAAAATGAAGATACAACAAATTGGGAATGATAAATGAGATGAGGTAAACTAGACACTAAACACAGAATTCATATATAAAGATATTGAACAAACATCATACATATTTTAAAAGATGGGCAGAGATCAACTGAAATCCCACAAGAATGAACTAGGAATAATAAACATAATTTTTAATGGTAATAGTTAACCCAGAGATGTCTGTTCTGGAAAAAATGATGTAGACCTTTTTTTCCCCCTGCTCTATTCTGCTAATCACAATTATAAACTCTAGAAATGACACAAGATAAAACCAAGGGAGAATGATTAAAGGTGACAAGAAGAAAGCAAGCCTCTGTAGAACCTCAGGACTGGAGAACCACCACAGTGGTTCAACCACAGTGACGTGGCGGTGTGTTATCCCCTCAACAGAGACCGCTCAGACCTCCCTTATCCCAACTCACCACCCAGTGACAGAAGGCAGCTAGGAAAGCTTATTTCTCTGTCAACTTGAATGGGAATTTTTCTGAAAACCTCAGAAAAACCCAAACCTACTGGGAAGAGAGAGTCTACTGGGAACCCAAAAATAAGTGGCCAAGGGAATCATTTTCTTTAGCTGTCAGGCCTGGGACTCCCCTTTTCGGCCAAGAGACTCTAAGGTGTGTAGGAAGTACCTACAAGAGAGACCCAGATACAGCAAGTTGTCCAGTCAATAAGAATATTCTTGGGCTTCCCTGGTGGCACAGTGGTTAAGAGGCCGCCTGCTGATGCAGGTGACACGGGTTCATGCCCCAGTCCGGGAGGATCTCACATGACGCGGAGCGGCTGGGCCCGTGAGCCATGGCCGCTGAGCCTGCGTGTCCGGAGCCTGTGCTCCGCAACGGGAGAGGCCACAACAGTGAGAGGCCCGTGAGAGGCAAAAAAAAAAAAAAAAAAAAAAAAAAAAGAATGTCCTTCCAGGCCAAGACTCTCCTTCTCACTCAGAGATATTGGGGAGGGTTTGTGGAACAAGAAAAAGGGATCCAGTCACACAAGTGGCCTCATCCTAGAAGGCTATTTGTCCTAGATGCTGAAGAACCTCCTGTCCTGTCCAGACATACCTGACAAGTGAGCTGAACAGGCAGAAAGGACCCAACTGCAACCAACAGCATGATCCAGGCAGCCTCACTGTCCTCACAGGCCTGAGGGTCCCTTCACCTGCTCAGGGACATGGGGCAGCAGGAGGGCACTGATAGGGTGACCCCTCCGCTACCTAGAGAGACCAAGCAACCTGGCCAGGAGACATGCTTTCTGATCTGCAGGGCAGTACCAGCAAAGTCCCATGGAAACAACTGCAGCACCAGATAAGCCAAGCAGGACAAAGGGCTATGAAAATCAAGCTGTCATTGTCAACACACTACACCAAAGTAGGCCAATACCCACATGCTAACTCTAAACAGTGTGACCACTAGCTAAAATAAAAGATTTAAATAGGACCCAGAGTCTCCTAACCTAATAGACAAAAAAGTCCAAGAAACAGCAAACAATGACCCATCACACCAGTAATCAATAATATCACAACTGCAATGAGAAAAGGAAATCAACTAACACCAATCCCAGGTTGAATCAGATGTTGAAATTATTTGACCACAATTTTAAAAGTCCTCATAAAATCCCTTCAACATTCCATAGCACACTCTCCTAATCAAGTGAAAAATTAGAAATCCTCAGCAAAGAAATAAATTTATAGAAAAGAACAAATGGAAATTATAGATATGAAAAATACAGAGCAAAAATTAAAATCTCATGCATTTTTATCAGAGTGAAGATAACAGAGGATAAAAATCACTGAACTGGGGACAGAGAAATAGAGTTCACCCAATCTGAAAAACAGAAAATAGACTGAAAAAGAGAAAAATGAACAGAGCCTCAGGGTCCAGTGGAACAGTAACAAAAGATCCATTTGTATGTTAGAATCCGAAAAGGAAAGGAAAAAGAGAGGGGCTGAAAGAATATTTTAAAAAGTAATAGCAGAAAACTTCCCAAATTAGGCAAAAAACAGAAACCTACAGTCCCCAAAAGATAAACTACAAACGTGATCAACCGATTCACACCAAGATACGTTACAATTATACTTTTAAAAAATGAAAACAAAGAAAAAAATCTTTAAAAGCAGCCAGAAAGACCACATTACCCATAGAAAAATGCCGATTGAAATGACAGCAAATTTCTCATCTGTAACCACTGAAGCCAGAAGAAAGTGGCACCGTAGTTTTCAATTGCTACACATCAGTAATGAATGGGGAATATAAACATTCTCAAGTGAAGAAAAACTAAAAGAATTTATCACTAGCAGACCTATCCCTGAAGATGGGTTAAAGTAAGTTCTTCAAATTGAAAGGATATAATAAAAAGTTAGCTTAGATCATGAAGAAGGAAAAAGGGACAATGGAAAGAATAGAAAGATGAGTACATATAATAGACTATCCTTCTGATGAGTTTTATAATCATATTTGATAATGGAAATAAAGATGTCTCATACCATCTGATACTCAAGACAATGATATTTAAAAGTGAGAAAAGTAAAGGTACCTGAATGGAAATAAGGTTTCCACATTTCACTCCAAGTGGTTAATGTTATTACCAACATCTGTTAGAAGTATACATAGAAAGACAAATATCATATATCACTTATATGTGGAATCTGAAAAAAAATGATACAAATGAAGTTATATACAAAACAGAAATAGATCACAGACATAGAAAACGAACTTATGGTTACCAAAGTGGAGAGGGGGGAGGGATAAATTAGGAGCTTGGGATTAACATATACACACTACTATATATATATATAAAATAGATAAACAACAAAGACCTACTCTATAGCATGGGGAACTGTAGTCAATATTTTATAACCTACAAGGGAAACGAATCTGAAAAAATATTTATATGTATGTATAACTGAATCATTTTGCTGTACACCTGAAACTAACATTGTAAATCAACTATACTTCAAAAAAAAATAAAGAAAAAGTATATGTATTATGTTATAAATGTATGATGTAACACCCAAAGCGACCTTGATAAAAAATATACAAAAGGATACATGTAATAATAATAAACGCAGATGGAGCTTCCCCTCCAAAATGTTCAAATGATCCACAGGAAGGTGAGAAAAAAAAGGGAAATGAAAACTAGAAGGGCCAGATGCAACAATTTATCCTTCACCTCAGGAGGGATATCTCTACATGCCCTACACCACTGTATCCCTAGACATTTTTTCTAAAGAAAGAAGGCCTCTGAATTTGTGTCTTACATGCAAATGTCTTACCAATAAATCTATAGTAGCTGCTAGTTCATGCTCACTAGGTCTCATCAGCATGATGTTACCAAGGCAATGGGCAAGTATGTTGTCTTGTGGAAGCGAAATGCAATTAAGTTCTCTGTTTACTACATCATGAAATAGAGCTAGAGAACTGATATGCCTCAGAAGCAGGACACTGTTACTGGCCTTACCAGCTAAAAGCAAACTGCTTCTTATTGTCATCTTTTGTTTGTTTGGTTTTGGTTGTTCGTTTATATTTTGTCCTTTTCAGGTATATAGAAGTACTTTTCTACCCCATGACACAACGATGTCCACCACTTTGTCCATACTATTTGCAGTTTTGTAGATCACATTTAGATCTTATTTCATCTGGAGTTTACCTTTGTATAAGACATTCATTAGAAATTCAATCTCTCTTTTCCCCATAAAGTTTTCCCTATGCCATCCAACCCAAATGTATGTATGTTCTAGTTGTTATTGCTAGTCTATACAAATCTTACTGTATTTTGTACGTTAATCTTGGGGTTGGCAGCCTTGCCAGGCAAGATGGAGTGAGATCCCTGTTGCAGGTTTCCCCTGCTGATTACAGCTAGAAACTCAGGACAAAACACAAAGAGCAACTGCCAGAAGACAAAGATGAGTTAACAACAGCAGGCGGATCACAGAGGAAAGTGCAAGCTAAACATTATGACCAATAAATGGTTGAACGTCGCCATTTTTTTTTTTGCTTTTTTCTCCCTGTGTCTACATGAGGGTGGGGCTGAGTCCCGGAACTGAACTGTGGGTGAACACAGTAAAAACTCTGAAAGATAGCCTCCTCTTTCTAGACAGAAGATTGTAAAGGGACCACATGAGCCAGAGGATGTGGGAGGATTCCCACTCCCTTTTTGCCTCTTTTATTCCCTTTTGTTTCTGCCTTCTAAGGCCCTGCCATTAGAAGAACTTCATAGCAGTGCTCAGGTTTCTAATGCATTGTTTGCTGACACTTCTCTTTGTATTTCCCTTTTCATAGGCTACTTACCTGGGTGATTCACAGTCATACCCAATAATCCTTCAGAGTCCAGACTATGGGTCACTGGTTGGGCCCTCATCATCAAATTCCAAGCTCTGTCTCTGGCTAAGCATATTCTAATTAATAAAATGTATTAAGTCCTCGTGGTCTAACTCCATATCTAACCTACATTCTACATCTTTAACCCACAACAGCCAATAATACTGACCAAAATACAAAGATGACCCAAGTCATTTTACTCATACCACTAACTCTTTTCATAGCTCTATGTGTCTCAGTAAAGCAATCAGGAGCAGAATGAGTGTAGGACTTAAAAAAATTAGGCCAAAATTCTGGGGAAAACTCCCCAAAGTTTTGTTTGTTTTATCGAATGTGCTATTTTCAGTGTAAATGGTCAGAGTCCTGCTTCAAAACACATGAAATGTTAAAGAGTTTTAATGGAAAATTAATTCTAATTTGTGCCAGGCTATTTACAACTAATTTTCATGAGTTAAAGATGCCTTGTACTTCTCATGAAAGTGGTTCAGACTAAACAACATTTGCTCTATTAATTTGTGGCATCTCTATTTCAACACCAGCTGTAATAACTACATAATTATAAAGCATTCCAGAATTAATCAACCTTCTGATTCCTCTTGTAAAAATATCTATAAGTGTATTTTTCTTCCATTTTAATACTGCAACACTTAAGACTCAAGAGCTAAATATTTCCAATATGGCCCTGGGGACCTTTGATGGTAGATGTGAGAAAGTAGCTGTCAGAACAGTAAGCAAAGTGGCAGAGGATGACTGAGTGTGACTTGCTGGGGATGTGTAGCATGTTCATACCACTGAGAGGCTCTGTATTAGCGATTGTCACTTTCTGATTCCATCCACATCTCATAGTCCCAGCCAGGGGCCTGTTAGGGAAGTAAACTGTATCTTAAAAGTACAGCACAGGGCTTCCCTGGTGGCGCAGTGGTTGGGAGTCCGCCTGCCGATGCAGGGGACACGGGTTCGTGCCCCGGTCCGGGAAGATCCCACATGCCGCGGAGTGGCTGGGCCCGTGAGCCATGGCCGCTGAGCCTGTGCGTCCGGAGCCTGTGCTCCGCAATGGGAGAGGCCACAGCAGTGAGAGGCCCGTGTACCACAAAAAAACACTACAGTACAAGCAGTAGATCGTGAAAAATATAAAGATAAAACAAGAAAGAAACAAAATACAAGAGGAAAGCACGTATGCTAGGTCTGGTGTCCATAGTTCATTCATACAGAAAATATTCACGGAGTGTATTAGCATCAGTAAAAGTGAATAAAACAGCTATAAATCAGAGGTGTAAAATCTTGGGATTCTTTACTGAGGCATGCTATTTTGTCATATTACCCAGATAATAGTTTGTGCCATTAGACATATTTCTTAGGGTTAAGATAGGTTTGGGGGTTTAGGTTTGGTAGACAGTAGCTGATCATGAAATTTAAAGTATCCAGAAGTTTACAGATCATCACTCTTCGTTCAGTTCAAGGACAAGAAGGAGAAATAGAATTATGAACAAATAGGATAAAATTGATGGTAATGATAATAATAATAATAAAAGTAACACATATTTAGACATGCATAAACATAGTAACCTCAAGCTTTGTTTATCTGTCCTGGAGATAGGATTACTAGGCAGGATAGTGGGAGAAGACAGAGAGGGATTCAAAGCAAATACCAATTTCCACTAACGCAGAGGGGGAAGCTGCTCCCTAGGGAACAATAGAGAAACGTATTGTTTAACTCTGGGGCCTGAGGTTGAACAGTAATTTATCTAGGAAGATGATTACATACCACAACTTTCCATTGTAAATTTCCAAAAACATCTGTTATACATGCTGTTAATAGACACTATCCAAAATTTCCTAATTCTTTGCTGCTGATATGTACTTAAAAAATCCCAAACTGCAAACCATGCTAAATTCTGTTCTCTGCTTCCTCAGCTCAGCAGGACCACCATGCTCCGCTCAGATTCCACCTCTGCTCTCCTTTGGCAGAGAGCAGGGAAATCGCCTCACCTTGTGAGTTTCTCTTCTCTGAGGGTTTGCAGTCCTGTTTTACCTGAATATAAATTGCCTCGTATATTTTGCCCAGTGTCTAATGCCAATAACTGTAGTATTAGATGTCCATTCAATCATTTTCTCACTTAATCCAAGACTACACAAGAACTTGTATCACATGTCCAGAAACATGGCCAACATTTCTACAAAATGGTCATAATGAGGCATTTTTAAAGGTATGCATAGTAGTCATGAAATACTGTTTGTACAGGTGACAAAAATGTTGTATGTTTCAGTAAATGTGTATAAAAAGATTCAGCAAATCAAGAATTATCTTTAAGTGGCTTTAATAACATTATTCATCTGAACATTTAACTCCTTTATTTTTTGGCATTATTTTGTTCTTATAGAGATCTCATGCTCAGATTAATTAATCTGACAGATAAGCCATTTAACCATGTTTCTATCCATTTTAAAATATCAATCAGATTCCACCACTTAAAATGTGCACGTCTATAAAACGCCTTATTTTTTAAAAACTTTTATTGTAGTACAGTTGATTTACAATGTTGTGCTAGTGTCTACTGTATAGCCAAGTGAATCAGTTGCACATATACATATATCCACTCTTTTTACATTCTTTTCCCATATAGGTCGTTACAGAGTATTGAGTAGAGTTCGCCTTGTATTTAAAGTGCTCTAGGTTATATGGTTGAATTGATGGGATGTTCAGATTTTCTTTCCCTAGTTCCACAATTCTGCTATTTTATTTCAAAGGCACAGTCACCATTATAGGAAATTGTTTGCTGACTCTAATGACATTCCTGAAAATTATGAAGAATTTTTTCAGATAACTAACACTTGTCTCAGAAAAATGGTATTATATCAGAAATGCTTATCCTCGTAGGAATTGTGGAAATAATGCATTTACATAGAAAACACACTTAGCTTTTCATGTGCTACATTGTATTACAGTCATACCTGATTAGATGTACCATTTGTCCACTTCGATATTGCCTCAGCAACTGCCAGTTATGAAGTGCAGGAATGACTAGAAATATAAGAGTTACATACTAGCTGTTAGAAACTTTAAGTTCAGCAGTTCTTCTAAGAGGAAACAGACATAACGTATAATAGTTTCAGATTTTTGATAGAGGAAATATTGAATGACACGTCACATTATTCTTTTCAGTTTGTCAACCATACATCTTCTAAAAGTCAATTTTAAATCCTCCATCTTACTGCATTTTTGTGAGGGTGCTGGGGCAGTAATTTCTTCTTCAACTGGCATTCAGTTCTCATACATCAAGAAGAAATGAAATATACCTTCAAGTTACCTAATATATAAGTACCATTTTACATTTTAAATATTGAATTACTTCCTAAATGATTATTTTTTACTATATATTATTTCAATCCAAATCAGAAGCAGAAAAATACACAAGAATCTTGATATTAAGAGTGACTCTGTAATGACCTATTTGGGAAAAGAATCTAAAAAGAGTGGATATATGTATATGAGTAACTGATTCACTTTGCTTTACAGTAGACATTAACACAACATTGTAAATCAACTGTACTGCAATAAAAATTTAAAATAACATTGCCTTGCAATGTTTTACAAAGATGCTCTACCTCTGTAAAAACGTGTGAATCATGAAAACCATTGCAACAAATGTAGCTAACCCTTGTCTAAAAAGTCTCTTGGAATTGAAATTGCACAAAAAAATATGTTTCCTCATGATACAAATTCCAGTTTATTGATTGAAAACATTTCTAATTAAAAACATCAAACTCAATCATTCTCTTCCAAAACACAAAACTTCTGTCTTCAAGATGAGTAAGAATTACAGAAGCTGTTTTGATTGCTGAGTGTCCAAGGACTGAATTCCTAAGTAATTTTTATTTAAGCAATTAAAATAATAATACATGACAGAAATGCAATTCTATGAAGAAAATGAGGGTGGTCAATTTGTACAACAAATGGCACCACAAAAGTGCTACCACCTGAGTTTGGGGCTTCTAGACATACAAACTTGGCAAACAGAGCCAACCATTCTTT
The DNA here is from genome assembly GCF_964374135.1 of Grampus griseus. Lineage (NCBI taxonomy): Eukaryota > Metazoa > Chordata > Mammalia > Artiodactyla > Delphinidae > Grampus > Grampus griseus. The sequence continues at coordinate 7,820,086 of NC_139017.1, forward strand.
ATGGCCCTCCTGCCCACCCCAGGTATTCAGACTTTTGTCTCACAGTCCTACTTCATCATAAGAATCATGTAGGGTGTTTGAAAAAAGAACACAAATTGCTGGAGTCACCCAAACTCAACGAATGACACTGTACAGGGGAGCAGCCATGCCATGGGGTAAGGATGTTAATAAGATCTATAGGAATTCTTATGCTCCTATAAATTTGAAAATAATGATTTAGTCCAGTGCTTCTAAGAGTGTAGTTTTTGGACCAGTAGGATAAACATCACCTGGGAAGTTAGAACTGTCCTATTCTAGGGTCCATCCTGAACCTACTGAATCAGAAACTCTGGAGGTAAGGCGCAGAATTCTGTGTTTTAATTAGCTTTGCAAGTCATTCTAATGCACACTAAAACTTGAAACCCACTGATATAGATCAATCTTAAAAAATGGGAATCACACTGATGAACTCCTTGGCTTCCCTGTATCGGAGCAAGACTTCTCTGTGAATATATCTTGAATTAGTCAATAGCTTTCATTGTTCTGCATGTGACTTTCCAGTTCTGACCGCATAGGGGCCTTTGCTTCACTTTAGTCAGTCAAATTCATGCAACTAACTTGATTTCCCTGTTTTATTTTTTGTAACTATTAATAGAGATAATGTTGATCTTCCCTTTACGGAGTTAAGACACTTCACAAAACTAATTCAGCTCAAGGGTCTATTATATTTTTTTCCAATTACGCAGGAGATTAAATAATATTGTTATCGTTAGTTATTATACTTCACCAACATGTACTCCACAAAAAGGTAGTGATACCTTCAGTAAAAATTAATGGTTTTAAATTAATTCATCGAAACATTGTGTGTGTGTATACACAAATCTCTCTAGGTTTCCACATTACCACTAAATTGTTCATTTTTATCATAAAGAAAATATTGTTATCAATAGATACTGCTTATTAAAACACTCACTTTCCAGTTCCCCCTGACATGTTTTCACTGCATATTCTGCAACTCTGTACTCAGGGCCATGTGACAAAAAGGATATCAAACTCTGAAGCATTTATAGCTTTACATTTAGGGAATGATATTGGAATTTTGTTGAGGATTTGGTGTAAAGTTTTCTCTAGGGATTGATTTATACATTTAATTAGGGTTAACATCATGGTCAGTATCAGGGTTCCATGTTAGGGGCAGAGTTCTTGCTTTTAGATTAATTCCTTTTCCGATTTCACATCCTCAAAGCAACAATTATTCAGTATAAGGAAATCTAATAACCAAGAGTACTTGTTCCCTAACTACAGGAACAGCTCATGTCTGAGTATAGCATACATAAGCATTGTTGAAACCATGGCTGCTTATACTGACAAAGATGCCAATACTTTTATTATAGGACTGGCCACAGTCTAACTTTGTATCTGTTCCAGTGGCCAGAAGCAACTGTTAAGAGATAAACTGAGGAATATTAATTGTTTAAGAGTTCATTTGAGAAAAAAATCAATTTGATCCAGGCAGCCCAAAACTGGAATTGGTTAAGAACACTCCACCGACCAGACCTGGGGAAAGATGTGGAGAAAGCAAACCCAGGAAATTGTTTAATTGGCTACAGCTCAAGAGTTTGCATTATTTGGAAAAGACTAGCTGGTTGTTTGTGACTGGTTGTACTTAGGTTTTGATTCTTAACTTTGAGGCATTTACAGGTTTTGGGTTGCTTACGTACGTGGCTAAGGTATTAAGGTAGCCTCAGTCTAATGGCCTCCTTATTTAATTAAACACACCTACATAATGAAAGAATGTCTTGGTGCTTGTACGGCTATGACAGCTACTGCTAACAAACCAGATATTAGGAAAAGTGACTCAGATTCTCCCATATATGCTACTTCAAGTAGCAGCAGTCCAAGTGTTTGTACCTCTTAGTTTCACTTTGGGTCCTGTTTAGTAGCTCACAATAAACTAGGATGTGCATTAAGATTACATAGAGTTTGATTTTTTCAGCTCTCTTAATTTCCACCTTCTGTTTTATTTTCTTCTCTTTTTTATATTTTTCTTCTCACTCACCAGAAAATATGCATCAAGTTTATCTGACAAATATCCAAATCATATTACAAAATAAATTTACATATTTAAGTATTTAGATATTTCTTCATCTAACAAGTATGGTGTTTGTGGATTCATTTAACAAATATGTAAGATATATGCTGTATAAAAAAGAAACAAAAGTAATAATTTCCTTCTCAGAATAAAAGCAGAGTTGCTTTCTAGGTAAGATACATAGAGCATTGTATGATTATTTTCTTATACATGTTGCAGATTTACTATGTACCATAATTATATTGCAGGAAACTGAGTTGGTAAGTCATCCTTGTGATGGTTTCTGCCACTGAATTAAGACTGAAGATACATAATAATTCAAATGAGGTGTATTAATTACTTTCTGGTAAAACATCTACAGCTTGGTAGCTAACTCTAGGCACACTAGAGTTAGTTTTCTAGAAAAGTACAAAATTATAAATTTGACCTAATGGAAAAATGGCTACATAGGAAGAATACATTTAAGTATGAGTCCAGGCTTTAGTGTCAAACTTCAGGGTTCAAATCCTTGATCCACAATTTAAGAGTTGGGTAAATTGGCCAAGTTATATGATCTCTCTAACGTTTGTATTTTTATAATTATAATTATTTACAAAGGATATTTCATGACAGTAATTTTTAATTTCATAATGCCCTTCCATATTTTCAGTGAAATTATACAGATGGTCTCTGACTTATGATGGTTCGACAATGTTTTTACTTTATGACGATGTGAAAGTGATATGCTTTGAATTCTGAATTTTCATCCTCCCCCCCCCCCCCGGGGCTAGCACTATGCCATATGATACTCTCTCGTGATGCTGGGCAGTGGCAGCTGCAGCTCCCTGTCAGCCAGGTGATCACAACGGTGAACAGCCGATACATTTACAACCATCCTATACCCATACGATGACTCTGTTTTTCACATTCAGTACAGCATTCAATAAATGACATGAGATACTCAACACTTTATTATAAGACAGGCTTTAGATGTTAGATGATTTTACTCAACTGTAGGCTAACAACATAAGTGTTCTGAGTTTGTTTAAGATCAGCTAGGCTAAGTATGATTTTGGTAGTTTAGGTGTATTAAATGCATTTTAGACTTACTATATTTTCAACTTACGAAGGGTTTATTGGGACCCAACCCCTCTGTAAGGGAAGGAAGAGCTGTTGTGAAAATAAAGAAAACTTCACTTAAGATGGAGTCAGGAAGCCCTGTGAAAGGGCTCACACGTGTACCACTCATGTAGCCTGCATAACCAGCCGGAAGAAGGAAGATAAGAACTATCTAGGCAAGGGAAGACACTAATCACATGGGAATTTTATCTCCTGCTTTGAAGAAAAAGCAGAATCCCTCCCTCTCTCAGTGGCAATGCTCTAACCCCCAAGCACAACCAATGAGAAACTGCCACAACCTTCAACTCTTGTTCTTCTCCAATGAACTTTTGTTCGGAACAACCCTAACTTCCTCCTAAAACCTAATAAAAGCAAGTCCCTCTCCTCTGCCTGTGAGTCACCATAGCTTGCTTGTCCTTAATTGCAATTCTCTGCTATTCCTGAATAAACCCATAACTGGTAAAATAACCAGCTGTTCTAGTTTTCATGTTGACACTACATAAAATATATATTTTAACGTTATGTATTGGTTAGAATTACTTGTGTAAATATTTCCTTAGCTATCCATCTACTTTTACATGATACTATTCATCCTTCATCTCAGACAGCTGGGCTTCTTCCTATTGTCAGTTACCTTTCTCAGTAAAGACGCTAAATGCTTTCTTGGTATTCTCTCTTTCTTTGATTAGCACCTGCACTGGAAGGTAGAGTTTTAAGTTACTCCTTCTTTGGCTTTTGGGTCAAATAATTTCAGTCCAGATTCTACATGTGGTTTTCCTGCATTCTGAACTGATATTTTAACCATAGAAATAGCTCATGGCCTGTATCTATATAGAAGCTTTTTGTTCTTTTTTTCATATAGATAAATTCTTTCTTGTTATTTTTAAAAACTGATTCTTATACTGCATACCAAAAATTTGTAAAAGTGTCTTAAAAATGACTGTATAGTTTTTCATCCATCCAAATACTTAGACTTTTGTAAGATGTATAGTATTTGTCAATTCAAATCAGAGAATACACTCTATGTCTATTGGCAGGAAAGTTGGACTCTTTTGAGTGACTTGACTGTCCTATTCTGATTAATAGTACTATTAAGTCTCTTTAGACTTTGAACAATAAAGCATGAAAAGGCCATTCATTTACAAGATTAATAGATGAAATAAGCAACATTTATGAAGCACCTATTCAAAGCAGTCATTGTGCAAGAGGGGCATATAAAGTTGTCTAAAATGTCAGTCCTACTCAAAAGACGTAGAAAGCTATAGAGTAATACATAAATAAACATAATATACTAAGAAGCAGCAGAACACTGGTTAAGTACAAGAGATTTGAAGCAGGGAATTCTAAGCACAAGTCCCAACTGTGTCATTTACTAGCTGTGAGGCTTGGGTAAATTACAGAGCTTCTTGAATTCTCCCTTGTCCCATCTACCATATGAACTTATTAGTAACTGCCTGATTTTCCTTAATTTTGGCTCTTAATATAAAGTGCCACCAATAGGAGAATGTCATGGAAATTCTATGAATGTGCAAAAGGCAAATGTATAGAGATAAAATTTGGGAGAAAACTGAGATAAATAGTATGTTTCAAACTTTTATCTAAAATTGTGGCAAAAACTGAAAAATGTCAGTGAATAAATAAAGGTTTGAGAACTATTACAGGTTATTAAAGGTACTGATATTCACTAAACACAAAACTAAGCTATATACTTTTTAGTTAAAATGTATACAGTAAATACGCATAGAAGTGCACAATAAGAGGAAACACCAAAATAACTTGATGGTGGAAGAGAGGGGGCTGTTCTCATGCATTATTTCTCAATGTGAAGAAGATAAATGAATGTTATTATTATTATTCATGTATGCATTATATGAAATATTATATAATGTTTAATAATAGAAAATTCTAATTTTGAAAACAATAGGGTTTGTAAAGGATGACCATGAATTTCACAATGGCAATGAAGGGTCTTAAAACCAGGTAGAAAGTGTAGTAGAGAGAGATATACCCTGGTAAGCCGAATGTTATATACTAATGACTCACAGTCAGTTGAATATATTATTTACTAAGGTATGTACCTGTGAGTATCCCTCAAAAGTGAAGCTTATATAAGGGTGGGTGAGGAGCTCTGATTTTTCTCCTTACATTCAACAAGATTGACCCTGTGCAAAAATACCAATTCCATAGGGATAAATAAATCATGGAATTCTTCTAAGCTACTGCTGAGTGCATAACATTCTTCCCTTGCTCTCTTGGGATGCTCTGAATAATTCTATACGCCCATTGCCAAGCTAAATAAACTTTATGTAATTAACACATGTACGGATCTGATCACTGACATGCAATCTACTGACTTTTCTGTTATGCCAATATGTATGGTTTCTAATTAAAAAGTTTAGGAAACTACCTACATATATAATAAAAGAGTAAGATTCTGGAACTGCATAAGAGGCAAGAGACCATTGTTTCCAGGTGTGCAAGGAGAGGGGATTCAGAACACTGCCTAAATGAGCTTTAGAGATGGAAGCCAGCCGGGGCTATCAGCGCAGACACCAGAGACGGGCAAGAAACGCTAAGGCTGCTACTGCAGCCACCAAGAAGCCTGTGTGCAAGCACAGGTCACTATCCACAACTCCCCTCCCGGGAGGCTGTGCAGCCTGCCACTGCCAGGGTCCCGTGATCCAGGGACAACTTCCCCGGAAGAACGCACGAGGTGCCTCAGGATGGTGCAACGTCACGCCTGCCTCGCCGCCTGCAGGCTCTCCCTGCATTTCGTACCCTTCCCTCTCCCTGGCCTGAGTGAGCCAGAGCTCCCTAATCAGCCCCTCATTTAAGCCCCTCCTGTCTGGGCGAAGAAGAGATGCCAGAGGGTGACCTACATGCAGAGGCGGGGCCAAATCCAAGGCCTGAAACCAGGAGCTGTGCGAACAAAGAAGCGAAAGGGAAATCTCTCCATGCAGCCTCAGGAGCAAAAGATTAAATCTCCATAAACAACTTGACATACCCTGCATCTGTGGAATACCTGAACAGACAAAGGATCATCTCAAAATTGAGGTGGTGGACTTTGGGAGCAACTGTAGACTTGGGGTTTGCTGTATGTGACTGACTAGTTTCTAATTTTTATGTTTACCTTAGTATATTTTTTAGCACTTGTTATCATTGGTGGATTTGTTTACTGGTTTGGTTGCTCTTTTCCTTTTTTTTATTATTACTTTTTAATTTTTTTATTTTAATAATTTTTAAATAACTTTTATTGTATTGTATCTTCTTTTTCTTTCTTTCTGTTTTTATTCTCCCTTTTCTTCTGAGCCATGGGGCTGACAGAGTCTTGGTGTTCCAGCCAGGTGTCCGTACTGAGCCCCTGAGGTGGGAGAGCCAAGTTTAGGACATTGGACCACCAGAGACCTCGGGGCCATACGTAATATCAATCAGCAAGAGCTCTCCCAGAGATCTCTGACTCAACGCTAAGACCCAGCTCCACTCAATGACCAACAAGCTCCAGTGCTGGACACCCCATGCCAAACATCTAACAAGACAGGAACACAACCCCACGCATTAGCAGAGAGGCTGCCTAAAAGCATAATAAGTTCACAGACACCCCAAAACACACCATCGGACGCGGTCCTGCCCACAACAGAGACAAGATATAGCCTCACCCCCCAGAATACATGCACCATTCCCCTCCACCAGGAAGCCTACATAACCCAATGAACCAAACTTACCCACTGGGGACAGACATCAAAGACAACAGGAAATATGACCTGGCAGCCTGCAAAAAGCAGAACTCAAACCAAGTATGTGAAGCAAAATGAGAACACAGAGAAATATAGAGCAGATGAAGGAGCAAAGTAAAAACCCACCAGACCAAACAAATGAAGAAGAAATAGGCAGTCTACCTGAAAAAGAGTTCAGAATAATGATAGTAAAGATGATCCAAAATCTTGGAAATAGAATGGAGAAAATACAAGAAATGTTTAACAGGGACCTAGAAAAAATAAACAGCAAACAAACAATGATGAACACACAATAAATGAAATTAAAAATTCTCTAGAAGGAATCAATAGCAGAATAACTGAGGCAGAAAAACAGATAAGTGACCTGGAAGATAAAATAGTGGAAATAACTACCACACAGCAGAATATATAAAAAAGAATGAAAAGAACAGAGGACAGTCTCAGAGACCTCTGGGACAACATTAAATGCACAAACCTTCAAATGATAGGGGTCTCAGAAGAAGAAGAGAAAAAGAAAGGGACACAGAAATTATTTTAAGAGATTATAGTTGAAAACTTCCCTAATATGGGAAAGGAAAGAGTCAATCAAGTCCAGGAAGCACAGAGAGTCCCATATAGGATAAATCCAAGGAGAAACATGCTAAGACACATATTAATCAAACTAACAAAAACTAAATACAAAGAAAAAATATTAAAAGCAGCAAGCAAAAAGCAACAAATAACATACAAGGGAATCGCCATAAGCTTAACAGCTGACTTTTCAGCAGAAACTCTGCAAGCCAGACGGGAATGGCAGGACATATTTAAAGTGATGAAAGGGAAAAACCTACAGCTAAGATTACTCTATCCAGCAAGGATCTCTTTCAAATTTGATGGAGAAATTAAAACCTTTACAGACAAGCAAAAGCTACAAGAATTCAGCACCACCAAACCACCTTACAACAAATGCTAAAGGAAATTCTCTAGGCAGGAAACAGAAGAAAAGGAAAAGGCCTACAATAACAAACTCAAAACAATTAAGAAAATGGCAATAGGAACATACATATCAATAATTACCTTCAATGGAAATGAATTAAATGCTACAACGAAAAGACACAGACTGGCTGAATGGATACAAAAACAAGACCCATATATATGCTGTCTACAAGAGACCCACTTCAGACCTAGGGACACATACAGACTGAAAGTGAGAGGTTGGAAAAAGATATTCCATGCAAATGGAAATCTAAAGAAAGCTGGAGTAGCAATTCTCATATCAGACAAAATAGACTTTAAAACAAAGACTATTACAAGAGACAAAGAAGGACACTACATAATGATGAAGGGATCAATCCAAGAAGAAGATATAACAATTGTAAATATTTATGCACCCAACATAGGAGCACCTCAATACATAAGGCAAATGCTAACAGCCATAATCGGGGAAATAGAGAGTAACACAATTATAGTAGGGGACTTTAACACCCCACTTTCCCCAATGGACAGATCAACCCAAATGAAAATAAATAAGGAAACAAAAGCTTTAAATGACACATTAAACAAGGTGGATATAATTGATATTTATAGGACATTCTATCCAAAAACAACAGAATACACTTTCTTCTCAAGTGCTCATGGGACATTCTCCAGGATAGATCATATCTTGGGTCAAAAAACTAAGCTTTGGTAGATTTAAGAAAACTGATATCATATAAAGTACCTTTTCCAACCACAATGCTATGAGACTAGATATCAATTACAGGAAAAAAACTGTAAAAAATACAAACATATGGAGGCTAAACAATACACTACTAAATAACCAAGAGATCACTGAAGAAATCAAAGAGGAAATAAAAAATACCTACAAACAAATGACAATGAAAACACAATGACCCAAAACCTATGGGACGAAGCAAAAGCAGTTCTAAGAAGCAAGTTTATAGCAATACAATTCTACCTCAAGAAAGAAGAAAAATCTCAAATAAACAACCTAAAGTTACACCTAAAGCAATTAGAAAAAGAAGAACAAGAAAACCCCAAAGTTTGAAGAAGCAAAGTAATCATAAAGATCATATCAGAAATGAATGAAAATGAAATGAAGAAAACAAGAGCAAAGATCAATAAAACAAAAAGCTAGTTCTTGAGAAGATAAACAAATTGATAAACCATTAGCCAGACTCATCAAGAAAAAAAGGGAAAAGATTCAAATCAACAGAATTAGAAACGGAAAAGGAGAAGTAACAGAAAGCTGAAAGACAAAGGATCACGAGAGATTACTACAAGCAACTATATGCCAGTAAAATGGACAATCTGAAAGAAATGGACAAATTCTTAGAAAAGCACAACCTTCTGAGACTGAATCAGGAAGAAATAGAAAATATGAACAGACCAATCACAAGCACTGAAATTGAAACTGTGGTTAAAAATCTTCCAACAAAAAAAAGTCCAGGACCAGATGGCTTCACAGGCAAATTCTATCAAACATTTAGAGAAGAGCTAACACCTATCATTCTCAAACTCTTCCAAAATAAAGCAGAGTGAGGAACACTCCCAAACTCATTTGACAAGGCCACTATCATCCTGATACCAAAACCAGACAAAGATGTCACAAATAAAGAAAACTACAGGCCAATATCACTGATGAACATAGATGCAAATATCCTCAACAAAATACTAGCAAACAGAATCCAACAGCACATTAAAAGGATTATACACCATGATCAAGTGGGGTTTCTCCCAGGAATGCAAGGATTCTTCAATATACACAAATCAATCAATGTGATAAAACATATTAAAACACTGAAGGAGAAAAACCATATTATTATCTCAGTAGATGCAAAAAAAGCTTTTGACAAAATTCAACACCCATTTATGATAAAAAAAAAAAACCCTGCAGAAAGTAGGCATAGAGGGAACTTACCTCAACATAATAAAAGCCATATATGAAAAACCCACAGCCATCATCGCTCTCAATGCTGAAATTTACACTAAGATCAGGAATAAGACAAGGTCGCCCACTCTCACCACTGTTATTCAACATAGTTTAGGAGGTTTTAGCCACAGCAATCAGAGAAGAAAAAGAAATAAAAGGAATCCAAATCAGAAAAGAAGTAAAACTGCCAGTGTCTGCAGATGACAGATACTATAAAGAGAAAATCTTAAAGATACTACCAGAAAACTACTAGAGCTAATCAATAAATTTGGTAAAGTAGCAGGATACAAAATGAATGCACAGAAACCTCTTGCATTCCTATACACTAATGATGAAAAATCCGAAAGGGAAATTAAGGAAACACTCCCATTTACTGTTGCAACAAAAAGAATAAAATACCTAGGAAAAAAAATCTACCTAAGGAGACAAAAGACCTGTATGCAGAAAACTATAAGACATTGATGAAAGAAATTAAAGATGATACTAACAGATGGACAGGTCTACCATGTTCTTGGATTGGGAGAATCAACATTGTGAAAATGACTATACTACCCAATAGTATAGTCATTTTCACAATGTTGATTCTCCCAATCCAAGAACATGGTAGACATCTCCATTCAATGCAATTCCTATCAAACTACAGTGGCATCTTTCAGAGAACTAGAACAAAAAATTTCACAATTTGTATGGAAACACAAAAGACCCTGTATAGCCAAAGCAATCTTGAGAAAGAAAAACAGAGTTGGAGGAATCAGGCTCCCTCACGTCAGACCATTCTACAAAGCTACAGTAATCAAGACAGTATGGTACTGGTATCAAAACAGAAATATAGATCAATGGAATAGGATAGAAAGCCCAGAGATTAACCCACGCACTTATGGTTACCCTATCTTTGATAAATGAGGCAAGAACATACAGTGGAGAAAAGATAACCACTTCAATGAGTGGTGCTAGGAAACCTGGACAGCTACAGGTAAAAGAATGAAATTAGAACACTCCCTAACACCATACACAACAAAAAACTCAAAATGGATTAAAGACCTAAATGTAAGGCCAGACACTATCAAACTCTTAGAGGAAAACATAGGCAGAACACGCTATGACATAAATCACAGCCAGATCCTTTTTTACCCACCTCCTAGAAAAATGGAAATAAAAACTAAAATAAACAAATGGGACCTAATGAAACTTAAAAGCTTTTGCACAGCAAAGGAAACCATAAACAAGACCAAAAGACAACCCTCCGAATGGGAGAAAATATTTGCAAATGAAGCAACTGACAAAGGATTAATCTCCAAAATTTATAAGCAACTCATGCAGCTCAATATAAAAAACAACAAAAAACCAATCCAAAAATGGGCAGAAGACCTAAATAGACATTTCCCCAAAGAAGATATACAGAGTGCCAACAAACACATGAAAGGATGCTCAACATCACTAGTCATTAGAGAAATGCAAATCAAAACTACAATGAGATATCATCTCACACTGGTCAGAATGGCCATCATCAAAAAATCTACAAACAATAAATGCTGGAGAGGGTGTGGAGAAAAGGGAACTCTCTTGCACTGTTGGTGGGAATGTAAATTGATACAGCCACTATGGATAATAATGTAAATTGATACAGCCACTATGGATAATATAATAATAATCCCATTGCTGGGCGTATAGCCTGAGAAAACTATAATTCAAAAAGAGTCATATACCACAACGTTCATTGCAGCTCTATTTACAATAGCTAGGCCATGGAAGCTACCTAAGTGTCCATCGACAGAAGAATGGATAAAGATGTGGCACATATATACAATGGAATATTACTCAGCCATAAAAAGAAACGAAATTGAGTTATTTGTAGTGAGGTGGATGGACCTAGAGTCTGTCATACAGAGTGAAGTAAGTCAGAAAGAGAAAAACAAATACCGTATGCTAACACATATATATGGAATCTAAAAACACAAACAAACATAAAGAAAAATGGTCATGAAGATCCTATGGGCAAGACGGGAATAAAGATGCAGACATCCTAGAGAATGGACTTGAGGATATGGGGAGGGGGAGAGGGAAGGGTAAGCTGGGAAACAGTGAGAGTGGCATGGACATATATACACCACCAAATGTAAAATAGATAGCTAGTGGGAAGCAGCTGCATAGCACACGGGGATCAGCTCGGTGCTTTGTGACCTCCTAGAGGGGTAGTATATGGAGGGTGGGAGGGAGGGAGCCTCAAGAGGGAAGAGATATGGGTATATATGTATATGTGTAGCTGATTCACTTTGTTATACAGCAGAAACTAACACACCATTGTAAAGCAATTATACTCCAAAAAAATGTTAAAAAAAAGGTCATGTACCACAATATTCATTGCAGCCATATTTACAATAGCCAGTACATGGAACCAACGTTAAGTGTCCATTGACAGGTGAATGGATAAAGCAGATGTGGCACATATATACAATGGAATATTACTCAGCCATAAAAAGAATCGAAATTGAGTTATTTGTAGTGAGGTGGGTGGACCTACAGTCTGTCATACAGAGTGAAGTAAATCAGAAAGAGAAAAACAAATACTGTATGATAACACATACATATGGAATCTAAAAGGAAAAACAATGGTTCTGAAGAAGCTAGGGTCAGGACAGGAATAAAGATGCAGACATAGAGAATGGACTTGAGGACACGGGGAGGGGGAAGGTTAAGCTGGGATGAAGTGAGAGAGTGGCGTGGACATATATACACTACCAAATGTAAAATAGGTAGGTAGCGGGAAGCAGCCACATAGCACAGGGAGATCAGCTCGGTGCTTTGTGACCACCTAGAGGGGTGGGATAGGGAGGGTGGGAGGGAGTCACAAGAGGGAGGGGATATGGGCATATATGTATATGTATAGCTGATTCACTTTGTTAAACAGCAGAAACTAACGCACCATTGTAAAGCAATTATACTGCAATAAGGATGTTAAAAAATAAAAGAGTAAGGAAATGTACATGCAATGGAATGAAATTTAATCTTTATAAATACTTATTGCAAACCTTCTTCTTAATGAACTAGAGAAACAAATCACTCAGGGTAAAATACTAGTTGATATAAGCAGGTCAAGATTGTATATCCAGTATAGTCTTTATGTGGTTTACACATGTTTATGAGTAAGATAGAAATTAAATCTACCAAAATGTTAATTGTAGCTCTAATTGGTGATATTGTATCCTTATTAATATTATTTTGTATATTTTTCAAAAGTGTTAATGATACTATTTATATATTATGATATAAAAATTCATAAAATTAAAAAAGCTATAGCTATTTTAAAGAAAATTTTTGACTTTAGGGCCTGAAAAGAGTGAAAAATTGACTTATATGAAAAATTACACTCAGATTTAAAAACTAGGTGCTTAGAAATCAATTACGAAAAGCCAGAAAACATATTACCTGTTGGATTTTAACATCACTTATCTCAAGAAACCAGAGAACCTGAAATTTTAAAATGTAACCGAGGAGTAACTTCTATCTGGTTCTATGCAAAAGGAAGTAAATAAATAAACAAATGCTACAAATATTTTTATACTTCTTAAACGTTGCTACGGTGTTTGGGAGCAGTATATGATCTTTAATGAAACCCCAACTATTCTTCTGTGTCCTTCAGCAGAAACCAAGTGAATGTAAGTTTATATACTGATTTGATCTAGATGAAAAGTCTTGATGAGTATACTTATAATACATTCTTCTGATTAAAAGGAAAAAAATCATTGAAAAATATTTCACAAAATTCAAACAGTTGCTCAAATAAAAGACTCATTATTGATGCAATAATAATATAAAGCATAAAAACAACCACAAAACACAGTGATGGCTAATTAATACAAATTTTTCACAAAAATACTATTCTAATAAGCACATTGTATCTACTAACATATTTAATCATTAGAACAGTGCTATGAAGTAGGTTTATTATCATTCTCACTTACAGATGAGGGACTTGAAACATGGCAAAGTAAGAAACTCAGCTAAGTGGTGTAGCCAGAATTCACACCCAGCAGTCTACCTGCAGAGGCTGCTGTGCCAGACGTTTACTGCATAGTCTCCATTGCACAGCATATGCTGTGCATCTCAGATCCTGGGATGTCTTCCACAACATGACACATCATGGATCACAGAAGAACAGGCTTTTGGGGGACACTCTCATACCAGGGAAGCGAGAAAAGGACACACTGCTTCCATGGAGAGTTCTATCAGAACCAGCTCTCTTGGACACACAGGAGCTTGCTTTCCAGGGAAAGACCTTTACTCTCTGTCTTAGTCCATTTAAACTGCTGTAATGAAATACTACAGACTACATAGTTTAGAAACAACAAAACTTTATTTATCTCAGTTCTGGAGCCTGGAAGGCCAAGATAAGGGTGCCAGTATAGTGGGGTCCTTGTGAGAACACTCTGCTGGCTTGCAGACAGCCGACTTCTCACTGTGTTCTCACATGGTGGAAGGAGCTAGGGAGCCCTGTGGAATTTATTTTATAAGGACACTAACTCTATTTGTGAGGGTTCCACCTTTATAACCCAATTACCTCCCAAAGGCTCCATCTTCTAATACAATCACTTTGGGTGTTAGAGGATTTCAACATCTGAATATTGGGGAGAGGGGGGACAAAAACACTCAGACCATAGCACTCTCTATTGCTTTATAGCATAAGAACAACTTTTAAGAATAAAATAGCATGACAATTGCTCACTGGATTTGGATAGTAACTGTGTACAATAATTATCTGAGAAAGCCTGTTGCCCAATACATGAAACTATGAAGCCATTGGAAAATTGGAATTCCACCTTAGAAAGTGGGAAGAAATTTCTGCTCCTATGGAAAGCTAAGCTTGATATAGCATCTCCCACTGACAGAATGGGACTGTTGTCCCCCAAGAAGCTCATTGTGCTGTAATGCAGAATAAACGTAAGGGTCACTTTTTTTACACTCTTGCCTTGAATCACAAGCCACTATGCCCTAAAGGCTCTCAAATCATTGTGACACTTTCTTTCAATAATGTTTAATTTTAGCTTACAAATATTTGTTCAGCTTCTATTTCATTTAGTTTCTGTTGTATTAAAGGGTACAGACAGACTGAAGTCAGAGAGTCTGGTGTCAAATTCAGTGTGATGATTGAATCTCTTTTATTGCACTGATGCATAAAAGTGCCCTATGCTCAAAGACCACTTCATTCTGTATGAGAATTTTTTTTCCACTGAAACACATGCTTAGTGATATTAGAATGTATTTTCTGTATGGGTCAAATAAATCTGGATCTACTGTCAGAAGTATTTTACATTATTAACATTATTTAGATTTGTGTTGCAGCCAACAGCTATCAAAGAAGCATAGGCGATAGTACACAACATATTTTTAAAAAATCTAAACTTCATGAATTCAAAAGTAAGGATAGGCCAAGGGTTCAAGATGATGGAGGAGGAAGATTCTGAACTCAACTCTTCCCAGGGACACAACAACTCTACAACTACATATAGAATAATTCCTTCTGAAAGGGATCTGAAAACTGGATCAACAGTCTCCAGAAAAAAAAAAAAAAAAAGGGTAAAAGAATAGCATTGAGATGTGTAGGAGAAACAGAGATATAATCTCATTAAAGACAAAACCACACCCCAGCCCTGGTGATCCATAATTGGGAAGGATCACAAAGGTACAGTTATTTTTGCTGAGGAGCAAGTGATTTGAGCTCCACATCAAGCACACAACTCTTAGATCCCAAACAGGAGAGGCAAGCACTCAAAACACCTGGCTTTGAAAACCAACAGGGAATATGTCCAGGAACACTGTATAACTACAGGAAACAGAAAAGTTCTTCTTAAAGGGCTTGTGCCTAGACTCACAGGAGCCCAAAACCAGCACAAAAATGCCAGATTGAAAAGCACATAAACCATTGTTGAAAGGGGAACCACTTGCTAATCCTGAAGCATCTGCCAAAGAAGCAAGAACCAGTTGAGACCCTCCCCATAGAATGAGACACTGACAGGAGCCATTTTTTGCTATTTCAGTCTACTTTGCTAATGTCAGTGCTGGCGGGTGCCATTCTGGAAATCTCCAGTTAACCTTTTAGCGTCAGTGGCGCAACCCACTGAGAGCCCGACCCACCTCCATGCTTCAGCCAGGCCTCACAGTCAGCTGGGGATAACCCTGCGTACCAGCACCCAGTGACCACCTCTGTCAGGCCCACACACCAGCACCAGGCAGTTGCCATGGCATAGTCCTGCAGCCATTCCAGGGCCAGCTCTGCCCACTAGTGCACCACAGCAGCAGCCATGGGCATACCACAGTGGGAGGGCACACAGCCCACACAGTAGATACCCTTTGAGTTCCCGGCTCTGGGGGCCATGAAGTATTGTACTTTTAAGTCCCACAGGGTATCTCCTAAATAAGGCCACTCCTTCAGTTCTTGGAGAGGTAGCTGATTTACCTAATACACAGGAACAAACAGAGAATTGGGCAAAACGAGGAGGCAAAGGAATATGTTCCAACTGAAAGAACAAGATAAAGCTTCAGAAAAAGAACTAAATGAAATGTAGATAAGCAATCTATCAGATAAAGAGTTCAAATAGTCATAAAAATTCTCACTGAACTCAAGGTTGAGAATGGACAAACACAGTGGAACTTCAACAAAGGTAGAGAAAATATAAGAAAATACCAAACAGAAGGTAAAACTTAACTGAAAAAACACACTAGAGGGGTTCAACAGCAGAATGGGTGAAGTAGAAGAATGAATAAATGAGCTGGAGGACAAAGCAACTGAACTCACCAGGCAGAGCAGCAGAACGAAGAAAGATAAAGTAAAAAGTGAAGATATCTTACTGGACCTTTGAAACAACCCCAAGTGGAATAACACTTGCCTTATAGGAATAATATTCCCAGATGGAGAATAAAGAGAGACAGGGCCAGAAAAATTATTTGAAAAAAATAATGGCTAAAAATTTGCCTAATCTGGGGAAGGAAACAGATATCCAGGTGCAGGAAGCTCAGAGAGTTCCAAATAAAACAAACTTAAGAGACACAAACGAAGACACATTATACTTAAAATAGTAAAAGTTAAGGATAAAAAGAGAATCCTAAAAGCAGGAAGAGAAAATCAACTTGTTACCAAAGGAAACCCCATATAGCTATCAGTAATTTTTTTCAGCCTTACAGGCTGAAGCCTTTAGAAGCCTTACAGGCCAGAAAGGAATAGAATAACATATTCAAAATGATGAGGAAAAAAACCTCCAACCAAGAATTCTCTACCACCAAAATTTCATTGGAAAAGATAAATATGTACTAAAGGTAGTAGATCAATCATTTATAAAGCAAGCATGAAAGTTAAAAGACAAATGTAAGATTGACTGAAATCACAACAATTAGTTAAGGGATACTTAAAATAAAAAGATGTAAAGTATGCAAATGAAAGTATAAAATGTGGGGGGGGGCATTAAAAAGATAAAGCTTTGGAGTGTGTTCAAATTTAAGTTGCTGTTAACTTAAAATAGACTGCTATTTACATAGGATGTCATATGTAAATCTCACAGTAACCACAAAAAAAAACTTTATAGTAATTATACACAAAAAAATGAGAAAGGAACCTAAACATAACACTAAAGAAAACTACCAAAACACAAAAGAGAGAATGAGAATAAAGGAACAGAGAGGAACCACAAAACAGCCAGAAAACAATTATCAAAGTGGCAATAAGCATCTAAGTATCAAAAATTACATTAAATGTAAAATGGACTAAATGCTTCAATCAAAAGACATAGGGTGGCTGAATGGATAAGAAAACAAGACCCAACTATATGCTGCTTACAAGAGACTCATTTCAGAAGTAAGGACTTAAAGAGACTGAAGGTAATGGGATGGAGAAAGATATTTCATGCAAATAGAAACAGAAAGTTGGAGTAGCTATACTCTTAACAGACAAAATAGGCTTGAAAAATAATGACTGTAGTAAAAGAAAGTAGCGCATTACCTAATGATAAAGGGTCAAACCAGCAAAAAGATACAATATTTATAAATGTGTATGTGTAGGAGTACTAAGATATAAGGTGGTGCAATAATAGTAGGGGTGTTTAACACCCCAATTACATCAATGGACAGTTCATACAGACAGAAGATCAATAAAGAACCACTGGCCACAAACAGCACATTATACTGAATGAACTTGATAGATATATGCAGAATACTCCATCCAAAAACAGATGAATACACATTCTTCTCAAGTGCACTTTGAACATTCTCCATGATAGATTATATGTTAGGTTGCAAAAAAAGTCTCAATAATTTCAAGAAGACTGAAATCATATCAAGCATCTTCTCCAGTCACCATGGTATAAAACTAGAAATCAATCACAGGAAAAAAATGAGAACACAGCAAAAACACAGACATTAAATAATATGCTATTGAATATCCAATGGGTCATCAAAGAAGTCAAAGGAGAAATCAAAAAATACCTAAAAACAAATGAGAATAGAAATGCAACATACCAAAATCTACAGGATGCAGCAAAAGTTGTTCTGAGAGGGAAGTTTATATCAACACAGGCTTATCTCAAGACACAAGAAAAGTCTCAAGTAAACAATCTAAACTGACACCTAAAGAAACTAGAAAAAGAACAAAGTCCAAAATTAATAGAAGGGAAGAAAAAAGCAATATTAGACCAGAAATAGATAAAATAGACTAAAAAAATTAAAAGGATCAATGAAATTATCTAACATGGATGGACCTTCAAGGTTTGCTAAGTGAAATATCAGTAAGTCAGACAGAGAAAGATTAACACTGTATGTGAAATCTAAACAAATAAACAAACAAAATGAACAAACAAATAAAAACATAGATACAAAAAACAGATTAGTAGTTACCAGAGGGGATGGTGTTTAGGTGTGGACAAAATGAATGAAGGGGGTCAAATGTATGGTGATGGATGGTAACTACACTTGTGGTGGTGATTACTGTGTAATTTTCAGAGATGATGACCTATAATATTGTACACCTGAAATTTATATAATAATAATAAAGATATAGATGACAGAATTAGGAAATTGGAAGTAATGAGCGGAAAGAAACAGTCGAGAGGCACTATTTTATTATTTAGTATAGTTAAAATGCTTTAAAAATTGATGTATCAAGAAATGCAATTTGGGAATAATATTTAAAGTCTTAATGACACCAGTAAAAGGATTTGCATGAATTATTTGGTACTGAGATGAAGGGAGTTGAGATGTGAGAAAAATTTTCATCTTTCACAGAGGAGGCTCAGAAGAATCTGTCTAAAAAGTATAATAAGAGAAGGATAAGCTTGGTATTTCCTTTTAAGGTGCTACTAAGAGAAACAAAATAAAAAATAGATAAAAATAAATGTCTTTTGAATTGAACTAGAGATTTAGAATAAGGCAATATAGTTTTTTTTTTACTAAACAAACTTTGATACCGTTTACTTTTTTATATTGTGCATGTATTAATTTCTTCTAAGTTTAGTCACTTCATAACAAAATGTTAAATCAGATTACTGGACCCAATTTCCAATGTGGGGCAGAGTTTCCCCCCACACCAAAAAACGATTCTGGAACAGAGTATCCAAGAATTTAACTCAATTCTGACACTATCCACCGAGTGATACTATGAGAGTCCATAGGTTAAAGATCCATTCCTTCAAAACTGCCCTCCTCCCACTTCAGATGTCAGTCACAAGCCTAGATTGTTACCTATACTTGTGACTGATTGGCTATTAATGAAGTTCCCATGATCTCCTCCCTGAGTTTGATTAATTTGCAACTCGTAACTCAGAGAAACATTTTATTTACTGAACACCCATTTATTATAAAAGGATATAACTCAGGAACAGTCAGATGGAAGTAATGCACAGGGCACAAAGTGTTGGAAAGAGTGCAGAACATCCATGACATCCAGTTGTGCCACTCTCCCAACACCTCCACCAACCAGGAAGCTGTCCAAACCCTGTCCTTTTGAGTTTTTATGGAGACTTCAGTACATAGGCATGATTGATGAACTCATTGGCCATGGGTGATTGATTCAACTTCTTGCCCCTCTCCCCATCTCAGAAATCAGGGGGTGGGACTGAAAGTTCCAACTCTCTAATTACCTAATTGGTTCTGCTGGCAAACAGCCCCCATCTTTAGGTGGGGTCCAAAAGTCACCTCATTAACATAACAAAGGATACCTTTGCTATTCTCAGCACTTAGGAAGTTGCAAGGGTTTAGGAGCTGTGTGACAGAAAAGGGGACAAAAAACAGCTGTATTTCTTATTATAAATCACAATATCACAAATGCCATTCAAAGAAAATAAATTAAAATATACTAGGATGTTTTTCTTCTAAGCAAAAATCCTTTAGCAACTGTGTTACAAAGTGGAATCTTGTGCCAGATATGTTTCCATTTTTTGCTGTGTTAATTCCATACTTGAACATTTTTTCTGTTATCACCAAATAAATAAATGCAGGAAAGAAGGAATATATAGAAGGAATATATATATATATATAAAAACATATATATATTTTTTCATATTTTAAAAGTCAACACTATGCATTCCATTGAATGTAATATAAATCCGTCATTTGGATTTTACTTTGAACAAAGATTTATTATGTGTTTATAAAATAGGAGACACTGGAAAAAATTCTTATTTTATTCTAAAATTAGTGACATAAACTTAAAAACATAGATGTTTACTATAATTGCAAACAAAATATGTCCTCATTATGCAAAAGTAAGTTAAGTGTGTCTTGATTTAGAAAGGGAAACAAACATGCGTAATTAAGCTAAAGTGCTTTTGAATAAGAACAGTCTTCCTTTTCATATCAGAAATAGACTCTTAGATTATTCCAGAGATCAGATTATTTGTTTTTATTTTCTTACATTTAATTTCATTGTTGGTGTTGTCCTTTGACACCTGTTCACTGAAATGCAAAATAACTATCATTTATGAAGCTCCCATAGTCAAGATGAAATGTAGTCATTTTGCTTTTCATTAGAGATTTCCATAAAAGTCTCTCTTAAGACAATGAATAAATATAATTTCTTGATGTGATACTGTCAACTTAGGTTCAGAATTTGTTATTTTTAACATATTTTAATAGTTTTTTTACCACAGTGTTTATTTTCTAAATAAACTATTTTTATGAGTTTCCATTAAAACAGTAATAATCATCCTAAATAGAGTAAAAATTTATAAAGTTTGAGAGACATTAACTGTGTAGAGTGTAGGGGAGGAAAATTTTTTTCTTCTTCCCTTCTAGGTTTTTTGGCTGGCCTAATAATTAAATTGACATAAAAAAGATCAACAGGAAAGAAACAAATTTAATTCTGTAGGAATAGGAGCTCATAAAATAGGAGACTCAAAGAAGTGACCAAAGCAGGCAGCTTTTATACCTTTCAGACAAGGAAACAATAAATTTGTAAAGAACTGACAAAACAAAGGGGTTTGGGCATGGGATAGCAGATTAATGAAGAAGTAACAAGGTTTGTTCATTCAGCTTTCTTGGCCCTGAATTCCCTATCTCTGTCCATAAGGAGGATGTCGTTTATCCTCCTGGGATAGGAAGGGTACCTTCACATGGGAGATTTATTTCCTGCTTTCAGGCGGACAAAGAAGGTTCAGTGTCTTCTTTTACCTGCTGTTACCTAAGTAACTTTAATTCAAAATGATCAATATGTCAAAATGGCATATTTTGGGGTGGCATATTTTGCTCCCCTTCAAGAAAGAAGACAGCATTTAGTGATTTTAGAAGCACAATAATTTAGTCAAGCTGTCAGCCTCCATCTTTCACAAAGTGGTTCCAGATTGACCACAGTAAAAGAAATCGACAGCACGGACCTGTGTGCCTCCTCCCAAAATCACACTTTGTGGCATCAAAAACTGCCCCTTTTCCCCATTCTTTACTATTTATTTGGCAAAGGAACACTATTGTCTTTGCATGTTTTGTCGCATTGCTTCTACATATTTAAGGCCATACTGAAATAGATAATTTGCACATTATCTCAGTTCTTCTGGGAAAATTTTAATGAATTTTTAATAATTCTTCAGGTTTTATAGGCATATTACGGAAGAAACTAGACTGCTATATAAAAATTTTAAAAAAATTGTTAAGGATTACATATACAATAAACAAATAAAACTGTTTACATAAAATGCCTTACTAACTGCTCGAACAAAATTAAATAACGTCTTTATCTTTGATGTCTTCCCATCCAACTTTTGCCCAATCTTTCTCTTTCTAACCACAGTCTTTCTAACTTGGTATTTTCTCTCAGTCTACCTGTCCTGGCCTTGCTTCTCTTTATCCTGTGCTTTGTTATTTCTATTTCAAAGCACCTACCTTTCTCCCTAATCCAACTCTCTTTAATCCTTGGTAAAGTAGCGAAGTGTAAACCCTCTCTCAATGTTACAATTGGGCTCTTGTTTTTATATATGCTGTGATCAACTTTTGCTGTGGAAAGTCACATAATTATGCAAACTTATGCCAATAAAATACTTGATCCCCCGCTTCAACTGTGCTTCGGTCTCATACAGCATTCCATTGTTATTGTTTTTCTTTTTCTTTTTTTCAGCTTTGATCATCTCATGACTGCAATACATTTTCCCAATCCTTATCAGGTTAAGGAAGTTTCCTACTCAACTACTATAACTCTTACTCCCAAGAAATAACATTGTTCCTTTGAATATGTTCCATTTAGAAAATTAAATGCATCTGATGTACAATGTAACTATTTGTATTTCTACACCCAACTTTATGTCTTCTCAAGCATCTCTGGATGAGTTTTATTTATACATGTATCCTTCATTCTATTGAGAGAGAACAAAATATGCCATCCCAAAACATATCACTTTGGCATATTAATAATTTTGAATAAAATTACTTAAGAAATAGCCAATGCAAGAAGGATATTATGACCGTTCCCTGTCCCTCTGAAAGCAGGAAATAAATCTCCCACATGAAAGGTACCCCACACCCCACTGCACCTGGAGAGTAGAAGGCTTTCGTATCACCAGAGATAGGGAATCCAGGGCCAAGAAAGCTATATAAACAAACCTGGTTACTTCCTCACTAATTTACTACCCCGATCCCAAGCCCCTTTGTCTTGTTAATTCTTGAAAACTTTATTATTTTGTTGTCTAAAAGATATAAAAGCTGCCTGATTTGGTCACATCTTTGAGTCTCCTATTTTATGAGCTCCCATTCATACAAAATTAAATTTGTTTTTTCTCCTGTTGATCTCTCTTATGTCAATTTACTTATTAGGTCAGCCAAAGAACTTAGAAAGGAAGAAGGAAAGAGTATTCCTCCCCAGTACTATCTTTTCTGTTACAGATTCCTATTCTATCAATTATCCCCTTTCTCTCATGGATTCGTTTTTAATATTTAATTATTTATTTTTTATTTATTTTGGCTGTGCCAGGTCTTAGTTGCCACATGTGGACTCTTAATTGCGGCATGTGAACTCTTAGTTGTGGCATGCATGTGGGAATCTAGTTCCCCAACCAGGGATCAAACCCCAGCCCCCTGCATTGGGAGTGTGGAGCCTTACCCACTGGACCACCAGGGAAGTCCCATCTCATGGATTTTTAAACCTTTTTTTATGTTTTCCTGTTTCTTTTCCTAATGCCTACAGGTAACCAACCTCAAGTCTTTCTATATCAGAAATAAGCAGCAAAAATACAATACAAAACAAAATTAAGATACTTCCTCCTTATTTTCTATGGCTACTGTAACATCCTCATTCAAACAGACATTGTACATAATTTCCCCTATCCTTTTCTAATGTATCTTGCCACCATCACTCTGTTCCACTACTATCGAACTCACTGACAAATCCAATGATTCTCCTTAAAATCCAAACTACTACATGTGACTATGTTGTGAAGTGTCTTTTTGTTTGTTTGTTTTTATCCTAACAGTTTTCATTCATTTGGCTTCCTTGACCTAACAGAGTAACACTGTCTCTACTTCTCTTCAGATTCTCTGACTATTCTTTCTTCACTCCATGACCTCCACCAATGCCTTAAACATTTGCTGACCTCCTGGATTAATTTTTCTTTCCCTCTGCTCTTCTAATGTTAGGCAATCTCTCTGCTTGATCTCAACCACTTGCATGCCTTAAGAAGTGTTAAAGAGACATTTTCCATTATAAATCTGATAAACAAGTTCTAAATCTGAATCAAAGCTTGTGTCAACTATTTCACATTGTAAAAGAAGTTGCAATGCTTTGGGGCCAAGACACCCATTTAAGAATGAAGAGGTTAATCGTGGTAGGCAGGATTCTAAGCTGGCCTCTCAGATACCTTTCTCCTGGTATCAGCACCCTGTATAATCCCACTGAGTTTGGGTGGAACCTGTAACTATGAGATATAATTTACATAATTATGTTATATGGGAAAAGGGTGATTATTCTGGGTGGGTCTACCTAATCAGGTGAGCCCTTGAAAAGTGGCATGTTTTCTCTAGCGGATCACAGAGAAAAAGTCAGATAAGCTACTCCTACTGCCCTGAAGAATGCAATAGCTATGTTGTAAAGTGCCTATAGAAGCACAGGGCAAGGAACTACAAATGCATCCTAGGCAGTTCTTGGCGCAAACTGGGAAGGAATTGGGATCCTCAGTCACATAACTGCAAGAAACTGAAGTCCTCTAACCGCCTGAATGAGCTTGGAATGAGAACACAGCTTGATCAATGTCCTGACTGCAACCTGGAAGACCTGAGGAGAGGCTCCAGCTAAGCCATGCCCAGACTCCTGACTCCTGACTCCTGGAAACTGTGGGTTAATAAGAATGTGTTTATCCAAGCTCCTACACTGTGGTAATTTGTTACAAAGCAATAAAAAAATGAACACACCAATGAAATTGCTCTGCTATCCTATTCCATTCAACCAGAATGTGCCTCCCCTAGGGAAGTCTGTCCAGTAGAATTTTCTGTGATGATGGAAATGTTCTATATGTGAGCTGTCCAATATAGTAGCCACCAGCCACTCATGGCTACTGAGCATTTGAAATGTAGCTAGCAATATTAAGAAGCTTGAATGTTTAATTTTATTTAATTTTAATTAATTTAAATGTAAATAGCCACATATAACTAGTGGCTATTGGACGGAAGAGTTAAGGCATGGTACTATTGTATTTTCCTTTTTCCATATGGTGAAAATGCACATTTTTTTCCCATCACTATTAATATCAAAGAAAGGAACTCCATTCTCAGAAATTTGGCATCTCAAAAAACACACAGATATCAGCGATGAGAGCAGGAAAGGAAGGTGGACATCCCATACCCACTTCTTACAGAACAGCTCAGCTAATCTTACTTTGCTGCCCATTTGAGTAGAGAAAGTAAACAACATAAGAAACATGATGTAATGATGGACAAGGGGTGCACCAGTAAAGTACACACGTTCCTACATTTTGGCCCACTAAGGAGTTCACCATGGGAAGGGAACTGTAATTTAGGTATATTATTGAAACCCCACACAACAATGGGACTTGTCAGCAAAGATATTCAAGAACATGAGACTGCAGTGTGTACCCCCAGTGCATGCATCACCCATCAGGAACGCCATGGTTTTGTTCTGGATTGGATAATGGCATTCAGAGTGAACTGTTCTGGGATTGGTATCAAATTTGTTTTAACTATGAGACACAGCATACAGAGCACAGCAGACGCTGAAATTGGTAGTAGAAAAGTAGGCATTCGTGTTAGCCTGAAGAAGGGGGTGTTTGCTCTTTTGCGATCTAAACGGTGTTGTTGCATTTAGTTTAGAAGATATTATAGAGGGAGAGAATGGCAGTCTGGATCATATACTAGAAGAAAAATAGTTCATCCCTAAAGATCAAAATTTTATCCTGTGTATATTATTTCAAAAGCAACAGAGCAAACTACCTATGACCACACAAATTATTTTTTGAGAAAAAAGTGAGTTTATTCAAATTACTGAAAATTATGATGCATTTCTTGTTTTTAATTCTTTAATTGAAGTATAATTGAAGTACAATTCCTATCCTGGAAAATGTTCCATGTGCACTTGAAAAGAATGTCTCTTCTGCTGTTTTTGGATGGAATGTTCATACATATATCTATTAAATCCAGTGGTATAATATCCCAATTGTTCTTTATCAATTTTCTGTCTGGATGTTCTATCCATTGATGTAAGTGGGGTGTTAAAGTCTCCTACTAGTATCTTATCACTGTCAATTTCTCCATTTCTCCCAATATATACTTAGGCACTCCTATGTTGAGTACACAAATATTTACAAATGTTATATTTTCTTCTTGGAATGATCCCTTTATCATTATGTAAATTATTTCTTTGTCTTTTGTTATAGTCTTTGTTTTAAAGTATATTTTGTTTGATATGAGTATCACTAGCCCAGCTTTCTTTTTGTTTCCACTTGAATGGAGTATTTTTTCATCCCTACACTTTCATTTTGTGTGTGTCTTTAGATCTGAATTGAGTCTCATAGGCAGCATATAGATGGACCTCATATTTTTATCCATCTAGCCACTCTGTCTTTTGAGTGGAGCATTTAATTCATTTACACTTAAAGTAATTATTGACAAGTATATACTTATTTCTATTCTGTTCATTGTTCTCTCATTTTTTTTTTTTTTTTTTTAGTTCTGTGTTCCTTTCTTCCTCTAGTCTATTCCCTCTTGGTTTGATTATTTTCTTTAGTGTCATGTTTGGGCTGCTTTCTCTTTATTTTTTGTGTATCTATTATAGGTTTTTGGTTTGTGGTTACCATGATAGTCATATATATCGAGCAATATATTTATAGCAGTTTATTTTAAGCTGACAGTTGCTTAAGTTTGATTGCATTTTTAAAGTACTACATTTTTACTCTTCCCTCAATTATGATTAATTTCTTATCTGTATCTTTATGAGATGAGCAAAAATATTTTTGCTAAATTGATCTGTCTATGCATAGCTTATATATTCCCTGAGCCCAAAATGACCTTGAATAATAAGACTGAAAATTTGACTGTTCTGACTCTAAAATTACACCATCACTTCTATCATTTACAAAAGCCAGCATTCATGGCTTTTTCTGAAATATATATTATATTCTTGAAACAAAATGTTGCTCATTTAATGGAGATTTTGAATGAATAAGAATGTTCTATTTAGGACAATCATTTT